>NW_026947506.1:59438747-60042961 GCF_034190915.1 Cavia porcellus | reverse complement strand
CTGCGGTGGGCGGGAACACCTAGCCAGCGCAATTCAATCACACTGTGGCCAACAGGGAAGGAAGCTGGGCCTCCTATATATGCTTGCATATATAAGGAACAAAGAATATGGGAAGAGGGGGCAACAAGAAAGGCCCCTCAACCCCAATCCTGAGAAACAGGCAATAGCGGACACCGCACCAATAGATATAAAGCGCTATCTCCAAAGCCTCATAGACGAGTTTAGGAATTAAGTTATTAATGACCTGAAGCTAGAAATAAGCAGAATAGTTAGAGAAATGCTAAGCACCACCCAAGAAAAAACAGATGGTGGAATGGAAGAACAGAAAAAGAGGGGAGAATGGTTTGATGGAGAAAATAGAGAAAGCATAGAATACGTGAAGCAGGTTCAAAGAGACTACCAGGAAACTAAAAACTCTATCGAAAACTAGCATAACAGCTTGAAAGAAACTAAGGATAGATTATCTGAACTGGAGGCCAGATTTGTAATATGGGAGCATGAAATGAAAAACTTCTTAAAAATAACAAAAACAAACAGCAATAATACAAAGACTAGAAGATGATAAGAGGATCTATAAATTAAGAATTAAGAACATAAAAGAAGAAGTAGGGACACAAACAAATGAACTGCAAAAGCTACTCACAGAAATAATCCAGGAGAATTTTCCTAATTTAGCAAAAGGTAAAGATACTCAGATATATGAGGCATACAGGACCCCAGCCACCTACAACCCAAACAGAGCTACACCCAGGCATATAATAATCAAAATACCAGAAATTCAATATGAGAACAGAATATTAAAAGCCATCAAAGACAAGAAACATCACTTACAAGGGAACACCCATCAGAATTACAGCAGACTTCTCGGCACAAACCATCAAATCACGAAGAGCTTGGGGGGAAATAATTCAAGCTGTGAAAGATAATAACCTCCAGCCAAGATTGAAATATCCTGCACAACTATCCCTGGAAATTGATGGAAAAACAAGGTGCTTCCAGGATAAAGAGGAACTAGGGGAATATGCAACCACCAATTCAACTCTACAGAGAATATTGCAGGATATTCTGAAAAAGAAAAGTATGAAGAATTCAGAAATAGTGGCAGAGAGGCCACAATGAATGGAGCAGAAAACAAAGTGAAGAAGACAAACTGACAACTAATGACAGAAAAAGAGCTCAACAGAAATGAGGCAGAGAAGATTGGATGATAGGAACAGCTATTCTGGAGAAAATGACGTCATAATAGGTAATGCTGATTTAGTATCATCTTGTTTTGAAGTCTCATCAAGCTTTTGCTCTTCTGTCTCCATTGGTCTTAGCATGTTGCATCTTATTGGATTTTATTATATGTGATAGTATAACCAAAAACTTTTATGGACAAGGAGATTATACAGAAACCATTGTTCATTTTCTGTTAGTTGATTCTAAATACCCTGTAATACTGTCATTCTCTTGAATGGTTTTACATTGTTTTGATATATTTGATGCTACATTATATGAGGTTATACTCAAAGATTTCAAGGAAAGAGACAATATGGTAACTACTTTTATGTTGGGATTATCTTGTGGCAAACACTATTTTGCTTAAATGGTTATGTTTTTTTCTGTGCTGTTTTGTTGTTATGCCCTCTTTTGTCTCAATCTCCATTTTATTATTTACTTTTTTAATTTTTATCCTTTTAATTAAGGGAAAAATAATTTAAAAAATAGCAGGATATATTATAGTAGCCCACTTTGACTTACCATTAACTTGATTTGAAGCCCTGTATTGCTCTCACCATCTTGTTTTGACTGATGTTCCTCTATTTTGTTTTGCTTGATAGTACCAGGTTCGAAAGTATAGGCAACAGCTGTGAAGATAGTGGGATTCATTATGACGCCCATTCTGATTGACTATTATGTACTTTTGAAGACCTCTAATGTCTCCAATGTTTTGGTTTTGTTGGTTTTGTTCTTTACTGTTTTGTTTAATTTTATTATAACTGATGATATAGGCAATTATTAGAGATAGCAGGAGGCATTATGGTAACCATTGTTGATCACCTTGTATTATGTTTTTACATTATCTATTATATCCACCCTTTTGATTTGACCGACTCTGTTCTGTTATGTCACATTTGGTTTACTCTCTTCCAAAAAAAGTAATAAGAACTGTGGGAGCAATAAAACCCAAAATGTGTAATAGTCATTGTACAAAAGAGAGGAAAAGAAAGTGCTCTAAATGATATAACTGCATGTATATTTAAGTGTATAAGATAGACAATGATGTTACTGAGTTTTGTTGGATCATTGAACAGAACTGTTTGGTCTCACTGTTTGAATGTCCACTATACAAGCTTTAATTTTGTAACTTGAACAAATATTTCTAAGATGACAATATGTAATCCATTAACTAGTGATTTCCTACTGTTTATTATTTTTTTGGAAGTTCTGTATAACTTGTACCCTTTCTCTGCTGTTTTTCTTTTTCTCCTTAAATAAAATTTAAAAAAAAAGCAATTCAGAAGGTATCAAAAGTCTATAGTAAATGGAGGCTCACAGAGTATATATGTAAATATTACAGATGGGATAGCAATTTAAAGATAGACTCATACCTCTGCACTTGGTTTGTGCAAGAGATTTGATGTCAGGTAACGCACAAGATTGGGAGGGCCCCGATGGAACTGACATACATAAGGGTACACTTGCAGGAACGGTATGGAATACTGTGCCTCTTTGGTGAGTCTTCCTGTTAAGACCAGGAAGACTTAATTCTAGCACTGTCATCTTTGCAGATAGGAGTGTCCTGTCTTGACCGATGGCACATTTCTTGCCTTAAGGCCGTGGAAGCATCCATCTCTTAGCTTACTTTGTATTCCTCAGACAGTGAGGTGAGCCACCCCCTCATTCTCCAACATCCTTTCCAGAGCACCCGTGGGTCCTACCACCCTTCACTGCACCCTGGTCCTTCACCATCACTCAGGGGTGAGCCCAATGCCTAGACAATTCTGCCACCCACCCACAACCCCATGAAGAACATAAACTTTGACATTAATTGTTGGATCACAAACGGTGTAGTTCACATCTCTCCCATAAAAAAGAAATACTAGTGCTGCCAATTTCGTAGTCTGTGGAGAATAGTGAATGACATGTCCAAAACACCAAGGAGAGGTGCTTAGACATAGTCACCCCTCAAGTGTTAGCTGGCAGAGATGTCATTTCCCTTACATTTTGATCTGGGAGGTGATTTCTGCCAGTGCTACTGACTAACACCCAAACTTAGGTCACATCATCTCTGGCCCTGGGGGGCAGCCCCTGAAGGGAACTTAACCCCTCAAATGTCCCCCTTGAGGAAGGTTTTTGTGAAGTTGTAATTACTGTGATCAGGTCAATAAGGTGAGTGAGACACTTGAGTTTCCTTCTGTTCTGTTTTCTCAGTCTTGGTCCATGAGACCTGCTGCGTTCTAGGAGAGTAGATTTTAAAGATAGGGTGGAAATGTTTGCCGGCCCTGGATGGGGTGAGAATTAATCTTGAAAGGAAGATATTTGTGCACTTCTAAGTCTCATTGCAGAGGTACTACTCTCATGACAGGTAGAGCTGAGTTAGGCCCCTCATGACAGCCTCATGGCTGAAGAGGCCAGAGCTTTTGTTGGGCTGGAGGGACACAATCTACACTCAAGTCATCAGCAGGTGAGAAATGGAAACCTGCAGTAACTCCATCAGGTAGTGACTGTGGGGTTGGGTGGCACTTTGCCCTTGGGTGATTTTGAGCAGAGATCATGTGTGCTGTGAGAGAGTTAGTGGGTTGAAGGTGTTGGGAGTGAGACTCAGGGAAGGTTGCTCTGCACAAGAAACACCTGCCTCCTGTGGGATCTGTGGAGTGAGGAATGACTGCCTGCCCCCGGGAAGAGCATATGTCCCAGGCTAGAGAGAGACATCTGCGTATCATGAAATACACCATGTGAAAAGCTCCCTCCCATGCTGTGGCCCACACCCATCCTGTTTCCCCCACCTCCTCCCATTGCCGGGTGTCTCTAGCTGCAGAGCTGTTTTCTATAAGCAGCTCCGGGCCAAAGAGGGCTTCTATGTCATGAACTCCTTTTTGACTCCCTGATTTGCAGAGCCAACATCAGGCAAATGCAAATCAGTCTGTTTCAGGAGAAAGAGTTCAGTGCCTTAGAGACCAGACTTTTTACCATGTGAACATCCACAGAGAAAGTGTCACAAGGTGTCCTTGTGGGATAATTGCATTTTACTGGTAAACTAACGTTAATCTTCACACTACAAAAATTTTAATTAATTCCAAAGATATTCACTGGGATCCATGACATTGTACTTGACACCCTTGTGAGTGAATTGGACCCCTCCACCAACACCACTCTTGCATGGTAGTTTGAACTTACCACAAGTAGCACTGGGTTCCATCCACAGGACTTTTGATTTTAATGAGACACAAGGCCTTGCTAAGTTGCCCTGCATGAACTTGAAGATTCCCTGCACGTACCTCACTCTCCTAAAAAAGTTTTCATTGTAGGTCTGTGTTACCCTGCCTGTCCATGCAGACCTGTTCAGTAAGAAAAGGATCCAATTTTTTTCAGTTTTCCATTGGTTGGTGCTGTCATTCTGGAACCCTAGGATGCCAGGCAGCTGCTCTTGCACTGAACCATACCACCACTCCAAAATGTGCTTCCCATTTGAGTTTCGTGCATGTGTCCTTCTGAAGTTCACTGTTCATTTCTCAGGCTCCACATCTAGAGTATCCTGATACTGAGTACATCCTTAGTAGTTTTTATACATTTATCATTGATTTTGAGAAGGGGTCTCTCTTAAGTGGGCTGGGCTGACCTCAGACTGCAATCCTCAAGCCTCAGCGTATTTAGTATCTGGCATTACAGTCATGGTCCACTGTGTGCCCCAAAATCCACCTCATTAGTGCTCATCTCACCGCAAAACACTTTCTCAGATATTTCCAGAATACAGTTTCAATAGTTACCTGGGTAGTAGTCATTTTGAAAGAGAAAATTAACAATGACGTAGATGAGGCTCTAGCTGAGATTCCCAGCACCGAAAGACAGGAAAAGAAAAGATAGAAAGAATGATAGAAAGAAGGAAGGAGACAAAACAGGGGAAGCATCATAAAGAAACACTGACATATAAAGTAAGTAGGGGAGGGAAGACATAGGGAACAACCCAGGGTAAAAGTGTCTGTAGAGAATTATTCTAAACTGTCACTTGTGTTATGATGTGTCCAGGTAAAGTCATCCGTGTCATTACCCTAGCTATGCCAGAAGCTGAGGCAGGAGGAAGGCAATGAAACATGGGCAATTTGGAAAGATCCTACCTCACAATTTAAAAATGTTTTGTCTAGAAAGTCTGGGGATAACTTAGTGGCAGACCACTTGACTAGCTCATGGAAAGTGCTGGATTCCTTATGCAGCATGTGAGAAATGGGTTCATTTGCCTCGATTCAAAGAACTGACTCGAAGGAGGGAAAAGCAGTGAGAGTGTGGCTGTGGTCAGTCTACTGTGAGGGGAAGATGGTGCCGGCAGGGTGGCACCCGGGCGCCCACCATAAGGAATGATTTCCTAGCCCACAGGGGCCTTCCACAGCTCACCACTGCTCGAGTCCGGGGAGGGGACAATCTTTCCAGAAGCCACCTGTGTGCTTACTTGCTGTATAAAGCAGATCCTCGGTATTGCTGGTTCTTTACTCTAGGGCTTTCTGAGAAGCAAGATGTTCCTGCTTAAAGATTTCATGCTTGTGAAGATTACTTTTCTGCTTATTCTTAACAAGCTTACCCATGTTTCTAACTGAAGGCTTTTTCATTAGTTGATTTCTCCTCCAGTTGGAAAACTGCTGGACATATGAACGTTTTCAAGTTTTTAGAAAAATTTTAACTGCTAGCCAGCAATTTTTCACTCAGAGTTCACTGTTTTGTCTTAAACATCACCAGTTTCAGTTTATTTTCTTACAAATTCCCTCTTTTTCTTTGTTACTGTCTTGATCGTATTTTTATTCCCATTTTAACCAAATGATATCATTTGGTTTTTAAATCATTTTGGTATCATCTGATTCTCTTCATCATAAGAGACGCAGTCCCTGCTCTTTCCAGATGTTTCCTAATGTATGCGCCATAACATGAGTGCATTTGTTTTCAGTATGTATAGTGCCTTCTTGGCCTTTGAGGAGCTCTAATCATGCTTGAGAACACACAGCTCAAAAGTTTGAGCTGAGTAGCCCTGGGCAACTCGCCACACTCGCATAATGATTGTATTTCATCATCAATTATGGCATAATCATATACATCTTTCCCTCTCTTACTTGGCCAAGGCCCACCCATGAATAATCTGATCTCTTTATGGAGTGAGTTTCTTTAACCAGGCCTGATTTTTGGCTTAAGAAGTAATGTTCTAGGGTCTAGAGGTGCCTCTTTCACTTCCACAAAGCTGGCTGGGATCAGACAGCTGTCAGTTTTGAGAATCAAGTCATCTCTTTCTAACAGAGTAGTTTTACACTGCCAGGCATGGTGGTGCACACCTGTGACCCTGGCACTCAGGAGCCACAGGCATGGTGATTGCCCGGAATTTGAGGCCAGGCTGGGCTGCATAGTGAGTTTCACACCATCCTGAACTACAAAATGACACCCTTTCTCAAAAAGCAAGACTAACAAATAAATGAGTAAAAATGATCCTTTAGCCTGTTGTGCTCTTAGTTTGAGGGATATTTTCTCAAAAAGTAAAGCAGGTATGTCTTCTCTTTTATCTGTCGGACTAGTAATATTTTCCTAGACCTTCTTTAGGTCCTAGCCTTAAATCTGCAAAGTGTTTTTGGAGGAGCTGCTAAGAAGGAACCCACTGACCACCCAACCTTCATCAAAAGCCATGAGAGGAATCAGCTTTTCTTTGCTTTTCTGTTCTGTATACTCTCTTTCAAATGCCCTGGCTCTCCACATTGATAATATGCACTTTCTATGTTAGCATTACACCCCTTGAAGTCTCCTTGTGGTTTCTTTGCTGAGTCTTTCCTTGTCCCCCTTGTGTGGAGTCTTCCCCCAATTTCCTGCCTTTTGTACAGAAGAGACCTTGATTTTCACTTTCTGCTTTTCCTCTTTCCTCTCTACAAAGCTTTTGAGCCATTCTTAGTAATTCAGTTGACTTCTCACTCCGTCCCTCAATCCTTTATAACTTTTTAGTAATATCAGGGCTGCTCTCAGTCACAAAATTTCCCTGAAGGAGTCTTTGATCTGTATATTTGGGAGAATCATTAGTACATCAAAAAACAAAAAAGTAAGCTTCATCCTCTTTAGACTTTTTCCCAACATTTTCGAGCCTCGTAGTTTTGTCATTCTCTTCCTTTTTTATCCTGGTAAGGCAAGAATTATCATACAAAATTCTCTGACACCAAGAATGTGTCTGTCCACTGTTCATATTTTATATTTTATCCTACTTATGAGCTCCTCTCTATGACAAAGCTCTTTTTTTCCCTTGGTCTCAGAGTGAGTTTAGAAATAGTTACAGTCTAAATAGTGCTGGCTGGCAACACTTACAAGGGAACTTGGGTAGTGTCTTTATCTGAGTGCAAGCAGAGACCAACAGAAGAGCAAATTAACCCTGTAGCTGCATTCTAGAACTATCCCTATGTACAAGCTGATTTAGACATATCAATTAAACAAAACATAACAACTTAAATCAGAATATAAATGTAAATGCATCAATCAGTGAAATTTTCCTCAAAGGCTGAAAGTTTGAAGTTAGGCCTTTGGGCCAAGCAAAACACTAATGTTTAATCATCCTTTTTTCTTAGTTATCCTTGCTACACGAGTGGCCCCCAGCCCCTAAATCTTTAGCATTTCCTGAGTGGGATATCTGGAGGTTGTGGAAAGCAGAGTGTCTATTTTCCTTTTCTTCAGTTATGCATTCCTAGAATTTCTCATTTTCTGCTGGTCTTTGTGATTGAATTTCCCTGTGTATTCAATCCCATACCATAGGTTTCTTGCATGCTCTGAGTACTCCACCATGCTGGAGAGTTCTCATGCACATCTCAGTCACGCATAATCGAAAAAGTCCAAATCGCCCAAGCAGTACTTCCAGTTCATGGTTCATACCATGGCTCATGTGTGAGGTTCCTGGTTGCCACAGTGCATATTTTATCTCCCTGTGTCAGTTTTGCTGTCTTCAGAACAATGGTATTAGGGATCTAATGTCTAATGCCAGCAAACAGAATGTACTGCCCTGTAGGCCACATGGAAAGGAGCTGGGTCATGTCCCTCCTAGAACTCATGGGCACAGATACCCTACACAAGCCACCAGCGGTGAGGTCTGTGTCCCTTTTCCCAGGCCCAAAGAATGGACTCAGAAGCAGGAAGAGCAGTGCAGTGGTGGATGTGAGCAGTGCAGGCAAAGCACACCCAGAGCAGGAATTTGTCTCCTAGTGCTCAGTCCCTTGCTGAGGTTCCTCATGGGCTGAGAACTATGGAGCCTGCAACCGAATGGCACTGCCAAAGGTTTGTTTCTCACTGTATATGCGGTTCCTTGGTGCCCCTGAAAACCCAAGTTTGGACTTCTTCATAATGTTGTTTGTTTTTACTCCAGGACCTTTTGAGAAGCAGATGTTCATGCTTATATATTTCACGTGACCTTATGATTAGTGTATTTCTGTTCAGCCCCAGCTATTTTGATTACATCTTCCAACAAAGGCTTTTTGAATAGTAGATTTCTTCTGTGAGGCCCATTAGTTTAGACACTTTCTAAACTCATGAATTTAGCAGTCCTGCAGGAAGTTTTTTCTGCCAGGAATTCACCACTCAGAGTTCACTAATATTTTGCCTTAAAAATGGACAACTTAAACTTCTTTTTCTTCCATGGAGCACAGAAATTTTTAAAACTGAAATGAAAGAGAAATGAAGTTAAAAGGACCAGGGCTGTCCAATTTACTACAGAATTAATCTTGAGTGTGTGAAGACCAGATTTCCTATATAACAATGATTATAAAAATCACTGTCTGCATTGAATGGATGAATGCCCTGATTGATGAGGATACTGTAGTGTTTTTTAGTATATAATATCTCCAGTGAAATGCATTTTTGCCCTTCACTACTGCTTGTTCCTATGAACAAAATGATCCCTGTGTGGCACTGAGACTCCATTTTGCATGCAGTGCCTCAGATTACTTCCTCCCTAATAAGGGTTCTGAGTACACTGCAGGTACATTGTGATTAGTAATGAAATGGTTTTGGAAATGGTAGTAGGTAGACTTCAAGGTATTTGACTTTCAAGATGAGTTCAGAAGACTTGGGCTTCCATCTTGTTCCTGCTCCTCCTTACCTCTTCTGGTCCCCAGTAGGGAGAGCTGTATCTGCCAACAGGAAGACTCTCATCCCCACTGGGACCCAGAAATGACTTGAAGCCTTGAATCACCTCAGGACTAAACAGAACCACCAAGTTACAGAGCTAATGCTACACCTCAGCAACTGGAGGAAAATGTCGGCACATGTTAGAGTAGATCTCGACCATGTAGTTAGAGTGAGGAGTGGCCTAGCCAATGGGGAGTGAGAAACTGGCTCATTTGCATGGCTGCCAAGCAACACTTGTGTTGTCACTGGCATGAGGTTCCTCAACTGCCAGAGTCTTCTTAACAGTGACAGTCGGTCTCAGAGGCTGAGGGTCTGTTGAGGTGAGCACAGCTCTTTCTAGTTTCTCTTTTATATCCACAAAAGTGAATAAGTCAAACCAATCCTGGCTCTTGATTTATCTTAGTGAACTAACATACTTTTAATGGTGATTTCTGGTGGTTACTGATGACGAGAGTTGAGGGCTCCCATTTGAGCATCGAGACTAACACTTTGTTTTTGAGGCCTCAATATCTATATAGTGAGAGTATGTATTTTATGACATTTTGTCCTCTTTTAAACATTTAAAACTTTTCCTTGGTTGTGTGAGCTACTGAGGATTAATCCTAGAGGCATTCTTTCCCTGAGCTATGCAGCCAGCGCTTTTTCTGTTTGACAAAGAGTTGGGGTCTCCCAATGTCCTTCCCAGGCTGGTCAAGAGCTTGCCACTCTCCTGCCTGTGCCTCTGGAATAGCTCAGAGAACACGTGTGGGACACCATCCCCAGCTTGAGATAATTTTACATAAGGTGGAAAAACCATAAGGTAAAATATTTTGATAATTTTTTTGCAAGGTTTAGTAAGGTGAAAAGCCTTGTAAAGAGGTAGAGGTAGTAGTTCAGGGTTCAGGTTAATCTTGGGCTCAACAGTGACTTCCAGGCATTCTGGACTGTATACTGAGCCCCTGTCTCCTAAAACATTTTATGTTTATAAAATAAACTAGAAATTTATGCCTTCTACCTAGTAACCAGCATTTTACATAGAATGTTGCAGGGTCCCCTCAGTGCCTTCATCCCTGGAATTCTTTGGAATCTGCAGGTTTTTTCACTAACTTCTTGGGTCAGTGACTTGGCTTCTCTTCCTCTTCTCTCAAGCCTAGCTCCATGAAATCTGCAGTGTTCTAAGAGTCTAAACATACAGACAGGATGAGAAGAATTTGTGTTTCATTAAGATGAGACAAGAATGAGCAGAGGGTGGAAGACCTTTGTGTGACACCTGGTGTCAGACAGGAGGTTCCACATACCAGGCTGAAACAAGCAGAAGCACCTGGTGTGTGTCACATGACAGAAGACGTGAATGTGGGGAACGTGAATCTGTCTTCATGGGTTTTTGGAGGATACATAAGCCAGGGAGGAGCAGGCGGCTACACATGGAAGGCTGCAATAATTTCACTGGGCTCTGGTTGTTGGACAGTCTCTAGATGTTTGCACTTGGGCCCGGGTGTTTTAGAGCAGAGTAAATATTAGTGAAATTGTTAGATAAATAAGTGATTGAGATCAGATCCTGGGTTGGTTTTTATAGGAAATCCTTGTGTTTTGCGTGACCTTTTGCTATCCAGAAATCAGCTTTGCATTGGAGAGGCAATTTCTGCCAGGCCAACATGCTGCACGAGGTATCTCAACAAAATAAACATGGAATGGAAAGAACAGAATTGTCACACTCAGGTCCATAGATGCCTCACTTTGACTTCTTTGACCTGCACATGGATTTGTCCCCCATGGTCCTGTGTCTAAATTCCCTTCCTCTTGAAGAAACCCGTCATTGGATTAGAGCCTGTCCTAAAGATATTTTAACTTGTTTATCACCAAATAAAAGAGCTGAGGAGCCGCCATAAGAATCAGCCAGCTGGGGGGGTGGGGTGTGTGATGGCAGCAAGCTTTTAGGAGATGTTTCTAACTCAATCCTAGGGGAAAGGAGTAGTGCAGGAAAGTGTCCCAGAGGAGATGAATTCCTCTGTTTTTTTCTTTGTACTGGGAATCAAACTCAAGACCACTATTTGGCCAAGCAGGCATTTATGCCACTGAGCTAAATCCCCAGCCAGAACAGATCAATTCTAAACTAAGTAGAAATGTTTATGGGCCACTGGAGGAAGCACAGGAAGGAAAGCAGATAAAAAAGAGTTGCATGTGCATGGTCCATGGAAAACTAGGACTAAATATGGACTCAGCATGGTGGGAACATAACCTGGGAGGCGTCGGAAGTTACCACCTCAGAGTGTTAGGAGAAGGTGCTGTGCGTGGCTGCAAGGGCACTCCTGAAGGGTTTTCTGTGGGTAACAGCACACCTGGATTTGGCTGCTGGGCAATTATTGAGGCATCACTGAAAGTGCTCTGTTGCATAGGTGGTCGAGCTAGGAGGAGGCCTGGTTGCTCCTGTTCTCAGTTGCTGACTGATTTGTGCTATAATCACCTCACTGTAGATCCTGTGGATTATTGTCTGCTCTTTGTGGTTTCCTATGAAAGTTAATGTTCATCCATCAATTATTGCAATGCTAGCTGAGCTATACTCAGTAACTTTTTTTTTATTTAAAGAGAAGAAAAAAAAAAAGAAAGGACATAAAAAAAACAATGCAGTAAAAGGGTACAAATAATACAGTATCTCTAGAAAAAAAATATACAATACGAAATCACCAGTTAACAGGCTACACATTATCTTCCCAGAAACAGCTGTCCATATCACCAAATTAAAGCATATAAAGTGAATATTCATACAGTGGAATTGGAGACAGTTTCGTTCAATGATCCAACAAGAGCTCAGTTGGATGGTTTTCCGTCCTACACTCTTGAACATACCTGCGGTTATATCCCTTAGTCCACCTTACTTTCCTCTCTTTTTTACAGTAACAATTAGACTTTTAGGGTTTTATTACTCTCATGGTTCTTATTACTTTTTTGAAGAGAATAAAAACAAATGTGACTAAGCAAAACAGAGTCAGTTAGAACAGAAGGGTGGGCATAGCACGTGATGCAAAAATAGAATACCAGGTGATCAAAAGTGGATACCATTGTGCCTCTTGCTATTTTCAAATTGAGTTGTCTAGATAATCAAGTATAATAGAATTAATCAAAACAATATGGAACAAAACCAACAAAATCTACACTGAGGACCTACAGGACTTCAAAAAAAAAAAAGGACGATAGTCAATCAATATTGGGCATCATAGTATATCTTATCGCCTTCAAAGTGATTACCTATACCCTCAAACTTGGTACTATCAAACAAAATAGAATATATTATAATCAGACAGAACAAGATGGGGAGAGCAATACTGGGGTTCAAGTCAGGTTAATAGGACAACAAAATGTTACTATAATATGTCCCGTTATTCTTTAATTTAGTTTTCCCTTAATTAAAAAAATGAGAGAAAATAGATTAATTTAAAAATAGGGGGAAGATTGAGATAAGAGAGGATATTGTAATAGAACAATGCAGAGCAGAACCGAGCAATTCAAGCATCATTGTGTTTCACCATCAGATAATCTTACATAATAGTAATCACCACACTGCCTCTTTCCTTAAATTATTTCCTTAAATTTTTTCCTTAAATTATAACTTCACATGCTATAATATCAAGCATATCTAGACAGTGTGAAGCCTTTCAAGAGAATGCAATAATTACAGGGTATTTAGAACCTACTAATAGAAAACAAACAATGGTTTCTATATTATCTCTTTGTCTATAAAGATTTTTGTTTATACTATAGCTTATAGGGAAATATAATTAGATACAACATGTTAAAACCAGTGGAAACAGATGTACTATAGCTTAATGGGACTTTAAAACAAGGTGATATTAAATCAGCACTAGCTTTTATGTTGTGTTGCTTTCTTCAAAATAGCTATTCATGCTATCATAGATACTAAAATCGAACAACCCAGGTTAAAACCACTGCGGTTAATGAGTGAAAACATTATATGGCTTCAAACCAATATGATTGGGAATCATGATTACCACATACTTCTATGTATTCTTATCATTTCTTACACTAGGGAAACTATTCAGTATTTATACATGTGAGTTTGATTTATTTCACTTATGAGTATGGTCTCAAGCTGTGTCCATTTATTTATAAATGTCTCAATGCGATCATTTTTATAGCTGAGTAGTACTCCATTGTATAAAAATACCACAACTTTTTTACCCATTCTTCAGTCAATGGACACTTAGGTTGTTTCCAAGATCTGGCTATTACAAATTGTGATGCTATAAACATGGGTGCACATATATCACTGTGGTATGATGCTTTCAGTTCTTCTGGGAATATGTCTAGAAGTGGTATAGCTGGGTCATATGGGGCTTCCAGTCCTAGTTTTCTGAGAAATCTCCAGACTGACCTCCACAATGGTTGCACTAGTCTACACTCCCACCAACAATGCAGGAGAGTTCCTTTTTCCCCACAGCCTCTCCAGCGTTTGTTGTTGTTGGTTTTCTTGATCTTGGCCATTCTTTCAGGAGTGAGATGAAATCTCAGTGTGGTTTTGATTTGCATTTCTCTAATGACCAATGATGATGAACATTTTTTCATATATTTATTTGCCATTTGTATTTCTTCATCTGAGAATTGTTTATTCATCTCCGATGCCCATTTTTGGATTGGGTCTTTGAGTTTTGGGGGTCTGATTTTTTTTAATTCTTTGTATGTTTTAGATAGAAGTCCTTTGTCTGAGGGGCAGTTCATTAAAATATTTTCCCAGTTTGTGGGTTTTCTTCTCACCATGCTGGAGACTTCTTTTGACATGCAGAAACTTTTTAATAAGATGTGATCCCAGTTATTGATTTTGGGAAGTATTTCCCGTGCAGTTTGAGTCCTGTTCATGAATTCTCTACCTACTCCTATATCTTCAAAGTTTTTACCCAATTTGTCTTCCAATAGATTTAGTGTTTCTGTTTTAATATTTAGATCTTTGATCCATTTAGATTTTATTTTAGTACATGGTGATAGACATGGGTCAGGTTTTAGTTTTCGACATATGGAGAGCCAGTTTTTCCAGCACCATTTATTAAAAAGAGACTGTCGTTCTCCCAGTGAACATGTTTGGCCCCTTTATCGAAGACAAGGTGGATGAGTGTGTTTGCAGTTGTGGTTGTATCTTCTAATCTATTCCACTGATCTTCAGCTCTGTTTTGGTTCCAGTACCATGTTGATTTTACTATGGTTGCTTTGTAGTATAATTTCAAGTCAGGGATTGTGATACCTCCTGCCTTGCCTTTGCTGCTTAGAACTGTCCTTGCTATTCTAGGTCTCTTCTGGTTCCAAATGAATTTTAGGATTGATTTCTTGAGATCTATGAGGTATGTTGATGGTATTTTTATCGGGATTGCATTGAATCTGTATAAGAGTTTTGGGAGAATGGCCATTTTCACAATATTTATTCTTCCTATCCATGAGCAAGGAATGTTTTTCCATTTTCTGAGATCATCTTCAATTTAATTTTTCAGTGTAATGTAATTTTCCCTGTATAGGTCTTTCACTTCTTTCATGAGAGTAATTCCTAGATATTTCATTTTTTAGGTTGCTATTGTGAAGGGTAGTGGTTTCTCTTATTTCTCTTTCTGTGACGTTATTGTTAGGGTATAGGAATGCTATTGATTTTTGAGTATTGATTTTATAGCCAGCTATATTATTAAATTTATTTATTATATCTAGCAGTCTTTCAATGGAGTTTTGGGAATCTTCTATATAGAGTATCATGTCATCTGCAAATAATAATAGCTTAACTTCCTCTTTTCCTATCTTTACGCCTTTTATTTCTCTCTCTTGTCTAATTGCTCTGGCTAGTATTTCCAGTACTATATTAAATAGGAACAGCGATAAGGGACATCCTTGTCTTGTGCCTGATTTTAAAGTAAAGGCCTTCAATTTTTGGCCATTTAGAATGATATTGGCTGTTGGTTTGTCATAGATGGCCTTTATTATATTGAGGTAAAGACCATCTATTCCAATTTTCTGCAGGGTTCTTATCATGAATGAATGTTGGACCTTATCAAAAGCTTTTTCTGCATCTATAGAAATGATCATGTGGTTCTTACATTTGGCTCTATTGATATGGTGTATTACATTTATTGATTTATGTATATTGAACCATCCCTGCATGCCTGGGATGAATCCCACTTGGTCATGGTGTATGATCTTCTTGATGATTTGCTGCATCCTATTTGCCAATATTTTATTGAGGATTTTTGCATCTGTGTTCATTAGGGAGATTGGTCTGTAGTTCTCTTTTTTAGTTGGGTCTTTCTCAGGTTTTGGTACTAGAGTAATATTTGCTTCCAGGAATGACTTGGGAAGGATTGCTTCCCTTTCAATTTCATTGAAGAGTTTGAGGAGTGTTGGCAATAGATCTTCCTTGTATTTCTTGTAGAATTCTGCAGTGAATCTGTCTGGACCTAGGCTCTTCTTTGTAGGTAAGGACTTAATTACATTTTTGATTTCATTAATAGAAATTGGGTTATTCAGTAGTTTTACATCTTCATGACCTAGCTTTAGTACTTCGTATGCTTTTAGGAATCCGTCCATTTCCTCTGTGTTATCAAACCTTTGAGAGTAGAGGTTTTCAAAATAGGTGTTGATGGTTTTCTGTATTTCTATAGGGTCTGTAGTGATTTCTCCTCTTTCATTCTTCATTGCATGAATTTGAGCTTTTTCTTCCCTTTTTTCAATAAGGTTGACTAGGGGCTTATCAATTTTATTTATTCTTTCAAAGAACCAACTCTTTGATTCATTGATTTTTTGGATTTTTTTTTTAGTCTCTATTGCATTGATTTCTGCTCTGATTTTTATAATTTCTTCTCTTCTTTTGGCTCTGGGCTTGACTTGCTCTTCTTTTTCTAGATGTTTAAGGAAAATGATTAAGAAACAAAATCCAACCATATGCTGTCTACAAGACATCAGGTTATTTATTTGTATAACATCAGGTATTGTATAACATATTTATTTGTATAACATCAGGTATTGTATCATTTATTTGTATAACATCAGGTTATTTATTTGTATTCGTTCTGTTTTCCTGATGTGGGAACTCAGTGCTATAAATTTTCCTCTGAGGACAGCTTTCATTGCATCCCACAGATTCCAGTAAGTTGTATTTGTGTTTTCATTTTCCTGTAGGTAGTGTTTAATTTCTTCTTTGATTTCCTCTGTGACCCACTGATTACTCAAGAGTGTGTTATTCAGTTTCCATGTCTTTGTGGGAATTTTGTAGTATCTTTTTTCATTAAGTTCTAATTTCATAGCACTATGGTCCGATAGCATGCAATGGATGATTTCAACCCTTTTGCATTTATTTAGATATGTTTTGTGAATTAATATATGGTCTATTTTAGAAAATGACCCATGTACTGCTGAGAAGAATGTGTATTTTTTTGTTGTTGGGTGGAATACTCTGTATATGTCTATTAAATCCACTTTTTCACAAGTGCAATTCAGTTCTTTTATTATTATTATTATTTTTTTGCTGATTTTCTGTCTGGTTGATCTGTCCATTGGTGTCAATGGTGTGTTAAGATCCCCTGTTAGAATTGTGTTACTGCTGATTTGGTTTTTCATTTCTGTTAGTACTTGTTTTATATAACTGGTGCTCTGGAATTTGGTATTTAAGATAGTTATCTCTTCCTCTTGGAGTTTTCCCCTAACCAGTATGTAGTGACCTTCTTTATCCCTTCTGATGATTATTGACTTGAAGTTCACATTGTCTGCAAACAGAATAGCCACCCCTGCTTTTTTTGGGGGGGGGGGTCCTGTTGCATGAAGTATTGTTTTCCATCCTTTGACTTTCAGTCTGTGGGTATCCTTTTGGGTTAGATGGGTTTCTTGTAGACAGCATATGATTGGATTTTGTTTCTTGATCCATTCTGCCAGTCTGTTTCTTTTAATTGGTGCATTGAGACCATTTAAATTAATGGTTATAACTGTTATATATTGGTTTATTGTTGACATGTTATCTTTCTGCTGTTGCATCTTTGTCTTTTGGTTCTGTTTAATTGTCTGTTTTGTTTAGTGGTTTTTTCCTAGATGCATCTAGGCTGTCTTTCAGTATTCTTTGCAGGGTTGGCTTGGTGATCATGTACTTTTTCAGCTGTTCTTTGTCATGGAAGTGTCTTATTTCTCCATCCATTCTGAAGGACAGTTTTGCAGGATACATCAGCCTAGGTGAAATCATTTTCCTTTAGGACCTGAAATACTTCACTCCATGCTCTTCTTGACTTTATTGTTTGTGCTGAGAAGTCTGCTGTGATTCTGATAGGTTTTCCTTTATAGGTGATCTGTCTTTTCTCTCTTACAGCTTTTAATATTCTTTTCTTCGATTTCTGGGATGGCCATTACTATGTGTCTGGGTGTAGTTTTATTTTGTTTATGGCTATTTGGAGTTCTATATGCTTCACTGATCTTAATATCGGTTTCCAGTCTCATGTTTGGGAAATTTTCAGCGATTACTTCTCTAAATATCCTCTTGACAACCTTTATGTTGTTCCCTTCTTTTTCATTTATTCCTATTAACCTTATGTTGTTCCTTTTTGCGTCATCTTGCAAGTGTTGAATTGTTACTTCCTGATTTCTTGTTATTTTTAAAAGATCTTTCCTTTCCTGTTCACTGGCTGAAATCTTGTCTTCAAGGTCTGAAATTCTATCTTCACATTCATTGAGGCGCTTTTTATAACTTTCGATGGAGTTTTTGATTTCCTGTATATCTCGTTGCGTCTGCTTTATATATTCTGTCTGTTTCTTATATTGTTCATCCAGGGATTCTATCTTTTTTGTCTATCTCAAGTTTTTTAACTGTGTCTTCTTTAGATATGTTCAGCATCTCCTTCATTTCTTTCATCAGTTCTTCTTTTACCTGAGAGATTATTTCTGGTTTGATTTCCTTTAAGGCTTCCCAGAGTTGCTTCTTTATTTCAGTTACTATTATTTCAGGTATTTCAGGTATGTGGCATATATTTTCTTCTATGCACATGGCTCCTAGGCTTTCTTGAGATGGGCTGGATGTTTGAGACTGCATTTTGGTCTTTCATTTTGTCATTTTCCTATATTTTTATGCTTCAAGTTTTGTTCCAAGTGAGGTAGAGAGGTCAGCCAGGCTGGGACAGAGGTCCCTGCTTCCTCCTTTCTCACTGATTTCGACAGGAAGGGAAATCCTGGGCCCCAGGCAAAAACAAACAAACAAACAAACAAACAAAAAACAGTTCACGGGCCTTGGGTGGGGTTCCCTGCCTTCACTGGTCTTACCAGACCAACATGGAGCCAGAGGAGGCCGGCCTGCAGGCAAAGAGGAGAGTTCCATGCCTCTGCTGGACTTATGTGACCCACAGGTAGCCAGATCCTGGGCCCCAGGCAAAGAAAGCAGTTCGCCGACCTATACTCAGTAACTTTAACACAGTATCAGAGAGAAAACTGCAATTAAGTACTTAGGAGCATGAATTTGTGTTGAAATTTGATTTAGCGAAAAACATTTGTTTTAAAGATGGGACTTTCTACAATTATAATTTCTTTAGAGTGTAATGCTTTTCATATAATGCTGCTTTGTTCCTTTTTCTGACACAGGGTCTTGGTGCCTAGTCCAGGCTGGCTTTGAACTCCTTATGAAGGTCAGGGTGGCTTCAGACTTGAGATTTTCCTGACCCAACCTCCTTCGTGCTACTCTTACAGATGTGCACCAGCATCTGCGTGCTTATGTTGGACGTTAATTCTCAGAAGCAAAACTGGTTTTCCTCTTCATGTAGGCAAGACATTTTCCTTGGAAATTATAAGTAAACTTAAGATATAGGGGCTGAAGATGTAGCTCAGTGGTAGAGTGAGACCCTAGGTTTAATCCCTAGTACAGTGGAAAAAAAAGAAAAGAGAAATTACTAGAGTTTTAATACTTGGCTGATTGGTTTGAACAAAATTTAAATGGGTAGTAAACATTCCAATATCTAACAGCAGGGTGAGTACATTATCTTTACTTTAGGAAAGAAATGTACACTTTTGACTTTTGCAGAGTTGAGCGATGACCATCATGGACAGAGCTGACTCTTCAGACTCGTCGGACCATCGGAATCAGCGCGGCCATTCTGAGGCAGCCAGCACTGCAGACCTGGGTGCAGGCTCTCCTGACCAGAGCGCTGAGTCTTCATCACTGAGTGATGTTTCCATTCACACACTTTCTTTAGGACCGGTACTGGGTGCTGTTTATTCAGAGTCCACTGTTGCTGGTAAGTCAGAGCCATCACCACCAAAGGACCAAGGAAGATACTGTTTTCTAAAAATATTGAAAATTCATTGCCAGAAACTTTTGTATAAATGCTACCAAGAATGTTGGTAATTTCAGAGAGGAGCTTGTTTTGTGAGAGAGATTCCCATGTGGATGGCTGGGATTCTAAGGTAGAAAGTATTTTCTTTAATACGAAAGCATTCCTTCTTAGCATATGTATCACAGCAAGGTATTAAATTTAGTTACTCAAATATGTATCATTCGTTTTGTTTCTAATTTTTAAAGGGTAAAATATCTTGAGGAGAATGGAGGTAAGTTTTCTTATGTTTTCAGTTAACTAGTAGTTATTATGCTCCCTAGGTAGGTACAGTCTCTGTATTTGGAAAAGAACAGGTAAGGTAAACACAGTTATATTTGTTAACATTTATCCAAATAATGGAACATTGGCTCTTTCAGGGGGAATTTTAAGCCTGAAAGCCCTGACAGTTTGAAATGCAAAGAAAAGCAACAGTAGAATTAGTTCATAATTGGAATGTTGTCCAGCTTAGGATAATTTGATCCTTGTCTTGTTTAGAGTCCTCTAGTAACCTTGATATTGTGGTGTGGGGATGTGTGCTGTGGTTTGTTCAAGGTGTTCTGACTGTGTACGAGGGGAGGCTTACAACTCAGAAGACAACTTAATCTGAAGTTAAACGTAGAACTTCAAGGCCTTGAGCTTTGCCATCAAGACTTTCCCACAGGACATTTTTCTGCAAGGCTTTCACACTTGTCATATTGCTGGGGCTTCCCTTTCTCTCTTCACACTCCCCCTTTTTAGGACCCTTATGTTGTTCTCAACAGACTCGTTTTTCCTTCCGAATTTTGTTCTCTACTTCTTATTTTTGTAATTTATTAATTGAAGAAACTAAATCATTTAGCTTCTCATGTTTTAGGTTTCATCTTTTAAAAATATCGCTTTCTATCTTGGTAATGAGATTTAGAAGTTTGATCAAGAATCACAATTTCTTTGACTTTAGAAGCATGCCAATTTTGTTTTATGATGTTTGCTGTTTATTGTTGTATCCCTAGGTGATGGCATTCCTCCACCACAGAAAATTCTTTTTCCGCCAGAGAAGATTTGTCTTAAGTGGCAGCAAAGTCACAGAATTGGCACTGGGCTTCAGAATCTGGGTAACACCTGTTTTGTCAATGCGGCCCTGCAGTGTTTGATGTACACGCCACCTCTCGCCAATTACATGTTATCACGTGAACACACCAAGACATGTAAGTGCTGTGTGCTGTGGTGTTATGTGAATGTGGTATGCTAAGCTACTCATTTTTCCCTCTGAATTGCAAAGGATTAAGCTGTTATGTAATCATTAAGAAGTTGATAAGGCCAGGATTTATCTTAGCAGCATAAGCCCTTGCCTTGAAAGGGTAGGGTCATGAGTTCAATCCATGACAAAAACAAAAAAGAAGAAGTTGGTTCCTCCTTTTAGAATCTAGGATTTGTAGTTAGCTTACAAAAGAAGCATTCTGCATGTGAATTGACTTAGGTTTGTGTATTTATTTATTTTAGTACTGGGAATCAAACTTAGGACCTTGTGCTTGCCAGCCAGGTGCTTATGCCTCTGAACTATATCCATGGCCCATGGGGTTGGTGTTCAAAAAAACCTTATTTTATCATCACTTGGCATTTCTAATCCCCTCTGAAGTTTTCTACACTTGTTAGAAATGTTTTTGTTTTCCTTGTGCTGGGGATCAGCATGTCAGGCAGATGCTCTACCCCTGAGCTCCACCTCCAGCTCTTCCCTTAGTTGGCAATGTCACCCACTGTCTGACATTAACAGTTGGGACAAAGGATCAGATCCTGCCGCTCTGCCATTCACTGGAAGGCTTCATGCATCTTCAGGCAAAGAGAAGAACTTTCACCACTGCCCCAGTCTAGTGGAATTCACACAGAGCTTTCCTTTTAGCATTTGAGAGCTCCATCTTTACCCTATAGGGCAGAAAAATCAGTTAAAACATAAAAAATCTTTATTTTTTTAAACAAAATAAAACCAAGCAAGAAAAACAGAATAAAGTCAATCAAAGCAACCCAATGTAATTGCCACAGGACTTAAAAGCAATAGAAAATCAACAGTGGTTATCATAATGCCTCCAGATACCTTCAGACATAGCAAAATCAATTAAGAAGGAACAAAATAAAATGAATAAAAACAATACAATGAAGGCATTAAAGGACAATCCAAAATGGGTACCATAATATATCTTGTTATCTTTGAAATAGATGCCCATGCCATTGGATATAATAAAATCAAACAAAACAAAACGGAAAACCCAACAAAATAATGAAGATGATACAGGACTTCCAAATGAGGTAATATGTAATTAACAATGGCCACCATCTTCACAGGAGATCCCCAGTGCTACATTGTATGTGGTTATCCTCTGTATAGATGATCAGACTACTAGCTTTATACCTACAAACCAGAGAAACACTAAACACCACAAGCATTAAATTGTATTTTACTTCAATAGCTATCACCACAGCCTGTGTTTCTCTGGATTGGCTGGTTGCTTCTGATGGTGCAGGAGAGGGGATGGATGGCTCTTCTTGTTTCCCAGCCTGAGCACTGGAAAGTGCTCCCATCTGGCTTTCCCGGCAGTGGCCCAACATGGTGCCCATTCACAATAGCTCAGGCTATTTGTCAATGATTTGGATAAAACAAACAAAAAATTTCCTTGATTTCTTTTTGAATAATTCTTTGCCATTTGGAGAATTTAAACAGACTGTTTTACAATTCTTTTTCCATCCAAAGAGCAAAGTAATACTTGTAAAATATTTGGTAAATACGTGAAGATTTAAACCAAGAAAAATCACCTAGATTCTCGTCACTTAGAAGTTTCTGCTCTACCAGGGGAGTTTAAATTTTAGAATGAATATTCCACTAGCCTTTGATTTCTAAGTCCATAATTCATCCCTACAGACAGATTTCCTATCATGTTTGTGCTTAATGAAAGTAGGGTTTGTTTGAAAACACATTACTGGTTCCTGGATTGCAAGACAAAGTATAGGTGTCCTATATATATTTTATCTTGCTTTGCTAGATTTATACCTTTTATTTCCTCCTCCTCCTGATTTGTTTGTTTCTAATTATAAGTATCATTTTATTTCTAATTTTAATATTTATGCAGTCCTTGCTGAGACCCAGAGATACATTTGATTTCTGCACATTGGTCTTGTCCTTTGTGACCTTACTGAAGTCATTTTTGAGCTCCAGGCTTCTTTTGTTTTTGTTTTGCAGATAGATTCATTGAAATTTTCTACATACAGAATCATATCACACCATGTGCTAATCAGAATAGTTTTACTTATACTTTAATGGTCTGTTGGCCTTACTTATTTCCTTGTTTTATTTTCTTACTTCACTGTCTGGAACTTCCAGCACCCTGTTGAAAAAGAGTGATGAGAATGGACATCTTTGCTTCTTTCCTGATCTTAGGGGGAAGGCATTGAATTTGTTTCTCCATTCCTATTTCTCTGATTCTTATTTTTTATACTGAGTATATTGTTCTTTTTTATTTTAAAGAGAATAAAACTTAACAAAATAAAACAACAAAGCCAATCAAAACAAAGTAGTGAAATCAGTACAGAACTTACACAGGATAATAGGAAATCACAATTGGCTACCATAATATGTCTTCTTATCTTCACAATAATTGTCAATATAATTAGACATATTAAAATCAAATAAGACAAAGCAGAATAAAACCAATCAAAACAGAACTTCAAATAAACAAAACAGTGAATCAGAACAAAAATAAACAGTGAAGAAAATATAAGATTTCAAACACAAGACAGAAGGAAATCCTCCATATTACCTGTATTGCATATTGTTATGCTCCTAATAGATGCTCAGACTATTGGCTTTAGGCCTTCAGTGCCAATCAAACAATCTAAGCCTTAAATTGTTTTTGTACCTCATTTGCTTTCAACTGAGCCTGTTCTTGACACTAGGTTGCTTATGGGCAGCTGGGGTGGGAGTTGCATGGCTGTTTGCTTCTCTGCCCACATGCTAGTTGGCTCAAGAGAAGGGCAGATAGACTTCTCTCTTCCTGGCCTCCCCATGCCTTGTGTAGCTCATGGGAAGGGCAAATTGGCTTCTCACTGTACTCCTCCCAGACCCAGCATGGCTTCTGTCAACTCATAGGAGGAGCGGACTGGCTTCTCTCTTCCTGGGCTGTGTATGGCTTATATATTGATTTTTAACAGAGAGTTTCTGCATCAAATTGATAGGATCATGTATGTGATAGTTCTTCTTTAGCCTATTAATATGTGAATTACATTAGGTTGACTTTTGTATTATCTCTACATACCTGGAATAAATTTTGGTCATTGTGGGAAGCCCTGTAATTGGCTGCCACCTTGTATCTACAGGCAGCAGCTCCTTGTCTAGCCTCTTTCTCCTTAGGTCACAGGTCCCTGTGGTTTGGCCCATTCAGGAATTATGCTAATCAGCCCGCCTATGAGCCCGCGCACGGGAGATTTGAATTACCTACAACCCTTGATCTTGCCACTGTTGCTAAGTTACCTGCTGATGTCTCAGAACCCAACTCCCTCCTCCCCAATACCCTATATATTCATTGCTCTTTCTTTGAATAAATGAGACTTGATCAGAATCCTGTCTTGTCTCTTCTCATCCTCACTCCCCATCTAGCATCTACATTGACTCACCCGGGGGCTGGGACAGGTCATAGTGTATAATTCTCAAACAGATTGCTGAATTTTATTTGCTAATAGGTCAATAAGGGTTTTCACATCTCTAGTCAAGAGATTTTTTTCACTGTATTTTTGTGGTTTTGGTGTTAGGATGCACTGGCTGGTCTCTGCCAGGCTATTTTCCTGCCACTGGCTGCCTACTTTTCCCTTCTTTCAACTGTGTGCCCCATTCTATGATCTTCTTCTGATGTTCTTTCTGGAATGGTGGTCTCTTTTATCTCTCTCTAAAATGTCCTTCAGTATGGTGACTGTGAATTCCTTCAGTTGTTCTTCATCATGGAAGTATCTTGCTTCTCCATTAACTTAGAAAAACTGTTTTCCAGGCTACATCAATCTGTGTTGGACACTGTTTTCTTATAGGACATGAAATGCTTCACTCCAAGCTCTTCTTGACTTGATGGTCTGTACTGAGAAGTCTGTCATGATTCTTATGGGTTTTGCTTTGTAGGTGATCTGTCTCTTTTCTCTAACAGTTTTTAATATTCTGCTCTTGTGTTGAATTTCTGGGATCTTGATTATATGTCGCTGTGGAGATCTATTTTTAGCTGGAGTTCTATATGCCTTATCTGTATATCACATTCTTTCCCCATGTTTGAGAAATTTTCTGTTACTACTTCTGTAAACAGAATTTTGTGTCTTCCCCTGCTTTTTTACTGACACATATTATTCTTGAATTATTTTGCTTTGCCTCATCTTGCAATCATTGAATTGCTATTTCCTAGTTTCTTGCTATTTTTAATAGATCTTTCTATATTGCAAGCTGCATATCTGTCTTCAAGGTCTGAAAGTCTATCTTCAGTTTCTTTCAAGCAGTTTTGCAAGCTTTCAATGGAGATTTTAATTTCCTGGATAACTCTTTGAATCTGTTGTGTGCATTCTAAATCTCTCCTATTTTGTTCATTCAAGGTTTCTCTCATTTTTCTATGCTCTTCTCTATTTTATCTATGTCTCTTTAAAAGATGCTTAGCAATTCTTTTATCATATTTTTCACTTCTTTTTTACCTATAATAGTATTTCTGTTTTAATTTCTTTTATAAAGAAGTTGTCTCTTTGATTCCGTTGCCATCTCTTTAGAAACTTCAGATGTGCAACTCCTGATCTCATTCATGTGTTTATCTTCTAGACTTGCTCTGCTTCTGTTAGAGTCCATGAACTGCTTGATACCTTTTTGGGTTCTTTCAAACAAGGGCTTAGTGTGCTCCCAGGCCCTTCCTGCATTGGCTACAATTTCTCCAGAGTGTGACTGTTTGATTCTCCTGGGTTTTCCTGACTGTTCTGGCCACAGGGTGTGGTGGCACAGGGCCCGCTGCTGTTTTTCCCATCGATTCTGGCTACCTGGGTTGGGAGCATCCCAAGGACTGCTGGAGTGTGCAGGGGCAAGGGCAGCTGCTGACTCCCTATTGAGCTGGTTCTCGGCAGGCTGTCCTACATTCAGTTTTTTAAAACAAATCAATATACTGATCTGGCCATAATGTAAGTCAGAAATAAGGAGAAAGGAATATGAAGTGCACTTTTGGTTGCTTCATTGGGAAATTTCAGGTGAAACCACTGTTGCAGGACACCTGCAGGTGCACCCTGTGATCACTGGGCATACACACTGCATCCAAGTTGTCATCAGCATCGTTGCGCTGTGAGACAATTTTGGTGAAATGTCAGTCACATCACAGTGTGACCATTTCTCAGTTTACACAATCTTTTACTTCCTGGGAAGGGTAATTTCTATGGAAATGGTAGCAATAATATAATTGGGTTTACGCCCCCATAGATGTGAGGACATGTCAGAGAGGAGCCTCCTCCACGGCACTGTGAGCACCCCAGATGGCCCCCAAGACCCTATGTTAGGGATGTGGCCTTGTTAAAGAAGAATGGAGAGGCAGAGCACACTCCATCCCCCTTTGCCTTCAGATAGAATAGCTGGGTGCCCTGCATTTGCACAATGACTTTGCCCTTGTTTCTTTCCTAACTCACCTTGCTGCTCAAAATGAATGTGCAAGAGAATTTGTGTGTATACACTTAAGTGAGGCCATGCATGCATTGTGGCCAAGCACATGTGCTTTGATTTGCAGCCTCAAAAGTCCCCTGCTACACTCAGGGCTACTACCTTGCCCTCGGGGCTGTAGGAGTGATCTCCTAAGTGGAGAGTGGAGATCACGGTAGGGGTTGCACTGTTTCCAGAGCTGTGGAGAGCCTCAATGAGTCCCTTAGTTTTCCTTAATTTAAGGAGTTGTTGGCTCTGTTTGGAAATAGCTACCTCACCTCTGAGCTTCCAAGAGAAAGAAGGGAGGCAGGAAAGTCATCAACTAATGACTTAGTTCTTGAGAATTAGAAGCACATCTGGAAACAAGCAATGTGCAGAGCTGCAGAATTATTGTTGCTGAAAACCAGGAAGGCTTGATGTAAATTTTTTTTATTTAATAAAGAGAAAATTAGGTTTCCCAAGAAAGTAGCCTGACACTGGCACCTATGCAACTATATTTAAAATGATAAAATATTTAGCAAATGTAAGCCATGACCATACCTACAGAGCAGTCATGCTAACTATTGGATTGTGTCTTTCTTTTGGTGGGGATGCAGACCACCTGGAATGGAGCAATGCCTTCTGTAGGACCTCACTGCAGGCTTGAGGCTGGTTGTGCTACTGCTGGTTTCCAGAAAAAGTGGACCAGATCACAAGTCTGTGCCAAATGTTTAAGAAGGTTTTGCTGTACACGGACATCAGCCTCTCAATCAATGAGAGACATTATCTCAGAAAATAGGTCAACCCACACTGATGTGTCTTTGCCCTTTGTAAACAAACTTTGCAACAAGAACCAGACAAGCACATGTGCAGATCCACTTTATGAGCCCTGTGATGCTGGGAAGGTAACACAGGACTGCAGCAAAGCGAACGGGTTGTTACCTGAGAGCCTGTGACACTCTAGACTAGCCAGGATGGTAGAGAAGCTGAGCCTGGCTCCCTTCACACAGTCAGAAGGCAGATGTGAGCCCGGGCCCTTGGTTTCCCTCAGGGGAGAGCAGTGTGGTGACACAGGGGCTCAGAGTCAGAATACAGGAGAATGTGCCAATGTACTGCCTTCTACTCAGCCACAGAGTACCCCAGGCACCCATCCTGCAGGGGACCCTGGGCACAGTCATGTCAAGGGGTACGGTAAAGTTCAGGTTGTGCAGAAGGTTCCAGATCACCCTCCATGAAAAATAAGCAGCCATAGGCAATGTGACCACGAAGGTTACCATAACCGTCATGACTGTTCCTTGACTGGGGAAGATGTAAAGAAAAGCAGGGGTAGAAACGGAGCCGGAGGCAGAGCAGGAGCAGGAGCAGGAGCAGGAGCCGGAGCCGGAGCCGGAGCCGGAGCCGGAGCCGGAGCCGGAGCCGGAGCCGGAGCCGGAGCAGGAGCAGGAGCAGGAGCAGGAGCAGGAGCAGAACTGAGGGTAACTGTGACAGAAAGTGGCTCTGCTTCGCGAGAAAGCACAGCAAGCCGGAGTGCCATGCTGTGCAGCATTGCAGTGCCAACCAGCACCCTCTGTGCTGTGGAGACAGAGTCAGTCCCGGGCAGCCCTGTGTTCTGAGCAGATACAGCTCCCACCACTCCCAAACCTGGAGTGGGGCTCAGCAGGACTGGAGCCCAGACTGCTCCTCTGGCAGGGAGCATCGCAGGCTTCCAGAGAAGTCTTACCCCAAGAAAATGTGGTGGGACCAGTGCAGATACCTCAACAGGTACACTCCATACGAAGCCAGGGAGCGCAGTGTGAAACGGTCACACAAGGATTCTTCCCAGGCCAGGAAGGGCCAGGAGCTGCCTGCCCTGCTGTGGGAGTGGACCGGCTTCCACAGCCCACACACTGGTGCTTCACCGCCTTTCCCTCTGCACCCTGAGTGCTACCCTCAGGAGAAAGCTGCCTTCGGGGCTGACCACAGTGGCTGCAGCCTGTCGCACCGGATTCATGGACGTGAAACCATGAGGTCAGGCAAGCGCAGGTACCAGAGTGCAGAAAGTATCTGTAACGGGGGTAGCACACCAAAGAAAGCCCGCAGGAGCCTACCGAGAGACCTGGAGGAGCCTAACAAATCTAAAGCCAAACACCATGAGCAGGAGCACAGGTGAGTGCGGGCTCTGCCAGCAGGGTCCAGTCCTCAGCTCTGTGGGTTTTGAAACTTCACTGTTTCTCTGCATTTCTAAAACGGTGCAGCTTTTACCTCCTGTATCATAAAATGCCTCATTTCGCCATTCTCAGTGAATGCTTTGTAAATCCTAGGAATAATTGTGAGTTCTGTAGAAGTAACTTGGTGACTTCACGATTGATGGTCAGATAAGTTACATTTCATAATTTTGTTTTTGTTTTTAAATTGAGAGACTAAATGGAAGCAGGCGAAGGTAGGGCACAGTTCTATTGGCATTTGCCCTGTATGCCAAGGGTGGATTCTGAGGGGCATCATTTACTGTCTTGGTCTTTGTCTATGAATCTCAATACAAAACCATTGATTGTGTGAGTGTGTGTGTGTGTGTGTGTGTGTGTGTGTGTGTGTGTTGGGGATGAGACCCACAGCTGTGCTCATGAGGCCAGCACCTGCCAGGGAGCCACAGGCCCAGCCTTGGCTGCTGCCTTGAAACCGACTGCTTCATGAGAAGATGAGTGAGGATGGGTGGAATTCCTGTATATTGTACTTAACTTCTTTTAAAAACCTAAAATCCTAGCCAAAGAATGCCAAAAGCTGTATATAAATAGGCATCGGTTATGTAGGGGGCAAATGAATTCAAATTACAAACCACTTCCTCCTGTAAGTCTCAGACACTGGAAAACCTTTTTTATTCTACTTTCTCTCTTTATTTTCTCTTTTCCTCTTTCTTTCTTTCTTTCTTTCTTTCTTTCTTTCTTTCTTTCTTTCCTTCCTTCCTTCCTTCTTTCTTTCTTTCTTTTTTTCTTTTTCATTCTATCACTGATTTCAGGATATATAACATACATCTATGTTTCCAGCTGACACCCCCACCTCCTGAGCACAGAGCCTATGGTGGGGGAGTCAGGGGTGGGTTGAAGTTGGTGAGTTTATGGCCCTGGGCTTTAAAATGATTTACAGCTGAAAGTGGAGAACCCTTCTGAACTAGATAAGCACTGACTCGTGGCTTTACATTGAGTGCCTTCAGTAAGTGGTCAGGACAGTGCCATGTGCTGTCTGAGGTGGTGCTGGTGCTTTTGTTGCTAATATCTGGCTGCTGCTTCTGCAGGTGTCTGCTGGACACAGACCTCCCAGTAGTGCAGTCAGACACTCAGCCCTGCAGATACCAAAAGAAGAGGCACTCGGAGAACTTTGGAACAGAACCAGGACTTCACTCACCCAAGACCACAAGCTGTGAGACTGTGGATGATGTCTGGAGACCTCAGGGTAGCTCCCTGCTTGCTGATGGCCTGCCTGTGGAGGGCTTTGGACTTTTTCAAATGGAAAAGAAACCCTTAAAGCTGGACAGCAGGACTGACCGGTACCAGTATGGCCAGGGTAAGAAGCGATTTGTGGAATTAAGAAGATAAAAACTCTTTCACAAAACTTGTTATGAAATGAGGACTGACACAGGGAGGTGTAAGCCCAAGTCCCTGGAAGGTGGTGTGAGTAATGCAGGGCTCCTGTCTCTCCAGCCGCAACTCACAGGCCCTGTTGATTCACTATCCTTGTGTAGTTTGGATGCTTGGCACAGATCCATTAGCACTCAGGATGGTTTTTTGGAAGTGGAATTTATGGCCCCTGAAATTCATGGCTCTCTTGGTGTCTGCATATTTACTTACAAGGGAGAAGCTACTGTTTTTGATGCATTTGTGGTAGTGATGCTTTTATATTGGAGAGTATATTGTAACTCACAATTTGATGACCTAGGCCATTCAAAAGTAGCTGCCACCTCCAAAGTTGACACCTTTGGGCTCCTGGTTTCACCCACTTATTCTGGGATACTGGGCATCTTGGATTCTTGTGTGTCAACTGTGTCTTCTGGTGAGTTAGCAGCTCTTTGTGCTCTGATTGCAGTGGGACAGCCCCTCCCCCTTTCTAACTGGTTCCCCAAGGAGGAGCCCTGAGAAGCTTGTTAAGATTGAAAGTGACAGGAATGGGTCCTGGGACACAGTTTCCAAGCTGCAAGTAGAAGACCAAAGCAGGTCCAGTTCCTCTCACATCAGCTGTGAGGTAAGGTGGCTTTCATGTCTTCAAAGCTGCCAAAGAGGAGTAGGAATTTGTGTCATCTGAAGACTGTGTGAAATACAAATGTCATGGTCTGCAGACTTCAGCTGAAGCACAGCTGGTGTCTGTGCATGGCTGGTGTTCCTGCCAGAGGAAGGGGGTCACTGCTGAGACCTCACAGCCCACCACAAAGTGTTTATCCCCTGGCCCTTCACAGAAAAGAAAGCTCAGCTGAAATGGGTTTTCTTGGGGAGGTCCAGTCAGCAAGAGGCCTGCACCTACTGTGTCCCCTTGAGTGCATGCAGCTGTCATAAGTATGATGAGAAGCAGACATCAGGAAGGCTGAGGCCACCACAGTGGGTCCAGGCAGAGTCACCTCTGCTGCCAGGACTGGAGTGAAGCAGTGTGGCATTTGCTCTTTGTGTTATGAAATTGTGTGCATTTGTAGAGCATTTTCACATTAATGTTTCATTGATTTGCGGAAGGGTGGGGCTTTTTGACCTCTGTGTAGTACTTGAGGATTTGGTAGTGAGAAGAATTTGGTCTGCATGATGGCAGCCTCCTACCAGTGTTGGAATCTGTCATCCTGGCTGGGCAGGTGAAGCCTCAGGGCTTAGCAATGTGGAGGCAGCAAGTTGACCACCAGCATTTTGGGCTGTGTGCACTCATCCACTGAGGAGCTGCAATCAGGTCATGTCTCACTCCCGGTGCACTGATGACTGGTTTGCAGCCAGCACTTCCACTGGGAGCACACACCAAGTTCCCTGGTCTCCAGGCCTCCTGGGACGGGCCTTGGCTGAGGCCAGTACTCTGCCATCTTACATGCGCTGGCCTTCCTGTGTCCTAACATTGACCGCTGACCTTTCTCCTGCAAGTTCCTGACCTCTGGCTTCCTTCAAATCCAGTTAATTTCTTTGGCCTGAAGTCTGTTGCAGCCTCATGTGGGAACTCAGCAGTTTGATGGTGTTGGGCATGGCCTGTTTCCTAGGGACAGGTTTGGGGACCGCTGTCTGACAATCCATCATCATGGGAACTCAGTTTACTTTCAGGGGACTCTTGTGGCAGGGACTGTGTGCAGCTTGACCTTGCTCAGACTGATTGGGACTGAAGGCAGGCAGCCAGTGTTAAGCTTCAACAAAACTATGAGAACCACTTCATTCATGCTGAGAGCACAGACAGTAGAAATTGTACTGTCATTACAATGTTTATTAACCTTTGCCTTTCAGGTGATTGACAACTTGATCTCGGAACAAATAATAATCACTAGCTCAGGTAAGTGCTTCCCCTGTACATTTTCTTCTTCATAGAAGCACTGGGAAGGGACAGAGAAGGCGTCACATTTCTGAGGAAAGTCAAGGGTCATGGAGTGGTGAGCTATGGAACCAGCAGCAATGATGGGGACCTCTGAATTCTAAGCAAGCACTGGAGGGTGGGGACCTCGTCTCCCTGGCTAGGGAAGGGGAGGCGCTGCTTCCTCCCACCTTCCTCCGTGGAAGAAACCCACAGGGAACCCCCATCAGAATCAGCCACCATGAGATAAGCATCTGGGAGGAGAACCCCTTGTCCCCTCCCCAGAAAGCAGAGGCCATCACAAGAGCTCAGCACCGAGGCCTGGTGTTCAGGCAGAGACTGGGTCACAACCCTCACTTCAAACTGCCACCTTGTTGGGATGAGGTCCAGGGGACCAGAGCAGAGCCTTCATTTTATGGAGGATGTGTCCCAGTCTCTTGTGTTCTGTGGTCCTGGGAGGTGGCAATTCATGTTACATGTTATGCACTGGGCAAAAAGGGAAAGGTGAACCATTTAACTCTTGAAAGGAAAATTGTCCTTGTGTGTCTCAAGACCAATCAGCAAGGATGATTTTAAATGAACTTGGAGGTGAACTATCGAAAGACGATCGTTGTATGCAGTTAATTAACATCCTTTACTTGTGTGTCCTCAAGGGAAAGCCTTAAGTCTGAGGACTGAAAGTCTTCTGGAGTGAAAGAGGATCTAAGGATTGGGAAGGACTGGCCACAGCTGGGTTCCAGGCTATGCAGGTGCAGTGTGGCCCAGCAGGTGGCGCCTCCCTGGCCAGGCCCCCAAGAGCTCCTCTGCAGCTGCCTGGCTTCCATGGGTTCCTCTACTGCCTTTCAGAAAGGCAGCAATGGCTTCAGTTGAAAAGAGCTTCCTGAAGAGCAAGGGGACCTGAGGACTGGGGGGGACAGAAAGGGGAACCTGGCTCCGGGGGGACCCTCCTTTTGACTAATGCCTGTGCCTCCTGTCTTTCAGATTCAACATGTTCCACAGCAGTCATCCCAACTCAGTTACATTATTAACATAAATTTGTTCAAATCTGTGTGATGGCTCTTTAGTAAATGCTGTACATATTTTGCCATGATTCTTTGGGTTTTTATCTTTTCTTAATTGCTCCTATTCCAAAAGGATGAATGCTTTCTGCACCTGTGGACATTGTAAAATGCTGTGTATATAAATCACAATGAAAATAACACTCAGCCACAGCACATCTCACGTGCTGCTGAACTGCACCATTACACACTCAGGCTGAGGACTCATATTTATGTAGTGTTCCTCCAAGTTAGACACGTGATTGTGCAAGACCAACTGGGAAACCATGGAATTATTAAAAGGACAAACTGACAGCACAGGGATTTCATTTAAAGACTTACTTAAAAATTTACAAGCTTTCAACTCGACCTTTGATGGCAGGCTGTTATCTGTGGTGTGTGACACTAAGAAAATTAATTTGCTTCCTAGTTTAATTGTATTCAAGGTTTGAAAAGGTGTTTTATAGACAAGTTCTCTAATTGAACTTTCAGTAACTATTTCAATCAACTTAGCAGCTATAGTGAGTACTCATATCATGAATGTAAATCGAAACACAAAGCTTACAGTACATTTTTGTTAATACTCTTTTTTACTGTGTCTTATCACCTGTAGGATACTTCAGTCTGTGTTGTCAGCTTGATCCTTAAAATTTCTAGTTGTGTACAAATCATGCTGTGATTTTATTTTCAATATGGATATGCTTTTATGTTGCGGTGGGGAAAATGGTATTTAATTGTTTCTGTCTGAATAATCTGCATGGTTTAGACAGTTTGTGCTGTTCATCAATTTCTAAGGTTTGATCTTTGTTCTTTTAAAATGGAAAAAGCACCTGCTCCAGTGTAAATATGCAGCAGGTAGAATTGATATGATGTATAAATGGCAACAAAATAGACAATTTATGGCACTTATTACCCATTTTCCCCTCTTTCTTCTACCACATCTTTTGGTCTTTGTGTTTACTTTCCTCTAAGCTCCACAGTTCTGGCCAGCATCTCAGTGGGTGCTTAACAGCTTGGAAGATCCATCAGGGAAAACCAGGCAGTGCTGTACTGGACCCAGCTCATCTCTGTTTTAAGGAAGCGAGTCTTAGCCTTGCTTTAAAAACACGTGGTTTTTATTTAGTGAAGGCAATAGTGCACGTTTAACAGCCACCTACGCTTCACTTGCGGTGTTCACTTTGCAGGAAAACATTGGTAGATATTTTGCTATCAAGAGAATATTCATGCAAGTTGTAGGGAGTATATACATTGAATAGCAAAACACTCCAGAAATCAGCCCATGTATATTATTTACATATTAACTATAATTTGGCAAATAGAGACATTTTTAGGAGAAAAGATAAGAAAATAAGAAAAATAGAACTGGACTCTGGTCTATAACAGCAGAGTGTATCTGTGTAGATGGGTGCATTTTTAACCTTGAAAACAGGTACTGCTTTATATGAAGCATTAGATGCTGCTTCACCTATAAAATTCTTACTTTGAGTCCATTTGGTGCCACATTAAAGCAACTGAAATGTTTCAGGAACCTGGAAATATGGGGCCTCGTGTGCCCATAGGGTCGGGCCAAATAAACCTCAAATGGTACCCGGGACCCAGGAAGACAGCTCGTCTGGTGGTGCTCTTTGTGGAGCTGCCATCTCTGGGCCCAGGTTCCTGCTCAGAACTGCCTGCCACCCTTTGTCTCTGGAGGAAGCTTGGTTTCTGGCCAGACATGGGACCAATAATGCAAGACAAAGTTTAGACCCTCAAGTGGGGAGGCGATGAGCACAACTGAGCCTCACTGTCTGCTCACTGAAGGGAGGCTCTTCCCACTTCTAGGTTGCCTGGTATAGGTCAGGTACACAGCAGGATGTCAGATGCCTTCAGTGTTAATACTGTCACAAATCCTGGAGCTAGGTGATGTCATGTAATCCTCTTGATAGGGCAAGTTACTGAAGATGCTGAGCCCCAGGGCCTTCTGCCAGATCCTGGGTGAGCAGCCATCTGGCAGAGCTGTGTACAGGTGACCATGGTGCTGAAATATTCACCAACAGGGGACTCCAAAGGCCCACATACCCAGGGAGGGTGCCCAGGATAGATTTCTAGTACTGAAAAAAAAAAAAAAATCAGTACTGCCCATCTGCAGAGAACTTGGGGAGGTTTAAAAGCAGTTGCCAGATAAGAGGAGCTACAGCGCCACCATGAGGAGGCTCAGAAGCTCAGTCCCACAGCCTCACTCTTCTGTCCTCATGGGGTCAGGGGTGAGCCTCTGGCTAATGCAAGAAGACAGAGGACAGAGGGGTCCTCAGAAACAGCAGAGAGACTCGATTTCTTTACACTCAGTAATTCAGGGAAGAGATTTACCAACTGCTTGTCTTTTCTGTGACTGTAGCCAACAGCTCAGCAAGCCCCACTTCTGCAAGGATCCCAGTACTTTTGTCCCCACTGACACAGTCTCCTGGATCCCACCAGTGATTTCTGGAGCTTGATGACATCCCACAGCGCTTACAGTGCATGTGAGGCCACATCAGCATCACAGAACTGCACTTGGAGGAAGGCCAGCAGCAGTAAGATACATCTGGGGCCTGCCTCACCTCAGGCCCAAGCCAGTGGCTGCTCCTGCCTCAGGGACCAGGTCCCAGTGAGCAGATGCTGCTGCCATTGGCCCCTCCCTGTGAGGTGTCCCACTGACCACCCTCCCTAAAGTTGCAACCCCCGCCCTCTGTGCTTTCCTGGGCTGCACGGCATCCTCCACCTCCTGCTACTGTCTACCTGGAGGGTGGAGGGCACGGGCCATGGCTATGCTCTTCCCTGCTGTCCGCATGACCAGTCCTTCACTCAGTGATGTTCCAAGCTGTAGTGACTTGATACCTGGTGAGAGCTGAGATCAGACCTATAGGCTCTGAAGAACCTTCTGACTGTCTTCATTTTTTTTTTTTTTTTTGTATTCGGGATGGAACTCCTGAACTAGCACATGCCAGGCAGGTGCTTATGCCATTGAGCTAAATCCCTGGCTGTCCTCAGTTTTTCAGTGGGCAGGGCAGGCTGCTCTTCCTGCTTTGCAGATTCCCACATTGGGCTGCTCCCAGCTGACCAATGCTGTGGCCCCTTCTACCCCGTGTTCTCTCCTGGGACCCCCCACAGTTGCCCTTCTCTCTGCCAGCACCTGCTCCAAGGACTTCACACTGTGACATCCCCAGGTCTCAGGCCAGCCACTTTGGGCTAGGTCAGGCCGTGTGCTGCTGCTCTGCCCTTCACCCCACCCTGGCCAGCAAAGCATCCTACTGTCTGCTACCCAACAGTAGCATCAGTAGTTCCCCCACATAGCTGCTCAAACCACAGGACAGCAGCACTGCCCCTACTAGGCCCCTCTCTGCTGTTCCCTGTACTTCCAAGAGTGACTCTCCTCTGCCCTGATCCCCCAGACCTCCACCCCAGTGGCTCCACGACCCTTCCTCTTTAGCTTCACATTTGTTTTGTCTCCACAGCAGTGTCCATTATCCCTTTTTCTCTGCCCAGGGCAGCCTGCAGGACCACCCCAGGTACCAGCACTGTCAACCTGAGTGTTATGCCAAGGACAGAGTGACAAGAGTCGCCCAGGCTGAAAAGAGCCAGGATCCACTGGAGCAAGGCCAGACTGACTGCTCTCTGTCCTCTCGGTCTGCCCTACCCTCGGTGGGCCTGGGCAATATTTTGACTGCTGTGGGATTTATCAGGAACTTCTGGCGCTGGGCCAGCAGCCAGCTGCCCATAGCCATGGAACCTCAGGGGCAGTGACCATGCTGTGGACTCATTTGCCACTCACCACATCTGTGCCTTTCTCTGGACACACAGCTTCCATGTACCAAATCTGAAAATGTGAATTAGGTCCCCAGGATACCTCCACATTCAGGCCCTCAGCTGGATTCTTTGGGTGTCCAGTTGTGAACAGATCTCTGGTACTCTTTTGTACTTAACACTTGGGGTGAATATTATAAGGCAGTCCTATAAATTATGTGTCCTTCATAGTTTCCCCTGAAAACCATGACTACCACAGACAGGAAGTGGCAGTTAGGAAGTCAAGTCAGACTCAGTTTCCAAGGACAGAAACATAGTGTGATGATCTCACTGGTTTGGACTCAGTCAAAATATCAGAGAGACCCAGAGAACTGCACGATCTGATTTTCTAAAACCATTCTATACTTTATCCACTCAAGAAAAGTGCATGTGTGTCTTCTGGTGACTTATCTGGTTAAAGGACAAATAAGTGGGTTACTCAACAGATTATTATAAGTGATTGTTTCAGATGATAAGGGTTCACCAGCCTGACAGATTACAGAGATGGTAAACATTGCTGTCCTGAAAACTACAGAGCAAGAGAGGGTGTGGCAAGGAAGCAAAGGCACCATGAACAAAGGGTCCCCAGGAGTAGAGGTGGTGCTGGGCTGCTCGCTGGCCTGGTTGCTGATTATCTATGTTCTGACTGTGGCACTGAAAGCCGAGAAGCTGGCCTTCTCAGAGAGCTCAGCAACCCCAAGGGCAGGACTGCCTCCTGGTTCCTCTGTCGGGGCCAAGGCTTTAACAGGTTCTTGCATCTTTCTCACCTGCTGCCTCCACTGTTCTATAATCTCTGTGGCTACAAAGTTGGGGGCTGGACCCTGAGAAGCCAGAGCCCCGATGGGCCTGAGGGAGAGACCATTCTGGACACTCAAGACCTATCTTCACACATCAGTACGCCCCAGACTAGGAAGAACGTTGGCGCGTGCTATCAAGTGACCCACAATGACTTAAAAAAGCCAGTCAGGCTTGGAACAAGGAAATTTCTGTGCTTTCAGGTGCAGAATGGAGGCAGAAGTGGCCGCTGGGGCTGAGTTTCCTTTAAAATAGACTGGGGCTTCAGCCATGGGAAACTGGGACCCACTGTTCTCCAGATCAGAGACCCTGAAATGCAGTCAGAAGCCTGAGAGGAAGAGGGCAGTTATGACTGTGAGACTGCACCTCAGAGGGGAGAGAGGCCAGAACAGAAGGGGAGCACACAGGAGCAGCCTGCTCTGAGCATGGTGACAAGTGTCCTCAGAACTGAGACGTTCATGTGAAGGGGGGCAAAGCTTGGAGTGATGTGCCCATGAGCCAAGGACACCAGAGAATGCTAGGACAGGCCTGGAAGGGATTCTCCCTTGGAAAGGAAAGGATTCTGGCCTCCCAAACTGCAGGAGAATAAAGTTTTGTACTTTAAGGCACCCAGTTCATGGCTAATTTGCTGTGGTAGCCATTGGACAAAGATATCTTGATTAGGTGATTACTCACCAAGGAAAGCAAATGTTTCACTAGAAAATTTTAATATTTTAAAATGTTGCTCAGAAAAATCAAACAAAATAGTGGCCACACTTCTCTTTGTTTGGGGCAGATGGTCTTATTGCCCTCTGTGCCTGCGCCCGGGCACACTAAATTTCATGTCATTTTTCCCTTACGCAAGCTTGGTTGTCTCTCCTTATCCCTCTACCAAACCACGTGGTTCAAGTAGTACATAGAATTAAGATGGAATTTCCCGCCTCATAAACTGTTGCAAGAACTAAGTGTGTTCATTGAAGTGTGTCCATCCTGTGCTTCTTGGCAAACAGAAAATTCTGTGTCAGCCCTTCAGACTGTGCTTTTGACATACAGTACATGCAAAGTAAGATGCCACCCAAGAACCAACAGGGAGGACATCCTAAGCACAAGGGGATTTCACACTCACGAAACTCACCATCAATGCACAGTGGCAGCATAACTATAAAAAGCAAATCAGTGCTTCGTGGGGGATCTAGCTCAGCCGCACAAGCACCTGCCTGCCAAGTGCAAGGTTGTGAGTTTGATCCCTAGTACAAAAATAAATCAATCCACGTTCACTGTCCTGCGGCTCTCATGAGGTGTGACTCTATCTGTGAGCATGCTGGTTGCTACTCAGGGCTGCACATGAGTTCCAGCTCTGAAACCGTCGTATGAAGCATTATCCATGACTTTCAGTGCTTACAAAGTCTGCTGAAAATTCTGCAATTTCAGCTCCTAAAGGAGGAAAAAAAACCTGATACTAATCTCAAATATTAAATCACTTCCAAATCCACAAAACCATTCCCACTGATGACCGCACGCGATTTTGGAGCTGAATGAAGAAGCAATAGGAAGCTTCACAGTGTGTAGAACATACCCGATAACAAAACTGTGCCTTAGCTATAGGAGTGCGCTTCCTTAGAGAAGGTGCTTCTCTAAGGAAACCCAGACTTGCAAATGAGGAACAAATGTGGAGCAGTGAGGCAGGTCTTACTGTGTTACCCAGGTTGGTCTCAAACTCCTGGGTTCAAGCAGTCCTCCTGCCTCAGCCTACAACATAGCTGGGAGTACAGATGTGCACCTCCCCACCTGCCTTGACACACATATCTTTAATCATCATTAGTAACTGCACTTACACTTACAAATGTGAGTTTACAAATGTTAGACTGTGCAGTTCAATTCCTGTAGTCAATGAATTTTTATAGAATAAACAGTTTAACAATTAGTGCTGAGGTTCGGTGTCAGACAAAAGAATATGTCAGAAGTGAATTCCAGTCCCGAGCAAGGATCTGTGTTCCCAGCCCTTGCCTCTCATTGGCCTCCAGCCTCTGTCCACTGAGGTCCACGCTTCTCCCTCAGACCCACCAGCTTTTACTCATCCTGCCAAATCCTTGTAGCTCGGTCTCAAAAACAAGTTCTGCTGTCTCAAGGTGCTTTCCTAGAAAATCCAACTTGAGGAAAAAACAGACAGCTGAAACCTGGAAGGATTCCTCATTCTTTCATTGGAACCCCTGTTGAGGACAGAAGGAAGAAATAAAATCCTCTTACTTGGACTATTTAACCCACTCTCACGATGACACCTACCAACTCTGTACCTCGACTCCACTCCCACCTCCAGCCCTCCAGCAGTCCTTAATCACACAGGGCCCTGTATTAGAGCCTCTCGAGCAGCGCAGTGAAGAGCTAAGTCTGGGATGGGGCCCAGCAGTGAGGACCCAGCAAGAGGCCTGCTCCCCTGGGGCCAGGTCTCCATTCAGAACACACTGAATGGAGGCCTTTTGGGCCGAAACCAGGTCCATAGGGTGCTTCTGCTTTGCCTCACTCATTAAACAGCCTTCTCCCTTTTTTTTTTTTCAATAAAATACTGTCAACTAAAACTTCTTATGAAGTAACCATCTTTGTCCAAAGAGAAGCAGTCATCAAAATAGATCTGTCAGTTGGCTGTGTGTCAGAAAACTGGAAGTATGCGCTTGCCTCTCTGGGGTCCCTGTTGAATGTCTCTTTCCCCAGGCTATTGGCTTGTTTCCCTGAGGGGTTTCGCTATTGGTTTGGAATAATGGTGAATCATTGGCAGGGATTTGCAGGGCACAGTGAGCCAAGTCCATTAGCACATTTTCCTCTCCTAAGGCTCAGCCAGGGAAACGCGCAATGCGCACCGAGGTCTTCCTCCCTCCACCGTGGGGGCCAAGGTGTGCAGCTGCTGGGGCTCTTTTTCACCTGTGATGCCTTTAGAGTGACTTCTGAGGAAGCTGACCACGAAAACCAGTGACTTTATTTTTTTTAAAGAGGATGGTTCCTCATGGCCCAGAAAGGTTACTTCTGGGAGTCAATTCTGAGGGCCTGTGCTTACAAATCTGTGAAGCTAAAGGGGACTTGGGGAACAGTGGGAGACAGGAAGTAACCTCCAGGAAAGCCGCCTCCACCTCCACAGAGAACAAAAGGGAATCAAGGAAAGAAGGAGGACTCCCAAGGCCAGCCCTCTCTCCCTGCTGCGCTGTGCACACCAGCTGGTAAATGCGGGAGTGCAGGGACGCACACCGCAGAGGTGGAGCCACACACACCCACCTCGCCTCCACGGAGCTGAGGTGACCCTCTCTATCCTCACTTCCACAGTTAGGCCTTTCAGCCTGCATCAGAAAGAAGAAACTGTGGGGTCTTCACCTCCCTCCCCTTAGACTTAGAGCCTTCCAGGCACAAGCCTTCTGAGGGTCATCTGATCGTCACAGCGCCTTCAGAGACACAGCCAGAGCCTCAAAGTCAGAGCCAGCAGCACTCCGGAGGAGAGGAATCAATGTGTCCACCCTCACCAGATCCCCAAGAAGAGGGGCCCCCAGGCACATTCTAGAGTGTTCATGTGTTATATCAAGAAGGGACACGAGAAGTACCAGACGTATAAAAAGATAAAACCACTTAACGGCATCCACTCCCCACTACCGCACAGGCCGCCTGCCTCCCCTCCAGCGCGGCCTGTCCTCGGGAGCCCAGGGGAAGCTGAAGCTTGGACAGATTCAGGAGGCACCAGGTTAGCATGGTGGCAATCTCAGGGTGATTTCTGTCACTCTGTAAAACGTGAAGCACCAGGGACAGGGACTGGGAAGTGAAACCAAATCAGGATCCATGGTTCTTAGGGTGCCAGAGACAGATAAGACAGGCTCGCCCTTTTCCCAGTGTCCCCTCTGGCTGAGAGACCCTCAGCAGCCTCTGTGGCATTCGGGCCTTCGTGTCCTCATGGACAGAATAATGTGGTCAGAGCTAAATTAAGATTCTCTGTTCATCAGCAGCAAGATTGCAAGTGTCCAGATAAAATGTTCTTCTGTGTCAGCCAACTTATTCCAGGTGACAGGATTCCAAGAATAAAGGGTCACCTTGGAATAAAAATGCCCGTGAATTACCCTTCAAAGGCATTTTTACTCAGAGCCCTTTTTTGTGTGTGTGCCCAAGACATTCAGAATTACAAAGTGAGTCCTAGAAGGGAGCTATTGTCCGGCCGAAGTCTGTGAGGCATGTATTTTGGCACTGACAGAAGAGGAGAGTCGGCAGGGATGTGGCCTGGAGGCCTTCTCTCTCTCTGCAGCTTTGCGCCCTCCTTCCTGCCTGCCATGCCATGCACTGCTGCCTGGCACCCACCCCTCTGCCCTGCCCCCTGGCCTTCGAGGCGGCCAACCCTGCAAGGATTGAAATTCTAAAACAGGAGCCAAGATAAGTCTATCCTCCTTCCAATGGGGATGTGTCAGCAATGGTGTCCCAGTGGTGAGAAAAATGGCTCGGTATGGTTTAGGTGTAAGTACATGTGTCCGCTTCACGGCGCCTGCACCCGCATCACACAGCTACCAAAGGCTGGCGCTAAGGTCACGGCCGCTCTTTTTCTTGCCTGCTCCATCTTAGATACTCATGTGTGTTTGCACATCTGCATCTGACTAAGCCAGGGTAGTTCAGAGTGCATGGCTTTAATAAACACTGGCCACTTCCTAAGCAAGAATCAGTTTCTGGTTTTAACATTTCCTACCTATGTGGACTTGATGAGTTGCTTAGCCTGTCTGTGCCTCTGTCTTTTCATCTGTAGAGTGGAGTTAGTGTGTAATTCACTACTTTTTAGAGTTTAAGTCTTGTGCTGTTGTCCAGGTTGGTTTTAAACTCCTAGGCTCAAGGGATCCTCCTGCCTCAGCCTCCAGACTATTGGAATTACAGGTGTTTGACAACACTCTGGCATTGTTTCTCTTTTCTGATCTTCCTAAGAATTCTTTTATTGTTCATTTTTAAAACAAAGGATAAAAATGATGCAGAACAAAAAATAAGAAATTAACACTATTTAACATATTGCATACTGTTATCTTGAAAGTAGTTTTTCAGATTACAAGATTTAGGCATAAAAATAATCAAACAATCAATGAAAACAAACTTTTGATGAACAGAGATTAGTAGTACAGTTATCTATCATATATATTTACATACACACATATATTTGTGTACATAAGCATATATAATCTTTCCCCTTCTTTCTTTTCTCCTTTCCCCAAAAGTTGCTCTTGCCTTTTGAGTAGTTTCTTTCCCTTTTGTTTTCACAATGTCTAGTGCACATATTGGATTTTTTTTTACACTAGGGAGACAATATCATACTTATAAATGTGAGTGTGGTTTATTTCATGTACGAGTATGGCCTCTAGTTGCATCCATTTGCCTGCAAAAGCCTTAAGTTTATTTTTTTTATAGCTGAATAATACTCCATTGTATAAAAATGTCACATCTTTTCTATCCATTCCATGGTTGATGGGCATTTGGGTTGTTTCCAAGATCTAGCTGTTACAAATTGTGCTGCTATAAACATGGGGACACAGTGTATTCTGGGAAAATATCCAGAAGGGGATGAGTGGGATTGAATAGGACCTCCAATTCTAGTGTTTTGAGGAATCTCCACACGGATTTCCACAGCGACTGCACCAGTCTACACTCCCACCGACTGTGGAGAAGGGTTCCCTTTTCCTGTGGCCCTGTCGATAACTGTTATTGGTTGATTTGTTGATGATAGCCATTCTTTTTGGAGTGAGATGGAATCTCTGTGTTTTGATTTACATCTCTCGAATGACCGGTGATGTTTAACATTTCTTCATGTATTTATTTGCCATTTGTATTTCTTTGTTTGAGAAGTGCATGCTCACCTCAGATGCCCAGTTTGGGACTGGGTCTTTGAATATGGGGGATCTGATGTTTTTCAATTCTTTATATGCTCTGGATATAAGTCCTTTGTCTGAGGCACAGCTGGCTAAAGTGTTTTTGCCATTCCTGCCAGCCCACCAAGGTCCTGAAGTTGGTGGAAGGGGTCGCTGACGTTCCCATGGGTTGCTGAGGTTGTCTGCAGGGCTGGGGTGGGGGTGAGGCCTGTTCTTTTCTTGTCAGGCCTTTTACAGAATAATGATTTCCATTTTGATGAAATCTAATCCATTCACTGTTTTCTTTTTTGTATTCTTTCTGAACATTCTTAGTAAGGCCTCAGTCCAGAAGATTTCCTCCTGTCTTTTCATTGTTGGTATTTTTGCTTGGAATTGAACCAAGGCCAGGCATATACTTCACTTCTGAGCTATGTCCCTAGCCCTAATAAACTCTGTTTTTCTTTATTTTTGTCATACTGGGGATGGAACTTAGGCTCCTGCTTATGCGAGGCAAGTGCTGCATCACGAGGCTAAAGCCAGCTCACTTGTTTTTTCCTTCTCTTAAGTTTCAGATGCTTTTCTTTCCCTCCTTCCTTCTCTCCCTGCTTTCCTACCCTCCTTCCCTCATCCTTTCTTCCTCCCCAGTGCAGGGGACCTCCAGCCCTTTTCTGTATTTTTCCATTTGAGACAGGGTCTCGCTAACTTGTCACTTTCCCTGGACTGGACTCAGACTTGGCAGTTCCCCACCTCAGCCTCCCAGAGTGCTGGGCTAACAGATGTGCCCCACCACGCCATGCGAGGCACAGCCTTATGCTTTGCATTCAACTCTCTGATATTGATTGAGTTTAAACCAAAAAAAGTTAAATCAAGTGTAAAATTTAGGAAGATATTTATAATTTTGCCAGTGAATATCCCCTTGCAAAATCAGCACGCACTGAACAGATTATTGTCCCTCACCAGCTTCCTTTCGCTGGCCAGCAGGCTGTGTCCAGGCGGGCCTGTCTCTAGTTCTCTCCTGTGTCCCATGATCTATGCATCTGTCCTCTCCCTGTATTCTAGGCTTGATTGCTGTACCTACACTGTGAGTCTGAAAATTGGACAGATCCGCTCCTCTAAGTTCATTTTCCTTTTTCAAAATTGTTTGAGATTTTTTAACGCCTTTGGTTCTCCATACATCCCAGACAATAGCTTGACTTTATCTATAAAAAGGCCTCGTTGAGTTTTGACAGGAATTGCATTAAACATCTGACTCAGTTCAGGAGAGCTGTGCTGAATTCTCCAATCCACGTGCCTGGTGTGCTTTCTCACTTATTTCTCTCCGCTTTGGTTCCTTTCATGGACATGGTGGAGTTTTCAGTAGACAAGTGCTATATGCTTCTTGTTCTACTTATATCCAAGTACATTGTGTTTTGGAGCCAACATAAAAGTCATTGTGTCTTAATTTCTGTTTCCCTGTGTTCATTGTTAATCATGTTAAACAACTAGGTTTTCCATGCTGCTTGTGTATGCTGTGTCTTTGCTGAAGTCACTTACTAGCTCTGGGAGGTTTTCATCTTTTGGTAGAGTCCTTGTGGTCTTTGTAGGTAGGTTTGCATGCCACAGTCATATACAAATACGGTGGTGGTACAGCTTCCTTTTTTTTTTTTTTTTTTCAGTGCTGGAGATTGGAACCAAAGCATTTCCACTGAGCTACATCCCCAGCCCTTTTTCATTTACTTTTTATTTATTTTTATTTTAAAGAGGATATAAAGCAAACCATAACAAAGCAGATCAGAACAAAATAATGTAAGTGACACAGATTTCAAAGAAAGACAACAGGAGATCAACAGTGGCTACCATAGTGTCTCTTGTTTTCTTCTAAATAGTTGTCTATATCTTCACACACAATGAATTCATACAAAACAAAATAGTATAAAACTGATCACAACAGGGTAATGAAGGCATTACAGGGCTTCAAAACCACACAGTAGGAAAATCAACAAAGGCTACCATAATGTTTCTTGTTCTCTTCAAAATAGTTGTCCATACCTTCACGTATGCTGAAATTAAACAATAAAAACAGACTAAAACCACTTTAAACAAAGAATAAAATCATTGCTGGATTTCACAGCATCGTGATAGGAAATCCACGATGGATACCATTATTTTGTTGATTTTGAGACAGGGTCTTGCTGTGTCTCTCAAGTGCCTAGACTGGGCTCAACTTGCGATCTTCCTGCCTCAGCCTCCCAGAGTGCTGGGATTATATTTAGCTTATTGTTTCTTTTGTGACCAGTGGATCTTATACTTCATTTCTTGCCATATACTCTCTAGAATTTGTAGCACTGTGTTGAACAAACATGGCAACGGCCCCATCTTGATTTTTTTTTTCTCAGTTTTAGAGAAAGAACATTTAATCTCCTACTATTATGTATGAGGTTAGTTGTGTGGTCTTTTTAGATTTTTTTCAGGTTGAAAAAGTTTCCTTCTATTGGTTGTTTGCTGAGATGGTTTTTCACGAGTGGTGTAAGATTTTGTTGAATGCTTTTTCTGCATCTACAGTACCATCTTATTATTTCTTTGCCTTTACCTGTTAATGTGGCTGATTGCATGGACAAGTTTTTAATATGGAGCTAGCTGTGTATTCCCGACACACACTTGACTTGGTTATGGTGTATGATGCTTTTCTTATTTTGCTGAGTATTAGCTAATATTGTGATCTCTAGCAGCCTGAAGAATATTGGCTTGCAGGGATTTTTGGCACCTAGTGGCTGGATTTAAAGGAACTATGTCTACTCCCTCCTATCTGGAACTCAGTGTTCAGCCAGCTTCCTAGAAACTATCATAGCACGGCTGGGATCCACTGCAGGGAGAGCAGACGGACTGCGGGGGCTGCCTACACTTGATGCGGTTTGAAGCCCTGCTGCAAATGTGCAGCCCTTGCTGATTCTGAGGACTAGTGCATGCGAGTGACAGATACACTGAGACCCTTGGGGTCCCGGCGGCTGGCTTATGACAGAGTTCCCGAGGAGGGTGCCACTTCTGGGCCAGCGGGAGAGTTCAGGCACCCCACAGAGGACGAGGAGGCCCTGAGGTGACAGCAGAACTGGAAACTCGTCTTCCAGTCAACATGGAAGATGGGGAGACACGGGGTTCCTGGTGTCCACTGCAGGCCAATGCGGGATGCCAGGTCCTGGCTGAGATGCCAGAAGCTGGGAGGGAGGAGACCACACCCTGGCTCTGCCGCTCCTGTCTCTGACCTGCACCCAGGCCTCTGCTGGCTGCAGTGCAGTGAAGCAGGCATGACCCAGGGGCTGACAGGAACTGCACCTCTGGAGTGGAGCCGTTCTCAGAGAGCAGGGGACGCAATGGGAGCACCTAGTACCTCCCAGGTACGGGGGAAATAGAGGCCGCGATGGCAGAGGTGAAGGAGGAGTATTTGGAATGTCCTAGAAGGATGAAGAGCATTCTGAGCAGGGCTCAGCCATACCAAGCCTGTGCTGCTGACCTGGCAGCACATCTACCATTTGGTGGCTTGTGAGAAATGCATGGAGGGTGTGACCCCAGAACTCTGGGAGGCTGAGGCAGGAGGATTGCAAGTCTGAGCCCAGTCTGGGCAACTTAGTGATTCAGTGAGGTTCTAACTCAAAAATACTATATAAGAAAGGAGCAGGGATGTAGCCCAGTGCAGTGGTTCTGGGTTTAATTCTTGGTACTGAAGGGGAAAAAAGGGAAGAAAGAAAAAAAAAAAAAAAAAAAAAAGGAAACCCGATGCATCCTGTTATATCCTGTTGCATCTAACGCTGTTGGGGTGACTGCCAGGGACCTGTGCTCACAAACTCCTCTCTTCTGTCCTGGAGGACCCTGATATGCTTCGAGTTGGGGAACCACTGACCTAGACATTTGCATACAGGGCAGCAGACAGACCTCTCAGCCCGCTTGGTGAAGGCCTGTCTGCAAGGAAGATGCACTCATGCCGGCAGCCAAGAGACAGACAACAGTATGCCAGGGACACCCTGCCTGCTCTCTGCCCCTCATCCCAGGTCACCCTTTCTGGCATTTTGGTTTCATGTCCTGGGGACCTGCAGAGCCAGCGGAAGATAGAGAGGTCCAGGCCACTTCTCAACATCTGTGAGCCGGGGATTAGGAATCTGAATTCTAGTGTCTTGTGGTGCTTCTGCTGTGAGCCTGTTTGGAACAGTCCCAAGCTAGACGATCTCTGGAGTGATTACCTCCTCCATGCAGGGAATTCACTATGCGTCACTTTATTTTACCCTTAAACAAACCCACTAGTGGGTCGCGTCACCCCCAGCTGGAACTGAAGAGACCGAGGTAGAGCAGGGCTGGCTTGCTAAAAAGGCCGTGGCTGGGGGAGAAGAGATCAGGGCTCAAACCCAGGGCCCCGAGGTCCCTTTGCATTGCGCCTATTGGCTGCTGGCACCCATCCCCTGCCTTCCTCATGGCCTGCCTGCCCTGCTGAAAGATGTTTGTGCTTTCTGTCACATGCAGGCCCTCTGCTTCCTAAAGGGCAGCAATCGATGGGGAGACCGCCATCTTGGGAGGGTCATAACTGCACAGCAGGCAGCAAAGAGTCCCCTCAGGAATATGCCTGTTCACAGGGAACTTGCCTCTTATGGATTCTGCCATTAACACTTAAAGGGAGTTTGACTCTGGGGGGACTTTTTTGCAGCACAGATCTTCCTCACAGTAATCTTTTTCCCTGAGCACTGTCACATTGCCTGGAGTGAGTCCATCCTTCCTGCGGCCTTTGTTGTTGCTGTCTGAGCTGTCCTCTGTCTGGGGCCCCACACCTGCTCCCCACACTCATGGTCTGCAGCTGGAATGCAGGGCTACTGTGGGCAGGGCAGAGGTGTGGGGGGGCTCATCCTGAGCTTGGGAGGAAGAGGGGCGCCTGAGGTTTTTGCTCTCAGCTCACAATAGGCCATGGACACGTGGCTTTTTGTTTTTTGGTCCTGGGACTTGAACTCATGACTTTGTGCTTGCCAGGCAGGCACTTGTAATGCTGAGCTACACCCTGGCCCTGCTACCTCTTTTCTGTCTTTTTCCAAGTATTTAGCAAAGGTGGAGCAGAGGAAGGAGGGGAGGAGGAGCCAGTGAGGGGGAGGATGATGGGGCATTACAAGGGGTGCCTTCATCCTGTGCTTCCAACAAGGATCTGCCAAGCATGCTGATCCCCTACTCTTGTCCCTGCTGATGGTCCTGTCCCTGTCACCACATCTGAATACCAACTCTCTGGCACCAGCAAGTATCTTACCCTTTGACTCAGCTCTGATGCTGACTACCTGCAGGTAGTGTAGGCCCCCCACAAAGGTGCTCACTAGACTGCCCTCAGAAAGAGCATCAACCATGGCTCTGAGTGTCCCAAGTGACTGCCTTCTGCCTGGCCAGCCGCAGATTCAGGGTTCCCACTCCTTGCGTTTGACAGTTTGCTAAACTGGCTCACAGAGCCAGGCACCTGCTGCCCTTAAATCACAGTTTAATCAGAAAGGGAACAGCTGGGTGGAGGAGATGAGTGGGAGGGCTGTGGGGTGAGCACAGAGCGTCTGTGTTCACTCCTGGGGCATCATCTTCCCAGCACATGGACACATCCACAAGCCCAGAAGCTCCTCAACTTGCAGCTTCAGTTTTCACCTGGCTTGCATGGCATAGGCATGATCGGGTGAGTCAGGGGTCCCATAACAGAACCCCATCTCTGGTTGCTCCTCCCCTTCTCTAAGCTGGGCGTGGCACTGCAGGGCCCAGTCTTTTCATCTAGTTGGCTTTTTTGGAGATCAGTTCCCATCCTGAAGGAACTTAAGGACCCTTCCACCTGGGTCATTATGCACAAGAAATTCTAAAGACTCTGAAAGCTCTGTGCCAGGAACCAGGAGCAAACCCCAAGTCGATTTTCCATTATGCTATGGTCCAGTGTCAGGTTCTTCTTGGATCATAGAGATTTGGCTCAGGCTTCACTGTCCCCACCGGGTCCTCCTCTTCACAGTCACCACCTTCAGGTCACCACCACTGCTGGAGACCCACTGTGTGCAGGTGGTCCTGTACTGTGCTCTCCAGACTCTGGGCCATGAATCCTTGGAATGGCCTCATGAGGTAAGAATTAAACTTGCTTTGTAGATGGGAAAACTGAGGCCCAGTTAGTGATTTTTCTCAAGGTTGTACAGCCAGTGAGAGGTCCGGAGTCTGGAGAGGTCCGGCCATTTTAGATCCACAGTCTGGAGTCTTTGTCTCTACCCCTCCCATTTTCTACTTCCTCTTTCAAGGGTTAGTGAGCCCTTCATGGGGATCTGCATGTGAGGTCTCCAGGATTCACATCCAGAGCGGACTGAGCCATGGGTGATGCTTGTGTGTCTTCTCAGACTCAGGGCAGTGTTCTCAGCCAGTCGAGGTATTTTGGTAGATGAGAAAGCCCTAGTCAGGGGAGGCCAGAATTCTAAGGAAGTCACAGCCTTGAGGTTCTTCCTTTTCGGATGCAGATCAGTCAGCAGCTACATAGGACGAGGCAAGTATGAGACCCAGGGCTCTTATCCTGAGGGATACAGGAGTCTTGCCATATGGTTTAAGGTTTTGGATTCTCTTCAATCCCAAGTCAGCCCCCAAGCCAAAATGCCTCACACATCCATTTCTTGAAGCCTCAAACTCCTTTTCTGTGGTTCTGAAGTGTTTTATTCCCTAGAAGGTCAGGTTGAAAGAGGGCAGGAAGTCCCTTATACTCAAAGGCAACTGTCTGGAAGCAGACATTTTATTCTTTCTTGTTCATTTTCTCACATATTCATTTACTGATTGATGAACATATCTATTCATCCACCCAACTTTCTATTCATCCATCCATTATCCATTCATCCATCTACCATTATATCTTTCATCCATCTCTTCTTCACCTATCCATTCATCCAACCATTAACTATCCATCCTTGCATTCATCCATCTATAGATGAATACCCATTCATCATTCACTTATCCATCCATCCATCCATCCATCCATCCATCCATCCATCATGCATTCATTCACCATCATTTATTGAGCTCCTCTGCACAGCAGGTCCCATGTCTAGTGTGACCTGAAGGAGAAGGACCCCCCAACCTCTGAGAGGTGAAATCTCAGGAGGTTAAGTGAGACCTCTTTAGCTCTAGGCACATCTCAGCTGTACAATATCACATTTGGGTCCTGCAGTGAGGGGCTCCATATGTTCCTGGAACTTCCTGTCTATCACATCTTGTATCACAGGGAGCAGCTCTGGGAAGAGCTTATCTTGGCCCCCAGTGATTTTAGCACTGGGGAACCAGAGAAGAAGCTGTGATAGCTGAGAGTCCCTGAGGGATGGGGGCTTTGGGGTCCAGGCCTCAGGTGTTCTGCAGCATTTTGGCACAGATGCTTTGCTGCCCTCGAAGGTGGATTCTGTTATCTTTATGGGGCTGGCAGGTTGGCTCCAAGGAAGGAATGGCTCCAAGGCCGGCAGCTGAGGCCTGGGGCCGGTGAGGATGTAGGGGAGGCTGAGGCTGCTTATTTTTTCTTGGAGCCAAGATTCGGGGTGGGCTGTGATGAGTCTTCTGTCCCTGTTAGAAATGCCTGCACACTGCACAGGGCAGGATATGCACACAACCATGGATGGAGCTGCAGATGGTAGGAATCTGCTGGCTCTTGGGCACGGAATCCCACAGATGCGAGGAAAGGATGAAGAATCACAGGAGATGATGGCAGTGAGGCCATGCTGGGCAGCACCCAGGTCTCCAGGTCTGAGTGACTTAAGTTAGCATTTAAAGAAAATGACAAGTCACAGAGCAGAGAGCTGGAGGTTGCATTTAGATGTAGTATAAGTTTCTTTTTGCAGCTGCAACCAATCACTGGAGACATAGTAGCTTAAGCAATGCAGATTTAGTCCTCCACAGTGTGCAGGGCAGGGACTATAAAACTAAGGCCTCCTTCTGGATGCACAGAGGAACATCTATTTCTTTGGCTCTCCACTTTCTGAAGGCCACCTATATATTCCTTTTACTTTTTAAAATTTTTATGGAAAAAAATATAAATTTCATAACAAAATTTCATAACAAAATAATAGGAGACTAACAATAGTTAATACATTACATGTTATTATCTTTAAAGTAGTTGCTCAGGGTACAATATATGGTATAAAAATGTCTTCAATCAACATTAGCAAAGCTCTTGCTTTTTAATGAATTGACACATTGATAGTGTAGCTGACTTGCCTTTTCTTCCTTTTCCCTACTGTCTCCCCCGCCCACTCATCCTAGTTCCTTTTTCCTTCTGAACTGTTAGTTCCCGTTTCACAGTATCTACTGTACACTTTAGAACTTACTTACCCTTTCAGTTTCTCACCCCACAGAAACAGTATGATGTTTACACGTGTGAGTCTGGTTTATTTCACTTCTGAGTATGGTCTCCGGTTGCATCCATTTACCTATAAAAGTCTCAAGTTTATCCTTCTTTATGGCTGATTGTACAAAAATACCATATTTTTTATACACACCTTGGTTGATGGGAATTTGGGTTATTTTCAAAATTTAGCTATTACAAATTGTGCTGCTATAAATATGGGTGCACATATATCACTGTGGTATGATGTTTTTAATTCTTCTGGAAAGATAACCAGAAAGGGAAAAGCTGGGTGGAGTGGGACCTCTAATCCTAATTTTTTAAAAGATTCTCCCCACCGATTTCCACAGTGGTCGCACCAATCTACACTCCCACCAGCAGTGCAGAAAAGTTCCTTTTTTCCCACAGCCTCTCTACTCTATGATGGCCATTCTTTCTGGAGTGAGATGGAGTCTCAGTGCTTTAATTTACATCTCTTGAATGACCAGTGATGTTGAACATGTTTTCATTTATTTACTTGCCATCTGCATTTCTTCATCTGAGTAGCCTATATTCATCTCAGATGCCCATTTTTTGACTGGGTCTTTGAATTTGAAGGGGTCTGATTTTTTTCAATTCCTTTATATGTTCTAAATGTAAGCTCTTTGTCAGAGAGACAGTTGGCTAAAATTTTTCTCTACTCTTTGTTGTCTTTTCACTCTGTGGTGATTTCTTTTGCAGTGCAAAAGCATTTTAATACAATGAGATCCCAGTTTTTGATTCTTTGGAGTATTGGGCAGTCTGATTTATGTTCATTAACTCTTTACCTACACATATATCTTCAACATTTCTACCTACCTTGTCTTCCAGTGGATTTAGTGTTTCTATTTTACGATTTAGATCTTTGATCCATTCTGACTGTAGTTTAGTGCATAGTGATAGATATGGGTCTAATTTTAGTCTTCAACATGTGGAAAGCCAATTTTTCCAGCACCAGATATTAAAGCAGCTATCTTTCTTCCAGTGAACATGTTTGGCCCCTTTGTCAAAGATAAGGTAGCCAGGTGTGTTTGCATTTGTGTTTTAATCTTCTAATCTGTTCCACTGTTTCTCAAGTCTTTTTTTTTTCCAGTACCATGCTGGTTTTATCACAGTAGTTTTTTACGATAATTTCAACTCGGGTATTGTGATGCCTCCTGCCTTGCTTTTGCTATTTGAGGTTTCTTTTGGCTCCTGATGAATTTTAGGAATGTTTTCTCAAGTGCTATGAGCTATACTGATGGTATTTTGATAAAGATTACATTAAATCTGTATTAGAATTTTAGGAGTATGGCCTTATTTTTGCTATGTTGGTTCTTCCTATACATGAGCAAGGGGATAGCTTTACATTTCTCCTTTGTCAGAGTACTGTGATTTTCAATACATAGATACCTTACTTCCTTTGTTAGAGCAATTCCTAAGTATTTCACTTTTTTGGGATTGCTATTTTGAAGAAAGTAGTTTCCCTAATTTCTCTCTCGGTGAGTTTGCTGTTGTGCACAGAAATGTTACTGATTTTTGAGTGTTGACTTTGTATTCAGCTATGCTACTGAATTTGGTCATTAACTCTAGAAGTCTTTTGGTGGAGTTTTTGGGTTCTTCTATGTAGAGTATCCTTCTATGTAGAGTATCTTCTATGTAGAGTATCAAATAATGATAATTTAAGTTTCTTCTTTCCTATTTTTATTCCTTTTATTTCTCTCTTTTATCTAATTGTTCTGGCTAGTGTTTACAGAACTATATTAAAGAGGAGTGGTGGTAATGGACATCCTTGTCTTGCTCTTGATTTTAGAGTGAAAGCTTTCAGTTTTCATCCGTTTAGTATGATGTCGACAGTTGGTTTGAAATAGATGTTTTTTTTTTTAGATTGAGATAAAGACCATCTATTCTGATTTTCTGTAGGTTTTTTTTTCAATCATGAATGAGTGTTGGACTTTGTCAAAAGATTTTTCTATACTCTATTTTGTTTGATAATATCAAGTTTGAGAGTATAGGCAATCACTTTGAAGGCAATAAGATATACTATCATGCCCAATATGGATTGACTATCGTCCTTTTTTTTGAAGTCCTGTAAGGTCCTCAGTGAAGATTTTACTGGTTTGTTCTGTACTGTTTTGATCAATTCTATCATACCTGATGATATAGACAACTCAATTTAAAAATAGCAAGGGGCACAATGGTAACCACTTTTGATCACCTGGTATTCTATTTTTGCATCACGTGGTATTCCCACCCTTCTGTTCTGACTCTGTTTTGCTTAGTCACATTCGTTTTTATTCTCTTAAAAAAAGTAATAAGAACCGTGAGAGTAATAAAATCCTAAAAGTCTAATTGTTACTGTAAAAAAGAGAGGAAAGTAAGGTGGACTAAGGGATATAACCGCAGGTATGTTTGAGAGTGTAGGACGGAAAACCATATAACTGAGCTTTTGTTGGGTCATTGAACAGAACTGTCTCCAACTTCACTGTATGAATGTTCACTTTATATGCTTTAATTGGTGATATGGACAAATGTTTCTGAGAAGATAATGGGTAGCCTATTAACTGGTGATTTCATACTGTATATAGAAATACTTTATTATTTGTACCCTTTTACTGCATTTTTTGTGTCCTTTCCTTTTTTCTTCTCTCTTTAAATAAAAAAAATTTTTTTAAAAATATTTTTCTGTATCTCTTGAGTTGATCATATGATTTTCTTTTAGTTCTTTTGATATGGTGTATTACATTTATTGATTTTTGTACATTGAACCCCCTGCTTCCTGGGATGAATCTGAGTTAGTCATGGTGTACAATCTTGTTGATGATTTGTTGCATTCTGTCACTGTTATCTTATGGAAGATTTTTATATCTATTTCATTAAAGAGATCATCCTGTGGTTTTCTTTTCTGATTGCATCTTTTTCTAGTTTAGGAGTTAGGGGATATTATTTTCCTTTCAATTTCATCAAAGAGTTTGAGGAATATTGGCAATGAATCTTCCCCGAATTTCTTGTAGAACTCAGCAAATTTTTAATGGCACTTGTGTTGATTCTTGTTTTTTCATTGACACCAATCAGTCACATTATTTCTCTTTGCCTGATTTATAGCTCTTGGATGGTTATTTCCTGATGCTTTGTTATTTTTAAGAGATCTTTCCTTTCATGATCACTAGCAGTGATCCTATCTCCAAGGTCTGCAAGTCTATTTTCAGTTTCATTCAAGTGATTTTGACAGCTTTCGGGGGAAGTTTTAAATTTCTGGATGTCTGTTTATACATTTCATGCATTCTATTTCTTTCCTATATTTACATTCACAGTATTTATCCTTTTCCTATCATCATCTATTTTTTAAAATCTCTACTTTAGATTTGTTGGGCAATTTCTCCATGAATGTTGACATTTCTTTTTTTTTATCTGAGAGATTTTTTCTGATCTGATTTTGTCTATAGCCTCCTGGATTTGTTTCTCTACTTTGGTTGCTATCATTTCAAAAATTTCAGGTGTGTGTCTTCCATTTTCCTCTATCTCATTGTCCTGTACTTGTTCTAGGTAGGTTTCAGGTCTGAGGTTCCATTTTGCTTCTGTGTCTTGTCATTCTCTATTTCAAAAGTTTTTATTTTGTTTTCTGGGTTGATCCTTGTAAGGTTTTGTAGTAGGTAGCTTTATCACTAGTATCAAGGCAGGTAAGGTTTGTTCTTCAAGGATGTCATCTGTGTGTAGGAGATTCTTGGCTTGTGTCTGTCTCAAAAGTCTACTTTTTCAATTAATTAAAAGTGTGATGTTGGTATCTGTTTGGCTCAGTCCTTGTCCTTTGGTGCTGTAGTGTGGTGAGGCTATCATGCCAGAACTTCCCACTGTTGTTACAGAAGTGAGAACAATTGATTAAAACAGATATGACATCCTAACTAAAGCAGCATAATTAGCAATAACAGTAGCATCAAGCTCCATTTAGAAACTGACAGACTGTGGTAACTATTAATTTTGTACCTTTAAACATAGGAGCAAAATCTGCAGTTATATACAGAAATGATCATAAATTGGTAGCTTGTATGTTAACTATTTCCCCTTGGTAGAATGGTTTTATCCTGTGGTGGGGAAGTTAAAGAATTATAGTGAATAGAATAGAAATAACTGAAAAAGAAATAGAGTAGAAGTCAGGCTGGAGGATAAAGGATGATCCCACAGGCTTTGGGAAACTTGAGATTTAGGGCAGAAGAGAAAGAATGAAGGAGTATGCAAGGGATTATTGAAGCTGGGCAGAAAAATTAGAGAGACTATTTACTCATATGAAAGTATTAGGCTTAGAGAGATAAAGAGAGGGAAGGGAGAAAGAAGACAAAAAGATCGGAATGAAAATAGAGGTAGAAGACAGAGCAAAACAAAACAAAGAAACAAACAAAAACGAACAGAAAAGAGAAAGGAAATGAAAAGAGAAACAAACCAGTAAAAAAAGAATAAAAATAAAAATAAAATAAAATAAAACGCAAAATGACTGGTATTCACTGAGAGTCTAAAACTACTGTGTAACACTGCCAAGCTGCAGTAGTTTGTCCTGTATTCGAGGCTGATTTTGGCCCCCTAAAGCCAGTATCTTCAGCCAGTACTTTCTGATGCCCCTTAGCCGCCTCCCACCCTGGTTTCTTTTGGTGGCCTCTTCCTCCCAGTTTCTGTGCTTCAGACAGAGGCAGGGGGCTGTTGTCAGTCCTGTGCACCCTAGCTCCCCCTGGCCCTTGCTCAGCCTTTTGTGCTCCTCTTCCCTAGCAGTCTCTGTTCTTTCAGGCCATTTGCTGCAGGATGGGTTGGGATGCTGTGGTGTGATCTGGTCTTCTGTTCCTGCTGCTGTAGCCCGAGGCTGCTCAGTCCCAATTCTCACTCCTCTCTTGAGGTGGGAGCTAAATTCCCATTCATTGCTTCACAACTTCTGCTGCCACCATCATCCGCCTCTGCTGCAGTCTGTAACCTTCTTGGGTGAGGTGGTTAGGGATCCTGAGTGGTACCCTCCTGTCTGTTCCTGTCATCAGCAGCATGGGGACAGCCTGGGGTTGCAGTTTGGAGGTGCAGGGTTGTTTAATTCTTTGTGCTTCTTTCACTACAGGTCATGAGAGGGGTTAGTGGTTCTATTTACCATGCACTCCTGTAGACTTTAATCTTGTACCTGGCAGTTCCAGTTGGCATTCTCGTGCACAAAAAGAAAGGGAAGAAATGAAAAAAAAAAAGGAAAAGAAAAAAACAGGAAAGCAGAAAAAAGAAAGCTGTAGATCATCATGGAGGGAGCAGTTTGTGTTGGCAGATTTGCTGCTGAACTGCAGTGTCTTCTGTTTGGAGGAAGGCAGAAGAGGCAGGGGACCTTACATCTCAAGTCTGTCCTGTATGGCACAATTTAGCTATACTACATTAGTATATTCTTTTTTTAAAAAAAATTTTCTTCTTTTAAGATTCCAACAATGGTGGGCTGTTGTCCCAATCTGGTGACCTACTGGCAGCCAGGTGGGCTGGCTGGCCATTTTGTTCAATCCTTTATCTATGTTTTGCTTGATCTGTTAGTCTTTATGTCAGATTGATTTTCATGTCAGGGTGTATGTCCCTCCCCTTTCTTCCAATTGGCTGTGTTTTAGGTGCATTTCTCTGAGTAGCTCTGAATGAAGCTCCTCCCTTAGTAAGCCATGTTGGCTCTTGCACCTATATTCTTGGCTGATGGCCCCTTCCTCTACTCTCAGAACCAGTCATGGAACATTTTTCCTCCTTTCTTATCTCTTTACTCATCATTATCTCTTTCTAGTTTTTATCATTTTGGCTTCTCTGATACAGGTCTTGCAATTACACTGGACCCTGATCATCCATGCAAGAACCTTAATTTAATCATCACCGTGAAGTCCCTGTGGCATGTGAAGCAAACACGTTCAGTCTTGGGGTTAAGATGTATATATCATTGTGTGGTCATTCTTGTGCCTTCCATTAGTGGGAATGGCTAGAGTTGTGATTCCCAAGAGACTGGAGAAAGTTTCAAACAACTGCCGTGGGACCAAAAAAAAATGAGGGTATTAAAATGAAAGGAATGACAAATAAATTGCACCTGGTGTGCCTGCTCCTGGTATTTGAAGTGGTCTCCTGGAGCACTAGACAATGGGTCTAAATGTGGTTGGCAAGTATATCAAGATCAATTAGTGATATCTGCCATGGACTTAGAAATAAGAAGGAGCAGCCCTCTTGCCATATGTTTGGCATCTCAGATGTGGACAGAGATAGACAGGCCTACAAAGGAACAATGGTTATCTGAGGTCACATGACTGTGCCTTGAATCCAGGTCTGCTGGCCTGTGATTGTGATACAGCCAGTATCAAGCACTGAGTTCTAATAGTCTTCAAGGCTGTGCATGCAGTGCTTGGGTGCTTCTGAGTCTGTTGGGAAGAAAGGAGGTGTTGGGCTGTTTCTGGATAAGGAATGAAAAGCTGACAATGAACTTGGCTGAACTTGACTCAGAAAGGGAACTCTCTCAAGAAAGAGAGAGAGGCAAAAGAACCTCAGTAAGACCAGGTAACAGTGTCTAACAGGAGCCAGGCATGGCATCTGAGTGCTGCCTTAGGTTGTGGAGTAGAGGAGAGGACTATTTTATTAAAACAGGACTGGCCAGCATGCTTCATTTTGTTTGCTCTGTGCTCAGTTGGTGTTGGCTGATGGAATATTGCTGAATGGGGCTGTGAAGCCAAATCTCAATTCAGAGGGGGAAAATCCATGATTGACTAGTGATGTCCATCATGAATACAAAAACAGACATGAAGATGCATATGCTCGACATTTATCCTTCCTGCACCAGACTTGATTTTTTCAGATGAAAGCTGTTCAGAGAGCCTTGCACGTAGAATAAAGAAACTAGGGCCACAGGGTGGAAAATACTGCTTGAAAATCAGGAAAGTCTAGGGCAATGCACTCTCCAGTGGTGAGGAGGAGCAGTGGTTTGGCTGTTTGTAACAATCAGGGCTCAGAACTCACTTTGATGAGATGTCCACAGTGATAGACCCAAAGACACCCAATGCCAATTACAAACATCGGTTGGAAAAGGGCACAAATTTATTCCATACAGACTTGGGGCTGTACCTCATGGGCACACACAGGAATTATCACTAGTTAACAATGAAAGTCTGAGAGAGGCACTGTTTGGTGGCTTTTGTCATTATATGAACACCAGTAATTGTGCTTACACAAATCTAGGTGAGGTAGCCTACATGCTTAATTTTTTTAAAAAATTAAATTTCCTTTTACTTTATCAACTATTTTTTTGGTAAATCTAAGATGCAAACATGCATACATCAGCCTAAGTCTACACAGGGTAAAAATCATCAAGATCGCTGCCTTCCATCTCCTGATCTTGAACCACTGAAAGGTCCTCAGGGCAATTGCATGCATGGAGCTGTCACCTTCTAGGGTGACAATGGCTTCTTCTGGAGTATCTCCCAAGTGGCCTGACTCAGGGCTGTTAACAGTTGGTTTCTTTTAATAAGTAGAGGGAATATACTTTAAAATAATGATTAAAAATATAGTAGATAAAACACATACATCAATAACATAGGATTTTGGAGGGGAGACAAATTCTTGCTATGTAGCTCAGTCTGACCTTGGACTTGCTATGAAGCTCAGTTCACTTGTGGTCCCGCTGCCTCGGCCCCCTGACACTGAGATTGTATGTATGTGCTACCATACTCTGTGGACATACTGTCTTTCTAAGATCATGATCACATTGTCATACACTCTTATAATTGTGTGTGCTGCACTTTTGCACAACTCGGAGCATGGTAAGCTTGTGTACACTGTGTTACCACAGACTCAAGTAAGATACTGTGTGATGGTGTTACCATGGCTAGGAATTTTTCAGTTCTGTTATAACCATAGCAGAGCCACCAAGGCATCTGTGGTCCTTTGCTGCCCAAAATATCAAAACATGGTGGATGGCTAACTATAGCTTAGAACCTGAACATCTGAGTAGGACAGAATAATATGTAATGGATCAACGCTCTTGCTATGAATAAGAAAAGTGTTACGGTTAGGTGTTGCAAGGATCCCGTGGTAATAACCTGCACGAGTTCAGCTGAACACCCAGAGACCACGACAATGACTCATATAAGTCTATCCCCCATGGGTCTGCTCTGGGAAGGCTGACAGGTCAGTGGTGGAAGCTAGAAAGTCTATGCCAGTGGAGTGAAGGATCTGTGCTAGCAGGCCCAGGGATCTGTATTGGAGCCAAGAAGTGATGCTCAAAATAAGGTCCAGGGCTCCCCTGGAAAGTACCACAGCCATCCTCAGTGACGATGAGGTCCCAAGCTCCTCTAATGATGAGAACAGCTGAGTACATATCAGGAAGCCAGGGTGACAAGCTTCTCTGGAATATTAAACCACACAAATCTTCCCCTCAGAGTCAGAGAGCAGTGCTTATAGTAAGGACCAGAGCTCCCCCAGAATGGATCACAGCCATTCTCAGCAACAAGGTTCCGAGCTCCTCTGATGATAACAGCTGAGTTCATGTCACAGGAGCCAGCATGCCAAGCTCCTCCAGGAGAACTAAGGGCTCCAAACAACAACAGCACTTAGGAGAACCCATAGCACTACCCTTCCTCTCCAGGTCTCATTTTCATGCTGGCCGCATCCTCAGGTGGGCCATCCACACTCAGCACCACAATGACTCAGTTTAGCTGGCGCTTAAGTTGACCACCAGTTACTAATCCACTACAAAAAGTTTGAAAAAAAGAATACAAAAGCTACCTGTTGAAGGGCAAGAAGATTGTGAAAGCAACAAGTACCAGAGGGACTGAGACTCGTGATAGATGGCAGAAAAATGATGGGCAGGTGGCCTCCGTGGGACAAATTCTGAGTACTACCGAAGACTACCAATCCAGGATTTGCTGCTGGTAGCAGAGAAACCAAGGGGCTAACCTCTCCTCCTCTATCTACAAGGCCCATTTCCTGTCCTGTCCAAGGTAGAAAGGGAAGGTGATTTGCTGGAATTAAACTTGTGCCTGTCAATTTCAGCTTCATTTCTCTGCAAATGTTAGAGCTTTTCCAGTGGAAAAAGTGCTGTGTGATCTGATTTTTAAAAAAGTTAAAATGCATTAAAGATTCATGTTGTTTAGGAGAGCATTTTGAGAATTTCACAACATCCCCAGGAGATAATTGGTGTCTCTCCAGGGAATCATCGGGGGAAGTCTGGGAATGATGGCGTAAATCAGTTGAGCACCACCAGCAGTTTTAATTAAGTTTTTCAAGAATCAGATGTTTATTCTCTGAAACTGCTGGGGTTTGTTGACAATTGACACATAACATTTCTTTCTCAAGTAATTTTTAATCCTCAGAAAATGTCCTGCTGGAGACTTGGTCTTCATGTTAATTAATCAACTAGTCAGTCAGGGCCAGGCTCTTGTCCTGTGGGATTCAGGAAGGGCAAGAGTTGACTTTGGCTTCCAGAAGAGGCAGGAAGCAAGAGGATTCCCCTTTACCTCTACCGGGGGCCTTTGACGAGCTAGGGAGTGTGTGACCTTCAGAGAAGTCCTGGCCTTATTCTTCACTCTGTCCTGGGTGGGTGGGCGGGGGAAGGTACTGTGACTCCCGTTTCACAGATAAGGCAAGGCTCCAAAACCTGCAATGATTAGAATGCTCTCACCTGGCTTTTAAACAGCCACAGCCACGTAGACACTAAACCCGTTTCTTTTTGCTACCCGGGAGCACTCTTGTCCCACAATCCCATGGCCACTTTGGGTTCTCCCGTGGATTTCCAACTCTGTTGGGGAGGTAAAAACTCTAATGTGGCAGAAGAATCAAGCAGTCATGGGCCCGGATGATTAAGGTGAGCTGTCTGATACGGTGAGCTGTGCTCAGGGAGGAGAAAAGGAAGCCACGGATTCAGTGGGAGGCGAAGTGTAGGGTGATGGGTGAGGCTGGAAAAGCCGCCCTGTCTTTCGCCAGTGAGTGGCTGGAACAGCCTGGGAGAAGGAGGCTAGAGTCCCAACACCCAGGATCCTGGCAATACCTTAGTGGAATCCCTCCGTAACTCTCTGAAAGGAGCTTCTCCTCCAAGTTTCCTCTTCCTGGGAGAGTCTGTGAGTCTAGAATTGCAACAGTTTACTCGTTAGCATCACAGACCCCACCAATGCCCACACAATAAAACCCCATCCTCCAGACATATCCTCAGCCCCTTCCTGTGTGATATGGCCTGCAAATGTTTTTCTTGTAAAGCTGAGGATTGAACCCAGGGCCTTTTGTGGAGCCTTACATTCCCATCACTAGTTTTATTTTTATTTTGAGGCAGGGCCTTGATAAGTCCCTACATTGTCCAGGTTAGGCTTAATTTGCAGTCCTTCTGCCTCAGCCTCTTAGAATTCTAGGATTATAAGGCATGAACCCTCATGCCTGGCTGCAGACATCTTACTCTGATCCTTCTATTTGCAGTCTGCGTGGGGCCCTTCTGGGGAGAGAGACAGAGAGACACATAGAGACAGAGAAACAGAGATATTTCTGAACCATTATTTGAGCTCTGTGTGCATGAATGTCTGTTCCTAAACCCAGCAGCAGCCCATCTGCTCCTGCCACCTGCCTTGTGAAGTGAGATCGCCTCTGGCTTCTGTCACTGTCACAGAGAAGCCTCGGCTTCCCCCTCCTGGACCATCCTCTGAGGGTTTCCAGCTGTTTCCTGTTGGCCCTGCCAGCAAAATGGCCGATTCTCAATTGCTTCGGCTGCTCTGCTGCAAAGCTGAGCAACTGCAGCTCAGGCCTATACTAGGGCGCAATGTGTCCCCCAGGACTCCTGTGTAAGAGGACAAAACCCCCAATGCAGTAGTGTCTGGAAGAGGGGCCACTGAGAAGTGACCAGTAGCAAGGGCTCTGTTCTTATGAGTGGACTACGGCCTCTGTTACAGGGGTGGTTGACATCATAGGAGTCGTTCCTGGAGAAGCATGAGCCTGCCCCTTAATGGATGCTTGCCCTTGGGCCTTTGATCATGAGAGTGAAGGCCAGAAGACCTTGACTTTGGACTTCCAGTCTGGAACTCTGAGGAAGAAATCTCCGCTCTGTGTACATGACCAGTCTAGGGCCTCTTTATCGCAGCATACACGGTCAAGGCGGCCTCCAGCGGGCTGATGAGGTAACAGTGTCAGAGGTAAATCCAGGGCCTGGCTTTCCCTGGAAGGGTTGCTGAGAGTTGCCTGTGGATGGGGTATGGAAGACAGGTGGTTTTTACTCTCTGCAGAGTGGAGGGCTGGGCTGGGAGGAGCCCTGCCTGCCTCCCTGGCAAGGCTGGGCTTCTGTGCAGGGTTTCCCAGCAGGGCTGGCTGCCAGGCAGGCGACAGGCAGCTTCAGATCATTGCTGCTCAGCCCTGGGGCCCAGGTGCCTTTCAGAATTGGAGCACAGCCTCCCTTTCTCCAGGAAATCTCTACTTAGCGCAGCTGGGGCCTGTACGATTGTCATTAGGCGGTATAAAATCCTAATTTATATTGCTGAGAGGGTAATTCATACACTAATGTAAATTTCCTTTGCTGCTGATTTTTGAGCAACTGATGTGCAATTATTTCCAGCTCCCCTTCCAAGGCAATTTGAAGACGACGGCTGCTAATACCTTAATATTCTTTATGATTGCCAGAGATGATATTTTTCCCAGATCAAATATATTTAGTGGGGTTTGACATAATTGGGTTAAAGATTTCTTGTTCTGAGGCTTTGTGGCTGGTTCAGCTTATCTGGGTGGGGGAGATGACAGCAAGGGCCTGACTTTGTGTCCTGCTCTTCTGTAGCCTGGTTCCTTCTCCTCTGCTGAGCTGCAGGTCTGTCTTGCAGGCTACTGTGTGTCACCTTCAAAAGGAGTTCTTGCTTTATGTGGACATGGAAACAAACAAGCTGTGTGAAGCCCAACCGAGCAATGCCTTTGGGAGTAAAAACAGCTCTGCTTTGGGTTCCCGAGAGGACCTGGCTGCTCTTCTCAATGTCACGAGCCCCTGTACATGAAAATGAGTGGTAGATAGCTGAGCGGCCAGTGCCACCTCTACACAGGAGATGACAGTGTCTTCAGGATATGTCTTTTTCCCTGGTCCTGTGATGGCAGCTGAGAGCTGGCCTGAGAGGCCCTGGAACCACAGGGTTTTAAAGGTTTGTCACCAACCTGTGCTCTGGCCTCTACTACGTGCTGCTTCCTTCCAAAGAACTGGCACCAATCCTTATGCCAAATAATGAAATGAATGCTTCTCTACCCCCTAAATTCATATGAAGAGTGATCAACATATATGGTGAATATTTAAATGAAATAAACTTATTATAGTGAAAGATGCATGACCATTGATATCCCTTGCTTCAAACAGATTCATCTCATTGCTCTTGCTGATTTCTGAAGATGTTCTGCAAGTCCTCTTTCATCAGTGTCTACAAGTGGGATCAGAGCTCTAGTGAATGCTGCTCCTGAATGCCATCCAATGGAAAACAGCCTCATAAAAACACAACAGTGTGTCATCATCCACCTTATTTACTGGATCTGGCACTGTAACTCCTGGCTCTTCCCCAAAGTCAAAATAACCACTCAAGAGAAATGTTTTGAATTGATTCAGGGCATTGAGGCAGTCATATGAAACCAAAGACTCAAGCACAACTAAGACACCTTACTAATGATGGGATGGGTGGGTTTAGTGATGCACACCTGTAATTCCAGCAGTCTGGAAGACTTAGGCAGGAGGATCACAAGTTTGAGCCCATCCTAGGCAACTGAGTGACTTGGAAAGATTTTCAAAATAGAAAAAGTGTGGGAATATAACCCAGTGTGGAGGCCCTGGGTTCATTTCCCATTACTACAAGAAAACCAGACAAAACAAGGAAAAATACTAATGATCCAATGTGGACTTTTTTTCTTAGATTCAAAGAGGATTAATATAGTTCCCAAATTAATCAGGATGCTGAACTAAGACCTAGGACATCTCTAAGTTAGAAGCTCCCTGGAGCAGCCAGGGGTGCAGCACAATCTCCTCTGAATTCCTTGTAGCAGGTCCAGGGCCTGGAAGAAAGGTTGGGGTGAGTCTGTGAGTGCTTAGGCCTGGGTAGAGACAAGAAGGGATCTTCTGTGGGCATCTCTGGTGGTTGAGATCTGGAATGTGCCCTCGTGGTCTCCTGAGTTCACAGGTGGGGCTTTTAGAAGGTGATTAGGTAGTCGTGGTGCTACACTCCTCAGTGGCGTCATCCATAGATCAGCTCAGAGCTGAATGTATGGTTAGACAGGGAGCCTGGCTGGAGGTATCCACTGGGTGTTACCTGAGAGGCTGTATTCTTGTCCCCAGCTCCTCCCTTCTTTCTCTGCTTCCTGGCTTCACCATACCAGCAGCTCTCTTCTGCCATGCCTTTCCATCATGCTATTTCAGCATGGAAGCAAATTGACCATGACTGAACTCTGAAAATTATGAGCCAAGTAAATCCCTTCCCCTTAGATTGTTGTGTTGGGTATTTTGTCTCAGTGTTGGGAGAGTGGTCAGTTCAGTATCAGTGGGTGTGACGAGTGTCTCAGCCTTCATTCCCTTTCTCCTGCCATTGTGCACATAACTTACCTTTGTCCCTTTCCCATCATGAGCTCAGGATCATGGTGCCTTGAAATGTTTTGGTCCTGGGCCCCCCTCAGCAAGTCCTAGTTTGTTCTTGGGTCACTTCCAGTCCTCGTGTGGTGGGCAAAGCATCTCCAGAGGGAGTAGCTTTGTGTCCTCAACCGTGGTCCCAGGGCCCTCAGACTTTTAGCATGTGGGTCGATAGAAAGGGCCAAAGCAACGCATTCTCTGAGGCAATAGAGGTGCTTTGCAGAGGAAGGACCTGGAGATGCTCCATGGGAGGGAGAAGCCAAGGGCCAAGGACAGGGTCTTGGATCTGTATCTTGCTATGCTGGGTGATTTGGGATAAATGTCTTTGGTTCTCTGAGCCTCATTTGCCCAGTGGTATTTATACCTCTTATTGCACAAATTAAATAAACTAGTATGTAAGCTGGCATAGAATTCACACTATGATTGTCACCAGTTCCCAGTGTGTGGGGAATATCAGAATGACAAAAGGAACACAGGCGTATTACTCAGCCTTTCTTGAAGATGGGTAGGGCCTTTGACCAATCTCCAGTCAATGATATGGGGGTAGATTTAACATCCTCTCTCCTAATCCTCTACTTCCTACATTGTATTGGAGAGAATTTTGTCACAGTCATAACCAAGTGCAATGCAATCTGGTAAATGTATAATTCTCCTCCACCAACAAGGGACACTTTTGGTGCCTAATTAGCAGTTTCTACTCACAATATCAAAAGAAATGGGCATGTGCTTACTTCGTTCTTTCTCTGCACTGATCAGGTGGAGATGTGATGGCAGGAGCTAGTGTAGCCTTTCTGGAGGTAGAAAGAGAAGCTGCATGCCAAAAACAGCAAAATGTTCTTCTATCCCTGAGATGTGTCAGGATCGTTAAGCGACATTTAAATGTGCCTCTGTCTCACTTGAGCCATTGTTTGTGGGTCATTTTGTTACAGCACCTCACATTCATCTCTTTTCTATCCAAGAATCTCCTGAGTTGGAAGAAATACCTTCCATCTCCTACATGATGGGAGTTCCAACCTCATGCTCAGTCCTCTGCACAGTTTCTTCTGTTACACAGGGCAGCCTGCTGTCACCTCATTCAGTGACTTTCCTTGTTACGCACTCTGAAATCATGGAGATAAAGCACTAGACCATATACCCAGTCAAGATCTTTAACGAATAAAGAGAACAAGAATGCTTGAGGCAGCAAAGTCTGGCTGAAGCAGATGACAAACTAACCAGTTGGTGAGAGGAAGAAGAGAAGGCTCAGAAGCTGTAAGGGAAGATGAGCATAATAGATGTCTTTTTCTGGTTTTTCTCCTTGTTACATAACTCCACCTGGCATTAATCCAATAAAATGCAAACCCTGAACAGCTCCTGCAAATCCTTCACCAGGCTCCACGGACTCTGCCTGACGTGGTGTGCACTGGGGCTGGTGGGTCTCTGAGGAGAGAGCGCGCATACACATTGTAACTAGAAGCACATGTCTATGGGGTCCTGCACAGGCACGCTCAGATGCTTCTGCCTGAATGCCTGTATCAGGGATGGAGTTCATTTTCTAGAACCAAGTGTTGTATTTGCTTTAGCCAAGAATTATATCCGTTAGTTCTTGTGTTTTTCCTCCCACCCCTGAGATTCCATTTATGCAGCACTTGAGAATCAGAAATAAGTGCAAAATTTTGACTCGACAGGGACTTGAAAATCACTTGTGCCAGTCTGACACTTGTGACCGATGAGCGAAGTGTCTGGGAAGGACAGACAGCTGCAGTTTTGTTTCTTTATCCTGCTGGAGGAAACTCTGCATGTACATTTGTGAGCTGTGTTTATGCTTTTCGCTCTGCTCTCGTCATAAAGATTCCTGAGCATTTTGGCCTGTAGCTAAATGGTTGAGAGGTGCATACAACTTCCAGATGGTGGGGCCTTGAAAAATGGGCTTAAGGGTTTGTCCTTTGGGTTGATGTGGACAGTAATGAAAACCCGCTCCACTTCCAGTCCTGGGGAGCTGTACTTTGCTGTGGGGCTGCTGGGCCTTCTGAGGAGAAAGAGACAGAAAAGATGGGGAGGCCAGAGGCTGAGTCCTCTGCATGGTGGCTGAATGCAACAGCTACTTACATTTTCCTCTTTTTGTTGACCAGGACTTGAAGTCAGGGTCTCTGCACTAACCTACATCTGCAGCTCTTTAAAGAAGTTCTTTTTGTTCGGAGACAGGGTCTCACTAAGTAGCTAATTATTCAGGCTGGGATCATACTTTGATCCTGCTGCTTCCCAGCGTGCTGAGATTAGGGACCTATATCACCATGCCCAGTTTTTGTTTTTTATTGGCACATAATAATTGCATGTATTTTTTGAGTACAGTGTGATGCTTCTGTAAGTGTATACATTGTTCAATGATCAAATAGAATAATTACCATATCCAAATCATAACCTAACCATTTCTGTGGCATAATAGCAAAGTCCTCTCCTTTAGCTCTTTGAAATATGCAATGTGCTATTTTAACTATAATCACCTTACCGTGTATTATGGTTTAGATCTAAAGCATCCTGTTGTAGTCAAGGTTTGCAAGGGAGTAGATTTAATATAGGGCATATAGGATTGTTTTAATATTTACCTATGAAATCAAATGCCTGAAGCATGCAAGAGATCTGTCCATGTGCTGGAGACCCAAAGAATCCAGCTGAGGGGCTGTATTCCAAACCAATGTTCTCCATAAGTCCAGTTGGAGGCCTAGAGTCCATGACAACGTCTCATGCAAATCTGCATCAAGGATCTGCCCTGGGAAGGTCTAAAGGTCAGTGGTGGAAGCTAGAAAGTCTGCACCAGTGGGTGATGGATCTGTGCCACCTGGCTGAGGGATCTGCACTGGAGCTAGGAAGCAACACTCAAGGGAAAGACCAGAGTGCTCTTGAGAACCACAGAGATAACCACAGCCATCCTTAGTGACAATGAGGACCTGAGCTCCCATGATGATGAGAACAGCTGAATTCAATCAGGAAAACCAGTGTGACAAGCTTTCCCAGGAGAATCAACAACCCACATCTTCCCTTCCAGTTCTCTTTTTATGCTGTTGTAAAAATCCTCAGATGAGCCTTCTGCGGCCAAAATCACACTGACTCAGTTCAGCAGGGTGTTCCAAATCGACCATTAGTTAATCTACCACGGGTCCCTCAATTTCATGTGTTCAGATGTGGGTTTTCAAAAGGTAGTTGGATCATGGAGGCACTGACTTCATTAGTGGATCAATCCTTTGATGAGTTTATAGCTGAACTGCTGCCAATTTAATAGGTGAGGCTTGACCAGAGGAAGTGGGTTGTTGGGAGTGTGGCTTGGAGGACTAAATTCTTGCCCCTCATTTTCTCTTTTTGCTCAGACTCCTCCCTTGATTCTTGCTTCCTAGCTGTCAAGTGGTGGACATCTTACTTCCTCTATACCTTCTGGCATAATTGTCCTGCCTTGGACTGAACCCTCTGAAACCATAAGCAAAAAAGTGTTTAAGTTGTGTATGTTGGATATTTGGTCACAGTGATGAAAATATGCTAATGCATGATGCAGTTGAAATTCAAAATTTATTCCTTGAGCATCCGTTGATCACTTCTCCTATAAACCAGTGTCTTACCCTTCCTCTCCTTCAGTAGCCACTCAGATGCTTAAATTCTATGGGATTATTATCTTTTCAGTTCTGAGAATTCAACCCAATGTCTTTGCCCTGAGGTACAGCTCAAGTTTTTAAAATGTTTAGTTTGAGTTAGGGTCTGACTAAGTCACTAAGTTGCCCATCCTGGACTTGAACCTGGTATGCTTCTGCCCCATCTCCCAGAGTGCTGGGATTACAGGCATGTGCACCATGCTCAGAGGCTGTCCCTCTTCACTAATCTTGTATGACTCTGAATACCCAGGTGCTAAGAAAAATAATTTCCAGTTTTCACATCGACCAGATCCTCATGCCTCAGCCTGCATGGCCAGTACCCCTAGCAAAGTGGGCAGAGGGAGGGAGGGAGGGGAAGAGGCCCATGAGGAAACCCTAGAGACCCCTGAGAGGAGGTGATGGGAGGTTAAGAAAAGACTAGACACATGAAAAGGAAAGGTGGGACCAGGTGAGATCTGACCTTGATGGAGAGGCAGTGACAACCCAGCCTGGTCTGCATCTTTATTTATACATGGTAGAAAGTGGGGAAGGGCATGGCAGGGCTGAAAATGCAAGCACTCAGTGTTTTGCTGAGAAAACTCACAGTGAAATATTCTCAGAGCTGTGTAACATGGAAGAACACCGTGGCTGGACACCTTCTGGGCTGGCTGGGCTTTCGTCCCAGCAACTTGTTCCCATGGCTCCTCTCTGGTGCTCCATGTTCTCCAGGCTGGCCTTGCTCTAGGCCTGAACCTGTGGTCCATCTCCGGCTCACCCATTGGTCAGCTGTTCCCACAGCCTTTGCCCTAGACTGTTTCTGATTGGACATGCTGGGGTGGGAGTGCCAATGTCAGTGGCCTCCTGACTCTCAGTCCTTGTTCAGTGGATTCTGAGTATCTGGAGGCCCAACAGAGGCCACCTGTGAGGTTGCCCAGGTTGCTTGGGGAGCACTGGGGGCTCCTTGAGATGCAGCCACAGGAACCGACAGCTGCATTCGCAGCTTCATTTTTCTCTTAATTAGTTCTAATTACTCTGTCATTATAAATGTACTGACACTGAGGGGCTTCAAGTTGCTTTAAGCAGCTGGCAGTTAGCAGCCTCATTACTCGTGCTGGTTCCCACCTGGGAAGACTGCTGGTCAGCTCCAGAGCTGGCCCTCACTGCATTCAGCACTGTTCCTCCCTCTCACTGTAGGCTCAGTTCTGCAGGTAAAATGTGGCTGAGAGCCTGGGAGCTGTCAGCACTCAGTTCCTGCTCCCTGGCCTGAGGCCTGGCCTGGGGGAGGACCCATCCACCTGTGGGGAGCTGGGAGTGCTGACTCCAGGGCTCTGGCTGTGAGCTGAGGTTGCAGAGCAAGTGAGGCAGTGTGGGTGTGGGGGGGTGCAGCATAAGGGTCACCTTGCCCCTCCCCCCGGGCCTTGGGATACAGTCTCTTAGGTTTCCTCATGGGCTTCCTCCCCTCCCTCGCTCCCTCTGTCCACTTTGCAAAGGGTGCTCTGGACTGGCCCTGTGAGCCACTGACCACACTGTCCATTGCCTCTCCTCACTGTGGGGCCTTTGCTGACGAGAACAGTGGTGGTGCTCAGGAAGGTTGCCCGCTAAGGTGACAGGTTCCTGAGCCAGGATGACTTGGATCCTCAAAGGGTAGGCTGAGGCAGTGCGGAGGAGAATTTCTGAAGGTCAAATGCAGGGGCCTGGAGGTCACCAGGTGCTCACCTAAGAGCTGATGAGAAGTCAGGGTCTGAAGAGGAACCGAGGTCATGGCTGAGATGTGGGGCTCAGCGTTCAGCTCATGGGATGGCAAGGCTGGAAGTGGCCGCGAGCAAAGACCCTAGGAACAGGCACTATGTATGGGTGTGATACAAATGCACATGTGTAATGTGAGTGTACATGTGATTGTGCATTGTGTGTAAATACCTGTGTGGGTGCACATATATATGTGTGCACCCACACATATATGTGGGTGCATATGTATGTGTATCATGTACATATGGGCATGTGGATGCATGGGAGATTGCATGTGTGTGTGCATATGTATGTGTGAGTGAATATATCTGTGTGTTGGGCCTGCATGCGCATGTGTAAGTATATTTTGTGCCTGTATATGCATGTGTATGTGTGTGCATATGTGAGTGTGTATATTTGGATGCACGCATGTGTGTGGTATGAATGAATGGGTGTATGCATGTACATAGGTGCTGTGATGCATGTGTGTAAGTGTATTGTATGTACATGTGTATGTGAGTGTGTTCATGTGTGTGCATGTTGGTGTGATGTGAACACATGTAGTTGTATGTAAGTGTGAGTGCATATATGTATACATGTGTTGGTATGTATGTGTGCATAATGATACTGTGTGTATCTGCCTGTATATGTATAAATGCTTGCATGTGTACATACATGTCTGTACAAAATCAGGCACAGAGTCAATGCAGGAAAGAGTGAAAGAACCCTGGCCCTGCACTGGGGTCCTGGTGTGCTGCATTCCATACAGGTCTTGTTCCCAGGGTGAGGACAGTGAGAGGATGGAGAAAAAGGATAAGACTTGGACAGAAAACTGAGATCGTGTGGAGCCCTCTCTCCTGGTGGGAAGTGGGGGGGGCGAGAAGGAGGAGGAGGAGGAGGAAGAGGAGAAAGAGAAAGAGAAAGAGAAAGAGGAGGAGGAGGAGGAAGAGGAGGAGAAGGAGGAAGAGGAGGAGGAGGAGCAAGAGCTCCAAGATTACATACTCGGAGGCCCAGGGTGGCGTGAAGCCTCTCCCCGCCGTGGCTTGTCCCCATGATTGTCTCAGGTGCCCTGTGTTCTTCAGCTTGGCCTTGCTCTGGCCCACAGCTCTCCAGCATCAGCCACTGCTTACACCGTGGGACATGAAGAGGGGCCTGCAGAACAGCTGCCCAGGGCAAGGCTGACCTCAGCACTGGTGTTCACCCTGCTCAAGCCTCCTCCTTGGCCTTGAGCCACCACCTGGAAGAGCTCTGTGCTGCTCCCCAGGAGCTGGGGGTCTCTTTCCCTTCTTCTGGGACATCTCACCTAGGACTGGACCTCTTCCTGCCATCTCAGGAGGCCGACAGGCCTTCCTGTGAGTTCCTCATGGGCTCCCAATGGAGTCCTCCGTCAGGGCCAGGTGCACGGATAGTCCTGTCCCTGCTTCCACACCTTCTGGCCTTGCCTTATGATGGGTGCCATTCCCATGTCAGGCCTGGGGCATCTAAGCCAATCACAAGACCATCATACTAAGGGCAGTGCCTCCTGGGTGCCCATGGCATGTGGACATTGTGCTTTGCAGGGACTTTTTCCTTAATCTCCGTGGAATTTCATGTCTCAGTGTGATTATTTTATTTTATATATGAGTAAATAAAGTCTCGAAGAGGTTAAGCATTTTGCCTGTTGGGAATAGTTCCACAGGAGAGTTGAGAACTCTACATGACTAAACCTTTTCTTTTCCGTGGCATCATATCCTGCCCCAAATTGGTGACTATCTCGGCCAAACAGGAAGTGGACCATGGGCAAGACACCTGCCGGTCTATTCCAACAACTAAAGGGCTCACAAGGAGGCCTATCACTGGCTCCAGACAGGTGCCACCTCACCACCATAACAGGAAGTGTCTGTCTCCATCACAGGACAGACAGCTCCTCCAGGGGCCTCTCCATCCCCAACTCCCCGTGTGCATGCCAGGTCCCTCGCCTGGCATGCTTTCTGCATTGACTTTGTAAATCTTTATTCATTTTATTCTGAGCTGCTTGCAGTTTCACATCCAAGTATGAGGGATAACACGGAGACCTGATCTACTCTTTGCACGGCTCTTCCAATGATAACATTTAGTGAAACTATGGAACAATCTCAAGCAGGAAATACACACTGGTCCTATTCAGCCTTTGCCTGGTGTTTGCCCTGCCCCCTTTCCAGTGTTGGGAGTGGAACCCAGGACCTTCACACTGAGCTACTACTCTATTTTTTAGTTTGACTTAGCTATGCTCTTACTGAGTTGCCCAGGCTGGGCTCAAACTTGTGATTCTCCTGCCTCAGCCACCCAGCATGCTGGGATGACAGGTGTGTGTCACCACGTCTGGATTATTTCTGCTTTCATATGTGCTAATCTGTTTATATGTGTGTTGTGTTTATTTCTATGTGGTTTTATCCTAAGTATAAATTTGTTGCCAGGACACAGAAAAATTCCTTTGGGACAAGGATCCCTTGTGTGGCCTTTTTGTAGACACACCTGCTACCCACACACCTATGCTCCATTTTAATCTTGAGCTTTCTCCCAGCCCCTCTGGTTGGGATTCCTCCTTGGAGCTGGCTGCCTCTGTCTCTGACAGCTGCTCTGCGCCTGAACCCATGGGGCACTTAGCACTGGCAGCCTTGGAAGCTGGTCAGGTCCCCGAAGAGAGAGGTCTCCTGAGTCGAAGGTGCTGCTTGGATTCCAGATGCTGCAATTTTGACCCTGGAAAGGTGGTAACCCCTGTGCTCAGGTTTCCTCATCAACACACAGCGGTGGGTTGTGCAGAGGTCCTAGGGCTCCTATGTGGCCCCAGCCCATCTTCTTCCTGCCTGCAGTTCCCACCCAGGTGCTCAGGAAAGCGCTGCTATTCAGCCCTGCTTTGGGCCAGCACCCCAACTCTTGCTCCTGATCTTTCAGGGGAGTGGGCATCCTGGCTGGGACTGGCAAACTTTCCAACATGGCCCACGGGGATCTTTCAAGGCACAAAGATCCCTGTTTGCTCCAGGTCAACCCTGCTGCCTGCAGGTGGTGCCATGAACTAGGAGACCCGGGTTCTTCTCCCAGGGATGAAGACACTAGGCTTGGTGTGGATTGGGGCAGGGCTGTCCCCTCCAGGCCTGGACCCTGGAGCTTCTTGCCTCCTGCCTTGTCCTTGCATCCCCTCCCTCACCCTCTGAGGCTCAGCCTCAGCTGCCAGCACTGATTACAGCCTGTGAGTGATGATATCATTCACAGCCTTCGAGGAGAGGAGAGGCACCATCGGGGAGGTTTCTTTAACCAAGGAAAAAATATAGAATTTAGTGGTTGAAAAGGGTTATCTTTCTTCCTGGAAGAACAGCTATTAATCTCTTCCTAGTACATTTTCATATCATTTTGGACATTTATTTCCAGGCCGTGATATTATAAAACCAGACTTCGGTGTCAGTTTTGATGCAGGGTAACAGGCTGGAACACGAAAAGGTGTAATTACTGAGGCAGCCCTTCGGAATTGCTAACTAGAGCCTGGTATTTGCAAATTGGACCAGGCCTCAGTGATCCAGGAGCCTGCGGGTGCACTTTGCATGTCAATGAGGCCTGCCTGGGAGGAGGCCATAGTGGGCCCCATGTCTGCTGGGCTGAGGGCCAGGCCTCAAGGAAGGATGGGCCCTGGCCTCTCTGATGCTGTCTGCCATCCAGAGGACAGGTCTCTCTCTTGGCTTTGGGATCCTCTTTAGGGATCCCCCTATATCCGTGGGGAGGTGCTCCAGGACCCCACTGTGGCTCACTGAAACCTGGATGGCTCCAAACCTGTAGACATACATTACCTTGTTTTCCCTGTAGACTTATTGGTGAAGATAAACTTACGAATTAGGCACAGCAAGAGATTAACAATAGTAACTGGTCACATAGTGACCCAAGACTAACAATATGCTGTAATAAACATTAGGAGATGATAAACTCTGCAATTTAAAAAAAAAATCATTATCATCATTTTTTATTATTTTTCTGTTTGTAGGATTGAACCCAGGGCCTTTGCACTGAGCTATATCTCTACACTTTTAAATTTTGTATTATGAGGCACCATCTTGTTAAGTCCCTAAATTACCTAGTGACTCGCTTGAGCTTGGGCTTGAACTTGCAGTGTCCTGCCTCAGCCTCCCAGACTGCTGGGGTCACAGGCATGCACCTCTGCAGCTGACTGTACTGTATTGTTCTGACCCTTCTCCAGGCAGTGAGAAGTGATACAAAGCTCTGGCTGCCCCAGGCTCACTGAAACCCTGGAAGTCAAGACTGTGGTGGGATGTGGAGGGCCACAGCTCAGGGCATCCATTTAAGGAATCTTTCTCCTCATTTTGAGGGATTCAAACCAGGGAGTGCTAAGCTATGTAACCAACCCTATTTATTTATGTATTTATTTGTGTGGTACAGGGCATTGAACCCTGGCCCTTTGCACTGAGCTAATTCTCTAGTTCTTTCCTCATTTTTTATTTTGAGACAGGGTCTCACAAGGTTGGCAAGCTGGGTTGGGACTGGTGATCCTCTTGCCTCAGCTTCCTGAGGAACCACAGTTACCACTGTGCACCACCAGGCTTGGCTAAGCAAGGCTTTGCGAAGACCTGTCCCGGACTGGGGAGAGAACAAGGAGTCAGACAGAGCTCCAGGCCCTGTCCCTCCTTCCCTCCTTCCTTCCAGCAGCATCTGAAATTTTCCAGAAATGCAGATTCCGGGGCTGCAGCCAGACCTGGAATCAGATGCTGGAAGTCTTTGTGTGCAGCATCTTCCGTTTGGTCCCAGAGCACCTGGGCAGCATGCAAGTCCAGAAACCACCTCTAGTGCCATGAACTTCAATGCAGAGGAGCTGCTTCTCCCCCTTCTTCCTCTCCTTCTCCTCCTCCCCCTTCTCCCTCTCCTCCTCCTCCGTCTCCTCCTTCTTTTCTTCTTCTTCCCATCCCTCCTCCTCTTCTTCCACTTTATCCTCCTCCTCACCTTCCTCTCTCTTCTCATCCTCCTCTTCTGTTTTCTCCTGATATTGGGCTTGACCCAGAGTATTCTCACTGAGCTACATCCCAGCTCTTTTTTATTTTGAGACACAGTCTCACTAAGTCACTAAGTTGCCCAGGTTGGGCTCATCCTCCTGCCTCATCCTCCCAGAGTGCTGGGATGACAAGTGTGTGCCACCATGCCCAGCTCTTTTCTACTCCCCTGGCAGCACCTCTCTCCATCTGCTCCAACCCTGAAAACCAAGGGGGCTTGATGCTTCCTGGGCCCCTAGGATGCAAAGGGTGGTAAAGGGGACTGGGGAAGCCAGCAGCAGCCAGGTCCTGAGGGAGCAGTGGCTGCTGGCTGTGCCATCTCTGCAGCACTTGGCTACCATGTAGGCTGAAGGAGTTGGGGTTGGGTGAAGAAAGGAGGCTGCAACTAGGCAGGGGACAGGGAATAGCCAGAGCCACCACAGCCCGCCACTTCCTCTGAGCCTGCCTCCTCCTGTTTCTGCACCTCTCAGTCTGCCCTCCATCCAGCCTGTGGCCTCTCCTGGCTCTTGGGTTTCCCCATCCTGATGCTGCTACATCTTTGCTTTGATGCTGCCTCCTCCTCTTTTCCTTCTCCTCCTTCTCCTTCTTCTATTTTTTTGAGACAGGGGCTCACTGCCTTTGAACTCAGGGTGATCCTCCTGTTTCAGCCTCCTGAGTGCCAGGATTACAAGCATGTGCCATCACACCCGGAACTATGCTTCTTGAACCAATGCCCTTGGCATTTGTGAACTCCTGTTCCTTTCTTCTTTGCTCTAACATAGACTTGAACTCACGAGCATCCTTCCTCAGTGCTTGTTGGCTGCAGGGAAACAGTACACACACTGTGGCTGCCCACTGCTACCGGCAGGCAGGGTGTCCAATCATGGCTGGGACCTCCTCCTCCCAGCCCCTGCAGAAGCCTCCTTTCCTGACTCCCTCGGCCAAGGTTTCCTCTAAAATTTCACTCTTCTAAACCCACAGCTCTCCCCAAACTCCCTTTTGCTCCGTAATATCCCTGATAGGGAGGTATCTCTGCCCACTCTGACCAAGTGGCACCCCAAAAGAGATTGCTGTTTCTTCATCCGTGATCACCAACTGTCTTAGTCACTTTCCTAGTTGCTGGGACAAAACACCTGACACTGGAAACATGAAGGAGGAGAAACGCATTTTGGCTCCTATTTTAGAAGATTCAGTCTTTGCACAGTCGGCAGCATGGTGGAAGGGACTGGGTGGAGACAGCTGCTTACTTCATGGTGCACGGGAAGCAGGGAGCACGAGGAGGGTCCAGGTGCGTAGAGCCCTTCCACAGCCCACCTCCAGTGACCCACCTCTTCCAACCAGACCCCACCTCCTAACTGCAAGGCAGCTCTAGTGCCCTATATTCCAGCCACCTTCCCAAAGCCCACTTAGGGGTGCATGAGGCCTTGGGGGACATCTATATCTAAACCATAACATCAATTCTTCTGTACCCAGAAATCTTCTTTTGCCTGGCCAGGAGCCCTGCATTTTCTAAAAATGATTGTAGCAATGATCTCCCATGTGGTCCCTGCCAGACTGTTGCCAATCCCCCAGTGAGAGGGAGTCTATACCTCCTCTCCCAACCTAAGTGGACTGCCTGAGTGTCTTGACTGAGACAATAAAGAGGTATTTATTGTGTGTGACATCCAGGCTCAGTCCTAAATGAGAGGAACCTGTGTGTCAGGGAAGTCACTGTGCCTATAAAGGCTCTGCTTCCTGAGTGCCATAAAGTGAGCAGCTTTCTCCCCCCAGTCCCTTCCTCCTTGCTGTTGACTGTGCAAGGAGTGAAACTTCTATGCGTTATACTTAGTGGAAGACAGCCAAAGGCAAAGTGTAGCTTTGAGCGCACAATTGATGAAGATGTCCCAGGCTATCGGATCCCTAGAAGTGGAGCCCAGCTCACACACTGCAGGACCCCCAGCGAACACCACAGTAGAAGAAGATCTGCTCTCACACTTGCTGAGCTCTTAGCTCTTCTCAGCTAAGTATTCCCCCTACCCATCATTAAAGCTCCAGCTGAAACATTGAATACCTGAATCTGTCCAGATTCTTAGCAACTAAATCTTGATTGCTTCTTTCTGCAAGTGCAATTCTGAGGCCTGGTGCATGGAGTCTCCTCTCTCATTTCCCAAGATGCCAGTACACTGGGCACAGCCATCCACCTCTCAGGCATAGCTATCTCTGCTCCATATTTCTGCTTTTGGGGTTGTGCAGAATACCCCAGGAGGCCATAGCAGATGAGTACATAATGATTTGCAGGGATTTGGCCATGACCCCAAACTTGTGTTCTCTAGGAGAAATCTATAGTTTGTGGCATTGCAATGCTGGCCATTTTGCTGAAGGGAAATCAAAGCCAATTCTTACTTTCACTATCTGGAACATCCTGGAGAAAACAGAAAGTCAGCCAATAACCAATCTATCAGGAATGAATTTCTACATCCCAGACCCACATGAGGACCAGAGGGCAGAGGAAGTAAATATGTGCTTGTGCTTACAGAAGTCACCTTCTTTGGCAATACAACCCATAATACTCATAGCTGCCACAAATCTACTCTGCAGGGCTTTGTGCTGAATGGCTTTATAAGGAGCTCTTCCATTTGCTCAGTGCTTTTTATGTGTCTAGCATGTTCTAAAGGCATTTTCTACCAAACCTCATCATTCTCCTGGCAAAACTGGGGATTCTTTTCCTCATTTATAGACTAAGGATCATGACTCCCCTAAAATTACCCTGCTGGTGAACAACAGAGTGGGGTTCCCTATCTGTCTGATAAGGCCCATGGGTGTATCTGGGGGGCCAGGATGCCAATCTGAACTGTACAGTGTGGGAGCACCTTCTGATAAACCACACCCTGGGAGGAGGGGACAGGACAGGGACAAGGTGGGAGCTGGGGAATCTCAGATGGCCTAGCCTCGGCCTCCACGGTCAAGTTGCTTTACTAGTCTGGGGAGAAGTGAGAGGTGTAGGTCCATCTAGAGGCCAGCTCTGGTGAATTCCAGTGGCAGCACAAACCGGCAAGGGGAGCTCTTTTGCGCATGGGGTGTGTGAAGACAATACCTAGGGAGAGTGAGCAGTAGGGCGGGGCGCTGCACCCTAACCCCGGGGGCTCAGCCAGCACCTTGGCCTGCGTGGTGAGGTGACGAGAGCCACAATGCGGGCCACTCAGGGACTCTCTAATACTCTCCCAGGCTCTGGATAAGATGAGCCCCCTAGCTTGTCTTTCCTTCTTTGGGGCTCCCTCTCTGTTTCTTTCTTTCCTTCTATCTCTGCCTGCATCTCTCTTCATTCATTTACCCATCCATTCCTCCAACTGTCATTCATCCGTATTTCCATCCTCGCATTTATCATCCAGCCATCCACCTTTCCACTCATCATCCATTCATTAATCCATCCACCCTTTGATCCATGCACCCATCCATCAACCCATTCACCTTCCTTCCATCTATCCATACATTATCCGTCTATCCACTACTCCATCCATTCATTTATCCACACACCCATCCACCCTCCCATCTCTCTATCCGTCTGTCCCTTTATGCCCCATCACTGCATCCACTCATCCCTCTCAGAGTACAGAGGTATTTAGGGTGAGGACAAACTCCTCGAGGGCTTAGTTTTCCCACAGATGGCCCTGGCAATGGTTATGGCCAAATCTTCAGATTGCCCAAATCAGGGCTCAGTCTTTCCATCTGTGAACCAGTGGAGTCTGCCAGGAAACCCCATGGGCTCATTTGAGCTCCAGTCCTTCCAGGCTCAGAGCCCAGAAGCCCTGCTGGATAACGGCCCTGGCGGAGATTCCGGTGTCCTTTTCCAGCCCATCAGCTTGTTTTGCAGCCACAGCTGGGCCTTAGGGGCATTGGGGAGTCCGGGAGCCCCAGTGTTCCTTGTGTCTTGTGTCTGGGTGATTTGTAAGGGCCCCACGGAGGGCAACGGGGCTAGGGTTTCCTGTGCTCTGAGGCTGCTCGGACATTTTCCATTTTTCACTCCAGTGAGAGTGATTGGCTGCAGATGGGCCCCTGCAGGCTGTTTCCAGCTGCGCATTTTATCCAAAGGCCCCTAAGACACAGCAGGGCACACACTGCCTGCCAGAGCCAGGGGCAGCAGGGCACAGAGGTCCTGATTTCAGAGCTCCTCTGAGCAGGCAGACTCTTGCTCCCTTGGGAGTCCCCCACTTCAAAGAGATGCAGCCCTACCCCCAGAGGGAAGGCTGTCTGCTCCACAGGCCTGAGCATGGGAAACCACCCAGCTGAAGAAGGCTGGTTTTTCCACTCACTGGTTCTTTGGGTCAATCTCTGTGGTTCTCCTCCAGCCAACAGGAGGTTCAGTGTTGCAGAAGGGGACCCAGCTACTACCCTAGACCCAAGGCTGGCTCCCAGACCATTAGGAAGCTTCCCCCAGAAGCCTTAGCTGGCTCAGCCTTGGTTACCAAACCATTGTACTTTTTTTCCTTCCTTCCTTTCTTCCTTCCTTCCTTCCTTCCTTCCTTCCTTCCTTCCTTCCTTCCTTCCTCCGTTCCTTCCTTCCTCCTGGAAATTGAACCTAGGGCACTGAGTTACATCCCAAGCTCCTTTTTTACTTTTTATTTTGAGACAGAGTCTCCCTAAACTGTTCAGTTGCCCAGGTTGGGCCTCAACTTGTGATCTTCCTGCTTCTGATTATTTCAGACTAGCTTGGTGGAGGCTGGAAGTCAGGGAATCTACCTGAAACATGAATTGATAGTTTCTGGCCAGGGACCTCGGACAAATCATTTGTCTCTCCGGGACCTTGATTTTCCCACTTGTAGCATAGGACACTCTTATCTTTCACTGTCAGCATTTGCTCACTTTGTCTGTAATTGTAGGCTTTCACAGAGACAAGTATTTTTGGAAGCATCGGGCACTCTCCTGGCCCTCTTTAGCAAACAGTTAGGAGCACGGTAGATACCGCGGGGGCAGACAATATGAAGCTCTGGGCCAGGCACAGTGACCTAGTTTTGAAGACCCCAAGGGAATATGTGTTCTGCATGAAGCTTTGCCAGAGTCGCCCGCGGGGGGTTGAACAGCAGCGGGGGCCTGAGGCCCTGACCCTGGGGACTCAGGCAGGAGCCAAGAATAGCAGGTCACTGGTGGCTGTGGGCAATAAGGTGAAAACCTCACTCTCCCAGCTCCCCAGGTGGCTGCTTGCTTTCTTTTTGCCTTCTCCCCTTAGGGGTTAGGTGGGCTGTGTTACTCTAACGAGGATTCCGTGCTCTGGATGATTTAAAGAGCAGGCGTTTATTGCACACAGCTCTAGAGGCTGAGAGGCCCCAGGTTCACACGGTGGCAGCATGGTGTCTGCTGAGGGCCTGTATGCTTGATCACAGGTGGCTGTCTTTTTGTTGTGTCCTCAACTGGTGAGGGCAGAGAGCTCTCTAGGATCCCTTTCATAAGGGACCAGTCCCATGTGTGTACCCCCATCTTGTGGCATCATACTGGGGGTTTAGAATTCCAACAAAGGGATTTAAGAGGGGACATGAAAGCTAGCACAATGCTGATGTCCCTCGGTTCTTATTAAATATTTGGATTCACATGGGAGTGGACCAGCATGACTGAAAATTTCTGTGGATCTCTGCAGGAGAAAAGAGAAGAGAATGGAGAGAGAGAAAGAAAGTGGGAGGAGTGGTGGATGCTTAACTGGACATGGAATTCCTGGAATTGCTTCTCTGGAAAGACAGGCTTCTTGTTCAGTTGTGGGTCAGCCTGGGCCACAGGGACATCATATATGAAGCTTAGAGGGCCACAGGGACATTGCACGTGCTATTTATGAGGTGGGAAGGAAATAGAAGCCATGTTCTGATTTGCCTGAAAACTGGGAACAGAGCACTGAGCTCTGATGCTGATTTTTGATCCTCCCAATCAGCTTGGACTCCCCTGGGTCCGGGGCCAGGTGAGCATGGAGTCTGGAGGGACACCAGCCTCTCCTGCAGATCAGCCCCATCATCGGAAGTGAGCAGACGAGAGGCCAGGCTGGGTTCCAGATCCTCATGGATCACAGTGGTCTTTGCTTTCCCCTACTTCAGTCCATGTTTCCTTCCCCTCCTTCCCCTGCACCTGCGCCAGGAACTGCAGGCTCCCATGGACCATGGAGACAGATCCCATGACTGCACCCGGGATTCTTGAATTCCTCTGTATGTTTTGTGGGTTTTGGACTCTGATCAAACCCTGTCTGATATGGGAGCAGAGAAGGAAGGAAGTGAGTAGAGAGCACGGTGGGTGGGTGGGGGGCAGAAAAATGGCAGAAGGAAGGGATCTGGGGTGAGAGTGAGGGGTCAGGGAAAGACACAGACAGAGGGAGGAGGCCTGCTGACCTTTCACATGCCCAGGCCCATGCAAGGTGACCAGGTGATATCAGCATCTTGGGGTCAGATGCTAGTACTCTGGAAAAATTCCTAGAAAAAAAATCTGGGACACTAATGCGTAGCCAGACTGGACAGTGGGGTATCTAGTGGGGAAGACACACCTTGGGGGCCCCAATGGGTCACATCTTTGTGTAACTCCTTCCTCTGCAACCTCTCACAGGTTTCTGGCAGCAGAATGTGGCAGGGGAGTGTCACTCCTGGATTGCTATGGCCAGTGGGTTTGGGGACTTGGGATTCAGCATCCCAGCCCCTTGTGCTTCTGACAGAAAACTTGGGGCATTCTGAACACCTCTCAAAGGCTGAGAGTGATACAGTCCCCCTGCCTAGCTGTGCTAGACAGGGTGCTGGTTGGCTGTTTTGTCTCTGAGTGTTGTCCCGCAAAGCCTTGTGCATGCAGAGGTAGGGCTTTTGGAAGGTTATTGGAACATAGGGGCTATGGCTGCCTTGGTGGTAGGAGGCGGGGCCTGGCAGGAAGGCTTCAGTTCCTGGGACATGACCGGAAGGATGCATTTCTCTTCCCAGCTCTCCCTTCACTCTCCATCATGAGGTGAGCAGATCTCCTCTGTCCAGGCCTTTCCATCATGCTACTGCCATGCAAGGCTTGAAACTTCTAAAAATATACGCCAGAATAAACCTTTCTTCCTTTAAACTGTGGGTATCAGGTATTTTAACCTAGCAATGAGGAAGGTGACTAAGACACAGAGCTATCTAAAGGACCACACAACACCTGCCAGTTGCTGTGCCACAGGAAGCAAAGATCTTGCTAACTCACCTCATTTTGGCCTTTTATTCTTGCTTCCTGGAGTCACCTCCCAAGCAACCTTCACCCTGTGGGTCAGAGGCGTGCAATCATCCTGTCGGCGTGAAGCAGCCAAGGACGAGGGGGACTGGGAATGAAAAGCCCTGCAAACAACCACACAAGAAGCTTCTGTCTCATCATGTAAGACATGGCAGCTGTCTTTGAGCTGTGACATGGACTTGGGACTTGAGCTGTCCCTAGGCGCAGGTCATAGCTGTCCAAAAGGGTCCAAGGGGCCTTTTCTGTGCTCTCCCATCATGGGCTCATTTTCCAGTTTTGTTTTAACCAAATATTTCCACAGTGGGAGAATATGGATGTTACAGCAGTTGCACAAATGTTAAAGCTATAGAGCCAAACGCTAGAGCTAGAAGTGGGAAAGAGCTCTCCAGGGTGGAAGTTCAGGAGACTTGTGCACACATGAGCTGGAAACCATTTTGTAGCAATATGCCACAGAGTAGCTTGGCTTCTAATGAGGCATGGGATCAGTCTGGGGCTAGGGGAGAAATATAGTTTTATTTATGATTCCATTGTGCTCAGCTCTAGTCATATTATTAACTTGGTGTTACCAGCTCTGGTCATCAGAGGCTGCAGGAAGGCGGTGATCATGATCGCAATGATGAGGATGCTGATGCTAATGAAATTTTGCTGATGGCAATGGCAATGGTGGTGGATGGTGGTGATGGTGTTGATGATGGTGACTGTGGTAACTGTGATGATGGTGATGGTGATGGTGACGATGTGATGGTGATAAGGCTGATGAGAGCATGGGGATGGTGATGATATTAGTGATGGGGTTATTGATGATAGTAGTCATGAGGATTGTGATCCTAGTGATGGTGATGATGGAGATGGTGATTATTATGATAATGGCTGCCTATATATCATGCTTATTTGTAGTCACTATGCACTCTATCTACATCAACTCTGATGCTCATAATGACCCTATAAATTAAGACTTATCATTTTCTAGCTGGAGAAACAGGGAAAGAGTGAGGTTACAGAGAAAGACTCAACTAGCAGATCATGGAGTTGGCTGGACATTTGGTGAGCATGGTGGGAAGACCAGTGCAGGATATTGGCCCCATGGTTCTTTGTATCATTCTTTCCCTTAGTCCTGTGCTGTTAGTTACTTTTCTCATTGCTCATTGTTAGTTACTTTGCTCATTACTTTTCTCATATCACAAAATGTGTGACACCCATAAGTTAAGGGAGGAAAAGTTTATTTTATCTTGTAATTCGTACAAATTTCAGTCTATGGCCATTGGCTCTAAGGTAAGGTGGCAGGAGACAGGACCATCATGGAGGGGAAACAGTCCATGGCAGAGCAGGCAGGAGACAGCAAAGCAGCAGGCACACACAGCCAGCCTTTTCCTTTTATCTGATCCAGGCTGCCAGCCTTTTGGGTGGTGTCACCCAGAACTATGCTAATTCCAATCAGTGGAACTAGTGCCACACAGTCTTACTCCTAATATCACATGTCCTTGGTCCAATTAGCTCCCAAAAGTCCCACTGATGAGAACATGAGGCTTTGGGGGACATACAGACCCAAGCCATAACATGTGTTTATTTTTCTCAGGGAGGCCCTTGACCAGCACAAGTTCTAGGGACTGCTCTGATGAGGTGGGATGGTTCAGGTACCCTTGTGGTACTTCTTGGTAAGATGGTAGGTTTCTTCCATGCATGCTTAGTCTTTCCCCTCACCATTCCCATGATTAACAACAGAGAGATCTAGGAATTTGGCACTAGATGGAATCCAAAAGATCACACTCCAAATATCAATCTGCGACCCTGAAGCACTAATGTCAATTGAAACAAGGTATTAACCAGAAACTCTGAAACTGGCGGAAGATAACACAGGAGAAATATTTGAAATCATGGCCACAGGCAATGACTTCCTGAACAAAGCCAAGGAGCCCAGGAAATAATATCCAGAGTCTACAAATGAGATTACATCAAACTGAGAAGCTTTTGCACAGTCAAGGATACAATCAAAATGAAATACAAACTACAGAATGGGAACAATTTTTTGCCAGCTACTCTTCTGATAGAGGACTAATATCAAGAGCATACAAGTAACTAAAAAAATACTAACCACCCAAAACAAATAACCCAATGAAAAAAGGACAAATGAACTGAAATCAATGCATCTTAAAAGGAATACATGTGGCCAATAAGTACATGAAAAATGTTCAACATCTTTATCTATTAATGAAATCTAAATGAAAACAACTCTGAGATTTCATCTTACTTGTCAGAATGACTATCAGCAAGGACACAAAAAGCAACAAATGTTTGAGAGGATGGAGGAAAGTGGAACACATTTACATCGTTGGGAAGGTAAACTAGTACAACCCCTGCCGTAACCAGAAACCAGCACAGAGACTCCTCAAAACCATAAAAATAGAAAATCTATTTGATCCAGCTATATGTCTCCTGGGTATAGTCCCAAAAGAATTAGAGGCACTGTATCAATTAGGGTTCACTAGAGGGTCAGTGTCCCTGTGAGTCCATATTGGGAAGCTGAGGGCTGAAGAGTCTGTGGTGGCGCATTGGAGATGGATTTCCAGAGGCCATGGTGAATGAAGACTGGAGCTCTCCTTCAAAGCAGGAGAGCCTTTTCTTTCCCTTTTTATTCCACCAAAATTACAAGCCTATTGGTCAGTGCCACCCACACCCAGAGTGGGTCTTCCCACTTTCACAAATTCTATCATTCAATCATACCAAGAACCATTGTAACTAATCCACTAGGCATTTTCTTATCCAAGCTGACACCACAGCTAACGGTCACAGACATCATTGTTTAGTGAGACAACGTGTATGCATGCTTGTAGTGATGCAGAGTACAATGCCTAGATAGAAAAAAGCCTGGACGCCTATTAACAGCCAGAATGGACTATTATTCTGCTATAAAAAGAATGAAATTGGTCATTTGCAGGAAAATGGATGGAAGTGGAGACCACAATGCTCAAGAAAACAAGTCAGACACAGAAAATTAAGTATCACATGGTTTCTCTTATATGAGAAATCTAAAATATAAATATAGTGAGAAAAATAAAGGAGAGATGACAGAAAACAAGGCGGGCTTTTAGAGATGGGGAAGGGGGTTGGCAGGTAGGGGGAGGTGTAGAATTGGGTCAAAAAGATTCAAAATGATCAGATCTGTTCAGGTACCAGTTCCACAAAGTGGGCACCTCAATCCCATATCACACACATGTTCTAATTTTTAAATATGCTGTTAGAACCAGCTCTGTTGAGGTGTAATGGGCCCTCAGCAACACTCACCTATGTAAAGATTACAGCCTGAGGAGTTTTCACGACAAATGCGTGAGATGCGTAACCACTCTATAGTCAAGCTATGGCTGCTTCCCATCACTCTCCAGCTTTCCTGTGCTCCATCCTGGGCCTTAGACAATAGGGGTTTTGATTTCTCCCCACTGGTTGGAGAGTTTCATGTCAATGGATCCACATAGGGTGTATAGCCAGCCCTTTGTGTCTGATTTCCTCCGCGTAGGGCTTGGAGAGTCCGGTGTTGTGGGCTGTATCCCTTCATTCCTTTCTACAGCTCGATACTGACCCACTGCATGACATCCAGTTTGTGTGCTTGCTCACCTACAAATGGGCATCTAGGCCACAAACAGAAGATTTTTAAGAAGCAGGCCGAAAGCAGTTTAGTTAGGGCATGGATGGACGACAGGCTGCTATGGTCTGAGTGTAGCTGGTCCTCACCAAAACTCATGATGAGACCCAAATTTGTGTGAGAAGAAGGAGTCTTTAGGAGGTGATTAGGTCGCATAGGCAGTGCCCTTATGAATGGACTGATGCGTTTTGCAGGAGACTGGATTGGGTCTCTCAGGAGTGCACTGGGTCTTGTGGGAGTGAGTTGGCTCACCAGACTGGTTAGTTACCACAAGAACAGTTTGTTACAAAGTGAAGTTACCCTACATCCTCATCCCCTCCTGCACACATCTGTTCTTCTGCTTCTCCGTTGTGAGTAGACCAAACACAAGCCCCTCGTCAGAAGCAGAGCCGTTCCTGGTGCCATGTTCTTGGACTTTCAGTCACCAGAGCTGTGAGCCAAAAGAAATCTCCTTTCCCACTTACTTCTCCAGCCTCAGGAATTTTGTTAGAGCAACAGGAAGTGGACAAAGACACAGGGCGGTAGTGTGAAGCAGAGGACAACTTTTCTGGGTATCCGGTCTTAGATAAAATGTACCACTTTGGCAGGCACTGAGATCTTGGTTCCGAAGTGGAAGATGACTGGCCAGAATTTATGAAAGAAAATTCTAGCACTGGAGGAGAGCGGCTTTGTTAAAGCCCTTGCTAGGCAGAAGGGAGGCAGGCTGCTGGTGGCTTGGGTGCTGGTTCTCAGTCCCTGGGACACCTCTTCCACACCAGTCAGCAACCTTGCAGGCCTGGAGTAGGCTCTAAAGACAGGAAAAGGCTCCGCTTGCTTCTCAGTGCCCCTGGGTGACAATGCCCATCCTGTGCTGAGCGTGTCCTTCCTCTGTGACGGCTCTCCAGGCCCAGCAGGTGATTCCCACACTGTCCCGTGCAGCACCTCTCATCTCATGAAGGCCCAGCTCGAGGCTCGTCTGGGTGGGGTCATCTTCCCCTGACACGCTGGGGTCCCCCTCTGTACCCACCCCACTTGCTGCCCAGGTTGTGCAGTTGACACTTCTGACAGATCGTTATTCTGAGGATTTTCTAGTTTCTTGGTCGGCCCCTGTCACTTATCCTGTCCCAAATCACAGCTCCAGGCCCATTTTTGGAATTTCATGGGCGTTTGTAAATGAATGACCTGTTCCAAGCCACAACATGGTTAAGATTTTCTTTTTGCTGGTAGGTGCCTGCTCCTTAGGGACATTGCCTTTCTTCAGGGAATGGAGCCTTTAAGCAAAAATCTTTCTTAGCCAGGCATGGCGGGGCACACCCGTCATCCTAGCACTCTGGAAAATGAGGCAGAAGGACTGCAGCTGGGTAAACTTAGTGACTTATCAAGGTCCTGTCTCAAAATAAAAAATAAAAAGGGCTGGGGATGGAGCTCAGGGCAAACGCCCCAGGTCCAATCTTCAGTAATGCCAGAAACAAAAAGGAAGAGCACGACAAAACTATTTGCTGTGCTTGCCTTAGCAACGCCGTACTGTCACATGTAGAGTTTCTTTAGACCTCTGGTTCTCAAACACCAGCAGCCATCGGAATCACAGAACGCTGTCAAAACAGGCCTCAGCTGCAGGAGGTGTGGGAGGGCTCCTAGAGTGTGCTGCGCCAGGCTCCCTGGGGTGCTGCTATGACGGACTGGGGACCATGTGCACCATGCAGATTGCTTGTGTGTTTTTGGAACCCACAGAATGTATGTGCTGTGGCTTGGCCTCCATCAATGCATGCCTCAATTTCTACTTTTAATAATAATCCTGGGAACAGGAGATCTTGTGGGAAATGTTATTTCTGTCAAGCAAATGCTGAGTGCTGCAGTTTGAACTGTGCTCTGATCTTTCCATGTACTAAAAACAGCACTGAATGATTTGACTTATTAGAGGCATCCTGGAGAAGAGGAGGAGGAGGAGGAGGAGGAGGAGGAGGAGGAGGAGGGGAAGGAAGAGGAAGAGAAGGAAGAAGAAAAGGAAGATGAGGAGGAGGAGACTGACAGGAAGCCAGAAAATGTGCTAATAGCGGGCTTTTCAAGGTGAGCAGAATGAGTGGAGGGATTTCTCTTTGGTCTATTGTCTTATTTTTTTTTTTCAAAAATGTAGACTAAATATGGGGATTAGTGTTCAAATGTTGTTTTCATGAGGTACAAAATAGAGGATTTGGAGATTCAAATGCAGAGACTCTCAGACTCTAGACTGCTGGACAGGAAGAAGAAAGATGGAAGAGGGAGCCATGCATAGTGATGCCAATCTGTGATCCCAGCACCTGGGAGGCTGAGGCAGGAGACTCACTAATGAGTTCCAAGTGAACTTGGGCTACCTAGTGAGGTCAAGGCCAGCCTGAACTGAAGAGTGAGACCCTGTCTCAAAACCTAAAAAACAATGAAACAAAAAATAAGCAAGGGAAAAGATGTGAAGAGCTCCTTGACCAGCGAGCTTTCTGCGTCGTGGTGTGGACAGCTTTTCTCCTCTGTTACACACTGGGGAGGGCAGAGGAGAGGAGAGAGGTACAGATGGAGGAGGCTGAGGCAAAAGATCGCAAGCTTGACTCCAGCCTGGACAACTTAGTACCTGAATTTTCATAAGAACGATGGGAATTTTGTGTGGGAATTAGACAATCCCAGATACAGGGCCTCAGCTCCTCAGCGCTGAATTCTCTGGGTGTTCACCTAACCAGCTCCTTGATGCTTGGTGGGAGCCGCAGGCTGTCTTTCTGTCTCCTCCTCAGGTCTGTACACCAAACCTTTGCCAACACCCTGGGAAGGCCAGGGAGTCATCCCTGGAGGGGACAATGTGGCCTGTATTCCCAGGGAAGCAGAGACAGTACATGCCAGCAGCCCCAGGCCTGGCATCCCCAGGTGAAAGACCCCCTAGTGATGAGGACAGAGTTACTGCTGATGGACAGGCAGGCAGGCAGCTGGGAGCCTTCATCTCCTGAGACTATTTTTGGTCCAAACTCTTGCTGGAAAGAAACAGAAACCTGTTGTCCCAGCTGTCAGCCATAGATGGCTGTGATGAAACAGGAAGCAATCTCAAGGTCACAGAAGGACCTACAGCTAGAGATAGCATTGCCATGTCCAGGGGCATGGTTGTGCGCTGCACAACTGCAGAGGGACCCTTCATGGGGACTGTGTGGTGCGGGTGAGGTCTGGAGTTGTGTGGCGTGGTGGCTTTGGATAGGGAGGTCTGGAAAATGAGGAGCGGATGCCTTCTTCTGCCTCTGCCCGGTTTGGTGAGATCTTGCTCATTTCTGCTCATTTGCATGTTGGCCCAGACACTTCCTCACCCACCTTCCTCTGGGTACTCCTCTTGCTTGTGGCCCCTCATGCTCTCTCTCCCTGACAATGCTTCCATTCTAGTGCCTGCCATGGATTTCACATGTTTGTCTCTATTTCAAACCTCCAGCATTGTGGACCTGCAGCTCTGGTTCAGGTGGCACTGGGGTGCAGAGCATTGGGGTGCAGGCAGGGTGGGAACCTCATGGTATAGACAGTCCTCCTGTCTCAGCCTCCTGAGTGCTGGGATCACAGGTGTGCACCACCCGGTCGGACCTGCATGCAGACTACTATTGAGTTCTGCTCTCTGGAACCTGACCAGGCTACCTCCGGTCACTCCCAGCAAATCCACCCTGGCAGAGAAGGCCCAGCGTCTCTTTCTCTCTGCAGGGTGTAATTCTCATATCCAGAGGCTTGTGTATCCTGCCCCATCTTTCTCCTCTGCTACCCACGTTTCCCAGTGGCTTGATCTCTGTTCCCAGCTTCCCATGCGGGAATCAGAACCACACAAGGACTCTCAAGGTACGGGCATGGAGAGCTGGCCCTGGGGAAAGCTTCCCTGGAGACCTCTCAAAGCCACCATCCCTGACCCACCGGGCGCTTGTGACACATGCAGTTCTAAATTTCCACCAGGTGATGGCACTGTGGTCATTTCCAAGAGCAGCCAGGCCCTTAGAGAAAGCCTTTCCAAATGGCAGTGACAGCTGTGCTTGGAGTGCTGCAGTGAGCTCGGGAAGCTTAACCCTTGGTGTGGTGGAGCAGCGCTGGGATCCACCACGTCTATGTGTGGGGTGTCTTGACCTTGAAGCTGAGAAGGGCCCAGAGAGGCGCCTGTTACCGGATGTGTGGGGCTGCCCCCTTCCCTGGGGAGGCCAGGCTTGGCGTGGCAACAGGGCAGCGGCTTTCCAGAGACATCAGGGGGACAGCAGGACAGCCCTGTGAGCCATTGCCCTGCTCCGCCCTCTGCACCCATTTGGGGTCCCTTGCTTGAAGCTGTGGTCACCTCCCTGTAGACACTGTGCCCACCGTGACTCATCTTTTGGTTTCCTTAATGCCTGGCATGTAGGGGACACCCCAGGAATAGGTGTCCAGTAAATACATGATGGATTGAATGAGTATAGGCATCTCAGATTAGTAAAGGGACTGTTTCCCTCTCACAAGAGAATAAAAACAGTTTTTTGTTTGTTTGTTTGTTTGGTTTTTTTTTTTTTAAAGAGGGCAACCGCATTCCTGACATTTTGCAAAAGGCTTGTGCTCTGGTCTGTCCATCTGGTCCTCCTGCTCACTTCTAAACCCTCAGATCCTCATTTATCTCCCCTCTCTAGCAGTACCTCCCTGTCCCAGTGCCCCAGGAATTAGTTTTAGGTGCAGGAGCCTTCTCTTAGCCTGATGGGGCACCTGAGGATATCGGTATGTGTCACCCAAGCCAAGCCATATGAAAGCTGTTGTGGCTTTGGGTGCTGGCGGAGGCTCTTCAAGGGAGACTGTACTACCGGGTATGCAGTACTTTCCAGGCTGCACACCAAGCCATGCTCCAAGGGAGGCTGAGGTCTGTGTTCCCTCCGCTTGAAGCTAGATGAGGTTTTAATGGTCTTGTCCAGCAGAAGCTGCAAAAGTGTGACTTTTGGGGGAGTGAGTCATGCAAGCAAGAAGCTTCCCCTGTGGTGCGTACTCTCTTTTGGGACACAGGCCTTGAGATCTCTGCTGCTTCACAAAGAGGCAGCCCCAGGGGAGACCATGCACAACAGTGCTGCCAGAGGAGCCTAGTTTTTCAGCTGGTTCTTTCACTCTGTGTGGTTCTGAAGAGGTTCAGACAACAGGGCAGAGAGAAAATGAAAAGTGATCCAAAACTTTGGTGCACATTTAAATTAAAAAAAAAAAAAGGTATTACAGGGAAAGACACATTGCCATGAATATCCCTCAAAATCCTCCTGTCATTTGAATGTGCTTATGCCATTGCTCTTGTCTCTCTCAGAAGCAGTTCTTAGAGTCCTCTTTCGTGAATGTCTTTGGCTGTGCTGTGGCTGCCTGCATGTCATAAACTGATGCAAAACATTTCCCTTTCATGATCACGTTGGAGATGAGCCAGAAGTCCCAGGTGCAGAATCCGGTGGAAGGCTCACCAGGGTGCTGCATGAGTCTGCCTTTTCCTCTGGATGGCACCCGGTGGCAGCATTCATTGTGTTTTTGATCACATCTTGGGAAGACACCCATGAAACAGGACTTTGAGAACTGCTTCAGAAAGTGGCAAGAAGCATGGGCAAGTGTGTGTGGAGTGAGAGGCAGCATTTTGAGGGGTATCCGTGGCAATGTGTCTTTCACTACATGTAGTACATTTTTCAGAATGTTGACATTTGCTATTTTGAGGCCCTCACAAGTGCTCTGCAAGGTTCTGTCTTAATCCCAGAGCCACAGGATCGATGAGCCCACCAAATGGGTGTTGGAACAGCTAATTTTCAGGCCAGCTCATGGCACAGGCATTGTCCCTTGTACACTTTACTACCTCCCTGTGCTGTAGGGGAGAAGATAGAGATGATAACAGTTTTACTGGCCCCAGCCTGGCCCCTGGACTTCCGCCCTGCCTGCCATGGGGAGGAGCACAGTTCTGGTGCCAGCTTTCATGGTCAGGGTTGGGCTCAGGGAGAGGCCTGGTTCTGCCCAGGGATGTCTTTGGTTTTGTTTATGCATCAGCAAAAAGGATCGCAGGAACAGGCTCACTCTGGGAACTGGCTCAAGGCAGAGGAGCTTTTAACTTGGGGCTCTGATCCAGCAGAACGTCCATGTGAGAGGTAGCTTCATAAGAGTCAGCCAGGGCCAAACTCTCTGCAAGCTGCCCACGTAGCTGTGCAAATGGCTAGTGGCCAGCTCGGGAAGGAGTCACAGTCTCATGCAATGATCATCCAGGGTTGATCAATGCTGTTTAAGGCTGTATTTGAGGGTGCAGCCCATAAGCCACAGGTAGAGGGGTAGCAGGGAAAGCTGAACAAACCACTACATTGCCTCTGTGTTCTGCATTCCCCAATAGCACGGCTGTCCACTTGTCTTGGCCATGAACTGAGAGTCTTGTGATGTGGAAAAATGACGAAATGGTCCTGCCAGGGGGTTCCCTGATCTGCCAAGCTGGAAATACCCACACTTCCTGTTTGGGGGGGGTCATGGCCTCTCTGTGGGCACGGGTAACAGGCTGCAGGCTGCTCTCCTCTGAGCTCATCGGAAAGGTCTCAGTGTGGTCTGGGGGGTTGTAGATAAGGAAGTTTTCCATGGCAGCAGAGGAACTTTGATTCTGAGTATCAGTTTCACTGGGGAATCAGATGCCATAGGCAGACCTGAAGCTACTGAGAACTTTGTAGCGTAAGTCCTGAGGTCTAGGGAGACGCTCTCTTGCCCAAGTCCACCGGGGAACCCCAGGTATTGGCATCTGCCATGGTGTATTGGAGAAAGCCATGACCCTGTGCACACAGTGACAATGATTCGCCTGTCATTTATGGAAGCCGTCATACCCGTGAATCCTGTGTGCTGGAATTCTGAGCTGTGTGGAGGAGCCTGTATGATGGGCAGGGTGGTCACTGACGTGTTGGGCTTCACACAGGCTTTCATGTTATGACCTAAGGCTACTGGCGGGCTTTGGCAACACCACGGCAAATGTCACAGTGTTCTACCCAGTGCTAATAGCATCTGGGCAGCCAATCTACTTCTTCTGTTCTGTGCAGATCCCCCCCCCTCCTAGATTTTGAGGCACAGCTCATTATTTTGGGTGTCTTTGGGTGTCAGCTACAGGTCCTGATTCAGTAGCGCAGGTGCAGGGTGGAAAGTTCTGCATTTCCCACAAGATCCTAGTGAGATTGCTGTCACTGCTTCAGGGGCCACACTGAGCCTTGGTAGCCAGCACTGCCCAGGGGGCCCTCCTCCCACCGTGGGAACTTTCCACTCTGCTTTCCGCTCTGCATGGCAGCTGTGAGGCCATGTAGCCAAGGAGCAGCAGGATGTGGTCAGTGTGGCTTAGGAACGGGCTTTCTAATTTTACTTAATTTTACCCAATTCAAATGTAAATTATCATGCATAGCGCTATCATTGGCCAATGTAACATGAGACAATGCCAATCTTCCTCAAATATTAACCTGTACCAGAGACACCAAGGTACTGGTTTAAGACACAGACTTCTGCACTCAGTCCCCAAGGAGGCTGAATTCAGGCCTAACAATTCACATCCCTCTTGAGTTTCCCTGCAGGTGCCCAGGTGGTGGTTCTGGGACCACACTCAGAGAACCCTGTCATTGGTGATTGCTCCCATTTCTGTTGTGGTAACAGAAAACTAGAAGCTGGTTAATGTGTAAAGAAAAGAAATTTGTTTAGGCTCATGTCTTTTGTAGGATAAAAAGCCTGAGAGCACAGCATCAGCTCCTGCTTGGCTTCCTGTCCTGCTTTGATCCTTAGGAAAGGCAGAAGGGTAGGTGCGTGTGTGTGAAGGGAGAAAAGAGGCCAGACCTTCTCCATAACTGCTAGCTCACCCCCAAAGAAAGGCAGCGGTCCATTCTTGAGGCTTTGACCCCCAGACCCAAACACCTGCTGTAACACCAAAACTTCCCCAGGCATTTCAGAGAAGCAACACACCCTCAGACCATAGCAACCTGAGGCCTGGCTACAGAGGAGTAGAGTCACAGTTTGACTTGGTGGGCTGTATATTGGGGTTCAGCAAGGAAGGCCTCTTGGGGAGTTCAGGAAGGGGCATATTGGGGCTAAAGCAGATGGAGGACTATTTGGGGCTGCCCCTTAGAAACTCACAGGCATAAGGCCTTCTCGCTGGAGAGGACCCCAGGGGCGATAAGATTTGCCTCCCCAATGTACAGACAGGGAAGATGAGGCCCTGCCAAGAGCAGTCAACTGGGAAAGGGGCCACCTGCGCTTGCTCTGGCAGCTGGGTGTCCAGGTCGCAGACCTGTGTTAGCACCCATGTGGGGACATGGCTCCTGGCAAGGGCTGGGGGAGGTGGGGAGACAAAAGCAGAGGCTGAGGTCACCGGGATCCCTTGCAGAGATGAAGGATGCTTCAGCAATGAGACAGGGCTCTTAATGCCCAATGCTTCACCCCAATGCAATGCATCCCTGGGTACCACAATGGCTTTCCTCTTTCCTCCCTAGTCAGAGGCCACGGCCTGGGATGTTTCTTCCTGTCTCTGTGGGTGACTTCATTGGTATTTAGCGCTTTAGTTAAAAACAGGAAAAATGAAGTCACTGGAGGGCTGGAGCTCAGCGGCAACAGTGCTATCTCGTGTGCATATTTCAGTAATCCATGCTGTCCTTCTTTTTCTGTTCTGGATCTATGAGGGCAGACAGACCATGGTGACATGAATTAATGCCATTTATCAAACGCCCACTGTGTACCGGACATGGGATCGAGTCCTTTCCGTTCCCGATCTCATTAAAACTTCACAGAAAGCCTAGGAGAGAGCTGTTATTATTACCAGGCTTTAGATGAGAGAGCAGAGCGTGCTTACACAGCTGGCTAGGTACCCCAGCTGGGAAACAGGAGGATGGGGATTTGAATCCGGGGAACTTCTCATTGTGCCAAGAGGGGGTGCCCTGAGTGCCCTGGCTTTCCGGGGCTGGTGCTTCTGTTCAGGCTTTCCCCCTATGTCCCTGTCCACCTAGTGTCACTTGGGATTCCAGAACACAGGTGAGACAGTTGAAGAGTGGCCCTTGCTGCTGGCCCTGAGTCAGCTACTGAACCAGGTGTAGTACATGTGAGGAGGTTGAATGTAGGAAGCCTGAATGAAAAGAAGACAATGGCTCTGGCACCCAAAAGTCCAAGGGAAGTGAACATGGTCTTCAAGTACTGTTAGATCCAGGGTCTCATCAGCTAGGACAGGGAATCTACCCAAGAGGTATCATTTTCAGACAGATTCTCTTATGCACTGGCAAGGTTTGTCCCAACAGCTATTGATCTACATGGTCCCTGGTCACCACGGGCAAAGAAAACCCAGCTAGAGCACAGAGTCCAGTGGGCTGAGACCTCGCAGCGGGAGGGCTGCGAGGAAGCGGAGACAGCAGGGAGATTTGGTTTGGTACCAGGGACTGCAGAGAGACGAGGAAAATGCCCAGAAGGGAGTTTTCCATCACAAAGGCATTTGGGAAAGACCGTGTGTGCTACTGAGCATGTGCGAGCGCTGCAGGGTGAGCAGGATGCACACGTGTTAAGGATGTTGTCTGCGAGCCCTTCTCATCCTCAAGAGATCCTGGCCTTGCTGTGGTTGGGAGGGATAAGAGGCGTGCACGCCTATGCCTGGCTTCTCAGCCTCATTTTTGGTTTACGAGAGGCCTGGAGTCCCTGCAGTCGGTCCCTTTCCTTCTCTCCCGACAAAGGGGCCCTGTGGGCCGTGACACCTGCGCTCTGCCGAGTCTCCTGGTGAGCTCAGGCCGGCTGCCGCGTCTGCACGAGTATTTATGAGCTGCGAGATTCCGGATCATAAGGCTCCCATATTGCGCTTTGTTTTTAAAGGCCTATAACTTAAGAAAATGTTTTCCCCATAACAGAAACTTCAAAGATCCCAGGGAATCACATAGTGGAAATTATTGAAAGGCCACATTACACACATCTTGAATTTCAGTACAAAAGAACGCGCTGCAGCCAGGCAGGCCCCTTCACAGTTTAAATATTTCTGTTTTTTCCTTTTTTTTTTTTTTTTTCGCTTGCATCAAACGCAGGCCTAAAGCTGTTCGGCATTTGGCGGTGGCCATCTGGAGGGCAGCCTTGTGGACCAGATTCTTATTCAGCTGGAGGAAGAGGCCGAGAGAGACAGGGGCCATTGAAAATCGTCCTTGTTTTAAAAGGTAAAAGCGTACAGTCTTGCAGTTATTGTGCTGAGAGGGAAGGGGACAAAGTGGCCCCAGGGTCATCTTTGGAATTTAGGGCAGTCTTGCAGCCAGGCAGAGAGTGACCGAAGATCCCTGGAGCTGGGACTGCCGCTGCTGGCTGGGCTGACTTCAGCCAGGTTATTTAAACTTGCTGAGCCTCGGGGTTATCACCCATGAATTGGGATAATATTTGCTGTGTGTTTGATGGGCCCGTTCACCACACCACGTGATATAAACATCATCACGTTTACATCCGTGCCAGTGTGTTCTGTCCGCCCACGCTCCTGCTTTACAGAAAGGATTTCTGCTTTCTCCACGTCATGTTCTCAGCGCTGGTGCTCCATTCCTGACACAGGCACCTTATAGTGGGTGGTTTATTTTAGCTCATAGGTTTGGAGTTTTCAGTTCATAGTGGGCCGGCTGTGTGACAGAGGCAGCATCTGGGAAGGACCTGGGTGGAAGGAATCTGCTCACATCCTGGCGCCCAGGAAACAGAATGAAGGGGAGAACCTGGGAGCTGGAGGAAATTCTAGGCCACGCCCCCAGGGGCACCTCTTCCAATCAGGCTGCACCTCCCAATAGAAAGTGAGCAACAGTGCCCTTATCATCCAATCATCTTCCAAAGGCTCCGCCTCCGAACTCAGGAGGCTCCCTGCGGACAGGTAGATATGAATCCTAGTACCCTGCATTTACTTCCTCCCATGGAAGAAGAAAGGTTGTGTGCGGGGCAGAGCTCGGCAGCATGGGCAGAGCCTTCTTGGTAAGGCCAAAAGTTTTCAGCTGTAACCCAGCTCTGGTTCCGCAGGAAGCCTCAGCAGACCTCAGCAGACCTCCCTATGTGGGTCTAAAGCCCATCACGCATCCACAGTTAAGTGATTAAATCCTTTCTTTTCTTTCTTTATTTCTTTTTCTTTTCTGCTTTTTTTTTTTTTTTTTTTGATATACAGAACACACAATACTGAGTAATTTAAAAAGAAATTTATTTAGTTTGAAATTCTGGAAGTCCAAAAGCACGACACCATTTTCTCAGCTTCTGATCAGAGACGTGTACTGGGTGAAACAGCAGGAGAAGGGTAAGTGTGAAAGTGGTCCCACGACACCTGAGGAGCAAGAGAAAGCCGAAGAACAAGGCTGATCTTGCTTTATAGCAACCTGCTCTCCTGATAACTGACCCAGTCTCAAGGATCCACATTAGTCCCTTCGTAAGAGCTTTGCTCCCACAACCCCTTCCTCCCAACACTGTTCCGTGGATAATAAAGTCAGCGAGTTTGAGTGGGGACAAGCCACCATGCAACTACAGCATGAGCCTCCTGTGACTGTCCCAAGGCAGGGAGTCGAAGGCTCCACTGTGCCCCTGTGGTTTGGAGGTGGCAGCACGCATCTAGTGGCTCTTTGAGTTCCCAAGTGGGAGAATGAATGAGTTTCAGGCACAGGGACAAAGGGTGTGTTTCAGCGGTCAGTACTGGGCCAGTGATATTAAAGACTGACTCTTAGCAAGACTGCAAAGGTTGCAAAGTACTTTTGAGCTCTTGACTGGCTTTCTGTACTCTTTCTGGTTGTCACTGGGGTAGTGGGGATTGGACCCAGGGCCTTCATATGGAGCTACATCTGCACCCATTTGTAATTTTTTATTATGAGACAGAGTCTCTGGTCTCCTGCCTCAGCCTCCCACAGTGCTGGGATTACAGGATGGGTACCACCAAAACTGACTTTAGGTCCACTTATTTGAAGTGGGTGCTATTATTATATTTATTTTTTGGATAAAGGAACTAAGGATTTACAAAGATAGGTATGTTTTCCAAGTTTGCAGAGTCTGAGAAATCACAGGTAGAATCCAGATTCAGGGCTGTCTGATGGTAACAGTGTTTTTGATCGGCCCTGAGGGTTTGTCCCTTCTTGCTGGAGACCACTACAAAGTGGCTCTGAGCAGGATTTAAATTTTACTAATTGGCTTTCTGTTTATCTGTGAGTCTGCCCTAGAGCAAGGCCCATAGCCTGGTGAAGGGAGATGATTCATAGGAAGTGAACCTCTGTGAATCGCTGGTCCTGGCTGAGGCCTGTAGTGACCTGTGAGGCCAGAGATACCTCAAAGATAAGGCCACAGCTGCGGACACTCAGGCTCCAACCCCAATTTAAAAAGGTAGAGACTGCAGCTGCAAAGATTACTCCTACAGTCTCACTTCTACCATGTCCTCATGATAGGCAGTGCGACTGAACTGACTTGCTTCAGGACTTGGAGACGTCCTTGCAATGCTCCTGCTCATTGCCTGCACTTTCCTGCCCTTGGTCCTTGGTCCTAATATAGTGGTCTGACCTAGAAAATCCTTTGTCTTTACCCTCAAAGCCTTGAGCTTAATTAAAGGAATCTGACCCTCTTGGAGCCCTAAACATCATACAGTTTGTCTCCTTTTATTTAACCTCTGCCGTACACTCGGTTAGGAGACTGGGGATCTAGGAAAGAACCTGATACCCTCTAGCCTTGCTGATGCAGTATACTAGGTAGAAAGATGTTTTCCAGTGAGTCAAGGACAGTAGATTAACCAAGCAGGAGTTTATCTTCCCTAAATCATCAGGAGTTTGCAGACCAGTGATCCAGTGCTGGTTCACATCCTTCTCTCATTCTGCTCCATCATTCTTTTCATGGCTTTCAGAGCCTCAGTGTCACAATATAGCCACTGCTCTTCACTGCATCACATCTGCATTCCGGGCAGGAAGAAAAAGGTAGAGACAAAGATTTTTCATCTCTTGGCTTTAACTCTTTAACCTGGCAAGCACTGATGTCTCTAGCAAATATCTGTTTAGATCTCCTTGTCCGAAATAATATCATTGTATCATCCCCAATCAAAAAGCAGACTAAAGAAAGCATATTTTAACTTTCTTGCCTTTCGTACAGAGGCAGGTAAGAACTTCAAGGCTGGGGACAGTTAGGACATTTTGCGCTCAGTTTGTGGCTGCAAAGCTGTACTCAGCTTCCCAGAGGGCATGGCTGGGCAGTGGCCAGGTTTTCCCTAGGGGAATTTCTTCATATAAACACATCAGCTCCCATCTCCCGCTCCTCCCACGAGGCTCAAGTAGGCCTGGTGCAGGTGTGTGTGTGTGTGTGTGTGTGTGTGTGTGTGTGTGTGTAAGCGTGCGCTGACCCTGGTACAGTGCGGGAGCCAGGTTTCACCAGCTCCGCGCATTCAGTCTCTCCTGACCTCTGCCCCATCACGGTCCCACCAGGACCATTCCTTTGTCTGACTGCAGGAGTCAGACGGGCTTGTGTGGAGCCAGATCCCCAGCCCTTTGAAAACTCTTTTATTTTGAGATAGGTTCTCTCTAAGTTGCTTAATTTCCCAGGTTGGGCTAGAATTTGTGGTCGTCCGGCCTCAACTTCCCAGGGTGCTGGGGTTATAGGCACCCAACACCACACCCAGTTACCTGCGCACTGCTCTCATCCTGGCAGGTCACCCTCTCCCGAGGTGCTGTCTCCAACAGCCACCACATGGAAGGTGGGGCTTCCACATGAGGATTTTGGGGGATACGTGCATGTCTCAGTGTGGGGCTCAGTGTGCGGCTCATGTGACAGGTCTTGGACCTTCTACCTATGCTGGGCTGTAAATGCTGGGCTTCCTTATCTTCTTGCCCAGATGTGGGGCAGAGGAGGAAGGAGGAGTGGGGGTTAGATGGTGGGGAGCAGCCAGGTATCCACAGAGTCTGACTCTGTCCTGTGGGTGTCCCTGTCCTACCTGGACTGCGGGTTGCAGGCTAATGTGTGGTGCCAGGAAGCTGGAGCCCTGACTCCGATCATTTCCTGCAGCCTGGTCATGCCCAGCAGGGTCTTGCTCCTGTCCACTCTTGACCTGCATGTGTGAGATCACTGTGGCCCTGGACGCCGTCTTCTGCTGACCCCAGGGACTGATTGATTTGGGGTTTTTCCCTCTTTGTTGTAGTATTGGAGACTGAACCCAGGGCCTCATGCACACTAGATAAACACTCTACAACTGAGCTACTCAGCCCTTTTCTACATTTTATTTTGAGGTGAGTCTGACTGTGTAGTCCAGGCTGCTCTCCAACTTGCAATCTTCTTGCTTCAGCCCCAAAGTGGGCGGAATTCCGGCATATGCTACCATGCCCAGAACTGTTTTATTTTGTTTTTTCCTGCCCACCATGATGCCAAGAGTTCAGGAGTCTGGAAGTCTTTACAGACCTGGAGTGAGTCCCATGGAAGGGGGACTCAAGGATGCCTGACCTGTGTGACCTCTACCCGGATATCCTCCATCCTCAGTTGGAAGGTGGAGGAACGTGACTTCTCAGATCCTCCTTCCAAAACGTGTAATGAATGAAGAAGTGTTTTGTGAGCCTAAAATATTTGTTATTCTGCTTGTGTTTCCCATGAATAGTTTTCTTCAATTCCCTTTCCTTCTTTGGGACTCAGTGTACCCATTTTCCCAGTGGACAGGTGGTTGTGTAGTATTAGGAACCCATCACTCCATCTCACTGTGCACTGACCAGGCATTTCTCCATAGATGACCTATTTCATCTACTCTGTGCAACAGTGGTGTGTACCACTTCCTGCATTTATGGAAAATACAAGATGTGGTTGAAATATATGGTGAATGTTGAAATTTTAAAAACTATTACAGTTAAAGACACATTGCCATGAATGTTCCTCACAGTCCTCCCTGTCACTTCAAACACTTAGACCATTGTTCTTGCCCCTTTCTGAAGCAGCTCAGGAATTTCTCTGTCATGAGGGTCTTTATAAGGTGTGATAAAAAATGCAGTGAGTTCTGCCCCTGAGGCCCAGCCAGCAGAAAGGCAGGCTCATGGCAGCGGGATGGTGTGTCCTCATGTACCTGATTCACTGAACAGGGCACTGTGTGACTCCTGGCTCTTTCCCAAAGTCAAAATGACCATGGAAAGAAATGTGTTGAATTGATTCAGGACATCAGGGCGGCCACTGCAGTGCCACTACAGACCAGCATGAAAGAGCACTTCCAGAACTGCTTCAGATAGTGGCAAGAATGATGGGAGCAGTGTGTTAAAGTGAGGCAGAGTATTTTGGGGAGATTAATGGCAATGTGTCTTTTACTGTCATAAAATGTTTTATTAAAACTCTCCCCATATTTTTCAATCATACCTTGCATAGATGAAGTAAATTTGGGGACACTGAGTGCTTGTTTTACTGTTATGTATGTGAGTCTAGGTGTGAAAGACTCAGAGCCAAGCTGAGATTGTTTGGGTGACTTCTATGATATTGCTTCTTAAAACGCAGAATGTAGGCTACAACCATGTAGGCCGTACCTACCAGAAATGCAGGCAAAGCCCAGCCCTTTGTGCTCTTGATGGGGTGACACTCCTGAGCATTTCTAGTTGATGTCACATGGTGGTACAGGTGACTATTGCTGTCCTGGGTTGTATGCTCCTTGGTGCAAGGAGGGCAGACAGCAGCCCCCAGAGAGAGCTGCTCTCAGTCAAGTTAACTTTACGGTGGACACAGTGTGGTCTGCAGCCTGGGCTGGCTATGACATCTCTGTCTTCTGGATGCTGGGATCTTCGGCTGCACAGAGGAGGCTTAGCCTGCTGCCTTTGGATCATGGTATGTTTTAGAACCGCCCCCCCCCCACACACACACAGGGCCTTTCCCTTATTGCTGTCACTGTCTCATCGCTCCGTCTTGGTTGCATCACATGATGAGCTGGAACTCTTGATAAAGGACCTCTGTACAGTGATGACAAGAATTGATTTCCAATTTCCTACAGAATGACTCTATCATTGCTAGTGACTCAGGCAATTTAGCTCATATTCCAAGTCTGCCTGGGGGTTATAGATCACACTGACAGCTGCCTGAGCACGGAGGAGGAGGATTTTGACAAGATGAGAAAAGACACATGTTCAGAGAGTTTTGCACAGGGGTGGTCAGGAGAGAAGGGTGCACCAGGGGTTGGGGCCATGTGAGTGTTGTGTTGAATAGGCACACCTTTACTGTGACAGAGAAGCCAGCAGGTGGCCTGGCTTCGTGTGTCTTCCAGCACAGCCCTTTTCCCAAGTCCCTGGACTACTCAGCCCTACTCAGTATGAGCACACTAAAGATGGAGAGGATCAATTCCCATTTGTTTGATCTTTATGAGATTCTCTTAGCTGGCATTTGCTGACGGTAAAACACATTTTTCAATAGTGGGGATTTAAATGAGACCACTTGGCCCAGTGGAAAGTACATGCAGAATTGAGTTTTGCTTTTCTCTTTCCTATTAGTTCATTCCCTTATTTACTGTGTGACACTGGGCGCATCATTTAACCACTCTGCCCTTCTGCTGGTTTATTTGTCAATGGTCACAGTCATACTGAGTGGCTGTTGGGAGGGAGATGGATGAGGCAAGACACAGGGACTCAGAATTAGTCAGAGCAGAATCTCTTTCCTCACTGGCTTCTTCTCTGTTCCTACCATGTGTTAGGTCCTGATGACAGAAGCGTTGTGATCTGCTTGTGCTATGACTAAATACCGCAGTCTTGAGTTACTTATAAAAAGCAGAAATCTTGGATTTTTCAGAGTTTCAGAGGTGAGAAGTGCAAGATCAAGTCATGGGTCAGTCGCTCTGGTGTCTGAAGAGGGGCCAAGGTCAGTCTCCAAGATGGTTCCTTGTTGCTGCGTCCTCTGGAAGAGATGAACACACTGTGGAAAGGGGAAGGGCAGAAGTGGGCTCCTTTCAACCTTGAAGCCTTTATCAGGTGCAAATCCCAGTATAGTCATTTACTGCTGCTTACCACCACCACAATGGGATTTAAGTAACAACACATACATTTTGAAGGAGACATCATTGAAACCCCAGCAGTAAGAGATGGACAGATGAAAGGTGCCCATCAGCAAGTCAGTGGGATGGCTTGTTAGGTAAGGGGACTGCACCCTGGTCCCTGGCTGGCCCGGGGCCCTGCTCTGGGATCCTACAGCCCTTGAGGCTTGTGCTGTCTCCTTTCTTTCTCACTGTGTCCTGCTGTTCTGTGCTGCGCCAGTTGGGTCCAGAAGTGGAGGAAGACTCTGAGAAAGGTGGGGATTATAATCATTTCTTGGTGATCTTTGTACTTGCAGCATGTGACACAGGATACAGTGGGGTTATGGTCAGAAGGAGATCTCTGAGTACAGGGGGTTTGGTCAGTGCGATGCTGAGATTTGTCACTCACTTGCTGCTCCCTGAAATTTCCAACTTGGTGGAACCCTAAGTCCCCACCCAGACAGAACCTTGCTTGGGGTTATACCAGTCCTAAACCTCTTTCTGCAATGTTCCAGTTCCTGTGGTCAGCTTGGGTGTACTTTGGGAGGAAAAGGCCATGTCCCCACAGCAATGGCAGCTGTCTGGCATTCGATCTGTGCCACTGTCCTATTTATTAGCCACCTCTGACATGTGAGTACATAGAATCTTGACCATGACCTTGACTGTCCGGGAGGTAATTTGGCAAGATTGTCTGCAAACTGGCGCTTAAAATCAGAAGCTGGGGTCGGTGTTTTCCTGCTTTGGGTCTGCAAAGGCCTTCGTTACTCTGGCTTGTTTCTTTGTCTGTTAATAAAGATGATACTCCCTGGTATATTTGTCAGCATTACTAGAACACTGAGCTAAGAAATGTGTAGAAAGTACAAAGCTATCAGTAAGTCATGCAAAAGGTCAGAGGATAATCCCTGTAACTCTAGCCAAGTTGCAGGCATTCAGAAAGTGTGTATTTGCATTTTTTTCAAGGTATGGATATGAGTGAGTCATTTAGTACTCACAACAAACCTAGGATAATGGTGCAGATTTTCTGACATAAGTGGCAGACCTGTCAGGTGACTTTCCACATCATGGGCTAGATGGAACCCTGGAAACTAAAGCTCATCACTCTGCTTTTATTTACACCAAATGCATGTGGCTTATCTAAGTCTTTGGTTTCGCAGGTGATTGCTGGAGACCGAGGAATTGAACATGTTCCTGAGCACACACTGTATACATATGTGTACATGCACGACAAAATGACCGAGCCAAGGAGCCATAGCATCAAGGGTTAGTGATGGCTCATCTGTCTAGAAAAGACACACTGATGCCTCCCTAATTGGCCCCTAATACTATTTTTTAGCCAATCTTGTCAAACTGCTTCCTGGAGAGAAACTGTGCTGGGCTCAGGCCATGGGAGTCTGAGGGTCCAGCCTGTGCTCTGGGCTGGGTCTTTCAGCAACATCCTGACGCATGGGTGTCCATCATTCTTTTTCTCTATCCTTATTTTACAGTTGGAAAGACTGAGGCTCAGGTAGGTCTCTATAGGTCACAGAGCCACACAAGCTCACACAGACGCTCCTTCCCATGTGCCTGCATTACTCTGGTTCCTACTCTGGGTATTTCATGTGTGACCAGACAAGCTTGCAGCCTGGCCTCAGCCTTCAGGCTGCTCCAGCCTGACTCTGTGTATCCCATTCACAGAGGCTCCGAGCGGTGATGTCTGCTTGCTCCAATCTGCTTCTTTCTCATCAGTTTCCAGAAGCTGCCAGTCATGTGGGCTCTCCTGGATCCCTTCCAGGGATAGAGCGAGACAATGTAATCACTCCCTGCGCACCTGTCAGGTACTGCTGCATCAGGCAGCGTGTCTGAGGTGGTTTTTAGTTCTGATCAAAGTGATTGAGACAGATGCACCTCGTGGAGCTTATCAAAAGGCAGGAAAAATTATTCATCACACTTCTGATTTGTTCCTTGAAACTCTTTGTGTGCAGATGCTGCTCCTCCCCCACTTTAAATAAATAAGTGTTTAGTTTTCGGATCAATAGATAAGATTGGGTGAGGGGGAGGAGGATCTATTTAATTACAGGCACAGGATGGCAACAGCCTACTACACTGAACTCTTAATACAGATTTGAGATGTAATTGCCTCCTTTGACAGATCCAGGGCCACAGGAAGCAGAGAGAAACATCATCTGCTTCTTATTCCTTTGCGTATTTGTTTATTTATTTAATAAACATTACCTGGGTTCCTATCACATGGGGTGAGTTGGATGCGGTAGTGATGGGTAGGACCTGATCCTTGCTTCCAGGAAGCCGACAGTCTGGAGAGGGAAAGATGCGCCCTGCGGTTCAGTAGGAGTAGAGTAGCCATGGACCACTCATTCCGCAGTGTTCGTGGACGGATGCAGAGAGATAGCTTCTGCTATGACTCCCCACTGTCTAATTCCTGACATCCATGTCCTTGGGTGAGCCTCTCCCCTGGGTACAGCTGGATTCAGTCACTTGCTTCTAATAAAGAGAATATGGAAAAAATGTTGGAAGGTCACTTCCCGGTAAGGTAAGCTTTATAGATTGAATTGTGTCCTCCTCAAAGGAATATTTGGCCATTCTAACCTTAGAATATCACTTTGTGGCCTTATTTGCAAATAACACCTTTGCAGATATATTCCAGTATGGAGGAGGTTCTCAGAGCGCACTCTAATCTGATACAACCTGTAGTTTTGTCAAAGGGACCTTTAGGCACAGCAATAGACATGCACTCATATAGAGAATGCTGCTTGTCACAGGTCCCAAAGCTACAGGGTCAACTGACAACAGATTGTAAATTCTGAGAACATAAGCCAAAAATAAACCTTTCTTCTTTTTAAGTTGATAATCTCAGGTATTTTGTTATAGCAAGAGAAAGCTCATTAACATACCACAGAGGCACTCTTTGTAGGGTTTTGTGGTGCACTGCACCTGATAGACTTGGGCACGTTCCAGAGAAGACAGAAGGCTGTAATCAGCTATCCAGGATGAACAGAAGCTGATCCAGAGCCAGCAGGAGAAGGAAATAGCCAAAGGGTCTCAATGTGTATGAAATGGCAGACAGAAAAATTCTAAATGATGTCTACCTAAATGACAACCAAGTTTATTTACATCGATGGGCACTCAGGATCATTCCCAGAATATCAAGCCCTGAACTTTGGTGGTCTAGGGCTTATATGGGATAAGCAAGCAGAAAGTATAGAGGCAGCATGACTTGTCACTTGGGGATTGGCTTATACAACATGCATCATAGTGACCAGCTATGTGTCACAGTGACCAGCCATTCCTAAGAGATAGGAGCAACTGGAAGTGGAGCAGGATCTATTACCTGGACTACGAAGAAACTGAAGTATATGGGCTGGGGCTGGGGCTGGGGCATCTTCTGCTACATGTAGGGCTAGGAGGGTCTCTCCATCTGGTGGAGAAGAACAGCTGGATCTGGTGATTCCAGATGGACAGGAGAATCCCTGCATTGAGCTAGGACTATTCAGAAGCACAAGGAAAATTTCATTCAAGCTACTAGCATTTGGAAAAGGACGCAGCCAAGTTGGGTTTTCCTGGCATCCCATGGTGCCTGCCTTTGATTCCCAGACTCTACATCCTTCTGGGCATGGTTCTGGTCTCATCTCCTGGGAAGGTCCGGGTGTTAGCCTGTCTCCATAGGGTGTGACAGAGACCAGAGCCTATGCATCTCATGGTCCTGGAGGCTGACATGTCTGTGACTGAGAGCTGCACTGAGCTCCTTGCTATCTCATGGCATGGGGGGAGGTATAAAGATGGTAGCATACATCTGAGAGAAGGAAAAGAGGTTACAGTCCTCACTTCGGCAGTAGCTACTGGATGAGGAGGACTGCATTAGTACATGTGTCACCTCTTGAAGTTCCTGCCTGCCAACACATGCACTGGGGAGTAAGTTTCCGGAGCATAAACTTCAATGTACACTTAAACCACAGCACCATCCCCACTCTGTCTCCAATGGGACTGGCCTCTTCCTTCCATTGTGACCCAGAACCTGTTCTGTGCCCAGGAGGGACCTCCCTGAGGCCTACTTGTCCTTCTAGGCCTGGGTCCTGAGTTAGAACGCTGCTCCTCCGGCTGCCCCTCCACCCCAGGATGCCTCTGCCATTCCCTGGGGCCTAAGCTTGGGGCCGGCTTGCCTGGAATGTGGGCTGCTCCTCAGGTACAGAAAAAGCTCCTACATATGTGAACCAACACACCCAGCTTGTTCATGTGTGTGTTTTCTGTAGGTGATTGGGTACTTGTGTACCTAACTAAAATCTGGGAAGCAACAAACCTAAATCAATCCATTGATCCACCAATTAATCCATCAGTGTTCATGGCTCCCTTGCCTTAGTAGCCAGCACACAGATACATTGTTTATACATATTGATCAGACAGATTCATAATTTTACAGCAAAATCAAAGTACCATAAAACACAATTCTCAAGAGTGTCCCGGATCCACTCCTCATCACTGGGAGTGGGCCTCTCTGTCTGGCTTTCATCACAACCCTTGTGGCCCATGGTCTGGAGGCCTTGGGAATAGAATCTTGGAGGCTGGTGCTTCAGGAGAGCTTGTTTTCTGAGTCACTCTGAGCCTGAAGACGGTACGAGGCTGCAGATTATTTATTAATTTATCACTTATGAGGTTGTGCATGTGTTCATTTAATGTTATTGAAGAGAGCCATGCAGGGCACAAGGGTCATCACAGCAAAGCCCACGACACCTGTGCTACCTCATGGCCTGGCCCCTCCTGGGGGACAGTGCAGGGTCCCCCAGCTCAAGAGGATGCAGAGCTCATGGATGGGATTTCGTTGAAGAGACACCACAGAGCTCTCCATTTCTGCCACATTGGCACACAGCAGGAAGACAGCTGTGCACAAGCTGGGAACTGGGACTTCACTTGATGCCAGATCTGAGGACACCTTGGTCTTGGACTTCCCAGCCTCTGAACAGTAAGCAGTAATGTTTAATGCAACGCTAGCTCAACCCCTCTACAAGGCCCCTAAGGGTCCCTTATCAGAACCCCTGGACCCTACTATGCCCATACATGCCTCCTTTCATAAATTAAAAGAGGCCTTTATTCTGAGAACAAGGAGAGAGTAAAACAACCCCACCACCACCACCACTGGAGTCTGGCCTTCTCTCTGGCAGACACCCAGTGTGGGAGGCATACATGTAGCTTAGGTCTGGGGCGGTGCCTACGGGGCATTAGGGATGCACAGGTAGCCATTGGTATTCATTTCGCACCTGAGGCAAATTCCTAGGGGCGGGGAAGATGGAGCCCCTTGGTTCCACCTCCAAGGCTTTACTGGCTACAGTGTCTGGCCTAGGGCAAGATTCTTTCAGTTATAGGTCTCATTTTTGAGTTTCAGGACAGGACATGCCCTTGTTCTCCAGTGTCTTTTAAGCCTCTTCTCACAGACAAAGCACCAGGGGCCAGGAAGGGGGGGGTGGGACTTGCCCAAGGTGTCCCTGCCTTTCAAAAAAGAACTTGCACATGGGGAGGGGTAGAAACTTAGGTGTGGGTGTCTAGTCTGTTGGCCTGAGTGTGAAGACTTGAATGGGCTGTGAGCCTGTACATTCCTGGGAGGAGCTTGGGAAGCATCATCCTTCAGCTCTACCTTGAACTGGACCAGCGGCCAGATGCTCATGAGGCACAGACATGGACTATCACAGTGCAAGATGGTCACTCCTTGTGAGGACAGAAGGTGTGTGACGGGCTGGTAGCCAATCAGGACCTCACTCTGCGTCACAGACATTCTTATAACAAAGAGGCAGCTGTACCAGCTGGAGTATGATTTCTCCACAGCGCAGGTGAAGATGTCACTATGTGGGAATTGAACAGGTTGTCTCTGCTCTCAGGCTGCCTGGGTATGCAATCTAATTAGGTATCACATTGGGAACAAATTAACTTCTCTAAGCCTTAATTTCACATCTGTAAAATGGGTGCAGTTGTCTTATCTGACAGGATTGATGAGATAATCCACACAATATATATGACACAGTGGCCCGACTAGGCTCAGAAATACTAACTTCTGTTCTAAGCACAAATATTGTTATCGATCACAGAGGATCTAGGAGGGTCACCTGACTTCCACAGGTTAAAAGAGAAAACTGCAACAAATATACTTTAATAGGTTTTCATTGGCTTTATTTGTGATTCTGAAACTGAGCAGTGCTCCAGACCAAGAGCACTGCCCTTGGTTCAGAATACCAAGCTTCACCACCTGGGAGAGTTGCATTCATAGTCAGCTTTAAGGAAGTGACACACAAAAAATGGAAGTAAGGAACAGAGACAATCTGATTGGACACAGCTTATGTCTGTCTTCTTTGAACATAATTGGTGGCTTGTGATTGGCCAAGACGCAGCCAGTCTGTATACACATCATGTTAGGTTACCATTGATCTGTGAAATCTTTAATCGAAACCTGATGTGTGTACAGAGGCAGCTTTAGGACAGACTTATACTCTAGACTCTACTATTTTTGGATGTGTGACCTTGGATTAGTCCTTAAGTTTTAGTTTCTTTATAAAATGGGGATAACAGGTGCAACTATTTTATAGAGCTATGAAAACTAAATAAACATTTTTAATCTATTTCATGAGCTCAGCATTGTGCCAGACACATGGCATGTGTTTGATCTTTATGTCTGTGCTTAGCTGTGAGTTCAACCATAGGTGCAGAAGATATGAGGGGTTCAGATCTGTTGAAGGCTTTCAGACAGGGAGGATTTTTAGGCTGAAAGCGGAAAGGATGCCTCCTAGATTTCCTAAGCCAGGGCCTTGATGCCTCCTTGGGAACACTTCTGAAGTTAGTGTCAGCCTGTTCGGGAGCATAGTGGGGTGGGTATAACTCCAGTGTCAGCTCCTTTAAGAGGCAAGAATTGCTTGGTTTATCTTTGCATGTCCCACTTGGCTCAGACTTCTGAAATCTTGGCTTCTCAGGGAATTTCCTTAAGTTGATAATAATTCAGGCAGCAAAGGTGAACACCTGTGAGAATATAAACAAGCTGTAAGGGGCAGGAGCAAACTCAGATGTCCCTCGGTATCCCTGGGAATCGAAATCTTCAGATGCTCAAATCCTTTATGTAAAATGGTGTAGTATTTGCATATAACTTATGCCCAGCCTGCTGTATACTTTAAATTATCTCTAGATTTTACATCTAACACATAGTAGAATGTCAATGCTATGTAAATAGTTATTATCCCGTACTTTTTAGGGGACATTTAGAAAAATGTTGAGTACAGATATATTTTCCCCCTGAAGAGTTTGATCCAGAATTCTTTGAATCCACAGATACGTGTGCTGCAGATACAAAGGAAGTATGAACACTGTGTGACTGAAATATACAGTGAATGTCTAAATTTTAAATAATTATTAGGATAAAACACACACTGCCATGAATCTCTTTCAAAATTCTGCACCTTGCTTGCTTTGAACATGCTTATGTCATTGCATTCTTTATGCTTAGATCACATGTTTGTAATTCAGAACAGAAGAGCCCAGAGGTAAGCAGACTGTTTAAGAAGAGGTGATCTGAGCAGTCCTCGGAGGGTAGATCCAGTCTGAAAGGCTGTGGAGGCCATGGGGATGATCTTCAGGTGGAGGGGCGACGTGGGTAGTGTGACTGGGGGGTTGGAGGGAACAGTGAAGAAATTTTGCTAGGGCAGGATGTGGGTGTTAGGTGAGAGAAGGCAGTGGAGGGCATGGGCCAGTGGGCACGGTGGGGCCCTGAGAGACTCAGGAAGTTTCCCAGATCGTGCACCTCCTGGGAGTATTTCAAAAACTTGCTTTGGAGCTGTCACACAGGATGCTGGCATGGGCAGAGGACATGGGCAGCTGCATCCACTTGATCATCCAGGGTGGAGTATCCAGCCTGGTGCCCCCCCTGAGCCACCCTCAGCCTCCCGTCTGATTTGAGCATCCCTGGAGAGGCAACTCAGATCTGCATTGTGTGGCCAAGTGGAGCTGTCACTTCACAGTGACTAACAGATTAAGTCACCTATTGTGTGGAGTAATGAGTCATTCTCTCAGGCTTTTGTTCAGGCACTGAGAATATTTATTCAAGTCCTGGGCAATCTAGGGACCTCTTGGCAGCACAAGAGGGCTTTGAAGTGGAGTCAAATGAAACCACTAAGCCTGTGAGTTGGAAGAACCCACTCAGAAGCCTGATTTTGAGGGCAGAATATTTTTAAAGCAAATAAGCTTTTAGCAAGAAGCCTTGATAGTAGGGCTGCCGGGTGCCTGATCTCCTACCCAGCCTCATTTGTTAGGGCCACGTGGACAGGATCCAGCAACACAGAGTGGGGCCACATGGGAACCACAGTGGGGACATGTGTCGAGGACCTACCTGGGTATGGCTCTTTGGGTGATGGTGGGAAGCCCAAACCACAGGTAATGAGTTATGCTTTGAGGTGATGAACTTGTTTATCCTTCAGTCAGCCCAGGAGCCAATTCACTGATGAAAAAAATCAGGATCCCAAGAGGGGAATTTGCTCTGATGGCCGTACCTGGGGACATGGTGCTGGACTGCTCAGAGTCCTTCAGTGAAGACCCCTTTGTCCCACTGCTGGGGAAGCTGGCATTGGGTGGTCTGCCTCCGTGAGCCCTTCGGGGAGATCTCAGCCAGCCATGCCCCCCTTGGTGACCCATTCCCAGTGTCTGACCATGACAGGGCTGTCCCAGCCAAGTCACCCAAGTCCAGCCTTCCTGCTGCTGCACAGGATTCCCAACACTCAGATGCAAAGGCAGAAATGTTTAGCTTCATTCAGGGTCCAAAAGCTGCAGCATCATGACAGGAGGGCGTGGTGGAGCAGAACTATGGGCTCCTGGTGGCCAGGAAGCTGAGCAAGGGAAAGAGTCAGGGACCAGACATGGACCTGATGGCCACACCTGCAGGTCCCATCCAGACGCACCAAGAAGCCTACTCTGCCATACCAGGGGCGGGTCCCAGACAAATCAGGTTAAAACCTTAACCTAACTACCATGCCAACTCAGGGAGGCTCTGGAGGAAGGTGCCGCCTCTTCAGAGTCCGCTGAGGCCTGCTGGGTCCACCTGAAAGCCAGACTTTTCCACAGCCACTGCTGCTTTTGTCCTTGCCTTTCACAGGCATGGAAAAGAGTCCACTCCCAAAAAAATTCAAGCCCAAAGCTGTGAAAAGTGGCATACCTCTGTAATCCCAGCACACTGTGAGGCTGAGGCAGGAAGGTTGCAAGAACAAGCCCATTCATAGCAAGAGCCTCTCTAAATATATATAAAAAATTAACTTCAAAAAGTTTGCTTTTCTCATCTCACATTCATGACATAAACTGAGACACATCTCAGTTTGGGATGCTTTCTGTTTTGGAAGTTGTTTGCTTTTAAGGATGTCATTGGAAAGGGTGTTTCATGGAAGGGGGTAGAAATTCTAATGGAGGATAACAGAAAATACAATGCAATCAATAGTCAGCATGGACAAGGGGTCAGTCGCCAGCTGTGCTTGGGCATGTTGGGCTCTTCAAAGCTAAGTCTCCTCTTCTTCCTCCTCTTCTCTTGCCCCCTCCTCCATTGCCCCTCCCCCTTTTTTAGTCTCTCTCTCTCTCTTTCCTCCTCCTCTTCCTCCTCCTTCTCCTATCGTACTGGGGTTGAAGCCAGGGCTTTCCCATTGAGCTACATCACTGAATCTTCACCATTTTAAAAAATAATTTCTATTTTTAAATTTTGAGGTAGAGTCTTATTTAATCACTAAGTTGCTCAGGCTAGATTTGAACTTTCAGTCCTCCGGCCTCAGCCTCCCAGGATTATAGGTGTGGACCACCATGCCTGTTTTAAAGTGTTTTGACTGTAGTGTGTCATGCCGATCATTTCATTGTATATGGAGAAACCAAACTTGTAGGGGAGCTTCACTGAATGGGTCCAGGCTTTGTCACAGCTCTTCAGACAGCAATGTGAGTGGGCTTCTAAGAGCTCTCAGTCTCAGCCTCAGACACTACCCAGGCTCTCCTATTCCTTACGGTGTACCAGATCTATTGTCCTCCCTTCCCCTCACCACCCAGCTGCCTCTCCCTTCCAGCCATCATGATGGGAAATGTAGTGACTGCATCACTCAGAACCTTATATTTTACCACTCTAGACTTTGAAAAAACACTGACTTCTCAGTTTTGCTTTCAAATTCCCATAGAATAACACCAGCCCAATTTGAACCAATTACTCATCTTGACACCGTCCAACAGCCAGGAGGTGAAGTCTGGGAAAAGGACAGTGATTGGCCAAACTTGGGTCAGGTGTTGACTCTGGGACAAATCAGCTGAGGCCAAGAGGCCAGCTGATCACAGTGAACAAAATGGCTGCTCCCTGAGTAATCATATTGAAGTGAAAACCAGGGAAGAGATCTTTGACAGGAACTAAAGGGACTAAGGATACAAATCAGTGTGTCCATTATACAGAGCAAAGCATAAAGACTTTCTAAAAGGGGATATGCAAAATGTAGCTTTTGTCCAGACATTTTAAAACAGGGGTGTTTATTTTGGAGATGCATCTTGGGAAATCATTCTGGGAGTGATGCCTTTGGGAAATGATTCTCTAAGAGCCCTAGAAAGGCAGGTAGACAAAGGAGTCGGGGTAGAGCTGGGAAACAGCAGAGGCGCTCACTGCCTCAGGTTCGGGCTGGGGACCTGGGGTCTGATTATCTGAAACTGGGGTCCATAGAGAGAGCTGTCTTGGGATGACAGGCCATGCCAACTGCCATTTCCTTATGGCTGTGGAATTCTAACCTGGAAGCACTTGCTCCTGTTTCTAAAATTCCTTACCAGGTCTCTTCCATTTGGAGAAAAGATGCAAGGGCCTTCTGTCTTACACACATCTAGCTGTAGGTATTAGCTCTGAATTATGTCTTTCTCATTGGCCTAATAGTCAAAAGAAATTAAAATCATCAGATTTGTCATATAGATATATGACTGCCATTTGTGAACAGTGAAATTTATTGTAATAAAATTTATCTGGGCCAATGTCCTTTTTAATAAGACAGAAGGGATTGTGCAACTCTTTAGTTTTATGTGCTTTGCATGTCTTAAATCAGTGTTTCAGCTGAAGCATAGTTGGCTGGTGTCTGGGACCAGCTTGCAGAAAGGAGGAGTCTTCTATTGTTTCTGAAGTCCCTGTTGGCAAACTTCCTCTGAAAGAGCCCAGGGCAGCTTGCTGGACACAGATAACCTGGAAGGCCATAGATCAGGGCTTTTCAGGTACTTTTCAGTTACATGATTTTCCAACTGAAATGTCCCCAGGATAGGCAAAGAGCTGAGCTATTCTGGTTAGAGTAAGTGTCCCATCACTCAGTACTCTGATATATGTACCTGTGCTTCCAAGGCACCCCAAAGAGTACTACAGGAAACTCCCAGGATTTGGCCCAGCTTTGTCTGAAAGCCACTACTGATGAGTAGGGGCCTCTGGGCTCAGCCTGCCTCTGCCTACCTCAAGAGATGTTCAGTCAACTGCAGTGTGCTGTCTGCTAACTCCTTCTGTGGACGTCACAGGACCATCTCTTTTCCCTGTTCTGTAAAATTCTAATCTATAACTTGTCTCCTTCTATCTCTTACAAACGTACGGTGTAGTTGACAGATGATTCATGAGTTCAATGTTTAGACGCACCCTAAATTTCCAGATGATTCTCTGTGTGTGTGTGTCTTTTGGTTTGTTTGAACCAGGATCCAATGAAGCTCACACATGACATTTGTTATTGCTTTGGTTTGAATGGGTTCTCCCACAGTTGATGTATTGGAAACTTAATATCTGAAGCCATAAGTTAATGGAATTTGGAGGTGGATGTGTTGGGAAGTGACTAGGGCTAGATGAGGTCTTGAGAGTGAGGTATCTGTGAGATAATTGGTGGCTGCTCTATTTTGGTTCTGAAATGTCCTGCAAAGGCTCATGAGTTAAAAAGGCCTGATCTCCACAGTGACTGTATTTTCAGGTGGTAGGCTCTTTAAGGGATGGGGTCTCTCGGGAGGTCTTCTGGACACAGGCGGTGTGTCTTTTAAGGGGCTAGTGGAGTCTCAGCCCCTTTCTTCTTCTCTGCTATTTACTCTACTGCATGATCTGCCATGATTTACTGCACCTCCACCAGAGGCCTAAAAGCAATAGGTACAACCAACCATAAATCAGACCTTCAAAACTGTGAGCTAAAATAACCTTTCCTCTTCCTAAGTTGATCTTCTGAGGTATTTTGTTACAGTAACAGAAGCCTGACTAACACATGGCTTTATAAGAAGAGACACCTGAGCTGGCATGCTTGGTCTATACTACCACATGAAGCCCATCACCTTGGTACAGTGAAGCAAGAAGGCTCTTGTCAGAGGCTGAGCAGATGTTGGCACTGTGCTCTACTTCACAGCCTCTGGAACTATGAGCTAAATCACTTCTTATACTTTATAAATTACTCAGCCTCAGGCATTTTGTGATAGAACAGAAAATGGATTAAGATAGTTATTTACATTTATGTTGTTTTCTACCTTCTTTTTATTTTTCTTGTAATTTATTTGTTGAAGAAATGAGTCAGGGGTGTTGTATAATTTCTGTCATGACTTTCACAGTATTCACTGTTCTATATTACAAACCTAAATAGGATTAATGAGGATTTCAGTAGAAACACAAATTCAGGTCTCTGCAGGCACCATCTGCTGGCATTGGAGCCCCGCATGTTTCTAGCCCTCTCCCCAGGCCAGGCTGTGTGTCCCCTAGAGGAGCAGTATCTCCACAGGAACATACACTTTCTGGGCTTGAATGACCTGTCATATCTGTGACTCTCAGCCACATGGTCCTACTTTTCACCTCCTTCCACCCATCTGCAAGTTTCTTAAACCCATGCAGAGGCCTCCTGGGAACTCTGAGATGCTGGGAAGAAAGAATGGACTGTGGAGCTCTGCTCTTAAGTTGCTTATTCCCCCAGACCTGATCTTATGCAGGTTATTTGACTTTTCCAAACCTGTATTTTTCATCTGTATAATGGGCATATTGCAAGGTTTGAGCAAGCTGAAGCAAAACAAAATAGTCTTCGAGTTGCTTAGGCGAAGAATATCAGAGTTGAACTTTACTTCTGTCTTTCACATCTTGTGCTGTAATACCTAGGTTCATGAATGCTTCTGTTTGTGAACAATTTGGGTCACAAATAGAAGCATTTGGCAAAATTTTGCTTCCGTTCATGAGCTCTGCACTGGGTGACAAACATCACTGTGGAAGCTTTGCCAGAACTGTGGAAGGAGTTAAGCTTGAGAAGCAAGGTATCACTATGCTGCATTAGAAAGAAGGCCTTAGAAAGAAGTATAGCGCTGCCTGATTTTTTTCATATCTCACTTTGAGGCTTTTTGTCCTTTTGTTTTTGTCTTATTGGGATTTGAACCCAGGACCTTGCACATACAGACCAGTACTCTATCATTGAGCCATTGGCCCCTCTTTGAATCTTTTTTGAATATAGGAAATCCTTAAATAATTAGACTAAAGTCTATTGATCATGCAGTATCAATCAGGTAATGCATGCAGGGCCTTGGGTCTAGCAACAGATTTAAATCTTGTAATCATCCTGTTGTCATGGGTTGCGATGATTCTGGTTTCTTGTTATCCTGAATAAAGTATTGTGCAGGGCACACAGAAGTGAAAGCATAGGCTATTAACAAAGATCAAAGATCAGTATGCTCTGCCAGGCAGGAGCCGCCTGGGGAAAAGTCAGACATCAGAGTCTGTGTGCGGTTTGTACCAGGAGGAAGGAGCTCTTTGAAGGACACACAGTGAGCTACTCTGATTAGGGGCAAATCTCTTCCTCTCTGTTGAAGGAGGGGGTTTTGTCCTTTTGTGGCCCTTAGTGCAACCATCATGGTAGCCAAAGCCAATGGTGGTGTGTATGGGGGGTGCAAATCACAATGCAAATAGGATTATAATTAATTATAATTAAGTGGGGTAACTTGTGGGTCTTCAGGTTGTTTTATAGTGTGTGCCTCCCCAGATATGGGCTAGCTTTTAGTGATGCATGATCCTTGTGGGTTTAGACATTTGTCTTAGCATCCACACAGCACGTTTCCCTTTCTGTTTACCCAGACTGGATGCGCTCTCCGGTTTTGGAGAGCTGCCTTCCTCTTTCACCCTCTTTGCCTTAGGAGCCTTCCCAGGCACTTCTCTCTCCCTCTCACCTCAATCCAGTGAGGTAGAGCTGATTACTCACACTTCTTTCATTGCATACCAGGAGAGTGAGACCTGGAAATATTAAATAACTTGCCCAGTGTTGTGTTTCTCGCAAGTGGTGATGTCAGGCTGTGAACCGAGGCTCCCAGGCTCCTAGGCAGCTTCCTAGTCATAGCCTAGACCACTCTGCTCCCTGGGGGCTTTGACAAATACTGACTTCCAGACTCCTCCTCAGACCAGCAGAATCAGGATCTGCAGGGATTGTGCTTAGCCTGGCATGGCTACTTCTTAAAAGCTCCTAGAGGATTCCAGGGTGTGGCCGGAGTTGAGGATGACCAATAGCATTGGTGCCGCACTATTACTAGGAGTAAGCCCTGTGTCCACAGTGATGGCTAATTGTGGTCTTTTGATTCAAAGCTCTCAATTTTCGGTTGTTAATTTCCCTTTGTGGCATGTGTTCAAGGGTATCAGAGGGTTCGTTCACATCTAACAACCCACATGTCTGTGACTTGGGACAGATCTCACCAAGTGACCCAGCAGCCAAAGGTGACGTTGAGTGGTGACAACAGTGGCCACTTCATCAGTGGCCCAGGAAATTCTTCAAAAGCCTTAGCAGTCTGTCATCTTCCAAATGAAATACATACCGTGTCAGTCACCTTTTCGTATTTCTCAGGCCAACCAGGGTGACAAATGTGTAACTCTGAACCATCCAGGGAGCACTTCCTCAGCTGTCAGCGATGAGCACATTAACTACCAGATTCCTAGTGACCCTTAGATCTTGTCACTCATTTGAGTCCCTCACTCGCCTTGGAGATTGACAGCCCTGTCCTGTCAGCCTGTCACATTGAATGGCAGCCTCCCCCGGGTTTGGTTATGCGAGGACAAGAGGGGCTGTCACAGATGCCTTGTTGAAGTGGATAAGCCAGTAGCAACTCCCAACAGTAATGAGTGAGGAGAGGAGGGCGTTTAGGGCGTTAGCTCTCACCGCTAACACAGGGCGATTTACAAATTAAAGCTTGTCGGCTTCCCTAAAGCCATGCGGAGATGATAAAATTTCCAGTGCTGACACACAAAGCCAAAGTCAGAAATAGGAGTTACGGCTGCTATTTTTCAGTGCTCTGCTTTCAGCCTGCTAACCTCAGTAAAGCCAGACACAGTGGGAAGAAGGGAGGTTGCTGCCCCTGTGGACAGTGCTGCTAGTGAGAAACAGAAAAGGTGTTGCATTTAGATTGTGTGTCAGTTTCTCATTACTATAATGAAATACTGTATTAGTTACTTTTCTCATTGCTGGGACAAAATACCTAACACCCACAAGTAGAAGGAGGAAGTGTTTATTTGTCTCTGTTTATAGAAATTTCAGTCACAGTCTGCCGGCTCCAAGGCAAGGTGGCATGGCAGAGGAGCCTCGCGGAGGAGAAACCGTCCATGGCAAGCAGGCAGGAGGCAGCCAGGCAGCTAGTGGCAGCAGCAAGCCATCTTTCCATCCTTTATATTCCACCTGAGCTACCCGCCCTGGGTGGATAGCACTCACATCTGGGCTGGGGCCCCCTTAATCCCAGCATCACCCCATTAATCCTAGTGTCACATCCTTAATGCTAGCATCACATATCCTGTATCCAACCATCTCAAAAAGCTCTACCTATGACTACACCAGTCTTTGGGAGGACATCTAGATATAGGCCACAATAAATATACAAGAATGGCTAATGCTAAAAAGAAAAGATGTTTGTTTAGTTTGCAACTTCAGAGACTGAATGTTAAAATGCAAAGCCCTGGTAATAGGAGGAATATGTTTAGAAAGAGAGGTCACGAGATAAAATAGGAAGACAGAGAAAGTCCAGGGTCTCATCTTCTCTTTCCTTCCTTCCTTCCTTCCTTCCTTCCTTCCTTCCTTCCTTTTTCTTTTTGCAGTATTAGGGATTAAACCCAGGAGCTCCACACTGGGCTACATTCCCAGCCACTTAAAGTTTTTTTTTATTTATTTCTTTTAATTTTGAGACAGGGTCTTGCTAAGTTGCTAAATTGTCCGGACTTGTTTCAAATTTGTGATCCTCCTGCCTCAGCCTCCTGGAGTGCTAGGATTTTAGGCATGCACCACCACACATAGCTCCATAGTCTCTTCTGAGGTATTGCTATGGAATTCTGGACCTCTCACTAGGTCCCACCTCTGGAAGGTTTCATTTCCAACCTTGTCACAATTGAGACAAGCTCCCAGCGCATGAACCTCGGAGGGGGGCAGCATCTAAACACCATAGTGGTTGCCGAGATTTAAGTCTTAGCAAGTCCTCTGCCAGTTTATTTCATTGCATTAAAACATGAAACATAAAAAAGGAGGATATTGGAATGCATTACACATACTGGGATTGTGAAATACATTATATAAGCATATAAATCTTTGGATGTACTGGGTCTTGGTGCAAAGTATATTTTTTTATTAAGGTCATAGTCAAGAAAATTTGAAAACCACCATCTTGAGGAATCTGGAGGAAGAAAATGAGGAAGAAGAGGAGGAAGAGAGGGAGGAAGAAATTTTACCAATACGTGCAGATAGAAATGGAGAAATGGCACCGCTTTGAGTTTTTACGGTGTGCCGCACAGTGTTGCAAGTGCCCGAGAAGCAGTAAGTCGTGTAATCCTTGCGATGGCTCTGAGAAGTACACACCATGTTACCAAATCCATGTTACAGGTGAGGAAACAGAGGCACAGTAGATTAAGAACTGTGGTAGCAGAATAGTGACCTCAAAGATGCCTGTGTTCCCCAGATGCCTGGGAACCTCACAGCGAGTGGCGGAAGGCCCTCTGTAGATGCGATTAGCTAAGGAGCTTGAGGCAGAGAGATGGCTTTGCATTGCTAAGTATATAGTGGGATTGTAGAGTCCTCATGCGATGAAAGACAGGGCCAAAAGTGACCACAAGGAGAGAGGAGGCTGCTTCACTGCTGACTGTGGAGGAGGCCACGAGACAAGTGAACCAACTTCTGCTTCTGTCTGCCAGGCTGGGGGGTCCGCCTGGCCCCAGCTGAGTAACGTGGTGCATTGTTACTATTATTATCCTAAAAGTCTGTCTCCTCAGCATCTTTTAAAGCAGAGTTGCTGTGCATCAGTCACCAGGGATCAACATTCTTCTTGTGATTAACTTAATCAGCAAGTCTGCATGTCTATTTTTGAGCATATGTGCAGTCCCTCCAGTGAAAATGTTGTGCGTTTATGAGCTAAGAACCATCGAGAAATAGCAAGTTTTCTTCTTCCCCTTCTGCGTCACAGTTATATTTTCTGCATTTCGGCCAGCATTCCATCTAATACTCACGAGAAGCTGCAAGAGAAATGGAAAGGGATGACTGGTTTATAGACACGAAGAAATAGCTATTTGAGAAATGGAAAAGTATGTGAACTGTTTTTATTTTGTTACACATTCTGGGTTGCTGAGTGTAAAAATTAAGTATTATACAGTTCCATAGTTACATGATTTCATCCTGGGGGTATCTTATAAATTCTTGAGACTGAAACCATAGCGGGTAGTTTGTGGCATGGGCATCTATTTGGCAAACCTATGCTTCAGTTCAACGTAAGATGACTGCATCAGACCCAACAGGGACCCAGCAGCAGGGACCCAGCCTTCCTAGTCCTGTTCTCTAAAGGACACAAGTAAGAATCAAGGACCCTGGGCTTTCTTCCCAGAGACTGAAAGAAAGAACAGAGCATACAGCCTCCCATTTACACATCTGAGAAAGTCAATGGCCTCTGAAGCCTTTCTGATTCCCAAACTCCACATTCCCGTGAATCTAATTACATTCTGGATTCAGTTATGCCTGCAGAGCACTAGATGTTTAAATAATTGCTCATTGGTTGAACATTGCGTCATCGTGAGAAGCCTTGGATAATTATTTTTTCAATGCTGGGGACTGAACACATTCCCAAGCCTTTATTCATTCATTCATTTATTTTTAAATTTTGAGGATCTTGCCAAGTCACTGAGTTGTCTGGGCTGGTTTTGGATTTGTGATCTCTGACTCAGCCACCTGGAGTAGACAAATTCTTTAAGCATGCCCTGCCTCAGTTACCTTTTCTGTATGGTGTCTTTGGTGACAAAGATCTTATGGCCACACAAGGATGCTGTGAGAAAATAAACACAGCTCGGTGCTAGGCACCTGGGGCGGACTCAGTCACGTGCAGTAGTCTCATTGTGTCCAGGTGAGCTATAAAATTCGCTTTCTAAGCAGCCTCTGGCCCTTTTCATTTGATTTATTGGGTGGGTTTTCTTCTCCTCACACAATCAATTGAGACCGAAAGCAGGTTGCCGATGTTCATGGCGGGGACTGGGAAAGAGGAATTGTTGGTGGGGCTCAAAAAGACTTTGGGGATTGCAGGATATGTTTATTTGGTTGAATATGATTCTGGGTTCACAATAATACCCATATTAAAACTCATCCAATTGTACCATTTAAATAAATAAGTGAATTGTGTGTAAATTATACCTCAACAAAGCTGTTGAAAATCAATTTAATGACTGAAGAAAAAATGTAAGTGGGTATTGGGAGGGGCAAGTTCTGAAGAGAGAAGATGTTTAGGTGAGAGAGAGAAGTTAACAATCTCACAATTCTGGAGGCTGGGAGTTGGACAGCAGGGCATCACCAGGGTTGGGGTCTTCTGAGGCTTCTCCCCTGCAGCTGGAGATGGCGTCCTCGTCCTCTGCATGTGTTCTCACAGAGTCCTCCCTCTGTCCGAGACTGGGTCTTGGTCTCCTCTTCTCAGAAGGACACCTGTCATATTGGGCCAGGGCCCACCCTACTGACTCTATTTAGTCTTCAAAGATCTTATCTTCAAATCTTCATAATCTGAGGTACTGGATGTGAGGATTTCAATGTGTGCATCTTGAGGGGGCACATTAAGCCCACAGATGATTGATTTCAGTGGCCCCAAATTTTTTGGCACCAGTGACCAGTGTCATGGGAGAAATTTTGGCCAAGAACTGGGTGGGAAGTGGGGAGAGATAGTTTCAGGATGATTCAAAGGAGCCTGCAATCTGGGTCTCTAGCCTGCCCAGGACACCGTAGGTCGAATGAATGCTTATGAGAATCTAATGGCTGCTGCTCTGAGAGAAGGCGGAACTCAGGTGGCCACGGGAGGCATGGGAACAGCTGGGAAGAATGCACAAGCTTTGTTTGCTCAAGCACCGCTCACCTGCTTCTGTGGATCCAGTTCTAATAGACCATGGACCAGAATGGATGGGTTCATTGCCCAAGGGTCGGGTAGCCTTGGTGAATTTGATAAAGCAATGGTGTCAAGCATGACGAGAAAACTCATTCTGAAGCCAAGCAGGTGTGCTTCAGCTTCTCTGCTCTTTCCTAGAACCTTAGTAAGTAACCTAAGTCACTCATTGTGTTAGTCAGCTTTTAATTGCTATAGTCAAATACCTGAGAATAATGATTTAAAGGAGGAAAGATTTATTTTGCCTCTCGGTTTCAGAGGTTTTAGGTAATGGCCAGCTGGTTCCATTGCTTTTAGGCCTTTGTTGGGGCAGAGACAGCACGGCAGAAGGGTGTAGTAGAGGAAAACTTCATACTCCATGGCAGCTAGGAAACAGGGCGAGAGAGATAGCTAAAAGGGGCAGGGTCAAGATACACCCTTGGAAGGCACTCTGGTGGTCACCTACTTACTCCAGCTAGGTGCTGTCTCCTGGTATCTCATTCAGCTGTGAATCAATCAGTGGATCGATTAATCAGTGAGGAAGTGGGAACCATGATGATCCAGTCACCTTTATAGGCCCCGCCTCTGACACTGCTGCAATGGATACCAAGCCTATCACACAAGCCTTGTGGAGGCTTCTGTGACCCAAACCATATTTCTGCTCTCTCAGATGGCCTCCTCTAAAATGGTGGATGTCCATGATTGCTAACTGGCAGGTCTCTTAGGGCCATGTGGGAAAAATCAAGAAAATGGCAGAGATATTAACCCAGAGCCCTAATCTCAGTGAGCAGTGGTGCCAGCCCTGACCTAGCTGTCATAAGACTCTGCTAAGTGAGGAACTGATGCCAGGTATTGTGTGCCCTGCTTCCTAGAGAGTTAACCCATGCACGACTACACTGCCAGGAGGAGGATGTAGGATAAAGGACAGAAATTAAAATGCCTGGTCAGCGGCAGCTTTTTCAGTCTTGCTGGAATCTCAGCCTTCGGACATTTGGAGAAGCTACCTTCTGTTTTCCAAGGGGCCTGCAGCTCCCCAGACTGGAGCATTACAAGGTTGCTTCCAAATGCCCTAGTGGCAGGGTGGTTATTTTTCATCCCTAACTAGTAGCAGGTGTTTGGCTGTATCCATTGAAAGCCATTTCGTGTTCTCCTGACAAACGAGTTTTTTATTTAGTGGTGGAGGATCAATAATGTGGTATCTCATGCGAACTATTAAAATGGGAAATGTCTGCCGGGCTGACAATTGTATTATCGATATATACTGAGCAATAAATTATGTGACAGAATGGAGCAACCAGCTTTAGTTTAACAGGCTTATCTGGGGTACTGCTGGCTTTGTTACAGCCGCAGCTGCGGCTTCCCAGGGCTGCATTTGGAAAGGGCCTGATGGAGCCGGCTGCCTTCCATCTCACGGGGAACGTGATGGCGGTATTTCCACTCTGCGGAGTTTGTCCAGCCTGTTTGGCATCAGCTCAGGCTTCCCCCACCCGGATCTCAGGCCTGGTGGAGTTGTTTATCTGGCCATGCATGCAGACCGCTCTGCCCATCTTCATGTCTCATGTTTGGTGCCTGCTGAGAGCGCATTGCCTATGCCTTAGTCCTGTGAACTTAAGGAATTGTCACCTAATGCCATCTCCCACCTTTGCACCTCACCTCCTACTCAGTCTGTCATTTATTTGCTCTTAACCTACAGGGTTTGTCTCCTATTTCTGGTCCTTGACAATTCATATAACTTTTCCTTTGGGTCCTGTTACCTTCACTTCCTGCCTACTAAAGATACTAATCTCTTTAAGTGATTGATCGCCTGCTCCCCACTCATTATCACCCTTCCCTGTGATACAACTCAAGATGCCTTAATCACACTGATAACTCCCATTTCAGGACTTCTCTGTGTCAATCATCATTATTTTCATTGAATTTGGCCTTGTGGATGTCACTCCTCAGTATTCTGTTGCAAAGGATGCTGGGCCTTCAGATTAGAGAGACCTAGAGAAACCAGCAGGGTGGGGGCTGGGAACCTGACATGAGTATGGGGCTGTCCTCCCGAGCAAGTCACCGGAAGTCTAACACGTAGTACCAGTGAGCCTTGGTGAAGATGGCTTGCTATGGGGCGGGAGCAGCTGTGATGATGCTGAAGGCCAGGATCCCACCCCTGCACACTCAGCGGGAGGCACTGAATCCAAGAAGTCCCTTGGAGCCTGGAATCTTTGCTGGCCTTAGTGACCTATCAGACCAGTGGGATGGGGCAAAAGGGATATATCAGGTTGTCAGAGACTAGGCTGTGAGAGGTTTGGTGGCCTTAGCTGGGTCTTTCGGAATGTGTGCTCTTGGGACACTACATCTTAGAACCCAGCTGGCAGGCTGAGAGAAGCCCAGACTGAAGGCAGAGGCCACACATGCAGGGCTTTTGCGATCCTACATGATAGCTGGCATTGTCTGCTGGCCACAGGAACAAGCCAGCTCAGACACTGCACCCAGGTAAGCTCTTGGGACTGCAGCCACAACCACCTGAGAGAGACCCAGGTGGTTAATCCCAGACAAGCTGCAGACTGTGAAATACAGTGAAAAATTCCTGGCACAAGCCCCTGAGGCTTCGGATGGCTTTAATGCAGCAATTGAAATGTGTACAGTCAATATTATTACAGGAGATATAATTTAGAGTAAGAATGATGTGTATTAGCTGGGTGTAGGTGTAGTTATCCCAGCACTCTAGGACGCTGAAGCAGGAGGATTGAAAGTTCAAGTCCAGTTTGGGCAGTTTGGGACCCTGTGGAAAAATTAAGAAAACAACAACAACAAAAAAGAACCAGAGATGTGACCCAGTGCGAAAGCCCCAGGTTTGACTCCCAGTAACCTGTGCCTGTGCGTGTGCATACACACACACACTGAGTGACGTCTGTTGATCAACTGAAAAAGACAAGGGAGGATTTAAAACCTAAAGGTGACAGATTGGATACTGGTTTGCTTGACACAGCTGCTGAAGTCCTGGTGATGAAATGTGACACCAGCAGGATGTGGGTGTTGGTGAAGCTGGCACACAGATGAACTGGGTTCTCTGGCTCTCACTGTTTCCTGAAATCATGTCCAAGTTCCTGTGCCTCATCCAAGACTGAGAGGAGCACCAGCCTCCTCCGGATGGGTCTTGCTCGGAGATGCTGGTCTTATCTCCCTGTGCGTAGCATCCTTCCTCTTGGCTTCACATTCAGGCTCCCTTAGCAACCAGCTTTTCCAAGTCTGCCTGTTTTTGCAGGAAAAGCCCATCCTGAACAGGATTCTCACCAGACATCCCAGCCCCAAATTGACTGACTCATGTTGAACAAACATCTGATCTCAGCCATCTCAACATAACTGAGATAAGCACTTCCAGGGGAAAGCGCTCCTCTAAACAGAACCCTGCACAAGGCCATTGCTAAGTACAGGGTCAGATCAAATAGACATGGGACGCTTGTAAACCAGCTCCCTGTCAGCAGAGTTCAACAACCAGAAGAATTCAAACTAAATCCAAAAAGAATCATTCCAGTAAGAAGTTGCCAACATTCCCTGGTACTCATTATCCACAGCTGCCAGCTTACTTTTTCCCCACCTTCTGCCCCTCCCAGCCTCCACTCAGCCTCAGTAACCAAGGACTCTACTGCAGAATTGGGCTTAATGTCTCCTATTCATCCCCTCAGCGCTGAAAGGGATAATTGGGAGGTAATTGCATTACTGCACAGTTTGTAGTTAACCTTCTATTTTGGCTCTTAACGTGCACATCTTTGCTCCAGGAGTACATTAAGGGTAATTATAGGCAATTCCCTGCCAGATCCAGAAAAGGGGACTTACAGCGAATACAGGAGACCACCAGGAAGGAAGAGTTAATGTAGCTGAGCCTAAAGTATGTCCAAAAAGGTACATGAATTAAGGTCAACTTGACATGAACTTTGGCCAAGCAGAGCTGGAAAAATTAGTCAGATAAAAGTCTTGAGAATGACTCTCATAACAAAGCCCAAAGAAATAGCCATGCAGCCACTTATTCAACTAAAACCCTGAGCTCCTTGCCTCTGCTGAGCACTGCTTTGGGGACAGGAACTGTTAACAGGGTCTTTTAGGGCTTATCCTGGACTGACATTTGTCCAGATCTCCATAAAAGAATCTCTAAGACAGTTCTTTAGGTGCTGGCATGATGAATTTTAACCTTTAGCAGCATTTAAAGGAATAAAACTTTGTCATCTCCACAGTGAGTGCTTAGAAAAAGTCAATTATTTTCTGTAATTGCTGGCAAGCTCCCAGAAAAATGAGAGTGCATGTACAGCACCACTTCCCTCCAGCTCAAGTGCAAGAGAAGAAAAAGAGTCTCAGGCATAGAGCTGAACCGAAGTGTCTGGGCTGCAGTGGGCTTCCCTTTACCGGCCCCAACTTGGTCCACTCTGGTGCAGAATCTTGGATGCCCCTGGCCTCAGTTTCCTCCCTTGGTATGAATGAGCTATGAATGACCACTTCTGTTATCAACGTTTTCTGCTCTGAGAGTCTGTATATATTGTGTTCCTGCTTCACAGTAGCTCAAACAGACTATTCATCTATGAATACTGATGGAAACTTAAGGAATATTTCCTGAGTGGTGTCTTCACGCTCTGCGTTAGTTTTTTGTTGGTGTCACCAAATACCTGAGAAAGAAGAAACCTAAAGGAAGAAAGATTTTTCAGTTCATGGCTTCAGTCGTGATTGGTCAGTTCCATTGCTTTAGACTTGTAAAGAGGCAGAAATACGGTGGAAGGGCATGGGGTGGGGGGAAGCAGGCTGCTCATCTCATTACTTTCAGGAAACAGAGAGAAAGAGGGACAGAGGTGAGGGACAGAGACCAGATATAGCTCCCAAGGTCACACCATGTCCACTCCTTTCACCCAGGCCCCATCTCCTGTCCCCGTCCTCTCCTAAGAAGGCTATCAAATGATCAATGGTGCAGTTAGATCTCTCAGGACCCGATCACTTCTCCAGAGCCCAATCCTACAATACAATGAACACTGGGAGACATTTTTGTACCTGAAGCATAACATGTTCTATACATTTGTGGCAGTTAGATATGAAAAAGCTGGAAAATTTTAATTTTATTTCTGGATAAAAGCAAACAAAGAATGGATAGTTCCCTTCCCTTTGGAGATCAGGCTAAGAGGTTTTTACCTGTGTTCCTAGAAGGACACCTTGGCAAACATGAAAGCAGCTCCAGTGCAGTTTATTTGACTGTGTGGTTTTCTTTGCAGTAACAGCTCTGCTAGTTGTCCAAGCCTTCCAGATAATATTGATGAGGATTAATGATCCTGTAAATAGGTATTTAAAATAAATAAAAACATGAAAACAGAGATTAGAGAGAAACTACAGTGGGTTAATAAATGAGGGGTTGAATGGCAAGTTCTTACAAGATTATTTGAGCAATTAGTGGGAAACATTTTGTCACAAACAAAATAAATCTGTAATCAGAAAATAATTTGCAATCAGCTTTGCAAGTGAAATGGCACAGTTCCCCATCACTTGAAGGCATTTTGAGAATTAAACAATCAAGTTGAGAGTGATGCTTTCAGAAGGGAAATGGCTAGGGCTGATGATCCTAGCAATTAGTTACCTGTGAGCATCCCCTGGGAGATATTTCACAGAAAGCATTTCGTTTGAAGGAACTACCTGTCCATCTGCACCAAGAACAGAAACACATAAGTGCAGGAGGCTTGTGTTCTCCATGTATTAGTTAGGGTTCATTAGAGGAACAGAATCAAATATATATATATATATATATATATATATATATATATATATAATTTTATATTTATATAAATTAATACATAATTTATATATTAATAATTTTATATAAATTCTAAATTAATAAATATAAAATTTTATATTTATAGAATCATATATATATATATATTATAGAATCATATATATATATATATATATATATGAAGAATTTATTAGGTAGGTATACAGGACCAGAAAAGTCCCAATGGTTGTCTATAGGCTCAGAGGTAGAAGAATCCAAAATGGTTGCTTATGCCCTGGAAGGCTGGCAGATCTAGCAAGAGTAGGTTTAGAGACAATGGAGCTGAGGAATCACTTCCTTCTACTCATGTAATTTTAATCACATCCCATGGCCATTCCAATGTCCAAAGAGAGCTACAAAATCACACAGCAATAACTCAGGAGATATCTGATATTCTAGGCCAGTGGTGAACCTATGGCACCATGCCGCAGGCAGTTTGGGTCATTGAAAAGTCCAGAAGGTTCATCATCGATGCTCTAGGCAAAAGTACATGTTCAGTGAATCTCCTAGCAGAATCTTCAGTTACTTTCACTCTACTGAAACCTCGTTAAAGGTTTATAAATATGTACCACATATCATGAAAATAATTAAGATCAGAGTGAATTCTGGGATCGGCATGGGTGTTGAGAGATTCTCAGGATAGCACAGAACCCTGTCAGTCATTTCTGTCAATCATACCTAGAGGCACCTTGGCTAAGGTGCATATCTATCTGTTCAATTCCAAAAGCCTGATTTATCTGAGGCTGTTGCTGTGTGCAGTACACTGTGATCTGTGGGCACTGCTTTTGCCTTCCTATCACCCTGGCACCATTTTTTTGTTTGTGCCATACCTTTCATTGTTATGGTTTGTGTTTAGATCCCCCTACAACTTCATGCAAGCATAGGTGGGGCTTTTTCAGAGGTGGCTGAATCTCGAGTGTGTGATGCTGGGATTAAGGGTGTGTGACTGCTAAATCAGTCCACTGATTGGTTTGGCATTGCTCTAATCCCAGTAGCCTGGATGGAGCATCAAAGGGATGGAAAGAAACGGCTAAGGTTTTTTGCTTGCTTTGTGATCTTCTGCCTGCCATGAACTGTTTCTCCTTTGTGATGCCTCTCTCCTGTCCCACATGTCTTAGAGCCACTTGACTATGGACTGAAACCTCTACAAACTATGGGTCGGCAGAACCTTCCCTCTTTTAACTTTGGATGTTGAATATTTTGTCTCAGGAAAGAGAAAAGTAACTAAGACACGTGGACTTGCTTTGAGTGCAACTACCTGTGATCTCCAGTAAAAGTAGCTGCTTTTCCTTGCCTTTTGAATAGTGCACTTAAAGTTCCTTGCTCATTGTTCAAACAAGGTTAGCAACTGAGTACCTCATGTAACACTGAAAGGTTAAAGAGTTGGAAGCTCATTTGCTGAGTCACCTCTCTGAGTTGTGTCTGAAAGCCAGAGTCTCATTTGAAGGCTGAGGAATCTCAAACTACAAACCTTCAGAAAATAGAAACTGATATCTAACGGCAATGGCAAAAACTGGAGAGTCTCTGAACCAAAAAAAGGTAGGTAGACTTCCTTCTCTCCCTTTTTAGTCACCCAGTCTACAAGCCTATTGGTTGGCGCCACCCACATCTGGGTGGGTCTCCCTTCTTTGACAGGTGGTTTACATGTCAGTCATACACACACATGCCCAGAGCTTTACTAATCTGTTAAGTGTCATGATTAATGTTCATAGTCCCTTCTTGGAATTCAGAAAATATATTCATAAATGCTCCAAGTGGTGGTTAAGGTGGGTTGATTTGCTTTGGGATCCACCTGGTGGAATTAGTAACACAGAACTGGGTGTCTTGGTGGGATATGGAGGTTGGCCTTAGCTACTGTGCCTGGTTCCTTGTCACTTTCTCACAGTTTCTCTGTATTTTCCAACTGTCGTGAACAAAGCAGCTTTGCTCCACTATGTCCTTCTTCCATGATGTTTCTGCTTTGGAACCAGCTAACCTTGGCCTGAATTCCCTTAAAACATAAGCCAAATCAAACCTCTCCCCATTTAAATTGTTGGTAGGTTTTGGGGTCAGCAAAGTGAAGGCCAACTAATACATTCTACAAGTGTCTGTCTTGTACTTTTCTGTAGTTGCTGAGACAAAATACTTGACATCAAAATTAGGGAAGGAAAGGTTTATTTATCTTACAGTTTTGGGGGTTCTTTCATACTCAGCTGGCTCCAAGGTAGGGTGGCATGGCGTGGCAGCCATTCATGGCCACTGCAAACATCAAGGGCAAACAGAGCAAAAAGAGAAAGACACACCTTCTTCCCATCATTATACGGTATGCTAGCTCCACCCCTGAGTGGGTGTAACATTCATACCACCAATCTGAACACTAGACAACAGACCAATCACAAATGCTAGATTCAGCCACAACCATGATTCTATGAGACTTGCAGGGGGCATCAGACAAATCATAACAGTTGCTAAGGAAGCTATGCCTCTCAGAATGGACACCATCTCTTGCCACATAATATGATACTCTGTGTGGATGGGTAAATATGCCTCAAGTATTTCCAAGGAGCGTGGATCATATTCATGCACCTCAGATTTCTTTGGAGACCAAAATAAGAACTGAAAGTGCTTCTGCAAATGATCAGTCACTCAAGCAATTAGAGGCCCACCCTGGGGAAAGCATTAATGGGAAAGTCATCAATAATTTGCCTAATTTTTATTGCTAACCATAAAGACTCAATTCAGAGAGAACTTAATGAGCATATTTCAAGCAGTGATCTCACAATAAAATGGAAAATGCAAATGGAAAAGGACACACAGGCTTTTAGCACACTTACAAGGTTACTAATCTTCTCACAAATGATGTGTAGAAATTTGTGAACTAAATACAAGAAGATCCTAAAGCCAGTTCTCAGTGTAGCTTTCTCTTAGCTCACTGGTTGCTATTCATGCATTACCCAGCATTTTCTTGCCTAATTTTTCCATTAAATATTTATAAAACTTGCTTAGACTGCAGAGATCCAAGAAATAAAATAGAATTATCTTAATAAAGAAAATGTTGAGATGTGTCATTGTGATTTAGAAAGACTATTTCATGGTATGTGTTGGAACAAGAAATAATTAATTTGAAAAGTCCTTGATCTCTGGCTTCAGTTCCATTAATGATATTATAATATTAAATATAATAGTATTTCATATTCAGTATCCTTGTGTTCATTCAGAGTCCTTGTCTTTATGGTAAGAATCATGTCCAAGGCCGCAGATGATTAAAGCACAAAAGATTGAAACTGAAAAGGATAATTTGTGAAGCCAGCTATTTACCTTGGATCTTAGCCACTTTTCAGTTGAGATAGACTTCTCCTCTCTCCTTTCATTTTGAAAGAGTTTGGCTAATTTCTTCTCATCACTCACTAACCTTATTGCTTTGACAGTTCTTGTTTATGTTCTACTGAAGTCAATAAAAGAACATATTCTACAGAACATTAGAACTAATTTCATTAATCTCACTCTATTTTGGTACTTGTAATCTACCACAATTCATTATATGTTTCAAAAATTGGAAGGGAGGTGTATTAATCAGCTTCCCACCACTGTGGCAGATATATCCAAGAATGTTTTCCACATAAAGGAGCAAAGATTTATTTTTAACTCATCGTTTCAGAGGGGTCTGTCTGTGATTGGCTGGTTCCATTGCTGTTAGACCCAGGGAAAGGTCGAAACGTCATGGTGGAAGGGCGTGGGGGAAGAAAGCTGCCCACCTTATGGCATCCAGGACAGACAGTGAAAAGTAGAGGCAGAGGAATAGGGAGAGACACAGATAGAGGGAGAGGGAGGCAAAGACGGAGATGGAGACAGAGACAGCTTTGAAGGGACTAGAGACAAAATATACCCTTCAATGGCACACCCGGTGACTGTGCCATCCAGCTAGGCTCTACTTTCTATTAAGTCCTTTCTTTCTGCTTTTCTTTCTTTCTTTCTTTCTTTCTTTCTTTCTTTCTTTCTTTCTTTCTTTCTTTCTTTCTTTCTTTCTTTCTTTCTTCTTCTCCTTCCTTCCTTCCTTCCTTCCTTCCTTCCTTCCTTCCTTCTTTCCTTCCTTCCTTTCTTTCTTTTGTGGTACGGAAGATTGAATCTAGGGACTTCGCCCTGAGCTACATCCCTAGACCTATTTTTAATTTTTCTTTTGTGATAGGATCTTGCTAATTTGCTAAATTGTCCAGGATGAACTGGAATTTGCAATCCTTCTGCCTCAACTTCCCAGAATGTTGGGATTACAGGAGTGTACTACCATACCCAGCTACTTTTTCTTTTCCCCATTTTCTCCTTTCCTCTTTTCTTTGTTTCTTTATTTCTTTCTCTTTTGTTCTATCTTTACTTTTTTATCGTGTTTGCTTCTCTGGGAAATCTGGTAACTAATTCACCCCACTTTGTCTTCCAATTCGCTAATTACTTCTTCAGGTATTTCTAATTTCCCTCATTCATTACATATTTCATTTCAGCTATTAATTATTAAAATTCTCTAGAAAATATTTTTGATTTCTTTCCAAATGTACTTTACTATTGTTGCCAATTCCTTGCACCTTTATTGATACTACTGTCTTTCTATTTACTTATCTGTATTAATATAGGTCTACAGATGAGCCTATATGTATATGCATGTGCATATATATGTTTTTTAATGGCATATTTATTTTGCATTTTTCATTTGAACATCCAGCGTCTGAGACATTTGTGACTGACTCTGTTTTCCTTGTCATTGTTGTGGATTCTCTGAATTTTTGTGTTTTTTTTTAATTGCAAATGCATGTTTATTGCAATACCCACCTGTGACTATTCTTTGAAGGTGTGTTTACAGATTGTATATTGGCTTCAGCTTGTTTGGGGTCATTTGCCAGTCCCATGGAGGGGCTACAACTAGGGCTACTGTAAACGAAGTTCTGAAATTGGGATTTTTCCCCCCAACTACTTATATAATAAAAGTGAACTTTCTGGTCTGGAACTCTAAAGAGAGGTTAAAAAATAATTTCCACCTCTTGTTTCTCCCTACTTCCTTCTGTGGAAGATGTAGACATGAAGATCAGCTCTTTACCATCCCTTCAAAGTAGTTTAGTTTCTGGTATTCTTGTATCCTGAAAGTCATATCCCTCAAGGCTCACAGTTGAACAGGGATATCTAGCTCGTTCCTAGGCTTGAATGGACCTGACTTGTACTCATTTCTCTGTGTGGCCACTGAAATGCATATGTGGAAACCTGGGAGGATTGAAAGAGACCCTGGGGCAGCGCATCAATGGTGAACATGATCTGTATTTCCACCACTGTTTCATCTGGGGAAATGATATTTCAAGTTCTGAACTGGGAGAATGCACTCTATCTCTCTGCCTATCTACCATCTCTGGGAATTTATGTGTATCCACTGTTATGGTTTGAATGTCCCTGTTGTAGTCAAGGATTGCAAAGAGAACAAGACAATATAGGATACATAATTTATATTATTATGTTATTATAGTCACTCAATGAGACAAATACAAAGAAAGTGTAGGAAATCTGTCCACACACTAAAGACCTAGAGAATTAAGACAAGGGCTGGATCCTATGGCAATATTCTTTCAAGTTCAGCTGAAGATCTAGAGCCCATGACAATGCCTCTCATAAGTACCACTGGAGGCCTAGAGCCCACGACAATGATTCATGCAAGTCTGTTTCACAGATCCGGGCTGGAAAGGCCAAACTGTCAGCGGTGGAAGCTAGAAAGCCTGTGCCAGTGGGGTAGAGGATCTGTGCCAGTAGGCTGAGGGATTTCTACTGGACCTAGGAGGCAATACTCACCGAACCAGACCTCTCCCCAAAAGTACCACAGCCATCCTTGGCAACAATGAAGTCCTGAAGTCCTCCAGTGATGAGAACAGCTGAGTTCACATCAGAAAGCCAGAATAACAAACTTCTCCTGGAGACTGAGCAGCTCACCATCTTCCCTTCCAGAGCCAGGAGGCAATGCTCAAGGTAAGGACCAGAGCTCCCCCAAAGTGAACTGCAGCCACTCTCAACAAGGTCTCAAGCTCCTCTGATGATGACAACAGCCAAGTTCATCTCAGGAAGGAAGCTCAACAAGCTTCTCCAAGAGAACTCATTACAACAGGAGAACCAACAGCACCAACCAACAACAGTAATGACTCTTCCTTTTTAGGTCTCCTTTTTATGTTGGCAACATTTCTCAGGTGGATCATCTACACTCGGCACCACACTGATTCAGATCAGCTGATATTTATATTGACCACCAGTTGTCAATCTACCACAGTTGCCTCCAAAGCTTGTGTTGAAAAAAAAATTTGAGATGGATTAAATTTTTGGATTAGTATATAATTATTCTACATATATCATGTAGGATCACAAGTTTAAGCACAGCCTGGGTAACTTAGCAATTTAGAAAGACCCTGTCTCAAAACCATCCAGACCAAACCAGATCAGACCAGACCAGACCAAGCCAGCAAACAATCGGGTAAGGGATGCAGCTTAGTACTAAGGGCTTGAATTCAATTTCTTATACAAAAAAGGAGAAACAGTAGAACAAACATTAATTGCTTCTATTCCAACACTTCCAGGAAGGCTTCCTAGAGTAGGAGAAAGGGGGAAAGGAAACAAGAGTAGAGTTTCCAGGGCTAGGGATATAGCTCAGCGGCATAAGCACCTGCCTTGCAAGCAGGTGGTTGTGAGTTCAATCCCCGATACTGGGGAAAAAAAAAAAAAAAAGAATTGAGTTTCTACCACGTGTCACCTTCCCTAAGTAAGTGGACTTCACTTTTACAACCATAACTGTGGTGCTAGCTTCATGTTAGAGAGGGAAGAAACTGAGACTAACTCATGTTTGCCTGAAGTAGCAGAGCTATTGAATGAGGAAGATAGGATTTGAACTCCAACAAGGTGTTACTTGAATTGCTCATTGGAGAATGAATGGTGGCATATCAGGTAGCTATTGACCTGACCACAAATTGCTGTGTAACAAACATTCACATCTTCTGATCAAAGCGTTTATTTTCTTATATTTGTGGGTCAGCTAGGGATATATCTTCGGCTTGGTTGAATTGATGCGTTCTGGGTTTTTTGGGGGCTGGCTGCTCCAGGCTGTGCTTAAACTGCTCTGCTTTACTTAGCCCAGCAAGTCAGCTGGGGGATTTTTTTCATGGCAATGACACTCAGGGTTGGGCTCAAATATGGGGACCCTACCTCTTTCATCTCAGGTGTTGGCCACAGCAAGTCATGTGGCCAGTCCTAAATACAAAAGAGAGGAAATGCTCTGGCATTTTAGTGAGGGGAAGTGCATTGACCTCATGGCCAAAGGTGTGGTTTTAATGAAGGAGTGCTGCAGGGTTGGTTCAACAATGGAGTCAGATAGAGTGGATTTCCAAGGATTTTAGGAGATGAAATGGAGCGTAGGTCAGGACAGGGAGAGGAAAGAAAAAGGGAAATGTTTACTAAGCCAGCTGCTATACTTGAATGTTTCCGTATATTTGATTCTATCTTTATGATCACCCTGTCAAACAAGTTTGCCCTCTCCTTTCTGGAGAGAAAAGCCCACAGGTCTTTGAAGCAGGGATGGGGCAACTCTCCCACAGTTCAGGGGTAGCGCAAGGAAGTGTTCCCACAGGTCCTCCCTCCTTCTTGGATTCACTCGAAAATCTGTCTCACTCTTTGGTTTGTATTTTTCCCACTAAACATGGAGGGTAGTGACTTTTTCTGAAAAGATCCAGAAGGTGACTATTTTGGGCTTGGCAGGCCATGTGATCACAGTAGGAACAACTCAATTGCCACAATTGTGTGGAAGCAGTCACAGACAATACGCAAACAAATGTGTGTTGGTGGTTGCCAGGAGGACAGTGTTTACAAAGATGGCCAGTGCACTGTGGTCACAGGTGGAAGTTTGGGTGGCCTGTGTGCTGCCATATTCTCTACCCAGTCAGATCCACTCCTGCAGAAGGTGAGTAAAACTCAAAATGAGCAAGAAGTCGTGCGTATGTGAGTGTGCAGGACTCCAAGGGAGGGACACTAGCCGGCTCAGCAGGAGTAGACCGGAGCAGGTGGGGTTCACTGGAGGTTGGTAAATTGAGAGGGTTGGAAACTGAAATGCAGTTGGGGTCCAGGTCATGCATGTCTAGTCTTCTAGATACTCTTCAGAGACTGTAGGAACATCAAGCAAATGGGAAAGAGACCAGTTTTTGTCTTTGAAAGAGGGAGATTTTTGAATGGAGAAAAAAAATCTAGAAAGAGTGATATAAGGGGAGGAGTAGGCAGAGTGGAAGCAGCCAGCTTCCGAGGACCTGCTATAGTTTGGCTCTGGAAAGTTCCTCCGAAAGTCTATGTAGAAGGGCTTGGTTCCCAGCCCACGTTGTGACAAGGCTCAGCCTCCCAGGATGTTCTTTTTTTTTGCCTGATTGCCATGAGGTGAGTGATTTCCTCTGCCATTCTTCCACAGGTCCTGGAACAATGGAGATGTGGAACTGAAACCTTTAAAACCATGAGTCAAAGTGAGGCTTCTGTCTTTTTAAGGTAATAACCTCAGGTATTTTGTCATAGTGATGGGAAGCTGACATACAATCCCATACTGGGACAGTAGTTTGAAAAGAGCATTGTCAGTTCTCCTCCCTAGCCAAAAGCCTCGAAGATCAGATAATCAGAATCAAAGATGCATAATCAACGAAACAAATATTTCTTCCACCCCACTGTCTTTCTGAAGAATTTCCTTATTGTGGACCTGCACTGTTGGAAGTGGATTCTGGTACTACTATTGGAAAGAGTTAACATTTGGAAAGAAAAAACAGCCATGTGGTGACAAAGAATTTGTTCTCTTCTCTGGTTGGCTGCCACAGGATTCCTTGCCAATTAGTAGCATCTGGTACTCATGGAAGATGCTTCCCTGGTGGAGCTGGCAGGTACCTCTGGATGTGACACTCTGTGAGGCTCCTGATGGCCCATCTGTGATGTCTTCCCTTCCCAGATTCTGCAGTCCTCCCTCCCCCTCTCCACCAGTCAGCCTTTCATTTGAAATATTTTTAAACACTTAGAACTGAAAAGCAGGACTATATCCAGCATTCTTTTCATAGAGATGAGGGTGAGATTCTAAGTTGATCTTTCCAAATTTAATAAAAGGAGACAGCAATGACTGTCCTAGCTATGATTCGTTGTGCATTTATATAGAGTCAGGGATCTATGTTCAATATTTTCCATGCATTGTCCCAGCAATCAAAACTACATCCTTTGAGAGGATGATGATGCTATTATTATTCCAACACATAAAGAAAGAGCCTGAGTCTCAGAAGGGCCAGCTTTCCCTGGGCAAAGTCACATGTTGCTGAAGTGTTTGAGACAAGGTCCCAGCTCTGTGGTACATGGCTCTATAGCTCAGATTGTCATGTAACATACTGAGAAATCTAAGAATTCATGTCATACAAAGGGAGGTGTTTACCATGTGACATTTCAGAGAAAAAAGATATTTTTATTTTTTCCTGCTTTGGCGAGAGATTGGGGCCCTCTGATTCCCAGGGGTGCCTCCTGAGTTTTGTAATAATACACTCAATAAACATAATTACTCTAAGTTTCTCTGTATGATGCTCTCCCAGTTAGTACAGGACACAAGGAAGCTGCTGTCTGCTCCATATTCTTCATGCCTAACACTTTCTCAGACTCTCAGACCCTATTTTCTTTCTAGAGGTGGAACAGGCCTTCTCTGCAACTCTTTCATAGTCGCCGGCTTCAGAAGCCCAGGCCCTTCACTTCCCGCCCATCCGAGCCTAATTAACCAGCCTGGTTTCCAAATGGGTTCTGTTGAGTAGGTAGGAAAAGAATGAGGCTCGGCTTGCTATTCAGACACATGCTCTTCATTCACTGGGAAAGAAAAACCCTGGGTCTTGATGAAAAATAAAGAGTTCTGCAGATGAATCTTTCAGTTTTCTGTCAAAAGCTTAGACTGAGAAATTCAGAGTTGCCCAGCTTGCGGTCTTTTATTTTAAGTAACAGTGGGATAAAACGGGCACTGCTAGCAAGGGAATGCGCAAGTTGGTTTCCTAAATTGATGATGTGTCTGGATGCTTCAGCTTCTTTCAATTTCAAATGCAATTTGTCCAAAGCCTCCCACTTAAACCACACGGATCTTCTATAAACTAAATAATAGGCAACACAGCCCTCTGGCTTCCCAAAGACTGTGTATGTGTGTGAGTGTGAGTGAGTGTGTGTGCGGGCGCCTATGTGTGTGCAGGGCGGTAATGGACTAGGACGGATAGAAAGCATGCATTCTAACCGATGACTGAATTTAAAGCTCTTTCATTTCTGCTGGGGATTTGAGCTCCTGTGAAATTATCAGCAAGTCTCCTGGGCCTGGCATGCCATGATTTCAGGTATCAGCAGACCTGTAGGTAAAGCTTGGGGGCTAGGGACTTGGCTAATGCCCAGTGAAACACCCTTGGTCCCTTCTCTGTCCCATAGCTGCCCAACTGTAGGATTGGCCAAACATCTCCAAATCATTTCTTTGGCCTCCTAACTGGTTCCTGCCCACAGCACAGCCCACTTGCAACCCCCAAGCTCTGATTACACACAAAACCTCTGAAAGTCACTTCCCTGAGTGGGAACCTCTGAGAGCCTCTGGTGGCCAGTGGACTCAACAGAGACTCTCAGGTCAACATCAAAATCTTCCTGTGAATATCCACAAGCAAAGCACACATGGCGTCTCTGCTCCCTGCAGGCCCCTGCCACTTCCAGGACTTGGCTTCCCAAAGCACCCTTGGCTCCCTGCCTTGACCTTCACCCATGAAGTTCCTGCTGCCAGCGTGGCCTTACACCCTCCTCCTCCTGCCCACTGCTGCTCAAAGAAGTGCTTTCTGTTTCCAGACTGTTGAAGCACAGTGTTTTTCAAAGATGCTTTGAAGTTGGGAAATTCAATTTCTATGGAAATGCTGTTTTCTCCTTGCTAAGTCTCTGGCAAGATCCTGCTCAGTTGCTGCTTGTCCTGGAAATCCCTGACTCTCCTGGCAAGTGATAGGTTCTCAATAAATGTGCAATAGATTAATGCCTAAATAGATGTGTGAAGGTGGGGTAAGAGCTTTTTATTTGTCCATGGTCATAGAGTCACAGACTCAGGATGTTTTCCTCTTTCCTGTTGCTATTTTCCCTTACCTGTCCCCAGTCCTACTTTGTCATCCCCATTCAGTTCTGTTGTTGGAACTGGAGGTGAACTGGGCCAACTTCAGACTGAGACTGAGGTTAGGTGGCTTTATGTCACCTGGCAAGACAAGGCCAATGTAGAACAAGAGCACAGTTGTCTTCATTCTGAGCACAAAGGTTTATTTTAATTGAAAATTAATGTGAATTGTCGGCTTTGTCTGTGTCTGTTCCACACAAGGGGCTGGTTGCTCCAGGTGGTAAAGGTCTGTTGAACAGAGGATTCTTTTCAGTCCATGATACCTTTGAAAGATGAAGTGCTAACTAAACATGTCCCTAGGAGTTTCCTGATGCTTTAACAGAATATCTGAGATGGTAGCTTACAAAGAAAATAAATTTTATTTCCCAATTTTACAGGGCTAAGAAGTCAAACATCTGCTCAGTCTCTGGCCAGGATCGTTGCTGGGATGTAACAGGGCAGAGGGCACCTGTGGAGAGACCAGATGGATGTGCCAGGCTTGTGTCTCTTCTTTCTCTAACGAAACTATGGATGAGTTGGTATGGAGGCATATGCCTGTATCCCCAGCATTCAGAGAGGCTGAGGCAGAAAGCCTACAAATTTGAGCCCATCCTGGGCAACTTAACACAATCTTTCCTCAAAAATTTAAAAAGAAAAGGGGCCTGGGGAGGTAGTCCTGTGCTCACAACCTCATGTGACCCTAATTACTTTCCACAGGCTCCACCTCCAAATAGCATCTGCATAGGAATTTGGTGGTTAGTTTTCCAACCACAAGAACTTTTGAAAATCACCACAGCACCCATACTCTGCAGACCCTGAGTGAGAAGAATGCCGGGAGTTCACAGTTGAGAAGTCTCACGGAGGAAGCAGCGATTTCTAGTAAAGGGGTGAAGCATGGCAGAACTCCCTTCGGAGGAGGAAGAATGGCTGAGTTGCTTGGTGGTTGCCCAGCACAACACCTGACCACTACAATATGATGGAAAGGAGGGTTATTTTTGGCTCATGGTTTTAGTCCGTGCTGTTCTGACCTCATGGAAGAAATTAGATGACAGAGAGGGCTGGTGGAGAGAAAGATGCGCAACAGGTGGCAGCCAGCAGGCAAGAAGAGAAGGGAGGAGCCAGGGATGAGAATCCACAATCAAGGTCACAGGTCCCGCCTCCTCAATGCAAGGCTGCTTTGAACACATCGGTGGATACTTTCCTAAATTTAGCCTGCCTTGGGACACATGACACTTTTAGGTGACCTTTATATCTAAACCATAAGAGGGCATTTAAATTGAGGTCCTTTCCACATAAGGTAAAGGTGAAGAGTCTGAGATGCACAGAGAGAAGGTCGCCTGCCAAAATCAGTGGGATGGGGGTGGGTTGTGGCACATTTTGGGAATTAACAAGGAGTTGCGTTGTGCAATTGGGGGGCATGGAGTGATGCAGGAGAGAAGGGCGTAGATGACCATGTACAGCGCATGGCAGCTACCAAGATATGCTACGTGCTGAGCGCATGCAGAATGCATTCCTGTGTCCCGGCTGCTATAATAAAGAACCCCCAAAATGGCTAATTGTTCACAATTCCGGAGATTGAAAGTCTGGGATCAAGTGGCAGGCCTGTCTCCTGGGCTGACTGTTCTTGTCCCATGTCCCTGAGTGGCCTTTTCTCCCAGTGTCCTAATCTCTTCTTCTAAGCACCAGTCAGATTGGATTCTGGCCTACCTGAACCCTCTCGCTGTACCTGAATTACCTCTGTTAACACCCTTTCTCCAAATGAGATCTTGGGGTTAGCAGTTCAACATGGGAATTTTGGGCATGACACAGCTTAGTCCATAAGAGGGGACAAGTGGAGGTTGCTTCTTTATTTTTATTTTTTCGGGAACCATTTGGAATGCTCCACTCGCTCATTTTCTTGGCCTGTGATGTGTTCTTAATGGCATTAATTCTTCCTCTGAAGGGCCTCTAAATATAGATACCATCTGGTGCCAGGCAATATGTTATCGCTGATCACCCACTTAACAATTGCTTCCATGTATGCAAGGAGGAAAGGGTTTGGAAGCCAGGGGGAGGCGCGTCTTCCATACAGGGCTCAGCCAGGGACAACCAGAATGGATCCCACTGCAGGGTCTCCGAGAAGATGGAAGGACGCCAGCAGTCAGGATTCTGCCACTGCTTCCTGGCCCTGCAAAACACCCTGCTTCTGTCCATGCTGCTGCCTTTGCAACCCTCTCCTGCTCCTGCAATAAATACTGCTGGAACCGTCTGCTCATTATTGAAAAGCGCCTCCCTACAGCAGGAAGCATCACCTGCCAGCCCTGGTTAATGGCATTTCTACATTGATTAAGGGGAACACTCATCACACAGCTGTCCTCCAACATCTCAGGCTGCTCAGATGCCAACGGCTGCCAGCCTTTCTCCCGCCACCCACTGCCGGCTGGCTCATTCCAGCACTCTGGCTGTGAAGGACAATTTGGCCCTCCCATTAGTTACTTCTAAAGTTCTAGATTTCAATTAGGGAGTTAATTACTTTGTGCCATCTTGCCCCTATTAAAGACATTTTCATTATTAAGTCAATTTGTTAGAACCGAAGTGACTTGCCAAGGCAGAAGCGTGATTGTCTAAGGAGACTCCTGCCCTCACTGCTGCCTCTGCCTGTTTTTACGTGAGAGAGCTGAAAGCTCGATTTCAGGTGTTTTTCATTCATTTAGCAAACACTTACACAGCAGCACTTTGTGCTCACTTTCATGCTAGATGGAGCTAGGAAGGTTATGAAGATAAATCAGATGTGATTCTTGTCTTGAAAGGGGTCAGTAAAGAGTGGAAAAGGAACAAGTTAAATTAGATGTCAGTACTAGAGGCTGGAAATCCACATGATTTTACTGGAGGAGAGGATGACTAATTGGGAGGTCTTTGAAAAATGACATAAAATTATAAACAGATCTTGTAGGATGCGTAGGAGTTTGCTGGCCAGATAAAAGGGAAAGATACTCAGATGACCTCCACTTATGATGGGGTTATGTCCTAGTCAACTCATTGTAGATTGTAGATATTATAAGCTAAAAATGTATTGAATATGCCTAATCTATCCCAGAGAGCCAGTTATTGCCCTGATGATGGAGTGGTTCCTATGCGCAATACCCAGCATCCTGAGAGGGTAATAAGCTGCATCCTGCCACACTGGGAGGAGATAAAATTCAAAATCCAGTTCCTCCTCAGTGCATATCACTTTTAATTCATCACACATCCATCCAGAAGTAGAAAATTGAGCCATTTTACGCTGGGAGTGTCCATAGTTCCCTAAGGCTGTTGCAGTGGGAATGCATGGCTTCTACAATAGATACTTTCTGTCTGCGGTTGTAGACGCTGGAAGTTGCCAATCAAATGTGTTTGGTGGGTGGCGTTCCTTCTGCAGCCTCTGTGAGGAGCTGGCCCCAGCTTTGTCGTCCCTCAGCTTGTGGGAGAAGCGTTTGAATCTTCACATGGTGTTTCCGGGTGTCTTCCCATCTTCAGTTTGCACCTGTCTCTCTCTCTGCGTTGCTCTTTCCTGTGGACATGCATCATGTAGGACCAGGACCTTACTGATGACCTCACTTTATCTTTCTCACCTCTGCAAAGGCTCTATTTCCAAATTCACTGATATTCTGAGGTACTGAGGATTGGGACTTTGGTGTGGGACTTTAGGGGACGCAGTTCTATTGATGCCATTACCCAAAGCAAAGGCAGCAGCACGGACAGAAGCAGGATGTTTTGCAAAGGTTTGCTTATCTGGGGATAGAAACATTGCTGTACCTCAGGGGGCTTTAAGTTAGCTCAGTATAGCATTTCCTCAGAGGAACGTTCAAGGCTACTCCGGGAGTCCTGATAATTTTAAAATAAACCTTGCTTTTCATTTAGAGTGTTTGCTTGGATAGTCACATAAGCAGATGATTCTCTGTACAGTACATAATCCCCCAACCAATCATAGTTCTTCCCTCCCCGTTTCTGCCCCCACCCCACTCCTATATTTTTGTGTGACTAACCTACATCCTCTGTCCAGGGAATCTGTATTATCTAATTCTATACAGATATGTCCACACACACACATCCTGTGCAGGGATTTCCCAGGGCATTGTTTAGTTTACAAATAATGATATCTTTTTACGAATGGTTCTGTATCATTCCACACGGCTTAGTGGAAATCTTTCCCAATCACACACTCTCCGTGGTAACAATGGTTTTTCTTATGAGGTAGGTGAAATCTTAGGTGTCATGCTGATCTGTGACTCTCTGAAGGTCAATTCTATCTGATGGAACAAAGTGCAGATGTGGTATGAACATTTTGTGGAGGGGTGACCATGAGAAGATGATTGAGAAACACCATTTTCAACATCTGTCTGGACTCTTTCTGTTTTTCATTGTGTTCTATTTCACAGTGTGGATGGACCATCATACAATCAGCTATTCATTGTGTGCTGAGATTCCTCCTTGAGGGAGAAGACTGATGTTACCCGACTATTGCTTTCATTTTCATGGTGTGTTGGTCAGCTGTTCAGTTTCTGGGATGAAATATCTGACACCCACAAAGAGGAAAGCTTTATTTAGCTCTCAGTTTCAGAGGTCAGCCCATAGTCCGCTGGCTCCCAGGTAGAGACACCACGATGGAAAGGTGTGGTTGAGCAAACCTGCTCAATTAATGGTGGCAGAGGGAAGCATAGAAGCAGAAGATCCCAGAAGGATGGACTAGAGGCCAGATTTAATCCCGCAGTCACGTGACCATGACCACTTCCTCTAAGTAGCCCTCACCTCCCAATAGCCTGTTTGGTCCATTGATTGGACCTCACCCTGGCACCTCCCAATCCAGTCACTGATCCTCCAGTCAAGTTGACAGTTGGGACTAAATGGAACACCTGGCACAGCTTCTGGGAGTGGAAATCCTGGTTGCAGGATGCCTTAGTTTAATTTTGTGATAAATGTTACAGTTTGCTTTTCCCAGAGGCAGAAGCACTTCTTGTTGGAAGAGATGCCACTCCTCTTCAGCAGCTGTTACGCCCTGACAGGTGTAAGTGGTGTCTCATTGCCATCTTAATTTGCATTGCTCTGACTAGCAGCCAGCATGAGCATCTTTTCATGCACCTACAGCTGTGTGCTTTGCTCTTTGTCTGTGTATATGGGGTCAGGTCCTCTACACTATGGTGTTCATCTGTTCTTATAAATTCCAAGGAGTTCTTTGTATATAGACATATTCACCTTTTACCTAGAACCTGTGCTAAAATGACTTTTCCATACCTGTCATTTGTCCCTCGATTTCCCTTCTGGTTCTTCTTGCATACAAAAATCTTAATTTTATTTAGTTAAATATGGATTTTGATTTTACAGTTTTTTTGGGTTTCTGGTCTTGGTGAGGAGCTTTGCACATGTGACTCCTAGATTTCTTTGCAAATTTATGTTTTTAAAACATTTGGATTGTTCTTGTAACAAAGGTAAAAGGGATACCTATCGGGGCTGGGCTGTTAGCTCAGCGGCATAAGCACCTGCCTTGCAAGTGCATGGGAAAAAAATGTCTTTTAAGTTTTAGATTAATAATGAGTTCCTTTAGTTCCTAATTTTATTTTATTTAAAAAAATTTTATTAGTGTGTGTTTTCAAGAGAGAATAGTGATGTAGGTTTTGAGGAACTGGTGCCTGCATGTAGCATATCTTGATGATTTTCAATCCTTTTACCCTTGTCTCCCCTCTCTCTAAGTCCTTTCCACATCTCTAAGAACCTGCTTCTTGTTTTCTATTAAGATTAATGAGTTTGCCAGTGTATTTTATAAAGAATCCATTCTCTTTGAATTAAACTGTCATCCTTGTATAAATTAACATCTCAAATAAAGCCTGAGCTCTCCACTGTATTTCACTGACTTCTCCAATTCTGGACCAAAACTCTATTGATTGACCCTTCTGTAAATCATGCACACAATTCCAAAGACAAACAAGCCGATGAAGACTCCTTGTCAGCATCCCATGAAGAACTGCATTATGTTACGTCTAGGGGATATTGAACATATCATGTTTTTCCACTGCTCAGAATTTGTTTTAAATGTTTTTGTAAACGTTCATATCTTTCTCCATCTATATTTTGTACTTTTCTTCAGAAACATATTCGTAAGTACTTTATTGTTTTGGACACAACTGGAAAGGAATGTTTTAAGAACAAAGAAAATGTGTTTTTCCTTTTAATTGGATTAACACCATCTCTGGATGGCTGAAGAAATGCAGAGGTGTTGAGTGCAAATGGGGTGCAGGACTCTTGGGAATGCAGTAGTACTTTAAGGGTTCAGTGTGGGGACTTCTTTTAATGACAATCAGGAGGGGGAAGGAAGAGCTGATGTTTCCCTGAGCTTGCTGAGTGGGATGTGTTTGTCTGAGAGAATTCAAGCATTCGGAATGCAAGCACACACTTGAGGCTGGGCCGGGGCCAGTCCTGTAGGGAAATGGAGTTGGGCAAACTCATGACCCCCAGGAGAGCCCTGGCCTCCTGTCCTGTGGCTTCCTCTGCCATCATTTCGGTCCAGTGGAGGTGACCCTGCAGAAGCTGTTTTTCCCTTCCTCATAGTTCTTTTTGTATCTTATTTGCTTTTCAAGCTTTCCTGGAGGCTGGTTTAGGTTCTGCCCAACTACCAGATCTAAGTAAGTGGCAACATTGCCCCTTCCCAGGTGTATCTGTTTGCTTGGCTGTGTAACAAAGCAGAACAAATGAGTTAAACAGCAGGAAAGTATTTTCTTTTAGTGCTGGAGGCTGAAGGTTCAAGCTGAAGGCATTGACAGATTTGACTGGCTGTGTCCTCACACAACCTTTTATTCCTTTGGCATTTCTCCGTGTACGCACATTTCTTCTTCTAAGGATACCAGCAAGGTTGGATTAAGCCCCAAGTGGTCTCATTGTAATTTGCTCCCTTTTTAAAAAACCCTGGCCTTCGAATTTGGTGTTATTCTGAAATTCTGTATTCAGATGCGTGCATGCATGTTGAAGGAAACACTAGATGCTCCCATGAGTAGGCTGCTTTTGATTGCTATAAAAGAACACTTTATGCTTGGTAATTTACAAAGAGAAGAAGTTCACTTGGCTTATCATTATGGAGGCTGGGAAGACCCGGGGCATGGTGGAAAAGGTCTCTGGTAAGATGTCAGTGCTACACCATAACATGCAGAGGGTGAGAAAGAGAAAGAGAGAAAGACAGAGAGACAGAGAACCAACCTTATATATAACAACTGGCCATCTCCTTCATAACTGTCTCCTTCAATTGGCCATCTCCTTCATAACTGTCTCCTTCAAGAACTCATGATTCCAGTCTGTCCATGAGGGCAGTGCCCCAGGACCTGGTCACCCCTCTAAAGCCTCACAGCTCAAGCCATTGCATCCAGCACAGGAACTTTCAGGCGGCCCATGGAGATCACAGCAGCCAGCAAGAGGGGGCAAATGGAAGGGTTCAGCCCCAGATGTTAAGGCTGCCTGTTGTCTCCCTCCTGCACTTACCTTTACAAAGCCCAGCCACAGACGCTCCTTCAGAGAGATGGACCTGAGGGCTCTCTCTTGACATTTGCCATCCTCTTCTGGAGAGGTGCCTGGGCCCAGGCGGTGGGCAGGAGTGGGACCATCTTTGGCTCTGGCTCACAGCCTCTGAGAAGATGCTCCCTTAACCTCCTCCATGTCCACTTTTTCTATCTGCTGCTCACCAGGGATGTCTTCTGGGAGGTCATTAGTAACTGTGTAACGGCAGGCGCCATAGAGTCTGGGGGATTATTCCTATTTCCAGAATGGCTTATTCTGGTCAAAGATGAGAACAGAAGGTACTTGGTGAATATTTCAAATTGATTCAGAGACTGGCAGCACTGGAGCCAGCTATGGCATCTGCAGTGCTTGATTTATTGTGCCAACTTGAGACCTTTAGAAGCTTAACTAAGCCGGCTCAGCAATTTTACACCCTGGAATACAGAGGACCCACCATAGGGAGGCTTGTTACCTGGATGGTACAGAAGGGCAATGAGAAGGACAGACTTGCTTCTGTTCTTCAGAGAGCTCCAGGCTTCGCTTTCAGCTTGGACGTTGTCTCCGGACTGCTAGTGCAGACTCTGGCTTCTGCCTCGGATTCTTCCGCTTTCCGGTGCAGTGTCTTCAGGTCTCTGTCACAGACCCTTCAGATTTCCGTCGCAGACCCACTGGCCTCCTGATACTGACTTTGACCCACGGACAGAAAAATTGAGCAGTATGCATCCCAATGTACTGAGCCTCCAGTGTCAGCTAGCATCACAAAGGGAAAGAGGAGGTAACCTTGTCAAGTGCAAGGTTAAAGTTATAGAATGAATGAACTGACCTTGAGGACAGGGGTAAGGTCATCTTATTAAATATAAAGCTGAATCAAAAGTTACAAAAATGGAGCTTACAACCCAGGGGGAAATGGAATCTTGACAGGACCGCTGTAACACTGATGATAAAACATGATATTTTATGTGGATTCATTAAGGCTGCAATAAGAAAATAAAGGCATACCTCCCCCAGTGACTGCACACATCATGAGAAGTGTGCTTTGAAGCGTGTGGTTTTATAGCATGGAGTGCACTTCCCCAAACCAAGATGCCCGTGGCATTATTATGTGGTTTATAGTGTCATGGGACCTAACTGCACCACAGACTGAAGGCTTAGACAGTAGACTTTGGTGGAGATTGGAAGTCACGATGAGGGTGTCTGCATGGCTGGGTTCTGGGGGCGTCTCCCTTCCTGCCTTGTGGACAGACCCCCCTTCTCACTGGGGAGAGAAGACTGCTCTCATTGTTCATCTTCTTATAAGGCTCCCAGTGCTATGATACTAGGATGACCTCATTTAACCTTCCCTACCTCCTTAACACCTGCACTCCACTGACAGTCACATTGGGGTTAGAGGTTCAACATATGACTGGGGGTGGGGTGGGGAGTGAGGGCACACAGCTAAGTCCATAGCAATATGCTAACAAGTGGAGGTCTTCATCTTACTGGCTCTATTTGCTATTAACTAAGAAAATATGAGTAGGACACCCATCAGTGACTTTCATATCATAGTACAGGATTCCAAAGCACCCAAAGTTTCTAAGAAAGGAAAAATAAATCTACAATGACAGAGTGACAATTGGTAGTTCTGTATTCCAAAGCAGGGTTCATGCTGTATTCAACAAGAAGGAAAAAGTAGTGGACACACATACACACACACACACATACACATACACACCCCAAAGGGCCCAAGGGGATCAGCTAGCGCAGGGACAGCAGAGGCCTGGGAGGGAGACACTATTTACAGTTCCTCTCTCATGGCAGACATGAGTAATTGATCACAACATCATCCCATGACTACTTATTCTCAGATGCAGAAAAGGGAGACCCCACTGTAATCATAGAAGTGTCCCCGCAGGAGACAGGCTTAATTTGGTTCCTGAAAGATGAGCAGAGTTTAGAGACATGGCCCTTAAAGTTTGGTGGCCTTAGAGAACTGACGTATATGCCACAGGGTTCTGATTCAGTCTCTATGAGAGGGAGCATGAAGAATAATTTTACATGTTCCTCAGACCAATTAGATTTCTGGAGAATAGGGACACCGAGGGCATGGGAAAGACTGGCATGAGCAAAGAGAAGGAGTCACTTCAAAGGGATGTATTATGGATTTGAAACTTGTGAAAGTAAAAACTAAGCCTTTCTTCTTTTTAAGCTGTTTTTCTCAGGTATTTTGTCATGGCAACAGGAAGCTGCTGATATAAGAGGAAGAAGTTGAACTGAATGCTGGAATATCGGTTACACCAGAAGAAGATCAAGGCAGGGATGAGCTAGAAATGAGTGGTACAGGGGATCAACACTGTGGATGAGACCAGGAGTACAGCTGTCATCCAGCAACTCACAGCCTCACTCTGGGCACTGTATTTCAGCAAATGCGGGGTGGGACCAGGTTGGTGTATTCATAGGTCTCAGTGACACGTGAACTATCTTCCTAGTTCTGACAAACACTTTTTAAACAGAAGCAGTCAGTGTTGGATATTTTGGTAATGGTTTGGTATCCAACTTGCTGCCACATCTGTGCTATTTTTTTATTAAAATATTCTAGTGTAATTTTGCCCAGTTTCTTATAATGTAGTAGAAATAAGATGATTCTTGGAAGAACTGGCCATGAGGATTGGTTTGAAAACTAGAATCTAAAACAAGGTCTAAGTGTTCACCTTGAAGCAGGAACCAGAGCCATCTACGAATGAGGTGGTGGTGGTGGGGTGGTTTAAGGCATGGTAATAGGGGTTCCGGATACCAGGAGGCCAGCAGGGAAGTGGGAAAAGTTGCATCTACCACAGGGACCTGGCAGAGGATTGTTCTCCAGAACAATGAATAACGAGTGTCTCCAAACCATGAAAGTGTTCAGGGAGAGACCTAGAAATGGCCCTGACATCCACTGTGTGGATCAAAGCATCCCTCAAAAAGGCTGTTGGAGGCCCTGGAGGGAGAGGTCCAATAAGAACTAACCAGAGAGAAATTCGGGGAAGCCTCTGACAGGGTAGGACCAGCAGGGTCTTGGGAAGCTAATAGACCCATGTTCCAACCTTGATTACACCATGCCAGTTGCATGAGTTTGGAAATTCATTCATTTCTCTGAGCTCAGCCTCCTCGTGTATCAAATGCGGGAGTAAATGTCTTCTGAAAGGGTCATGGTGAGAAATACTGGCATGATATTTGGGAAGACTTGATCATGCTGAATGGCCCATAGTGGGTTCTTCATACATCATACTTTCTTTGGAGAGATGAGGATTCATAGATAAAAGATGGACACACAAACTTTAAGACACCTCCTATGAAAAGAGGGGCTCAGTGGAACCTTCCCTTGTATTCTGAGGACTCGGTGACTGATGGAGAAGACAAATATGTACAGGAGATGCTCTTCCTGTTTATGAATTCTGGTCCTAAGAGAATAGCAGCTGCCTTTCCTTGCTCTTTGCTATATTTTGGATGTAAAATGTCCCCCAGTGTCTTATGGGCTCAGAGCTGGGATATTTGGAGAGTGATTGCAGCGTGGCTTGTAACTTCATTGGTGGATCCATCCATGGATGTGCTGTTTGGAGCTGGTTGGACATAAGTCACTTGGGATGTGAGCTGCAAGGGTGTACGCTCGTTCCCAACACTTCCTCTCTGTGTCTGCTTCCTGGCTGGCATGGGTTGAGCAGCTTTATTCTGCCATGCCTTTCCATCATGCCATTTCTGTTTGGAGCCAGTTGACCACACATGAACTAAAACTGTAAACCCAAATAAACATCTCTTCCTTTAAGTTGTCGCTGTAGGCTGTTTTGTCCCAGGGACAAGAAAGCTGATTAATGCCTCTGGAAATACTTGCAATGCCCTGAATCCCATTCTATGAGGAATCCTAAGCAGTCCCATGGAGCAGCCACGTGCAAAAGAACCAAGGCCTCATATGAAAGCTCAAGGCCGCAGCTGCAAGCTACCAGCCAACAACCAGGGCTATCTCACCAGTCAAGTGAGCATCTTGGAATTAGATCCTCCTCAGCAGAGTTTACATTGCATGGGACACATTGAGCCGTCCATCCTATCCCATCCCAGCCCAGCCCAAATCAAACATTTGGGATCAAAGTAAACAATTGTTGTTTAAGCATTAAAAAAACAGTCTGATTTGTGTTACTGCAATCAAATACCTGGGGCAGGGTACTTTATAAACAAAAGAGGGTCTATTTGACTTGTGAAGACCAAATAACATGTTGTTGGCATCCTGGAAGGAGCCACCCTGGCTGCATCACCAGATGGATGACAAGCAAAAAGGAACCAGCTATGTTTACCAAATGCTGATGCATGAGTGGCTTCCTTTATAGCAACTCATTATTCAAGAAAAAACCCATGACTGGGAGATGGTCTCTTCCTGGCAACATCCCCAGCCCATACCTTTTTTTAAGATCTCACCAAGGCTAGCCTGAAATCTGTAATCCTCCCGCCTCAGCTTCCACATAGTGAGGATTTACAGGAATGTACCACCAGAGTGTTGTAAGGCTTCATCTCTTAAGGTTTCTATCCTTTCAACACTGCCACACTGAGGACCAAGCTTCCAGCATGGGCACCTTCGAGGGACAGATCCCATGCAAACTGTCACAAGCCTCTGTGTGTCAGGAGAGTCTGTTAGGAGGTCCTATTACCCAGGAAAGGCATACACCGCAGTGCAATGGAGTGCCAGGCATCAAAGGTCAGGGCAGCAATAGACAGAAGCCACAGCGACAGAAGTTGTCCCTGACATTGCTGACGTGTCACTGCGTAGCCCTTGCCAACTGACCCATTTTCAGTGAACTGACTGACAGGCCCAAGTCAGGGTCTTTGAGCTTTGATGGCAGATGGGTGCTGGTAGAGAAGAGCTTCTGGACCTCTCTGCATCTCAGCCAGGGCCCAGGGCTCACTTCAGACCAGAGAGGTGGCAGCCAGGTTCCAGGTGGCAGAGCTGCATGCCAGCACTTAGCTGAGGCAGGAGGAAGCCTCGGCTCCCTCTTGTTTGGCATCAGGTGGAAATTGTGCTCTCCTTACAATCAGAGGCCTGCTGAATACCCCTGGGCTTTAGCGTCCCCATAAAGGCTCCACAAGCACAGAGGAGCAGTCGACAGCCACAAAACAGATGGTGTGACAGAGATGGGAGGTACTCACCTGAGGGATCACATTGCCTCTAACAATGAGGCTGTAAACAATTCAGTGCCACTTCCTACCTACCAAATTAGCTGGAAAAATAAAAGGGAATTGAGTGTCTCCATTAGCAGTGGGCTTCCGAGGAGCTGGCTTCTCGCTCTGTCCCTGGGAGGATCTTGTCCTGCCCATCTTGGGAAGCCCTGGCTGATGAGATGTGCGGAGCATTATTAATGCCACTTGGCCAAAAATACTGTGAGCTCAGGCTAATGTCTTATGGCATTTGCTGCTTTCCTGGGGCTCCAGAGATGGAAAGAAGGTCCTGAAATAGCAACTCAGAGCTGGTTGTCAAGGCAACAGGATCCATCAGGATGTACCCTTGTTGGGTGATGGGCTCAGCACCGTGAGGGAATGGGAGAAAAGAAATTGCAAATGCAGGCCCTACCCTCCACGAGCCTACATTCTTGGCTGGCGAATCTATTTGGGGAGCATTTCCTTACCTGAGGAGTATAAGTTGGGCGAGATATTAACTAGCGTTAATAAAAAGGAGAATTGTGTGCACAAGGACAAATAATTCTGCAAAGTTATACATCCCCAGGTTTCTCAGGGTTTTTAATGAGCTCTTGTGCATTGCAAAAATCAAAAGCGAGAGGCTATTGATTGGCTATGCTTCCCAGAATTATTTGATCATGAAAACTCCTGTTCTCAGAGCATTTCGGAGGATTAATGGATCACACAATGGCTTTGGAGACCTCCTGTGTAATTCGTCCTTAGAATAGATGGGAAGGCTCTGGAGAGCAGGATGGGTTGGTGTGGGCCAGGGCTCTGGGGAAGCTCCCCTCATGGGGCTGAGCTGAGTCTTGCAGATGCTGGGTGGGCAGGGCTGTGAGGCGATGCTAACTCTTCAACAGCTTGTAGGCGGCTCAACGGCTCTACCCGGGCCTGGCGGAGGTGGAGTTGCATGTGCAATTCTTCCTCCAGGTCTTGTCTGTCTTGTTCGCCAGCACATTCAGTGGCCACCTCCTCCCAGACGCCCTCCCTGGTGCCACAGGAGAATTAACTCCTGTCCATTCTGGTCTCCTCTTTTTGTTTTCCTTTTTTACACCCAACACTTTGACTTTATAAAGATATTCCACACTAAATGCCACACGTGTTTAACAATTTAGGACCAAGGTATAATTTTCAGACTTAAAACTTGTCTTTTGTTGTACCGTCCTGTATATCTCGTTTATAGAGCCTCAGTGTCTTTTTATGTACCATACACTATGCAGTATTGTATCTTTTGCTGGTTGCTCTTACAGTATAGTAGTGTAGTTTTATATTGTTATACATAACAGTGCTGCATGTAAGAGTCATTTCTTTGTTCTGAATATTGTCATATACATAGTATATAAAATTCCTCTTTGAGTGACCAATTTAATTAACAATCTCATTACAAATGGAAAATCTGTTGTTAAATGATGAATGTCTGCAATTCCAAATGTCATCCATCGATCAATTTGTGGTTATTATTGTTATTACTTATTAGCTTTTTTTTTTTTTTACCAAGTCTTCATGTTGAGCTACATATCTGTCCCTTTGTAAATTACTTCTTGGGCTGGGGCCATAACTCACAGCATTGCACCTGCCTGGCATGTGCAAGGTCATGAGTTTGATTCCTGATACCAAAATGTTTTTTGAGACAAAGTCTTTTAAGTTGCTAGGTTGCCTGGATAGGTTTGAACTTGTGATCCTCCTGCTTCAGTCTCTAAGAGTTTTGGGATTTATAGGCATATGCTAGCACAACTGACTTCTGATTACTTCATATCTGGAGTGTGTGTGTGTGTGTGTGTGTGTGTGTGTGTGTGTATGTAAGTGTGATTTTGGGGATGGAGCCCAGGACCTAGTTATAACTCATCTCCATCCCCAGCCCTTCTGCATTTTTAATTGTGGTAAAAAAAATTGTGGTAACAAAATGTTGTGCAACTACTATCCTTATCTCATTCCAAAATTTTTTGTCTTTGAACAGAAATCCTGTACCCATTTGGCAACAACTTCCCATTCTCTCCTGGCCTCTGGTACCTTCTAATGCATTGTTTCTGTTAATCACCTTGGCTAAGGATATCATACAAATGGAATTATATACTCTTTATCCTTTTGTGGCTGACTTATTTCAGGCTCACCCATGTTGCAGCCTGAACCCGAACTTCACACTGGTACGGGCGAGGAACAGTCTATTACACAGCACACCACGTTCCACTCTCCATTGACTGAGGGTTGCACTTGGGGTGCCCCTACCGGTGGCCCTCATGAATGATGCTGCCATGAACTCGAACCCATGTAAGCTTCTGTTTGGTCTGTGCCTGGGCTCTGTCCTTCCCCCCTCACAGCTGCGACTGTGCTGTATCAAGGCCTATTTTTGTCACCTAGGTTTCCCTTTCAGAATCTTTCTGTTCACAAATATTTGTTGAGATCTATGTGTTTGTCACCCTGCTGCTCATGGTGGGCAATGTGATGTACAAGCCTGAATCCCGACTTTTGAGAACATTCTTGGAAATGCTCTGCCTCCCTACTCTCTCTCTCTCTCTCTCTCTCTCTCTCTCTCTCTCTCTCTCTCTCTCTGTGTGTGTGTGTGTGTGTGTGTGTGTGTGTGTGTGTCTGTCCCACACCCCCCACCCATTGGATCCCATAGGAACTCACAGATGGGAAAGTTGTGGGACTTTGAGAAAGCATCTTTGACAGTCTTGCCCTGAGAGGCCTGGGAAGCTTAACCCAGCCCTGGGGGAAACCACTCCTGAGGGTGTGGTGCTCTGAGCCAGGTTTCTTTTATAAAGAACCCTATAAATGATGCCTTATGGTCCGGTCTGAGAGCCATTCGTAAAACACTGGGACGCTGTCTCAGAAGCAACTGTCGTCAGCCTGCCCAGGATGGGGTATATAGCAAACATCACCTGATTGCTTATTTATTGGGAAACAATGTTGCATAAAACTGGGTCTCAGCTCTATCATATTGTTTCTCTCTCTCTCTCTGTCTCTTCTCTCTCTCTCTCTCTCTCTCTCTCTCTCTCTCTCTAGCTTTCCTTCTTCAATATGGGAATAACAAGATAACAAGCCAGACATGCTGGTGCACTCTAAGGCTGAAGCAGAAAGATCGTGGGTTCAAGTCCAGCCTGGGCAATTTAGCAAGACTCTGTCTCAAAATAAAAAGTAAAGTAGGACTGGGGAGTGTAGCTCAGTGCCCTGGGATCAATCAACAGCATTATAAAAAACGGAATAACAGTAATGTCTGTCTCCTTTAACAAGTGTAGCAAATGCCCTCCTCGTAGGCCATATTATTACCGTGACTGTTATTAGTAGAACAATACTTCAGTTCTCAGCACTAAACTAATGTGAGGACCAGATAAGGCCACAGCAGGCAGGAAAGTGGGGTGGGAGTCCCCATCCTGCAAACACTGTGACTTGAGACACTGCACATGGTGACACCAAGAGTAGCTTTCATCATTAGTATCCCCTCTTGCGCTTCCTGGGAGGATGCCACGTGGGACTGCGGAGCACGGAGGCAGCATTTAGAGGTATTTCTTGAATCTTGTCAAGTGGGGCAGCACTGATGGGTTGGCAGGCTGTGATAGGGTGCATCACCCTCTGTGAGCCCTGCAGGTCCACCCCAGGAGCTGGGCCCCGTGCTCCCCACATCACATTTCCAGACAGTGCTGTGGTGCAGGCGTCTTGGCTCCTAGTGTGGTGTCGCCTTCTTTTCATCTTCTTACCCTACAAGAATAGAGTAAATTTGCAAAGGCCAACATCACCTCGTGACCTCCTCCTGGAGACCCACATCCTGCTCTGTCCTGTGTCCCTCACTCTGCTCCTGTTCCCTGAGCATGATTTTCTCGGGTGATGGAGGCTGATTGGAAGGCAGTTTGAGTACATCTGTAAGCCAGGGTCAGAGGAAGTTTGCCACAACCTGGCCCTTGCCATCTCTCCAGCCTTGCCTGTTATGGGACATCACCCTGTGGCCTAACTGGGGGTCAGCACCTCTACTGGTTGCCATGGTGCTTCAGGTATCAGCACCTTTACTTGTTCCATCTCCTGTGACTCAGATACCCCTGTCCCCATAACTGCTTCCGAGATACCCACTCAGCTAAGTGCTTCTGTCTTGGGGAGTACTTCTGGGGCTTCCTCCACTAGAAAGGTTGGCCACTGTCCTACTGGGCCTTCCTGAGCCCACCATGCACTGTCTAGATGACATGCTGGCATGTGTCCTACTTATCACTCTGGTCTCTTTTTAGGTCTGTCTTTCTGCAACTCTTCTCCTGTCCAGTTGAGCTACAGATGGCAGGGACTTTGCCTCCTTTAACCTGGGTGCCCTGTTGCTAGTACCATGCCCTGAACTGGGCACTTAACCAAATGCTCTTCCTCTAATGAGCAAATGGAAGAAACAATTTCTGTGCACTGAGTCATGTGCCCTGTCTTATGCCTTCCAACCCTGCTGCCCCGCTCAGTGAGCATGGGGGGGGGGGCATGGCACCCTGAGAGAGATGTTAGACATGGATAAGAAACTCTCCTCTGGAATAAATTGCTGCTTTTCAGGTTTTCCTGGGGTGGCTTTGCTCCAGAGTAGATGAGCTCAGATTTCTTGGCCCTGGGAGCAGAGCCCAGCTGCAGTACCATGGAGCCTCTCCAACCTGGTTGCCTGCCCAATAGGTCTTTGCCTGTTGAAATTGTGCTTGTGTCCTCATTGGGGCTCTGCCTGGCATTTGGAAGCTGCATAATAAACAACAGTTGGCCACGCATGGGTGGAGCCAATGGGCTAACTACCCTGGCTCGCAAAGGGGTGTTTGGGCTGCATTCAGCCAATCAGGGGGAAGATGGGCAAGTCCCATGGTCCTCTGCCTCCAACTTGGCTCTGAGACTGCAGCGGCCACCATAAAGAGGCTGCCATCCTGGGGAGTAAGGGCCGCTGTCCTGTTGCCCAGTCTATTCCACTTATACCATCTGAGTGACAGCGAGGTTGCTCCTGCGTAGGGGGTGCTGTCACACTTCTTATCCTACTGAACTCTTTCAGGAAATCTGTGAAATGCAGGGAGCCTAATTCACATTTTACACTTGAAGAAACTAAATTGAACATGTGAAGTCACCTAGCCGAGAAGACAAGAAGAGAATCATTTCATTCAAATTCCAAAACACTTTCCACCAGGGCGTTGAGTGCATTTGGGGGGTAGGGCGGGAGATTTGTTTTTTGTTTTGTTTTTCAAAATAGCTGGGAAGAGAGCTGGGAAGATCTCATGGGCCAACTGTCAGCATTGTTTGTCTTGTGTTTGGGAGGCGGTCCTGGTTCCAGGAACCTGCCAATTGTGGAAACATAAACACAAACACTCAGGCTCTGTCCCCTTTTCTCCCATGATGCCCCTGGTCTGCACCTCTGCTCCACTGCTGTTTCCTGTCCCCCAGCCCCTGTGACCTAGGGTGGTGCCGGTCTGCACTCCACGGAGCACAGGTCCTCTTCCTTCTCCTGCCAGTGTCTTTGGGACCACCTACTCCACCTGGCTCTGCAGTTTCCCCTCAGCCTCTGCCAGGCTCAGCTGTTCTACATTGGGGTCCCCTCCCACCCCCATCTGCAGGATGCTGAAGTTGCACTGAGCTCCGTGGCAGTGGGGAAGACCTGGCTCCTGCAGATGAAGACTCGATATGGATCCTGCTGGCTTTGGAGAATCAATTGTGCACCTCTCTTCCCAGTTCTGAGGTTAAGGACATCATGTTGAGAGCTTGAAATTAGTCATATTCAATTTCCTTGGGAAAACACACCATCCAGAGTGGTAAACTCTGTTACCCAGGCCCTCTCTCCCCTCACCTGCTTCAAATATTTACTCACACATCAGAAGATCTCTCCACTGGGGGTCCCCACCAGTCTGTGGCCTGTTACCACCGGGCCACATAGCAGGAGGTGGGGAGCAAAACTTGCTGTTTCCGTTGCCCCCATCTCCGTATCATGCTTGAGCTCCTGCTCCTGGTGAATTAGTGGGGGCCATAAATTCTCACAAGGGATGGATCCTGCTATGACCTGCAAATGTATGGGATCTAGGGTGTGGGCTCCTTATGAAAATCTAGTGTAATGATAAAAATAAAGCACACGATAAGTGCTGCACACTTGAATCATTTCTAAACCACCCTCCACCACCAACCTTGGGAACCTGTCTTCCACAGAACCGGTCCCTCGGCCAGGAAGGCTGGGGACTGCTGCATTAAGTCTGCTAGGGTCTGCCATCCACGTCTCCTCCAGCCGGGCTCTTAGCCCCTCTGCTTCTTCACAGTGATGGCAATATGATAGCATTGCTGCCTTTCTCTCTTCTTCCCTCAGGCTTCACTTCTGCAAAAAACCATTAAGCATCCTTTTATAATTTTGTCAAAATTTCCTCTGCTCAACATTCGCAAAAACACAATTCCACACAACAGAACACTGACAGTGCATGGTAACCTATTTCAGTAGACAGTGGTGTGGAGGTGGACTTTCACATTTCTCCTCAGGATCAGTCTTGACAGCTGGTTAGACGTGTACATGTATCAGTTCAATTGAAAAAGAAACAACCCCTGAGTCCCTGGGCGGATTAGTGTGTAAGGGATTGACTCATGGTTGAGTTGGATATATTAGACCCACTGTGTGCTCTGGGAGTAGACCTACTGTGTGCTCTTAGGGGAGTGTTAGACCCACTCTGTGCTCTCAGGAATATTAGGGCTTTGGTGTGCTCTTGGGTGACTTTCTCAAGGATAGGCTTACTGACCCCCAGAGTACACTAGGATGTGTTAAACTACTTTGACTTATAAAGCAAATCCCAAACTCAAGGGCTTAATTCAATAAGCTTATTTCTCAGCCACACATGTGTTATTGATTTGGATAGGGAAGCTGGGTGAGGATCAGGTGTGGAGAATCCAGTCATCTCTTCATTTAGTGCTCCTTTGGCCAGGATGAGTTCACATCGTCATATCCAAGGAAGAACCACGTCCCTGCCATGTTGGGGAATCCTCTGCTGGATTCCAAGTCCTGAGACTGAAACACTGAAGTTTTGATCTCTGAGATCAGTGAGGCTTCTTCTTACTCAGTTTGCATCTTTGGTTTCAGTTTTGCCAAAGCAAACAAGCATGGTTTTGAAAGCAGATTGGGTTCCCATCTCGTTCTTGGCTAGGCTCTCCAATGTCCCTCGCTGAGGGGTATCGCCAGCCCTTCCCCAATTAGTCTGCTCGAAATGCTAATCAGAGTATTAGTGCTCTATAATCATTTCTCTCAAAACAATCTCAAGGCCCACTTTACTCCTTCTAAGTCTTGGGAGAGACCAAATTCGAACTCATTTCATCCTGGCCAAATGTCAATCATAAGAGGAAATCTAGATGAAACTTTAATTGCAAGATGTTCAGTGCAAATTTAATGAGTGAAATAGGAGATCTGAGAATTCCCACATTCTCGGCTCATGCATAATGTTGACTTAAATTGGCTCTCCCGAGGTGGAGGGAATTGCATTTTTAGAATTTACACACCAGAGAGCAAATAGGCTGGACCCTGAAGGTTAAGGTCATAAATCAGATCATTTAACTGGCTTTGAGCGATTGCTGGAGACCGTAATGGTGAGGAGAGTAGGCTACAACCATGACGATGGCTCTGCCTCTGATTACTACAATGCTACTCAATATTCATAAATCATTGGTCATTAATCCCCCAAATAGTACCTGTCAGCTTTCTAAATAAATTTCCAACCTGCTAATGGAGATTCAAAGAGGCTGATCGATGGGAGCTCAAAATCCAGACAAATGGAAGTGTCTCGGTGACAGACTTGGAAACACGTCTTTTTCTAATTTGAAGTAAAGACGTCCCAGCTGAAACTGCTCTTTGCGAGGGAGGGATCTTTTTCAGGCAGCTTCTCCTAACACTTGTCATCTCTGTGGATGACAGCCTTGATGTTTACATCTCAATCGTGAAAATTCTGCTTGGGACCAAATCAAATGAGTTAAAAGCTTCATTTCAATTGCCGTTTCATCCACGTTTACCCAGAGTAATTGGAAAATAAGCGCACGGTGCTGCGAAAGGCCATGGCATTTATTGGCTAGAAAGAGAGGGAGTGGGGGGAAGCAATTGTAATTGGAGCATCAGTCCGTGGGGTAACAAATTTGGGAAGAAATGGAGAGATGAAAATGAGGATGAACTCGCCGGCACATGAAACTGAAAAGCGATTTCATTGTCTCAGACACTTCAAATTCAAGTTCATTTTCTCTTTGCCTTGTTGCTGGGATGGATTCATAAATTATATATGGTGGTGACCAGACTTCTGGATGAGGGCATCATGTTGACTGGAACAACAGGCGCCACTCAGCGATTCTGCATTTTAAATCTGGAAGAAAATGAGATTTGTGTGTGGGTACAGAGGTGAGGGGCTGGAGAGATTCATCTTGTTTCACCTTGAAAAAAAGGAGCCAAAGGAGACAAACCTGAAAAAATAAACATTGTTTTCAAGTGTAATTGCTCAGAATCATAGCGCAGCCTCTTTTAATCTCAAATTTGTTAGAGAGAACAGAAACAAACATTTTAGCTACAAACCCTCCCCATTCCTCTCCATCAGGTGAGAAAACTGAGGAAGAGAAGGGAATTCTACCTGGGCCACAGTGCAGGGCTGAAATCCAGGCCAGCGCGGATAAAGTGAGTAACTACTAGCACCCTCAGCCCGTCAGAGCCCCGTTCAAGCCCCTCTCCACCTTCCCATCATTCTCCAGCCATAGCAGGTTCCCAGCCCCGCACGCTAGTGCTCCCATGTACAGCTCTGTTTGCATAAGACAAATAGCCACTTGGGTTTTAACATTTTCTTAGTCTCCACCCAAACTTCCTCTGCTGAATCTGATGATGGCACAACTACTGTTTTGTTTTTTCACCTTCTTAACGAAGGACGTGCAATTTTTATTTGAAAGCCAGTAAAGTGTCTCATTGTTGAAGTAATTCAATTGGGAGCCAAAGAACTCACTCACTCCATGTGTTCAGCAGCTGAGATCCAAGTGGAGGTAAACAATGTCCATAAAACTTTTCCTCCTGCTCTGTCCCTAGAGGCAGCCAAGTCCAAGGCTCCTCCTGTTCTGTTAGAGTCACTTCTAGTCAGTGGCAGCCCCACCAAAGATCTTAGTGACTAAAATCCTAAAAACACATGTTTTTCCTTATAGATAGCTACCTTTTGATTTCAGAAGTAATGTATACTCATTGTGGCATTTGGGGGAAATACAGAGAACTATAAAATTGTAACAAACACCACTTCTAGCCAGGCATGGTGGTGCATAGCTGTTATTCCAGCATTCAGGAAGCTGAGGCAGGAGGAGTGCTGAATTTGAGCCCAGCCTGGCCTACATAGTGGTTTCACGGTGAGCCTGCCCTAGGTAGTGAGACCCTGTCTCCAAAACCAAACCAGGTAGCTGAGGGGTTAGCTCAGCAGCTCAAGCGCTTGCCTAGTAATCACAAGAGTGTGAGTTCAATCAAAAAAGCCACACCAGGCCAAAAAGCAAAACAAAGCAAGCCAAGCCAAACCAAACCAAACCAAATCAAATCGAATCAAACTGACATGTGCAAGTATTTGTTCAGGTTAAAAGGTTTAGGCATAAAAAAATCAAACAATCAAACAATGAGCGCACAAACTTTTTGATGAACTTACAGAGATTAGTGGTGTAGTTATCTATCTTGATGAACTTACAGAGATTAGTGGTGTAGTTATCTATCTTGTATATGTACATACAATCTTTTCCTTTCTTCTTTTCTCCTTTTCCCTACCCCACTTGCTCTTTCCTTTTGAGCACTTTCTTTCCCTTTCATTTTCACAATATCTATTGCATATTTTGGATCTTATTACTCTTTCAGTTTTTTTTTTACACTAGGGAGTCAGTATGATATTTACACATGTGAGTTTGATTTATTTCACTTATGAGTATGGTCTTAAATTGCATCTATTTACCTATGAAGCCTCAAGTTTATCCTTCTTGATACCTGAGTAATACTCCATTGCATAAAATAGCACATCTTTTTTACCCATTCAACGCTTGATGGTCATTTGGGTAATTTCCAAGATCTAAATTGTGCTGCTATAAATATGGGTGCACATATATCACTATGGCATGATGCTTTTGATTCTTCTAGGAAAATACCCAGAAAGGGAATAGCTGGATTGAATGAGACTTCTAATTATAGTTTTTTAAGATATCTCCATACTGATTTCCACAGTAGTTGTACAGTCTACACTGTCAACAACAGTGGAGAAAGGCTCCTTTTTCCCTAAAGCCCCACAAACATTTGTTATGGGCTGATTTCTTGATGATAGCCATTATTTCTGAAATGAGATGGAATCTCAGTTGCATTTTGATTTTCATTTCTCAAATGACTCGTGATGTTGAACATTTCTTCATGTATTTATTTGCCATTTGTTTTTCTTCATCTGAGAAGTGCATGTTCATCTCAGATCCCCCATTTTGGATTGGGTCTTTGAGTTCGGGGGCCTGATGTTTTTCAATTTTTTATATGTTCTGGATATAAGTTCTTTGTCTGAGGAACCGTTTGCTACATTTTTTTGCCATTATGTGGGTTTTTTTCTTCACTCTGTTTGTGGTTTCTTTTGACGTGCAAAAGCTTTTTAATGAGATGAGATCCTAGTTGTTGATTCTTTGAAGTACTTCCTGGTGCAGTTTGCATTTTGTTCATGAACTTTTTGCCTACACCTAAGTCTTCAAGATTTCTATTTACCTTGTCTTCTGGTAGATTTAGGGTTACTATTTTAATATTTAGATCTTTATTTTGACTTTAGTGCATGGTGATATATATGTCTAGTTTTAGCCTTCAGCATGTGGAAAGTCCACTTTTATAGCACCATTTATTAAAGAAGTTATCTTTCTTCCTGTGAACCTGCTTGGCCCCTTTGTCAAACATAAGGTTGCTGAGTGTCTTTGTAGTTGTGTCTGCATCTTATACGTTGTTTTATTGATCTTTAGGTCTGTTTTTATTTTTTGCTAGTACCATGCTGATTTTATCACAGTAGCTTTTTAATATAATTTATTTTTTAATTTTTTATTTTAAAGATAATAGAGCAAAACAAAACAAAACAGAACAAAGCAGATCAGAACAAAACAATGCAAGCAACACAGGATTTCAAAACAAGACAACAGGAAATCAATAGTGGCTACCACAGTGTCTGTTGTTTTCTTCAAAATAGTTGTTCATATCTTCACACATAATGAATTTAGAAAATACAAAATAGTATAAAATGGATAAAAAAATAGTGAAAGCATTACAGGCCTTCAAAGCCAGACAATTGGAATATCAACAATAGGTACCATAATGTCTCTTATTCTCTTCAAAATAGCTGTCCATACCTTCACACCCATTTATTAAAACTAAATAATACAAAACAAACTAAAATCAATAAAACAAGAAATAAAAGCATTACTGGACTTCACAACAAGATGATAGGAAATCAGCAATGGCTACCATAATGTCTCATTTTCTTCAAAGTAGTTGTTCATACCATCACGTATAATAAAATCAATTCTTGTAAACTCTGTAAGACAAGTTCTAGGCATGTATAAGCCTACACATGTGCATCTATCCTTTCTGTGTTAGATGGAAAAACAAAATCAAAATGAATCAATTACAAGAAAAACAAGAAAGAAAAGAAACAAACAAATAACAACAAAGAGCGAAAAACAATGACAATATAGGTCCTCAAAACAAGGTGTTAGGAACATAACTAAGGTTGTTATTGTGCACAGTTATCTTCAAAAGGGTTACTCAGATTACCACATATAAGCATTCAAAATTGATCCAATCCTGTGAATGTTGGCTGTTTTGTTCCAAAAACTAATAGAATTAGTAGTGCAATCATCTTAGCTATATTAAGTGTGTATATAAAAATTTATATCTTTTTTCTTTTCCCTTCCTTCTTTTCTCCTTTTCCCTGAGTTATTTTTCCCCTTTGAGCAGTTTCTCAGCCTTTCACAATATTTATTGAGGATTTTTGTCATGGTTTATGTCTGTGGCCCCAGGCCTCATGAGTTTGAATTGCGCATTTGTTAATTGTAATTGTCTAGTGTTGGATTGATTGTGTCAGTGCTCCACCCACAAAGGGGTGGAGCCGTGATGTGATATAATGGCAGGAAGAAGGTGTGTCTTGCTCTTTGCTGGTTCCTGTTTGCTGTTGGCGGCCACCATGAACTGTGGCCCAGCCATGCCTGCCTGCCTTAGAGCCAACTGAATGTGGACTGAAACCTCCAAAAACTGTAAGAAATAAACCTTTCCTTTCCCAACTTTGGGCTTCAGGTATTTTGTCTCAGTGACGAGTAAAAAGTAACTAAGACAATTTTGTACCTTGTTTACTCTTTTAATTTCTTATACTAGGGAGACAATACAGTATTTATTTACACATGTGAGTCTAATTTATTTCACTTATGAGTATGGTCTCAAGTCACAGTGTGATCCTTCTTTATAGCTGAGTAGTACTGCATTGCATAAAAATACCACATCTTTTTTATCCATTCCTCAGTTGATGGGCATCAATATTGTTTCCAAGATCTGAATATTACAAATTGTGCTGTTATAAACATGAGAGCACAAGTATAACTGTGGTCTGTTTTCAATTCTTCTAGGAATATGCGCAGAAGTGGAACAGTAGAGTCAAATGGGACTTCCAGTCTCAGTATTCTGAGGAACCTCCAGGCTGGCTTCCACAGTGGTTGCACCAGTCTAGACTCCTACCAACAGTGCAGGAGAGTTCCTTTTTCCTCATAGCCTCTCCAGCATTTGTTACTGGTGGTTTTCCTCATCCTGGCCATTCTTTCTGGAGTTAAATTGAATTTCAGGGTGGTTTTAATTTGCATTTCTCTAGTGACCAATAATGATGCACATTTTTTCATGTGTTTATTTGCCATTTGTAGTTCTTCATCTGAGAAGTGTGTATTAATCCCAGATGTCAATTTTTGAATTGGGCCTTGAATTTCAGGGGTCTGAATTTTAAAAATTCTTCATTATGTTCTACATAGAAGTCCTTTGTCTGAGGGGCAGTTGACTAAGATTTTTTTCCCCAGTTTGTGAGTTTTTTCTTCATTATGTTGGAAATTTCTTTTGACATGCAAAAGCTTTTTAATAAGATGAGATCCCAGTTATTGATTCTGGGAATTATTTCCATGCACTTTGATTTTTGTTCATGAATTATCCACCCACCCCTATGTCTTCATGATTTCTACCTACTTTTTTTTCCAGCAGATTTAGTGTTGCTGTTTTAATATTTAGATTTTTGATTCATTTTGACTTTAGTTTAGTGCATAGTGATAGGCATGAGCCTAGACTTAGTGTTTAGTATTTGGAAAGCCAGATAGGCATGAGCCTAGACTTAGTTTTTAGCATTTGGAAAGCCAGTTTTTCCAGCACCACTTATTAAAAAGGCTGTCTTTCTTCCAGTGGATATGTTTGGTCCCTTTGTCAAAGAAAAAGTGGCTGAGTGTGTTTGTAGTTATTGTATCTTTTAATCTATTTCATTGATCTTCATGTCTGTTTTTATTGTAGTACCATGCTGATTTCATTACAGTAGCTTTGTAGTATAACTTTAAGTCAGAACTCATGATGCCTCCTGTCTTGTTTTTGTTGCCCAGCATTGCCTTTGTTATTGTAGGCTCTTTTCTGGCTCCAGGTGACTTTTTGAAATGATTTCTCTATATCTCTGAAGTATGCCAATGGCATTTTGATTGGAATTGCATTAAATCTGTATAATAATTTTGGGAGAATGGCTATTTTCACAATGTTTGTTCTTCCTATCCATGAACAAGGAATGTCTTTGCATTTTCCGGGATCCTCTTCAATTTCTTTCTTCGGAGTATTGAAATTTTCACTAAATAGATCTTTTATTTCCTTTGTTAGATTGATTCCTAAGTATTTCATTTTTCGGATGCTGTCATGAAGGCTATGTATTCTTTTATTTCTCTCTCAGTGAGTTTGCTATTTGTGTGTAGGAATGCTATTGATTTTTGACTATAGACTTTGTATCCAACTACAATCTAAATTTAGTTATTATACCTAGAAGTCCTTCAATGGAGTCTTGGGATCTTCTATGCAGAGTGTCATGTCATCTGCATATAATGATAATTTAACTTCTTCTTTTCCTATCCTTATTCCTTTTATTTCTCTCTCTTATATAATTGCTCTGGCTAATATTTCCAGCACTATGTTGAACAGGAATGGTGATAGTGGACAGCCTTGTCTTATTCCTGAGTTTGGTGTAAAAGCTTACAGTTTTTGACCATTATGATGCTGGCTGTTAGTTTGTCAAAGATAGCTTTTATCAGACTGATATAAAGACCTCAATTTTCTGTAGTTTTTATCATGAATGAGTGTTGGACTTTATCAAAAGTTTTTTATGCACCTATTGAGAAAATCATGTGATTCTTATCTTTGGCTCTATTGATATGATGTATTACACTTATTGATTTGTGTATGTTGAACATCCCTGCATTCCTGGGATGAATCCCACTCGGTCATGATGTATAATCTTGTTGATGACTTGCTGCATTTTGTTTGCTAGTATTTTATTGAGGATTTTTGCATCTATGTTCATTAGGGAGATTGGCCTAAAGTTCTCTTTTTTGGTTGGGTTTTTCTCTGGTTTTGGTATTAGGGTAATATTTGCTTCCAGGAATGAGTTAGGGAGAATTGCTTCCTTTTCAAGTTAACTGAAGAGTTTGAGGAGATGGTTTTCTTGTACACAGCATATTGTTGACAAATGTTCCCTGCAGTAAGTCCAAGCCCCTGGGTCCAAACCAGGACAGTGGGTTTTGGTGTTGTCAACATCAATGCTGTGACTTTTTTGCTCATTTGTGAAATGTGTGGCAAAATCTGCAGGATTTACTGGCAGGACTGACCTGACATTGACGTTCTCGAGTTCAATGGCATTTCATAAAAGCCATGTTAAATCCTTGCTGATGCCTCTAACAGCGATGTTTCCAGACTGAAAGCAGCGCATCACTAGACAGATTTTATCTGTGGGAGACACACTGAGACACTGCCTTTTGGGGGAAGAGCAGAACCATTAAAGAGAAGGGGGCCCAGTTTCTCGTGAGCTGTGTCCCTTATTGCCCTCTGACAAGCTCCTGGCTCTGTGATTCCATCCGCCCGGGCAAAGGCAGCTCATCCTGGGCCTCCAGATTCCTAACGGCCTTGAGAACTCAGATTCCTAACCAGAGCCGAGTCTGGACACCAGCCTCACTGCCAGCACTACTGTTTAGCATGGTGGTGCCATCTGAAAGGCAGGGATCCCCATGCTGGCCCCCCACATCCTCCTTTCTGTCATTCTGTCGTGTCCCACTAGATGTGCTCTAAGCCTTTAAAGTTGCCATTATCATGGGATCCGAGGCACAGCCAAGGTTCACAGGCATTTTTCTTAGAATTCCTTCCTTCACCCCATTAGTATTTACTGATCTCTTTCTATGTCAACAGCATGACATTAGACACGGAACATCCAGCAGTAAAAAGACACTGTTGATGGCTACGGACAGCAGGGAGAGAAAGATACCCATCTGTGTGTTAACTGAGTGAGGCTGAGAGGCACAGGGAGCCTCCTCTGCAGTGCTGGGTGTGGTTCTTTGGTGGCTCAGACTCTTCTATTTTTTTTTTTTTTTTTTGTCTTTTTCATTTTTATCAGTATCGGGGATCGAACTCACGACCACCTGCTTGCAAGGCAGGTGCTTATGCTGCTGAACTAAATCCCCAGCCCCCAGACTCTTCTATTTCAAGACCACTCAAAGACTGTGGCTTCATTGGTAAAGGAGTAGGCAGGGATAAGATCTATTTTTGTATTTTATTTTATTTATTTTCTGTAGTACTGAGGATTGAACTCCAGACCTTCCCACTGAGCTACACCTTCAGCCCTTTATGATTTCTTAGTTTGAGATAAAGTCTCAGTAAGTCACTAAGTAACCCAGGCTGGGTTGAATGTACGATAATCCTGCCTCAGCCTCATAGAGTTCTGGAGTTACAGGTGTGTGTTGCTGTCCCGGTCATGTTATCTGTCTTGAGGGCCATCTGAAGCCTTAGCTGGGGGGATCCTTTTCAAGCATTCTGCCTGGTGCATTTGGGTTAACAGCTACTCAATCGGTGTGAACAACACAGGTACCAGGTGTGAGGACTTCGACTTCAAATGGCAGCTTGGCTAGAAGTGCCAGGGTGTGGGCAGGAGGCCCAAGCGGTCCTAGGAGTTCAAGCTCGTCCCTCATCTTGAAGTACAGCACTCCCGGGATTAGCCTTTGTCAGCCACTGAGGCCTCAGCTCTGTTCACACCCGCCCTATTAATACACTCAAGGACCCCGAGAGAGCGCTGTGGAGGACCAGGGTGCTTGCCAGATGGGCATTTGCCACCCGAGTGCTCCTTGCTCCCCAAGCACAGAGCAGGAAGATGTGGGGCGCCTTAGCCAGTGTCCCCCATGGTTGGAGGAAAGGGGAAACCCAGAGCAGAGCAGGCTGCCTGTCCCTTGGCTGTGGGACAGTGGCGTGTGCTGCTGGAGCTAAGTGGCTTCAGAGAGGAAGGTGGGATGGAGGTGTTTGCCCCAGGCGAAGAAGCAGCAGAGACGCACACAGCACAGACGGAGAGGGGCAGGAGCAACAGGCTGACCAGGAAGCTCATGGCTCAAGCAGTCAAGGATAAGAGCTTACACTCTCTGATACCCACACAAGTGGTCAGCAGAAGAACCACTAACTGGACCTGGCCATGACAGTGGGCATAGCCAAGGACGTCACCAGCAGCCCCCGTGGCTTTGGTGTCCTTACTTCCCATTTCTCTTCCCAGTCTGCAGCAGTGGCCCATCTCCATCTCATCAGCAGGGCTGGTCTCTGCTGTCCCCTTACCTTGTTATAGCTCTTTATCATTTTGTTCCACATACCAATTGCTTGGGGCTCCTCTGGAGCAGGGAATAAACCACTTTGAGACCAAGTGTCCTGGTTACTTTCTTATCACTGAGATAAAATGTGGATAACCACAATCTAAAGGAGAACTTTATTCTGGCTTGTGTTTCAAGTTTGTGGTCAGCTGGCTCCAGGGTACACAGGGGACGGTGGAAGGTGTGGTGGAGGAGAGCCGCTCACACCATGGTGCAAGGAAGCAGAGAGAAGATAGGAGCTGGGGAAGGAGATGCACCCTTCCAGGTCACCCCCCAGTGATGCCTCATCCAACCAGGCCCTGCCTCCTAAGAGCACATTTAGATACAGGGCCTTTAGGATGCAGTTATCCTCCAAATGTCCTATATCTGAGAGCATGAGAATTTTGGGGATCATTCTTGATCTACACCAAAGTGCCATGTCAGATGGACCCTGTTATGGAGCCCTACGTCCCAGTGCTCTCCTGTCTTAGGGTGGTGACTACCTGGCAATTCTTCTATCTTCCTCCAGACTGGAGACTGGCTGGGGCTACCCTGTATCATCTGGGCAGGGTACACTGAGCCCATACCTGGCCCCAAGGAGCCCAGGCACTGAAAACGTTCCTTATTGGATATTTCCCAAGTTTTCTTCCTGTCCCACTGTATCCAGATGGGGCACCCCGGCTGACAGGAGGCCCTGCAAGATCCCAGGCACTGTTGCTCCCTTGTGATGCTTCCTGACCCTTGGGCGCACACACAGGTTGACCTGGTGCCTGAGGAAGGAGTGGAACTCATTTCTGAGATGTCATCTGGGAAATTCTTGGCTAGGTCCCAGGCCCAGGAGGGCAGTCAGGCAGGAGATGGCTTTCGCTAGTGGGCACAGTGATTGTCTCATGAGAGCACCCAAGATCTGGCAGTCAGGGGGGCGCTGACATACTGACTAGGGGTGACAGTCTCCCAGACCCAACAAAGAAGGAACCGAGCTAAGGGTTTTAGGCTGCCAGTGATCTGACACTACCCTGGGCTTGAGCCCCATGTGAGTCTGTCTTCCTCTTGGGGCTCCGTGTCCAACCCTCAGATCTAAGGTGTCCTTTCTAATGGGGTGCTCCTACTGCAGGCACACAGGGCTCTGCACAAGGGCTCAGGCTGTCAGCTACGGTTACGTCCTCATCCCTAGAGGGGCCTGAAACTGTATCACTGAAGCAGGGGTCCATGGGAGGCTCTTCATGCTGCCTCCCGCACCCTGCTCTACCTCCTGGACCTGGAGAATAAGCCGTGAGAATGTACAGGGCACCAGGAGGAGGAAGAGCAATCAAGAAATAAACACACGGAATATTCACTGCCATCCCAAACACACCCTACCACAGGAAGATGAGGGGAGTCTTAGGTGGATGAACATATGGAGTGCTAACCAGGTATGAGCACACCTGTAGTCCCAACAGTCTGGGAGGATGAGCCAGGAGGATCTCAAATTCAAGCCCCGGCTGGGCAACTGAATGGTTTAATAAGACCCTTATCTCACAATAAAAATGAAAAGGGCTGAGGATGCAACTCAGTGGTAAGGACTGCGGTTCAGTCCCCAGTAACACACACATGCACACGCACACACACACACACACACACACACACACGCACGCACACAAGGTGCACGGGTCACATCTCAAGGGATTGTAGTCTCATAGGGCGGGGGAGGCTGCCTTGCTGGACACAGAGCTTCGTGCTTGATGAGAAGTCCTACAGGGCTGTGCTGTCCTAGAAAGGGGCTCGGCAGCGTCATCCACGTGACCCGGAAGGAAGTAGGGTTCTGCTTTCACTTTGCTGAGTCTCCTGTGATGGCTGCTTCCTTCTGTGCCAGTGCAACGCTGGGCAAATGGAGCTGACAATAACCACAGGCCACTTTTTCACCACTTCCATTGTAGCTAGAGCCGTGGGCAGGATGGCTGAGCAACTGCCCTCAGAATACGTATAGTCCATGTCCCACAGCCTTCAGAGGCATCCTCTACCCAATTGTCATCTTTTCATTGTGGAATTATGTGGCTCATGCCAGCAGCCCTTCGTTTGACCCTGTGGACACAGTCATCTGACTTCGGGAGCTGTGAGCGGAGAGGCTCTGGTCCTGTGTGTGTGAGTGGATGAGGGAGTACCCGGCTCTCGGGATCTGGGGTTTACACCTCCAGAGCCACCAGGGTGGGCTGCAAGGGGCAATGCAATACCAACCTTGCTGCTCTGTCTTTCCATCCAGTGCCAAGAATGTGACTTTACCTCTCAACCAGGTCTGAGACAGAAGTGTCCTGCTGATGCTCGGCGCTGCAGGGAGACAGGAATGCAGAACGTCTCCCCAGAAAGTCCTGTCCTGCAGAAAAAGGACCAAAGGGACTGTGGAGGACACTCCTCAGACTCTGGGGCAGAAGCAGCCCCCTGGTGAGCTCACTCTGGGCAGAGTCAGGGCTTAGTGTGTCCCGAGAGCTTGGAGATGGATGGAAGTAAGATGCCCAAGCAGCACTGGACGTCCTGACCCAGGAGAGCAGCCCACAGCCAAGACAGTGCAGGGCGCTTTGTAAAGGAGCCATGGAGGGGACAACACCAGGAAGAGGCAGAAAAGAGACCCTCTCTCTCGTCCTCAGTTAGCTGGGGTTTTCTGCCAGCCCACCCCTTCTGATACTGGCGATTAAACCCAGGTCCTTTTCCACTGAGCTACATCCTCAGCCCTTTTAAAAAACTTTTGATGTTGTTTAGACAGGAACCACTTGCTAGGTCATTCAGTTGCCCAGGTTGAGCTTGAACTTTGATCTTCCTGCCTCAGCCTCCCAGAGTGTGGTGTCATGGGCACCTGGATTAACAGTTGGAAGCTAATGTTGGGAGCTAACGTTGTAATCTCACTCTGTGTAACAGGGAGCCTGTTATTGTCTGATTACTGCAGCTGCATTTGAATCCAGGTTTTCCTGATCCTTGGATCCTTCTACTGCCCCAGACATTGGAAGGGCAGCAGAGGGAAAGGCAAGGGGAAGATTAGCCTGGTGGCTGACACTTGTCACTAACTGGAGGTTAAGCACGGATCAGCCTGTAGCTTCCTGAAAAGTCTCTACATGACACAGTCTGGCCCCCTGCAGATGCCCAGGTCAGAAGACCCTGCTCAGAGGCCACGCACACCCTGACCCAGAGCTCTGTTGCTGTGGACAAATCCATAATCAGCCCCACCCCTCCTCCCTCTTCTGTCCCTGTGCAGGTGCTGGGTTCTGTAGTGGCTGACCATGTGGCATGGGACAGCCAGGGCCTGGGGTGGAACCCCAGCTCTGCTGCTTATTAACCGCGTAGCCTCTGGCAGGGTTTTGCCTGTGTTGGAGGAGCAGCAGGGTTGACAGTCGTGTCTACTGCTTCGAGTCATGGTGAGGATTTGTAAGGGGCAGTTTGTGGGAGGTGCCAGGCATCAGGCCAACACCCTCTAACCACAGAATCACTCAATTTTCAGCCTCACCCTCGGGGTTTCCAGTCGTCTGCACCCTCAGGAGTATCCACAGTCAGACATCTCTGAATGACCTTGGATATGACCTTGCCAGGCTGCAGATCAGAGCTCACAAGGAGAGACACATCTGGGACACATCTGCACAGGGAATCCGTGCAGACAGTGGTGGAAGAAGGCGCCTTCAGAGACTAATGTCTGAAACTGCAGGGACTGATGTCTGTCTTTGGAATCTCACCCCGAAGAAGGGAGGTGGCGGGATAAGAAGAACCCTGAGGGCCACTGTCCACGTTCAGCCTGATCGAATGCTCAGTTTGCAGGACAATTTGATTGGCCAAGTGATCTCCCTGTTGATTTCTGCTCCCTGATTCTGCTGTTCAATGAAATAGAGGACACAGCCCTGGTCCTTTCTTGCATGAGTCACGAGCTGTATTTCTTTATGGCGGAGGGGACACCGACCTGTGTCTCTTCCTCTTCCTTCAAGACTAATAGCATCTTGGGATACAAAACTGCTAGTCTCCTTGGAAACCAAAAAGAAGCTGCAACTTTGGATGTTTCATTTTCTGCCACTTTGAGATAATACATAAATGCGTGTCACCTGTTCTAAATTTTGACACTTTTTCTCAGTTCTTACGGATTGCATAAAGCAGAAATCTAAGCCTGAAACTCTGATATCTATAATATGAAAAATGCCCTGGTAAATCCACTCACAGCGGAAGCATAAGACTGTTTTTATGTGCACCTTTCAAGTTAAAAGATGACTGGAATTCGGACTCTCTTAGAGAATGTAACACAATTTAGTGAAGATGAAGTGCACATGGAGGGCTGAGGAATTGATTTGGGCATAGACTCATTCTCTCTCTCTCTCTCTCTCTCTCTCTGTGTGTGTGTGTGTGTGTGTGTGTGTGTGTGTGTGTGTGTGTGTGTGTTCAGAACTGGGCATAGAACCCATGGCCTGTGCACTGAGCTATATCCACTGCTTTTTACTTTTTGTTTCAAGACTTGCTAAGTCGCTGTATTGCCCTGCCTGGGCTTGTAGATTTGATCCTCCTGCCTCTGCCTCCTGGAGTGCTGGATTTCAGCACCATGGCTGACTCACTAGGAGACAGTTTGATTAAAACATCAGAGGCACCTTCTTTACACATGACAAAGGCTTGCTGCCTGGTTGCTATCATGTCTCCACGCCCCAGTTTGGGAGGCTCAGAAGGCTCCAAATGTCCCAGCACATTGGAGAGTCTGGCCAGCTTCACATTTGTATTTCTCCATCTTCGTGGTCTCTCCACTTCCTCTCCCTGGCTCCCTGCCTCTGGGTGCAGCTGAGACTGTCTGGCACTCTGGCTGGGTTTCCCATGCAGCTGTGGGTTTGGTCTCTAACCACCTTTGGCCCCAGTCCTGCCCTCACTGTAGTACTCCCAGAATCCACTTCTCCAGAAGGGCTCCACACACCATGCATCTGCCCCTGGGTTTGCTCTCTCTGCAGTGCTCTTACTCCAGTTCGCTGGGGTGAGGCAGAAGCCTAGACCGCAGGACATGGCTACTTAGGGAGAGACAGTGGTGGTAAAGAGAGTGGCCCTCAGCCACTGAGTGTGAGGCTGAGGTCCCGCACAGACCACGTGTGGATGTGGCATGGGGAGGGGCTGATACATCCAGACGCTCTGTCCACGTAGCCCTGTCTTTACAAGACGTCACAGAAAGGACGTGAACACTGCTGCCGAGCACTCTCATTAAAACACGATACTGAGCCCCCATCCACCTTATTCCCTGCAGTCAGCACCATGGGACTTCTGGCCCTTCTCCACAGTCAAAAGGACCATGAGGGGAGCATTTTTAATCCATTCAGGACATGGAGATAGTCAGGGCAGTGCAGCTAAAGACCCTTGCAAAACAGGTCTCCCAGAACTGCTCCAGGAAGTGGCAAGAACAATGAGACAGATGTGTCCCAAGCAAAGGGGAGTCTTTGGAGGGGGATTCATGGCAAAGTGGCTTCACTGCGATAGGCTTAAAAACAAATATTCACCATAGCTTGCTGTCATTCTTTGGAGGTGCTGGATATAAAAACACGCACTACACCCGCAATTCTGGCAGGTGACCCTGGGTCAAAGCCAAGTACATCAAAAGGACAAAATACATAGCTCCCAGATGGACCTGTGTGACCACAGGTATATGCAAAAGGCAGGGAAATGGTTTTAGTTCATAAACAATTGTGTGAGAATGACATTTTAGGATGTATGAAAGAGCACGAGAGTAATATATGTGTTGATTTTCATGATCAAAGAAGAAATTTTAAATATTAACTAGAAAATCTGACAAGCTAAAAATTTCAAGTTTTTCTCTGGCAAGTCACCATCATGAACTAGAAAAATACAGCTCCCCATAAGCTAGGACATTTGAGACATATTTTATAGAAAACAAGCATCAAAATCATACTATATCAGGGGTGTCTGAAAGTCAATAAAGGACGATCACTTGTTTTAAAAAAGTGGGCAAAAGACATAAATAGTAATTTACAAAAGGGTCCGCAAAGGGCCAAGAAACAGGAAAACGTGTTTCTAATTAAGGAAATAAACACATAAACAATAAGATGTAGTTTTTTTTTTTTTTTTTTTTTTTTACTATAAAGATGTCATTTAAGAACTGCACAGTATAAACTCTTATTGAACAATTTGGGAAATGAGCACTTTTAACATGGCACAAACCTTTGGAGTATGACCTATTTTAGATGGATTTATTTTTAGGTTGGTTTACATCTATCTATCTATGTACCTATCTATCTGTCTTACAAAATGCTTAAAATGTGCTTTTATTTTGGTACAGGAGGTGAACCCAGGGCCTTAATGCTGAGCTATATCCTTAATCCACTGTTATTTTTATTTTGACACAGGGTCTCCCTAAATTGCTAAGTGGCTCAGGTTGGGCTCAATCTTGCCATTCTCCTGTCTCAGCTTCCCAGAAGGCTGGGATGTCAGATTCTGGTTTTCGGAAAACAAGACACTTCTGTGCCAGTCTATTTTGCATAGGCGATCACCTCTGGGGGCTGGTTAACAACTTTATCCTCGTACTGGCCAGGCCTTCATCTCCCAAGCCCGGTGTGGCCTCAGACCTCATTAGAGTCCAGGCCTGTGTGTTCCTGGCAAACAGCTGTTTCTTGCACTTGAAAACTGATGGAGAGAAAAATGGTCCCCACAGTTCCTATCAGCCTTAAACAGAAACATCTGTTTGACAGGAGCCTTTTGCCGGCTTGGTTTACAGGGAATACATTCCAGGCAGGGGATATTCTGCCTCCTGAAATGTGACATCAGCCAGAGAAAGTGCTGTGGGGGGCCCGGCCTGGGAATAGGCCTCCTGCCAGCAACGCGAGGCTCAAGCAGTGCATTCTGCACAGCTTTAAAAGCCCGAATCCTCGCTTCAAAGGAGAAATATTGCCAGGTGGTGAAAAGTGCTCCGGAAGAAAAAGGAAATAATAGCAAAGAGAAAGCTGATTGAATCCAGGAGTTCTGCGGCTTTTTGTTCTGCTTTCCTATCAGCCGAGCAACAGATGAAGATTTCTGGTCCACAGATGTTTGCCTTCAAACAGTTTTTTCTGGCCTCGCACCGCTCTGTTTCTAATGCGCGGCTTAAACAAGAGGACATCGGTAAGAGGCCAGAACCTGGACGTCACCTCTTCCTCAGTGTCTGCAGAAAGCTCTTAAGAAGGAGCCGGATCCAAAATTCCTCTCTGCTTCCTGCTGTCGCCAAGGACATTGGCACTAGGAAATTAAGGGCTTTGTTTAGAGTCCTCGTGTTTTGTTGTTCATGCAGTGTTTCATTATATAACACAAATCACAGGTTGTCACACAAAGGGTCCCTTTGTTTACTCTGTTCTCTCTCTACGCCTCTGGGGAAATCCCATGACTCTCCTGGCCACTCCAGGGAGAAAAATACTCCCAGACCCTCTATACAGAGTTTTGAAACAGGGTCTTCCTATGTAGTTCAGCCTGGCCTTGAACTAGGTAGCCCAAGCTGGCCTTGAACTTGTAGTGATCCTCTTGTCTCAGCCTCCAGAGTGCTGGGATGACAGGTGTGGGCCACCAGGCCTGACTGCGAGAGAGAGGAGGTGAGAATGAAGCAGTTTCTTATGTACCTAGTGTTGGAGGTGTCACTCTGGGCCTGATGAGGGTGATGGTACAGACTTCTAATCTTGGTTATTCAGGAGGCTGAGGCAGGAGGATCCCAAGTTCCAGAGCAACCTGGGCAACTTAGTGATTTAGTCTCAAAATAAAAAATCAAGAGGGACCTGGGGCCAAAGCTCAGTTCAAAAGTCCTGGGTCAATCCCCAGTAACAGTTGCACACAAGGTTACTTATCTTGGAGACATGGTTTGATTGATTCTTTGGGGTCCTCGCCTCACTTCTTTCCTGGAGGTCCCTGGGTGTGGAGGGCACATCTTTCCATGGACCTGTTGCTCACTGACTTTTTATCTGGCTCTTGTACTCCCAGGGGTGGATCTCATTTCTCTCTGCCGGGTCCACTGCCCCTCCATCTGGTCCTTCTGGGTGGGCTCCAAAGCCACAGCTGGCCCAAAGAGACACACAAGCATGCTTTGTCCCCACAGCCCCAGACAGGAAGCACTAAATGCATCTCACCTGAAAATTTTGTCTGCCACAAACTATCAAAGCTGTCTCTTACTTTTTCCATTTCTCAAGTAGAAAGTAGACAGTGGCACTTATGCCTTCCAGTAGAGGGGGAAAATATGAAACCCTTCCACAGATGATGTCAGAACCTCCAGGTGCCCCTCGCTAAGCTCCAGGGGGGAGCAGCAGCCTACCCTGACCCCAGTGGTGAGACCTTAAGCGGTCAAGGCTGGTGCTGAGAACCCTTTCCCCTTTCCTCCCTTCCTCCCCTCCTCCCTGAGGCCACTGATGCTGGGCTGGCTTGGGGATTGGGTGAGGCTGGGTTAAGGGCAGGGGACTTGGGCAGTCACCTAGGGAGCACTGTCCTTGGTGACCTTGTCTCAGCCCTGTATGGTGCCCCAACACCGTGTGAGTGGCCAGAATTCTGCCTTGCCTTTCTGCTGATGGAGAGGGTATTGGACTTACTTAGTTCCTCTCCATCTCCAGCAACAGGAACCGAGCCCAGCAGGTGTCAAGTGCATGGCGCCTTCTGGCCAAGCATTCCAGTGAAGAAATGTCACATATACTCTCACTGAAGAATAAGTGACTTAGGGAGTGAAGAAATTACCCCAGTGCTCTCTGAGTAACACCTACAGCACGGGGTGAGGTCCTCTCACCGCTACCCTGGCTATTGGATATAACAGTGCTGATAAGCAGCTGATTCCTGGGCCGGGACAGGAAAGGCACAAAATGTGACATGCAGGTAGGTAAGAAAGGACTTTCTGACAAAAAAGTTGGAGGCATGCTGGGACAAGAAGCAGTTGGAAGGATCTCCCAGTAACCAAGAAGAGCGACGAAAGGAGTGTGAGGTCACGGGCACCCCAGGATTAGTTCAGGACACACCTCAATATCAAAACCCAAGACACTCAAGTCCCATATATGCTCCAAATAACCTTGAGATTGTTCATAAACGCAACATAACACCATGTAGATATACTACTATATTAGACTTTACTTTTAAAAAACAGTGTGTAGAAAAAGGCTCATATCATAGGTCCACAGAGAGATGCATTTTTGGGGGGAGCATTTTTCACTTGAGTAGTTGAATCTGCAGATGTGGAATCTGCAGACACAGAGTGACCACTGGGATGGATGTTCATATGCAGGACACTGTCAGTACCCAGGCAGCCTGGGCTGGCCAACCTTAGCAAGCAGTGAAGTGAGCGTGTTGGAAAGAAAGTGACGCCTTACAGCAGAAGCTTGATTTTCAAATGTGGAAGGGTTAACGGGAATGGGTTAGCATCAAAGTAACAACTTTCAGGTAAAAGTCATCAGCAGATGCTCTAATGAGGATTGTCATATAACCTCGGAGTAAACCCCCACAGGACTTTTTAGTTACAAAGAGAAAGTGGCAACTTTACAGTGATGATCACAGTGACACCACTTTGACCACGTTGTGAAAACTGCAATCTCTAGGGACCTACTGATCAGACAGGTGCCACTTCTCATCTGTGCTGTTTGGGCCAAAAATGAACTGGATTTAGCTGTGAGACGACCCCAGATCCACCCAAATTTGGAGACACTCTACAAATGCCTGACACCTTTCAAAAAATGTCAAAATCACAAAGACCCAGATGCATCCTAGACAGGAGGAGATTTGAGATGTAAATAAAAGCCAGGTCAGAGCCTGGAACCAAATGACCATTTGAGGACAATCAGAAAGGGTAGGATCAAGTTTGTGGATTAATTTATAACATCACACTCACTTTGATTCCCTAATTTCGATCATGGGCTGTGCTGGGTAAGGTGTTAGCCCTCGGGGAAGGGAAGAGTATATGGTAATTATTTTTATCATAGGTGAAAAAAAAATTTTTTTAAAAGACTGAAGTTATCTGAAAGTTAAAAGTTAAAAAAGAGATAGATCTGGGAGTGATGGAAGACACTTATAATCATAGCCCTTAATAGTTTAATAATTTAGCGAGACATTATCTCAAAATAAAAAATAACAAATCTGGGGATGTGGCTCAGTGCAAAGGTCCTGGGTTCAATGCCAAATACTGCAGAAAGAAAACGTAAGTTTAAAAAATAAAATGTAAAAGACTGTCTGGTGACACCACTGTCCTTTACTGGATGGCCCTTTTATAGCTTCCCAGAATCCTCTCTTACAGCTTCCTCAGCCCTACACTTGGCTAAGGATATAAGTAGTTCCCCAAACTCTGAGGGTGATTTCAGAAGTTTCATTTTCCCAAGCAATCGTTCACGAGCCAGCATGGCTTGGCTTTGGGAAGGCTGCCTCTCAGACTAGAAGCTTGGCTTTTTCAAGCATCACAGCCCAAAAGATTCAGTTCCCCGCCCCTCAGGTTCAGCTCAGATCAGAGCTTGCTGCTCCCGCTCACGGACACATGGTGTCGCTGTTGGCACTAGATGCTGTCTCATCGCGTAGGCTGGGCGCTCCAACTCCCTGAGGAGGCCTTTGGGCAAATCCCAGGATTGCAGCGAACTTGGTCTGCAGCTTGTCTGAGGGCTCTTCAGGCTGAGCTCCTGGTTCTCAGAGCTCAGCCTTCTCAGTTCCCAGTCGCAGCCCTTTTGTAGGGCCCCGGATTGTGCAGAATTGGTGCTGTGTCTGCTCTCTCCGGGCTGCCTACCTGCAAAAATACTCCAGACGGGGGCTTCTGGCTCTTCTTTCCCGCTCTGGCATGGTTACAGCAGTCTGAAAGATGCTCATATGGAAATCCAAAGTGTCCTCACCCACTTTTCTAAAAGAAATTGGAGAAACAACAATTCCAGGGTGACTTTCCAGCTTCTCCTTAGACAAAGCAAAAGAAATGAGTCTTGTATTACTTTATGTATTCAATTTATCTAATAAACATTTATCAAGTGCCTGGTTTGTGTGGCTTCTGTTTAGAAGATTAACAAAGAAGTGAGGCTCCAGTGGGCATGGTGGCACTCACTTATCATTCTAGCATTCTGGGAGGCTGAGGCAGGAGGACTGCAATTTCAAGCGCAACCTGGGCAATTTAGCAACTTAGAGAGACCCTGTCTCAAAATGAAAAATGAAATGAAACAACGTGGAGACCCCATATGTGAGCAAGGAGACCCCATATGTGAGCTAGGACAGCTTCTGTGTTACCATGGTCCCCTCTAACACACCTATAACATGTTTCTCTTTTGCATCTGCATCCCAGGCTCTGAGCTTCAGGAGGGCAGACACCCTGCCTATGACCCCAGGGCTTGGTGGATTCTCAGCTTGAAAGAATGATGAATTCATGGAAAAGACTAATATATGAGTGGCAGGTGACTCATAGTTTTGACTACCAAGTACAGGTGGTGACTCCTTCCTGCTGGAATGGTGCTGCAGGGCAGGGTTACTGTGCCTGTGGAATCTGGCACAAGAGGGTTACCCAGAACCTTATGTGCTAAGCTGGGGAGAGGCCGTGGGGAGCTGTGCTGATCAGAGTAATAATGCGATGGTGTTTGGGGCTGATGGTGAGCCGTGCAGCAGTGGGGCTACTGTGATAGGGAGGGTGGGGTAGGAGGCTCCTGCTGCAGTGTGAGCCAATGGCAAAGAGATGGCTGTGGTTAAATTCAAAATGTTCCCCAAAATCTCAAGTGCATGAAAGGTGACTGGATCATGGGGTGCTATGCTCATCCGTGGATTCATCTCATGATGAATGCATGGCCCAGTGTGCAGTCAGGAGGTGGCCTGAAAGAGGAGATTCCTATCCTTGGCGCCTCTCTTTTCTCTCTGCTTATTGGCTCCCATGGAGTGATCAGGTCTCCTCCACCAGACCCCTCCACCGTGCTGTTTCTGCCTGAGGACTGAAACCATGAGCCAAAATAAATCTGCGATTTTTCAAATTGTGCATGATGGGTGTTTTATCCCAGCAATGAGACAACTGACTCATGAGCCAGTGCCTCATACAGAGGCTCTGCACCAGAGCTGTGGTGAGGAAGACAAGTAGGACTGGGGTGATGGATGGGGTGCTGGTGAGTTCAGGCTGCAGCAGCTAGCTAGAGATCACTCTCATCCCCTTGGGAAGGCTTGGCAGAGGTCAGGCCTGCTGGAAAGGGCATTTGGTGGTAGAATGGCTGTAATGCATGATTCTGACAATGGACGTCCCGGTGGAATATGGGACAGGTGGGTTTGGAGGTGGCAGAGAGACCTGGCAACAGTGATCTCAGATGGAGGGAATGCCTTGTATCTACATGGCTCCAACATCACAGGCAGAACGAAGGCTTTGGCTGGAGCTGTGGGATTATCAACAGCGGAGACAAGGAGAGCCCATTATGGGAGGCAAAGAGGAGTAGAGGAAACCAGGAGACGCTGGAGTCACAGGAGTCCAAAAGAAGCTCTTTTTAGGAGGGAGCTGTTCCTAGCCCCACACTCAGCGGCAAGATCCAACCCAAAGAATGGACCTTTTAACCTTTTGGTGGTCCTGCGGGAGCGCTGCTGTTATGGAGGTGTGTCTGACAGAAGCATGAGGGGTACAGGGTTTGTGAGGCAGGGAGCCAGTGACTTCCCTCCCCACAGGATCCCTCTCTCTTCCCAGTACCTGGGCTTCCACTCCTGTACCTGGGCCACTGAGGACATCACGGCTCTACCCCGTCCCCTGCCTCTGCATCACCTAGTTCCAGTTCCAAGTTCGGATATTCTCTGTGTCCCCTTTCTGGGCTCAACCAGCTCACAATAATCTGTAGTTGGAAGATTTGCCATTGTACCTCTCAGGACACTGTGTTGTGTAGTACATGGTCTGTGAGGTGAGCTGTATGTATATGAATCCATGATCTGTGTATTGAAACCTGTCATTGTTATGGCTTAGGTATGATACACTCCCCCAAGGCTCATGTGTTGGGAGCTTGGTCTCCCGTGTGGCAGTGCCCAGGAGTGGGGTATGAGAGGAGTGATTGGATCCTGAGGGCTCTACCTTCACCAGTGGGTTATTCATGAAGCCCACAGCTCAGTGGGCTTACTAGGAAATGCAGCCTAGTTGGATGAAGTAAGTCACTGGGACACAACTTTGATGAATCAACTTCATCTTTGGACCCTTTTCACCTCCATTTCCTGACCACTGTGAGGCGCAGTTTCCCCCACCACATCCTTCTACCACAATGTTTTTACTTTATCACAGAGGCAAAGAAATGGAAGCAGACAACCATGGACTGAAACCTCTGAAACCGTGAACCAAAAGAAGCCTTTGCTTCTTTAAGTTTCTCTTCACATGTATTTTGTCACGGTGATGAAAGGTGAGTGACACAGGTGACTTGCCCTCTTTCTGTCTCTTTCAGGGACACCGCCTTGCTGTCCTTCCCCATGTGTGAGGCACAAGCAGAAAAGTGTGTGAATAGGGTGCTGGTGGGGGACATGGTCCTGAGAGAGCTCTCAGAGCCGGCTTTCTGTCATTTGGACTGTGTCACTCCAGGCCTTAACAAGAGAGAGATGAAAGAGCACAAGTGAAGGTGTCGGAATGGGCAGTGGGTGTAGGCTCGGCTGTCCAGGGTGGGCAGAGCCGTCCAAGGGGCCCTTCCCCTCGCAACAGGGTGGACACAAACAAACCTTGAGACTTTCCTCCAGAGAAGGGACATTTGGGGTTCTGCCATCAACGCAGCTCGTTGTCAGTGCTGGGCCTTGCAACCCGCCCTGCAGTGCCTGGCGCGGAGTTTGTTCCAGGGGCTAAGCTGTGCAGGGTGAACACGAGAAGGGGGTGCTTATTGGACTGGCTCATCTCCCTCCCCAAGTTTTCCTTCATTTCCTCCAATATAAGCATCAGGAGCAGACAGAAAGGGCATCAGGGCATTTGGGAGGTCTCTGTGTAGCTCTCCACCTCCTCAGACAGGTGAAAACCCAGCTGGGGGCCTGGATCCTGCAGAATGGCTGGGTACCACGCTGTCTCTGAGGCTTCCCAGCCCCGCCGAGCTCTGTCAGTCTGTATAACATTCCACTCTGCCATTGATTTTTATGTCTTTCTACACTAATTAGACATGTTATTACTAATCTTTGGTAATCACCACAAGGGGCCTCTGGAAAGTCTCTGAGATTTCAATCTAGATTAAAAATAAGAAACATTATCACCTCTGGGAAAATGCAAAGAAAGCACATGTTATTTTAATGTTTAAATCAATAAAGCTGTCCTGCTTCTGTTTTGTGCTAGTATTGATGAAATTTATAAAAATCCCATTTAAACCTCTTTCTGTCCATCTCATCTCTGAAGGGGCGAGTGATTGATTTCTTGGAGGATATCTGATGGGGGCCACATGGAAAGGTTGTAGGGGACCCATGTGCATCCATGAGGGGCTGACACAGAGGCATAGGGTGCAGAGGGGACTGTGAGGACCTAGTTCCCACTCCTCGATTTTGATTTCCATTGATTCTCTTATTAAAGAATCCTTTGAAGCCACAAGAAAGGAAGAGAGAAAATCCTTTCTTCCTTAATTAATCTCTTCCAATTGTTAGATTGCAACTTTGATTGCAAAACAACCTACGTGCCCCAGGCTGATTAAATCACAGCATCTTAACCAGGAGTCCTATCAGAGACAAGAAATTATCTTCAAATACAGAGAGCACCATCTAGCACGTTCTCTCAAACAGTTGAGCCTAAAGAATTCACACACACACACACACACACACACACACACACACACACACATGCACACACACGCACACACACATACACAGATAAAGAAATGAGCCTATTTGAATGTTCTGTAGAGACAGACTGCTATTTGTAACATCTCTGATCAGAAATGGACTTAAAGGGAAATAAAGTGCAGTTGACTTTTGCTGTGCAGTGTGAGAGGGGAGGAGAGGGAGGTGGAGGAGCTGAATACATTTCCACTGCCATGAATACATTTCCGACACTGGCATCGGTGTTGGGGACAGCTTGTGCACCCAGGAGGGCATCTCCACGTACCGCAGCTTGGAGACGGCCCGTGTCTGCATGCCCTGTGTGTACTGAGGATTATGTGCAGTTAGACGTGAGCCAAGGGGACTAGAATATATCCCTTCCTCAGCTCTACCCACCTGCCTGGAAGCTCTCAGCTCCAGGATTGGAGGTCTTGGCTCCTGGGGGAGCCGGAAATTTTTTTTTTTTTTTTTTATTTAAGAGGAAAAAGAGAAAAACACAAAACAAACCAAAGCGGCGTAAGGGTACACACAATACAGAACTACAAAACAAAACAAAACAAAACAAAAAACCATAACAGTAAGAAATTACCTGCTAGTAGATTACACACTATTTTCTTGAAAATAGTTCCTCAAATCACAGTATCAAAGAACACAAGGTGGACATTCAAACAGGGAGACTGCAAACAGCTGTGTTCAATGTTCCAAAAACATTGATAAAGTCAGCTATTTAACACCCCCAAACACACTTGCTGTTATATCCGTTAGAGCTCTTTTTCTTTTTTTTTCCCTCTCTTTTTTACAACAAAATTTACACATCTTGGATTTTATTACTCCTTAGTGCTTATTACTTTCTTGGGGGGGGGGGAAGAATACAGTCAAATATGGCAAAACAAAGCTGTCAGTCAATACCAAGGATAGACGTAGCACATGGTGTAGAACAGAGTACAAGTTTATCAACAATGGTTATCAACGTTGTCCCTTGTTTCCTTAAAAAGAATTGTCTATCTTATTAGATATTATAAAGTTGGACAAAACAGTAGAGAACAAGACCAATAAAACTTAGGCATTGTAAACATTACAGGACTTCCAAAGAAGACAATAGTCAAACCAGAATGGGTATCTTAGTGAATCTTATTGTCTTCAAAGTAGTTGCCTATGTCTTCAAACTTGCTACTATCATATAGAATGGAACAGAGTCTAATCAGTCAAAACAAGATCGTGGGAGTACTACAGGACTTCAAAACAAGTTAATAGGAAATCGAAAAGAGTTACTATTTATATATCCTAATTTTTTTGAATTTTTTCTTTAATTAAGACAAACATAAGAAATGACTAAATAATTTTTTTTTTGAAACAATAAGGGGGAGATTGAGATAAAACAGGACATAACAATATAACAATAGAGGTCACAGCATGACTGTTTCAATAACCTAGTACTTCACCACCTTATAACCTGACTTAATAGTAGTTACCATAGTGTCTTTTTCCTTGAAATATTTGGGTAAAACTTCATATACTCTAGCTTCAAATATTTTCATATCAAGAAGCCCAGAATAAAGCCTTTCTAATTAATGAGTGAAAACTTTATAAGGCTTCAAGGCCACCTAATGGGGAATCATGATTACCACATATTTTTATATATTTGAATCATTACTTACATTAGGGAAACTATTTGGTATTCACACATGCGAGATTGATTTATTTCACTTATGAGTATGGTCTCAAGCTGTGCCCATTTATTGATAAATATCTCAATGTGATCCTTCTTTATAGCTGAATAATACTCCATTGTATAGAAGGGAGCCGGAAATTTAACCAGCTTTTTATGCAAATCAAGCTTTCCCCCAAGATGAAGAATTCCGAGCTGCTCAGAACACTGCTGTTTCTGGCACGTGCTGCCCCTGGGCACTAAGCACTGTTGATGCCTGTGAGGTGTGATCAAAACACATGGCGAATGGGTAAGTCTAACAACTCTCTCACAGTAGGAGACACAGTGCCATTCGTCTTCCTCAGGACATTCCAGGTCTAACGCCTGTGTCCCACCATTCTTCCACTTTCTGAAGCCCTCTGGAAGTCTTTGTGTGTATCTTTAGTTGTGCTATCATGGCTTCCTTTGTGTCCTGAATTGATTCAAAATTTTTAAAGCAACGTTGGTCCAAAAGTTCCAGTGTGTTCCCAGTCACTTTAGTCACTGGATCTGGGCCTGTGTAACTTCCTACTCTTTCCAAAAGTCAAAATTACCATGAAAGTCAGTATTTTGAGTTGATTCGGGACGTCCCCGTAGCCAGAGTGGTGCAACTAGAGACCCTCACGGAAATGGATTTTTGGAACTGCTTCAGGAGCTGGCAAAATGGCAAGGGAAGTGTGTTTGAAGCAAGGAGGAATGTTTTGAAGGGAAATAATGGCCGCGTGGCTTTTACTGTAATAGTTTAAAAAGAAATCAAGTATTCTCCACATTTTGGGATCACACTTCTTTTTCTTTTCTTTCCTTTTTTCTTTCATTCTTTCTAATTCATTTATTTACTTTATATCTTTGAGACAAGGTTTCACTATGCAGTTCTGACTGCCTTGAACTCACTCTGTAGCCCAGGCTCACCTCAAACTCACAGGGATCCTCCTGCCTCAGCCTCCCAAGTGCTGGGATTACAGGGATAGGTCACCACACCCAGAGGGTCATGCTTTTGCTTTCCCTTTCAGACTGTGAACTTCTTGAGGGTGGGGATTATATTCTGCTATGGTTAGACAGTGTTCTCCAAAAGTTCATGTATTAGAAACTTCATTTTCAAATCCATATGTTAATAGTATTTGGGGGTCTGGCCTTCAGGAGTTAACTGGGATTAGATGTGGTCATGCAGTGGGACCTCTGTGATGGCATTTGGGGCTTTATACAAAGAGGATGAGAGAGGAGCTAGCCCTGCCTCAGCATATGACTAGTGAAGGGAATTTGGTCTTTTGCACAGCTTTGTATGGGGCCTAGCACTGTCCCTGGCACCTGGAAGGTCTGGGGAACATGAAATGCAATGGTAATCCCTGCCCCCTCGACCTGTGAGGTCGCTGCTGTGGACTTTGAGGACTCAGACACTGGCTTGGCGAGAATCAGACTTCGCCCAGAGTGAATGCACTGAGTGTGGGTCAGGCTTGGGATCTGAATGCAGATCCGTCTGATCCCCAAATTCGTGTTCTATGTCACTTTACAGCCTCCTCTTGAAGTCCCTACCAAGCAGAGTGAGATTTCCTCTCCGAAGGAGGGATTTTCTGGTTTAACTGTGTCTAGACATTTCTCTCATCTTAATGCAGGCGGATTCATTCAGAGCAAAGCAAGGTCTCCTTGACTGGCAGGAAAATAGAAATTAAAGCCACCAGCAGTCACCCCCAACACTCTTTCTCTGCACAGCAGATCCTGGCATTTCTTAGAAACAGCCTCCCTCCCCTCTCCCTTGAGGAGACGACGATACTGGGCTTCTCCTCCTGCAGTCCCATGGGGAGAGATGGATTTATCCTGTGCGTTGACCACATAGAACGTCTCTTGCCGCAGTCTCTATTTGCTGACATCTCAGCTGGCCTGGCTGTTGCCAACGTTGTCTGTGGAGTGCATGGAAATCAAGAATCGGATTTTCTTTGGCCAGCATTCTACTTTTCCATCTAATGTTGATGGCAGATTCCCGGGTGTGTTAGTCACTTCTCACGTCTCTGAGATACATACCCAACACCCCCAGCTCTAAGGAGGAAAGCTTAGAGTGTGTGGATGTTTCAGTCCATGGTCAGTTGGCTGCATGGCAGAGGGCATCAGAGGAGAAACAGCTCACAGAATGGCAGTGAGAAGCGGAGATCATCACAGGAGGAAGGAGGCAGGAGAGAGACTTTGCCTGGCCACATCCTCCAGTGCCTCACCTCCCCCAACCAGGCTTCCCCTCCCCACATCACCTTTAGCTGTAAATTCATCCATGGACTAATCCATTGGTGGGTATCAAGCCCCCACCGTTCAGTCACCTCCCCAAGCCCCACGTATGAGCCCATGAGGCTTTGGAGGGACATCCAGATACAGCAAGTCCCTGATTTAGGAATATTTGAGTTGTGAACTTTCAGATACAAAGAGGCCTCACATTAGAAACGGTCCTTGATGCAAACAAACCACGGAAGTATCTCTGCATCTGTTGGACAATGTTACAGTTTCCCTGTTGTGTGCTTACTGTATGGTGCAGTGGGGTACAGTATTTGTGTGTGTGTTTATTTTTCCATGGTATTACATTGTATATTTGTGTCAAAGGTGGATATATGAATTAATCCACTTTAGGAACATTCAGAACCGATTACTGTCTAAACCCTAACACCCAGTGTTGGTCCCTGCAGCCCTCCTGTGTCCCAGGGAGCTCTTTGGTTCCCAGGCTGGCCTGTTCGATGGTTTCTGGAAGCTTTGTCCCACTCTTCTTTTACCTTTTACCTTGTCATTCCAGCTTTCTCTCACACCCTTGGTGGAACAGGCAGCTCAGGGGTCCTGGCAGCCGTGGTCACACAAGCACACCTCGTCATGGCTCGTACCTTTAGCTGTTTTTCTTCCATGCTACATGATGAGCTCTTTGCAGCAAGAATCTCATCTTACCCATGCTTTGTGTGGGTCCCCAGCACAGTACCTAGCCCGGGAAGGGCATCAGTGCACACTTGGTGGCTGCAATCTTAATAACGGTCCCAAGTGTATGATGAGGTGTGGCCAAAGAGTATGGCATGAATGCCATTAACCCTCCTTGCTTCAAGAACCCCCCACTGTGCCCTTTCTGCAGCAGTTCTGGAAGTCCTCTGAACTTTTGTGGCTGTCTCAGTGTCCTAAACCACTGCAAAATGTTCATGGCAGTTTCTATTAAATAAAAACATTTCCACTTATTTACTGAACCTGGCGTTGTGCAACTTCCACTTCTTCCTCAAAATTCAAAGGACCATGGAAGGTAAATACTCTAAATTAATTCAGGACATTAAGGTAGCCAGGACAGTGCAGCTAAAGACATTCATGAACAAGGACTTCCGCTGCTTCAGCAAGTGGTAAGAACGATGCAATAAATATGTTCAAAGTGAAGGAGAGTATCTTGAGGGGATTTATGACTTCCTTAGTTACTTGTATTTCATTGCTGAGACAAAATACCCGACACAAAGTTAAAGGGGGAAAGGTTTATTTAGCTCACGATCTGTGAGGTTTCAGTCCATAGTCACCTGACTCCAAGGCAGTGCCGTGCAGAGGGGATCACAAAGGAGAAACCGCTCACTGTGGGGAGAAGGCAGCAAAGCAAGCAAGAGGGGAGCCAAGCCTCTTTCTGTCTCTTATATTGTATGCAGGCTACCAGGATTAGGTGGTGGAGTGACTTAGTGATCACCCATCCTTAATCCTAGCATTGTGCTGTGAATGAAACTCACCCTCTAGATCCAGCTACCTCTAAAGAACTCCAGCTAGGATTGCATGAAGCCTTGGGAGGAATATGTAGGCACAAGCTATAAAAATGCCAACACATCGTTTACAGGAAAACATTAAAAATTTTAAGTATACATATTTTCTAATCACATCGCATATACTGGCCTTTCAATTTGGGCTTGGGAGGAGAGACAGAAACTGTCTATCATTCTAAAAAATACACAAATGTGTTTGTTCTAGTATATATCTACATGCACTATAATACTGAAAACATTTAAAGGAATAGTAGTGATACTTTTCTTCTTCCCAACAGAATGCTTACACTTTCTTATAATTAATTCTAAAATTCTGTGAAGGTGAAAAGTGCTGATCTGTGATTAAAAATGAGGAAACCGGCTGGGCATGGTGGCTCACACCTATAACCCCAACACTCTGGGAGGCTGAGGGTGGCTTAGGGAACCTAGTGGGATCTTAATAAGAAAGGGGCTAGAGATACAGCCCAGTGCAAAGGCCCCGAGTTCAATCTCCAGTGTCCACCCTCCCCCTCCAAAACAGAAGAAACTAAGAGTTAGAGGATTAAAGCCACTCAGCTATGCGTGGCCAAGTTGAGTCTTGAGCCCAGCACTCCAAAGGAGCTGGAGTTTTCAGTCTTTCTTGCTGTATCTGGCCAGGGTCTGATCTGAGCACTGTGGGGAGAACTTGAGAATGTGTATCTGAGCACCAGAAGCAGAAGCCCCCCGAGAATGGCTCTTGTGAAATGCATTCTCTTGCTGAAAGCAGATTTGAGAGTAACTGAAAGAGAAATTGTACCTGCTCTCCGGCTCCACGCTTGAGCTTTACTGTGAGCTGTGGCATACGCAGCCTCTAATGAATAAGAGAGAGATTTATTAGGGGATGTCATATTTGGTTAAGCACTTTCATGTAAGATGAGTATTTCCCTTGTACATATTGCATTTTCATTGGGTTTTCAACCATTTTCAATCCATTATTTTTAGCTCCTTGCATTATATTGATGGTAAATTAATTACAATAATTGCAAGTCAAAAACCTATATTGTCCAATTATAATTTAATTCATTTGAGCAGCTCCCTTTGAGTTTGAATAAAAAGCTGAAGCAGTTTTGAAAGTGCTGAAACTTCCTCTCAAACCCTGTCACTGTGTTCCATGGTGATTTGAAGATGAAATGGAAAATCAGCAGTCACCCTAGAGGACATCCTTCAAGGTCACTGACCAGCCTGGATTCAAGTCCAGACTGGACAATCTTCTAGTGGTTGGAAACCTGGAGATGTATACAGTCTCTCTGGGCCTCTGTTTCCTCATCTGTAAGATGGGCCCAGTGACAGTCACTACTTCATAATGTCATTGTGAGGACTGAGCGAGTTAGTGCAGGTGACACCCTTAAAATGTTTAATGCCTACAATTTAAAGGAAGAGAGGTTTATTTTCTCTCATGGTTTGCTGGCTCCAAGTCAGAAAGGGCATGGTGGAAGAGAATGGTGGAGGGAAGCTGTCCAACCTTGGCAAACAGGAAGCAGAGAGAGAGAGAAGGGAGGAGCCAGGGACAAGAAAACATCCTCTGGATCAGGCTGCTAGCGACCACCCCCAGCCAATCCCCAAGTGACTGCTAACGCCCAGTCAACAATAGGTTTCCCATGGTCCAGTCACCTTTCAGACACATGACACATGTCAGGGACCTTTTACATCTACATCATAAAAGTGTTTTATCTCGTGAGCCAGTTGCAGTCAATGGGCAGTGTTTTTCTAGAGCGCAGTGTGAAAACAAACCTAGAGGGCCCCGCTGAGCTCAGCATAGCGAGGTCAAGGATCCATTAGTGATGTCTGCCACGGGCACAGCAGTTGAGAGAGATAATAAGTAGGGATCAAGATCTGCTAGGGTTCGGGTTGTGCTCCCCCTTGTCTCCAGAACCCAGCAAAACAATGTACGACTCCTAGAAAACCACTTCCTGGTAACGGGCTCCATCTTTGCATTTGCCATATTTGTGGCCAGCCCTGCCACAGACTTTTCCATCTTTCAGTCTATGGATCGATCTCCTTTTCTGCTTCAGACAGACTGGGCTTGGTTTTCAGTTGAGGTGACTAAAAGATTCTTAATTGACCCAAACTGAAGGCCAACCTCCCAGTGAGAAATTTGGTAAGATCATCCCCATTGTGGGTACTGTGGGAGCACAACTACCTGATGCAGCAAGGTCACTGGGAGAAAACAACACCCCCAGTGTATTTCACCACTCCAGTCATAGCAGTGACGATGCACCTCTTGGAGCTTTTAATGTTACCCACAGCCCTCCATGCCATGTTTGCCACCACTGGATTATACCCTGGTCCGTGAGGAGTCCTCTCAGTGGACAGTGGGGTGAGCAAGGTCACCCTGGTTCTTACGGATAACTGCTTTTCACTGACATATCCCTTCTTAAGATGTTGCTAATGCCATCAATCAGGCTTCAGATAAGCCTCCTGCCTGAGCATGTCTCTGAAGATGATTTTACTTGAATCCAATCTAATCTACTGCATCCCCCCAAATGCAGGAGGCTTCACTGCCACTTCCACCATCTGTGAACAAGCTGGTGGGCTTCATAGGTGGAGATTCCAGTGCCACTGTGCCCTGGCCTAGAGTGCTGGGCACCCTAAAGTTATGTGGCCTGGCTCTGTTGTCCTCTAGATGAGTCTGTTTAAGGCTAGTGCATCGGTGAGAATCTGTGGTCCACTCTCTCTGTTTCCAGCACACTGCATTACATTTATTCCTGGAATCCCGTCTCCTTTTCTTCACCTGCTCCACTTCCGAGGGCCTCTTTCCAACCCTTTCGAGGGAGGATGAGTGCTGCCTGCACTGTTCATCCACTTAGGGGCCTTGTCTGCTGGACACTTTTGCAATCTGAAGCACCCCCAAGAATGCTCTTGTTCACTTTTTTTTAGCCCTCGAATCCAGCGCAGAGAGAGGCCAATGAATCCTTGGAGTCCACTTGGCCACATGAAGAGTGCTTGATGGCACCACAGAGGCATCTAATTGCAGGTAGCAGTTATTTCCTGAAAGGCTCCCCCCTTCCTGGGGCTCTGGATGGGATCTGCTGAGATTTGTGGCTGTGCACATGAGTAGGCTGAATCATTTTCCTGCAGCTTGACAGTAATGAGGGTCTTCAGACTGCCCCGGCGGCTCCATCCCAGGCTGGACTGCTGATCTTCCCATTATTCCTGGCTCTGCACAATGGGGACACAGCACTCACTGGCCTGGGGCCAGAGGGCTGTCAGCAGGAAGGCCAGCTCAGGGTGGAATTAAGTCACATGATTTTCCCCCTTACTTACCATACCAGCAGATGGAAAAGCCTTTCACTGTTTTCCTTTCTCCAATTTTTGTGGGGCAGGAAGCCACTTTCCCACTAGACCTCTAATGAAGATGAAGGCAGAGGAAAACAGAAAGCAGAAAAAAGGGAATGGGAGGCACAGGACATAAGGAAGAGAAACAACTGCAGAGCAGGATGCCATGGATTGATGGGGTTCAGGGCCAGGCGAAGAAAAGGATGCTTATTTACGGGACATTTGTGTCAAGAATCAATTGTCTCACATGATGCATTGACTTTATTTTATTTTATTTTTTTAATGATGCATTGACTTTAAAGACACATCCTTCGTGTGTCCATCCTGGTGTGCACACGAAGGGCATATCCTCAAACTGGAGACCTACCTCCCACTCCCACGAATCCTCTGAGCTGCATTTTACTCACACAGCCTGCTGTAATACAATTGTGTTCCGTAGTTTGGCTTAATTGGTGAAGTGTAGAGGAACAAAGCAAATATTTGTGTGTCTCTGATACTGCTCTTGTGATTAGGAGGGAGCATTTTTCAGTTCCCATGTCTGAATTACAATGCATGAGCAAAGAAGTCAATTTACTTTTGGATCAATAGATGTGGTCTCAATCGGCAAGGGGCTGAGGGTTTCCTTTTGAGAACCGGAGGTTGGAGGAGCTATCAATCTCTAAATGCCTGGCTCCACTGAGCATGGAAGCTGGCGTGTTTTTCAGCCTAAGAGTGATGAAAACCTTCCCAGTGTCAAACAGCTCAGGGGCAGTCTGGAATGCTTCCTCTGCAGGGCAACTCCTGGACACCCTGTGGACTGCAAAGCCATCTGTACCACCAGGTGGGGAAGTCTGCAGTCCACCGTAGATCCTTGGGCACATGCACTACCAGTCAGGTCCTAGAGATGACAAGTACCAAGTGCTGAACCACAAGGGCTGGTTTTCTTTTATTTTGTTTTGTGGCTGTTACAATTGTTAAAAGATCTATTTAGTTGCAAATAGTGGTAATCACTGGCACTAGATTAAGACCTAAAGGAGAATTTACTGCAGGAACATGGATTTTCCAAAAGAAGCCTGCTGAACAACACAGTAACACAATTGAGAGCCAGCACCTTCACGGTGAAGCCCTGTCTCCAGAATCCTGAGGCAATACATTTCAGTTTAAGCCACCTGTGTGGAGGACTTTATAATAGCGATCTTATTAAATCTCATGATCTGTGGCCTTGATTCTTGACCAGAGCTGTCTGGGCTCTGGTGCCATTTAGTATCCAGCCCAAGGAGGTGTGGGGAACCAGAAAAGGTCATCAGCAAAAAAGCAAGAAAAAGTAACACATCATGAAAGCCAGTTTTCAATGCAGTCTGATTCTCTGTCTGTTTCTGAAGGTTCATTGAATCCTTGGTCACAGCTTTGAGAACACCTCTTGCCCCAGCCAAGTGTATGTTAGTAGAAAAATGAGACAAGTCATCGTTGGTGTTGGCTTGATTGGGTCAAGGGGTGCTCAGATAGAGCGTTATTTCCGGGTGTGTGTGAGAGAGATCTTTCCAGAGGTGCTGGCATTTGAATCAATAGAAGGAATAAGGGACTCTGCTTTCACCCTATGTGGTTGGCCACCATCCAATAGGCTGCAGGTCCCTGATAGAAGAAGGCAAAGAAAAGGCAAATTTACTGTGCATTCCAGAGAGAGAACACTCATTTTTCTCCGGTTCTCAGACATTAGGACTCCAACTTCTCCAGGCTTTGGATTCTAAGACTTATCATCCCTCCTGATTCTCAGCCTCAGATGGAGGGTGACATTGTCAGTTCCACTGGTTCTGCCTTCAGACTTGCACTGAGCTATGCAACTGGCTTCTTTGATTCTGAAGACTGCAGATGGCTTATTGATGGACTTCTCAGTCTCTACCACCACATAATCCATGTCTCCTAATAGCTCATATCTGTCTATCTATCTATCTATCTATCTATCTATCTATCTATCTATCTATGTATCTATGTATCTGTCTGTTTATCATCTATGCATCCTTCTGTCCATCATCCATCCATGCATGTCTCTCCTCTTCCCTCTCTCTTCTCTCCCTCCCTCTTCTCCATCTTACTGGTTCTGTTTATCTGGAGAACTTGACCAACAGAAAGATTAAACATTTTATAGGGCAAACTCATGTGATTGTTTTTTAAGGTGTTCAACCAAAATGCCCAACCACAGAAGACCTTCTCTTCCCTCCTGTTTCCGTTCCCAAGGCTCAAAGGCTGCCTTTTTCTGTCCAGCAAAGTAGACAAGATGACATCCATGAAGAGGAAATGGAAACTTGAGGTGCATATAAGAGGGAGAGAAAGCATGGGAGACTGTGCGCCGGGGAGGGGGTCCTCTCTGTTGCTCAATGCAACCACTTGTGGCACCCTGTGAGTGTTGAATGCTGTCCTTGGATGCAGAAGAGGACTTTTGGATATGTGGGAATGCTCACATCACACTCAGCTTTTCCTCACACAGGGACTCAGCATTAATTGGCCCTCATTGCTCAGATCTGCAGGGAAAAAGAGCAGAACCTGAGCAGTTCGTGTTTTAGATTACCATGTTTGTTTGCCAACAAGACAGGTTTCCTTGGTTCTCTCTCTCTTTCAGCCTTGTGCTTCAGCCCAGATGGTGAACAGATCAGGCCCTGGACACTTAACTCTTCCAGTGTCAACAACAAGCAGTAGACAGAGCCATTAGAGAGCCAGTGAGTGGCTAGCTGAGAGAAAGAATGGGTTCAACAGCCCCATCTATAGATTCATCAGGAGATTACTTTGCTCTCTGTGTGACATTTCCTGTGTAGGCACTGACTTAAATTCCTTCTATGTCAGTGCAGTGCTTGACTTAGAATACATATTTGGTAAATGCGGCAACAATGGTGATCCTGCTAGCCTTTTTTCTGAGCTTATGAAAGGACACACCTGACAGAGATAGGCTGGATTTGTATTGGTTAGGGTTCTCCAGAGGATCAGAATCAATACAATATATAAGCAAGTATGCAAGGGAATTTATTAGATAGGCTTACAAGATCAGACATGGGAGAGACCACCATGGCCATTTTCAGACTGAACAGCCAGGGGCACTGGAAGACGTTCAGTCTAAGAAACTGGAAGCCACATAAAAATAGACACCAGTGGTGCAGTGCCTGCCCACAGCCAAGGCCTGGAAGCTCCATGGAGAGCTGCTGGTGTGAATCTGTGTTGAAAGGCTGAATAAATTGATGACCATAGACCTACTCAAGCAGAATGGGATGTTGGAATGCAGGCTGACTTTCTCCTTATTCTTTGTCACTCACTGTGGGCTGTAGGCCTATTGGATGGTACCAGATGGTACTGCCCATGATCAGGGCAGATCTTCCTATTGTTCAGTTGACTGGCTTATCTGGCAATCATCTCTGGAACCACCCACAGACATGCCCAGAAATGTGCTTTACTAATTTGCAAATCAGGGCTGGGGATCTAGCTCAGCAGCATAAGCACCTGCCTTGCGAGCAGGTGGTCATGAGTTCGATCCCCGATACTGGTAAAAAAAAATGAAATCCACTAATCTGCAAATCAAAATTAACCATCACAGGGATGTTGTTACAAATCTGAGTGTGTAGAAAGAGTTTTCTGGGTACGTTTCCGCTGTCAGATCGTAAAGGTGTGTGCCATTAGGTTGGGGTTACCTTAGGTCTAGAGACATGTTAAAGACCTTCAAGATGTAGAAAGTCCTGCTGTCAACCCAGGTGATAGCTTTTAACCTGAAGTATTTTGCAGGGTTTGGGGTGGCCTCAGGGAGGACTTCAAAGATCTGTCACACAAAGGAAAGCTTTGATAAACCCTCATGAATGCTCAGAGGTTTCAATGGGATTTAAGAGGCTGAGTGATGAATGTGAGACAGGTGCATGGGTGTGTGTGTGTGTGTGTGTGTGTGTGTGTGTGTGTGTGTGTGTGCCTGATAAAGAAGGAGAGGAAGAGAGAGAGAATTGTCATCCTGATTGCTCTTAAAATTGTTAAGTGTTGTCAACAGAGGCTACTTAATAAAACTAAAACAAAAAAAAATTCAGAATGTTTCTCCTTCTTTAGACAAATTCATATCCACATAGGATTTTGATAAATACATATTGGAAGTTTATAACAATGCTCTCTTTTTTTTGAACACACGTTGGATATAAACAAAATGGTTGTGTTTGATGTCAAAGATTAATGAAAAATAGTTTTGAAGAAAAGAGCACTACTGGATAATATTTGCAGGAATAGGAATTTTTAAAAATTGGTTAATTCCAGATGACTCTCAGTTTAACTTGCTGAATTCACCTATTCATCCATTTATGCATTCCACACACAAGAATCAAGTGGGAATCTTGGCAGCTCTAAGTGGCGGTAAGCCTCGATTGGTTTAATGACCTGGGAAAATATGAAAAGCAACCACTGCCCATAAAAAAGTGGAGACACAAAGAAGTAAATGCTGCATCTTTTGATTCCAATATCTAGTCTCTCTTTTTATAGCCAAATGGACTTTGGGGTCAGGAAACAAGTATTTATAGCACATCTCCTCTGGCCCTAACCTGATCACAGAGAAGACACACACAAATAAATAAGACTTGAGTCATGGCCTTTGTTTTCTAAGAGCTAAGGAGTTGGATAGGAGAATTAGAAGCCCCATCTGAAGACTTCTATTTATAAGGCAGCTTTATGTCACTGTGACAAGATACCCGAGAAAGAACAGCTTAAAGGATGAAAGAGTTATGTTGGCTCTGAGTTTCAGTCCATGGTCAGTTGGCTTCATTGCTTCTGGGCTTGTGGTCAGGCAGAAAATCATAGCAGAAGGGAATGTGGCAGGCAAGAAGCAGAAAGAGCAAGAGAGGCAGAGAGGAAATGATTGGGTCCAAGACGTATTCCCCAAGGTCGTGCCCCATGACCTACCCCCTTCTCCCAAGTTTCCATTCCTTCGCGGTAATGCCATCAAGTAGCCTTATCCACTGATGACATCAGAGCTTCATGAGGCACTCATGTCCCAAAAGCCTATCAGCTGGCAATCAAGTTCAAAGCCCATGCCCTTTCGGGGGACATTTGGGGCCAAACCACAGCACCTGGGTAGCACCAGAAGAGGACAAAAAACACAGCAGGGAACTTTAGAGGCACTCAGCAGTGGAGCACATGCTCAGTATGTAGGTTAAATGAGCTCTAAAACTGGCTCATCTCGAGGAGGTGGATGGAAAGGAGGCGTGTGGAAGGGAGAATGTGTTCCTGTCCCTTCTGGAGAGAAAGGTATAATTTTATATCCATTACAAAAGTAACATTTATGTGGTTTAAAAAGTGGTTCTGAAGAATATACAAGGAAAAGTATTCAGAAATGAAAATTAAAAAACTTCTCATCTCCATCCTTAGTCTCCTGGTGCAGATTTAATTGACTTTTAGCTCTTCTTGTGGTCACAAACCTGGGTAAAGGGGTGCTGCATTGGATCTGTGAGAACTGGTTCCTGGACCTCTTCTGCACACACATCAAAATCCACTGTGCTTGAATCCTGCATATAAATGGCTTGGTATTTGCATATGAACTGTGAAATTCTCTTTTAATCCTCTCTACATTATTAGCTGTAGCTAAAACAATGTATACAGTGCTTATATTTCATTGCTTAGGAAATAATGACCAGAACAAAGAGTCTGTACACGTTCATCACTGACACGGTCTTTTTCTTGGCAATATTTTTGATCCTTGATGGGTTGAATCTGCAGACACAGAACTTGTGGACACAGAGCTGCCTGCTCTACTGCTATTTTTTCTCCATCAATGTAGATGGTTCATGTTGCTGCCTCCCTCAACCCTCCCAGCATTGCTTTTGTACTTGTGAATTGATATGTTTAATTCCCTTCTGAAACCATAAAAAAATCTTCTGAACTTATGCTACGGGTTGATGGAAAAATCTAAAAATTCACAGCCAGCATGGTATGATTATGTACATACCACGCACTGAGGAATTGAGCAGTGCGAGGAGGCCCAGGGGAAATATAACTCTGTCATTAAGCAGTTGCTATGACAGAAAGCGAAGCCAACACGAAACAGGAAATAAGAGAGGAGAGATGCAGCCTGATCTCAAGGTGTGAGTATTTGGGTGGTGCCCAAGCATACACATAGCTCACTAGCAAGTAATTATGCTTAAGAATGACACAAAAATATTCATCTTTCTTTCTACTTATGCGTATTACTTTCCAAACGGTTACTAAATTTTTAGGACACAAATAAATGCCAGGTTGTTTGGACCTAAACAAACAGGACTCTAAGGTATTCCTTTTGGCCCAGAGATGCCATAACAAACACTACTGAGTCACTAAGAGTGATATGAATTGAAAATGTTAGAACTTCTTAGCCTCTGTTCTAGAAAATTCCTTCTGACTCCTGTGTGCAGGACGGCTGGGAAGGACATAAGAGTGCAAACAGGGAGTCAAGTCAGGAAACGATTGGTGATAGTAAAGATATTGTAGATCTTATGAGTCGTAATCATGGCACTAACTAGGAAGGAGACTAAAGAAATGTAGAGAAATGGATAGATTCAAAAGGCAGCTTGGACAGAGACAGCTGGCAGAAATTGGTGCTGCTGGAGGTGAGCTTGGGAAACTGCTTAGGTGTCCACCCCACTTGGTGGGAGAGGAAGAGGCTTGGAAGACACAGCACACAGGATGCTAATGGCTGCAAGCAATTTGATTTAAAGCATGATTTATCCCTTCACTTAAGAAAGCACCATTCCAAAGATGGCTGTCAATTGAACAGCTTAATTATGTTATACCAGCTGAAACTTGCTTGGTTTTCCCTCCGTCTTTCTTGGACCTGATCACTAAAAACCTTGCAGTGTCAGATAACAGGAACAGTGGATCTTACTTCTATCTAAAATGGCTCTCTATTTTAGATAGAATCATAAATAAATTTTATGATCTAAAATTTCAGGTCTCATTTGCAAACAGAATACCATACAGTTGATGTAGGATAGTCATGATTTATCGTGTATCTTTACTGACCAGTGAGGAACTCCTTTTCCCAGAAGCTTCTAGCATTTTCCATCAGCCTCTTTTTCCTGAAATCTCTAGCATTTTCCAGAAGTGCTCTGGCATCCTATCTTCCATTGGGTAGGATTAAGTCATGTGCCTTTTATAAGCCAATCACTTACTAGGAATGGTCATCTCTACTCCTGATTTGTTTCTGAATCAGTTTTGGGAAGAACAGGTAAAAAAGTAAAACCAGAGCTCTACTGGCATGGAGTGCAGGAGAGATGTCTGTTAGGCAGCAAAGAGCCTTTGCTATGGAAAGGAAATTAAGAATTCTATTTTGGAATGGATAAGGTATATGAAGGATGAAAGTGTGCTGGATAAATGACTGGCAGTATAAAGTTGACAAAAATCTGTGTGGTATTTAAAGTCACTGTGATGGATGAGAAGACTAGGCGTGTACAGAGAGAAAAGACAAGGGTTTAGGATTAGCCTTGGGAATTCTGATATTTAGAAGCCCAGAAGAGCTAAAGTATATAACGACCGAATAGTATAGGTAATTGGCTTAAAGGTAGGGTAGACATGTTTATCTGAATGATGCCTTTGCCTAGAGATTTGGTGAATGTGAACAGGCCCACTTCTCTACCATGCACAGGCAGGGCACATGTGGGAAAGGTTGTAATATAGAGCACCAACATCAGGGAGCCAGGTGGAGGCTGAGTTGCATGAGAGTGAAAACCATGAATTTTGTGTGAATGGGACAGTGAGGCACAGCTTCTCTAGTTCAACAGTATTTGGAAAACAATCCTCATAAAATTTACTGAACCTATATTATTATTATGTAACTATGGTTCTTTGAAAGTACACACCCTTACAGCCACATATCAGAGTGCTGGGGTGGGACATTTAGGGTTGTGTTATTTCCAACAGGAGTTGCTGTCAGTTTTTGTTCCAAATCTGATGTGCAGTCTGGAGTTGCCAAGTCTCTGCTAAGCATTGTTCTCAAGCCTCAGCCTCCTCCCCAGGCAAGTTGTGTTTTTAGGAAGCAGCTGCAGAGGCCATAGCAAGGTATGAGGCTCACTTGCCTGATTCTAAGTCTCTGGCATGAGAGCCTTTCCAAGGCTAAGTGAGGATGGATCCCAACATGTCTCGGGCATGGTTTGGATACTCCCACATGTATCACTAATATGATTGGTGTCCTTATCTAAAGAAAGACAAAACCCTGTGGTGGTACATTCCAGGTAGGTAGAGCTAGATCATTCTTTATGTGAGTGCTCTATGTGAAATGCTTGGGACCAGTAGTGTATTAGACTTCAGATTTCTTTTTTGGAGTTTTCAATATTTTGCAAGTGAGCATACTGTGGGCTATCTTGAGGGTGGGATTTGAGTCTAAATGCATAATTTATTTTGGTTTCCCACAACTTTATATACTCAGTCCGAAGGTGTTTTACATTGCATTTTTAGTGCTCCTGTGATTTGACAGTATTTGTCACATGAGGCTAAGTAGAAATTTTCATTGTGGTGTCATGCAGATGCTCAGAAAGTGCCGGATTCTGGAGTGTTTCAGATATCAGGTTAGGAAGATTCAACCTGCACTGGCTAGAAGCCTTAAGCCCCGGTTGTCTATGAGGCAGAGCCCTGGATATCTAGCAGCATGTGGCCCTCTGGAGTGTCTTCATGACACCACACTGGCTTTGTCTCAAGTGACTGATCCAAGGAAGAGCAAGGCAGAAGCCGCAAAATGTCTTTTCAAATCTTGCAGATGACGCACCTTTGAGTCTGGTTTGTGTTGTGGGCGACACAGACCAACCAGAGAAAGTGCAGCTGCACAGGGTATGAGCTTCAGGAGGGGCTGGGGGAGAGCTGCTTGGCCTCTGCACATCACTGGCCCTGCCACGGGCTCAAGGGCCTGTGGTGGCTTCTGGGAGCAGCCACAGTAAGGAGCAAGCACAACCCATCTTCCCTGCTGTGGTTCCCACGCTGGGTGGGTTCTCTTGGGATTCTTTGGGGGCCCGCATAGATATAAGGAGAGCCTGCTAGCCACAGCCTGAGAGCACCAAGGCCTGAGGTGTTGTGGAGTGGTTTAACTACCTGCAGGCCACCAGAGGCCAGAGGAAACATCTATAACTGCAGCTCTCAGCCTTGGGTGCATGATGCGTCTCCCAGGGAGCTTTACAAAGCTCTGATGCTCGAGTCTCAGTCTTGTTCCTGGTAACTCTGCATAGATGGCTCTCGGAAGTGGTTTGGCTGCTGAGAATTTTCAAATCTCCCCAAAGTGTGAAAGTCACTGATCTGTGAGCTTCCTGCTTCCGCGAGCAGGAGGCCGTGAGGACAAAGTTTCTGCGGTTTCCAGACATACAGACCTGCGTAGATGCTGCCTGAACAGGACCTGGAGCCCTGAACCCTGGCTCGCTTGCTGGGCTTCTCTGAAGCGCTTGAAGTGAGCTTCGGAAATTGAGCCCTCTGTGTGCCAAACACAAATCATAGTCCGTTCTCCTTTGTATCAAAGTTTGATTTCTTTTCTCCTTAGTGCAAAAGAAATAGGTTTTACATCACTTTTAGATGTTACTGACTCAGTTAAATGCAATTTTGACTAAAACCAAATTGCTTAATTAGACAATAATATCAGAGAAATTGACCATTATATCTGGTTACTGACTTTTCAGATGGCCTGTACTACCATTTACAGTCAGATTGTTCTTAGAAGCTATTTTTAATAGCCTAATGGCTTTTTAATTTTCAAAGCATTTATATTCATCAGCTAGAGTGCAGAAACAATTCAGATTGACTCTCATTGCTCTGAGTCTGTTCCTTCCTCTCTAGATGTTAATTGGTTCTACTTGGAGGTAAAGCTGTGGGAAGCAGGTTGGCCCCCCTTATTTATGATGTCAGAAGGTGCACATCAGGGAGGAAATGAACTTTGGACACCAGGCCATAAAAATAACAAGAAAATAGTGCTGTTTATTGAATGTCTACTCTGTTCTGGGCGATTTACGTAAATTGGTGCCAATGATTTCAATAATCCCATAATGTCCGTATTATTATCTTCTTTTGGTAGACTGGGAAATAAAGGCCCGGGTGGGTAGTATGTGGCTGTCACCATTACTGCTGACTCAGGTTGACCCAGGTTGTACACTGCAGCTTATACTAGGTCTCTCTATAATTTTTAATGCTCTCTTTCCCTCTTGAAGTTACCCAACTTCGACTTAACAGTGGACTAAATGGTCCCTCTTCTTTCGGAGAAGGCAGTCAGACTTTGTTCAGGGAACTTTTAATGCACTGTTACATTCAAATCTCACAAAATCCAATGTGTACTCTTGTGGTCCTGCTTTTATACACAAGAAAACTGAGGCACCAGGCTTTAAGGCCAAGGTCAAGTCAGCAAAAGAAATAACAGAGCTGATTAACAGTAGAGTGGAGCTGTGATTCCTACCAATCTCATCCGTTCTCCATTGTTTTTCTGTTACACAAAGCTGAATATCAATCAATAGCATGATTTCAAAAATCTGAACCAAGGAGAAAGTCCCATGAGACTAATTATTGGGTAGAAATAACAAAAACACGATTATAACCACAAGGACATTGAATTGTTTTGCTGTGATGGAACTTTGTTATCATGAATAAGCTGTCGGAAATCACATTTTTTCTGGTGTGCAGATCTGTACAGGAAACAGCTCTTTGTATTGGATTAGCCAGAAGCAGTTGTGCTTCGGAAATCACAAGGCAGCTGGATAGAATGTGCATAAAGCCTCAGTTCCTCCAAGCTCAATTAGAAAAACTCAATGACTGTCAGTAACTCTGATTATTCCTGGGACCTCAGGCAGCCTTTATGCAAATGCAGCATCCCATGCTATGTTTGGGATGGTGGAGCCTGGGATATTTGGGATTCTGGACTCCGTGTTCTGTATCCATCCCTGCATCCATCCCTGCATGCTGTGGTCAATGAGGGGCACCCCACTGAGGGAACTGCGGCTGACTATAGATAAAGGGTGACCAGAAGGGACGGTAGGACACTTGTGTCTGTTAGGTTAGGAGAGGAGAAGACTCAGGGCAGGACCACAGAGTGGACACTGAAGGATTAAAGGACTCTCCTGTCAGACATGTTTTCTGTGACCTCAACACCCCACCTGACAGGGACCTGGCAGCTGCCAGGAGCAGTGGCATCTCCCTCTCCACAAACATATGGTTGCATCTGCTTGGCCTCTGAGGCAGAGGATGGAGGGGTGCCTGGATGGATTGGGTAAAACACCATTTTGTTTTCTGTCCTTGAAACCTAGTTGTGGTTCTCCTCACCTGCATGCAGTGTAAACATTCACAGAAGCCTTGGTCACTGGTTGGATTTCTTAGCCCTTCGAGGTCTCCACTGGCCTCTTGTGACTACACAAAGTGTTTACTAGCGTTTTTGCAAATTCCTAGAGGCTTGAATTGTACACTTCTCTTTGGCTGTGAGCACTTCCTTCACGTAGTGGCTGGACCACCTTTAGTCTATCTTGCCCTCTCTGATCTGTGTATACAGGACTACACAAATCATTATCAATATCACTTAAGAGATTCCCCAGTAGTTTCAGGATGGGTTTACTTAGGTATTTTGTTCAAAGAAGGACCCAACATGATTTCGTAGACTTCTGAGGCCTTTCTCGTTTCAACCTCGAATGGTCTTGTTCTTGAAATGCCTTTGATAATCCATCACAAGGGAGCTCCTCCTAACCTTTGATTGTAGATCATTTGCTGTTTTGTTCTCTCCCCCATCCTTTTCTTCTTCTGTGTTCTTACTGACAGCAAATTTCTTATATAATGGTCTTTAGTGAACTCTCTCATTGTCTGATTCCCTGCTGACCTCCAAGTCCTAGCACAATGGCTTTGGAGTACAAGAAACACATAAGATGCCGTTATTGGAAACACTCATACAGTATTACTCTTAACCCTCCAGTGTGTGCCATTTTCTACTCTATACGGTGTTAAGCCCTGCTATTATATCTCCTCCTATTCTATTGCATTCAATTCCACTTATATCAAACTTACAGTCATGTCGCTAAATTGATTACAACCCATTGATCTACTAGAACTTGAACACTTCAAGGCACAGCTCCTACCCTTTTAAAGTGATTTTCCCAGTACTTTTCTTCCACTGTCTTGTTTATGAGAGCCCAAGAATACAAAGCTCTCACTGGCAAGGTCTTGTTTTTGAATTCCCTCCACTGGTGAGATCAGCACATGACAGGGTCAAGTTGATGTGGCACTTATTGATAAGTTGAATGATCCAGATCTTCTAAACACCATTGCAATCTGAAAGTGACTATTTCAAAACAACAACAGTAAGATAAGTGCCATCTATAGCTGCACTAGGGAAACCTTTTGTAAGTAGGAATGCATTCATTCCTCGAAGGCCAGTTCATTGAAAAGTGCTTGTTGACTGGATTTGTGCTCTACCTTATTTCTGTAGAAATTAATGGCACAAAATACTTTGTCCTTGAGGAACTCAAGAGTTGACAAAGAATGAATTTATAGAACAGCAGAATGGATGTACATGGCAGTGCAATTAGGGTTGTGCTGGAAGCGTGGATACTAGGGAACTAGAATGCAGGAGACAACAGGGGCAAGGCACTCTTGGGACTTGGTCTCATAGGTTGAATCAGTGCAGAGGGAAGCACAGATAAGACTACATGTCCAAAGCCAGGAGACCTGTAAGTAGCAAGTGTCTGGGGGAGAACAGTTGGTTCTGCATGGTTGGAATATAGGATGTGAGGCTGAGATTGGCAGGAGATGAGAGACTGGGGTCAGACTGAAAAGCAGCTGGAGTTCTGGAGGGAATATACCCAAAAGTGGTGAGCCACAGAATACAGAATTTGGAGCAAAGGCCGGGAGCTTTGGAGAATGCAGCAGCCAGGAGACAAGGGAATTCTGCCTCGAGCATTTGCACCAGTGCAGCAGTGACCTTCAGGCCTGGCTCTCTTGTTTGTAGAGTCAACAAGTGGCTTCAGCTGTGGCACTCAGGGTTGTGCCCTCTGAACAACAAAGCCTTGATTTGGCAATTTCCCTGGAGAGGCTCAGCCAAGAGCAGCGGGGCTCCACACAGCTCTCGCTGGTCCTCCTAGGAGGTTGGAGAAGAGGAAGAGAAGGTGAGGTTTGCAGCAGACTTCCACTGAGATGATGCAAATATCCGACCCCAGCCTTCTGCTGAATGGGTGGTTAATGATCCCTTCCTGATGATTATGCAGTGATTATCAACAGCCAGACAGAACTTAATTGTGTGCAGTCCTGATCTTGCCAAGTGAGTGCTTTGCAGGATCACAGGGCATTATTGGGAGAAACCAAGAGGAACTGTTAATTCAGTTGTTCCTGAATGTGCATCATTGGCAATTTTGAACTAGTCCTTGGCAAAATGGGAAAGAAAATTTAATACGTATCAGATGCAGTATTCTATGGTAAAATGGGATACACTCTGCATTACATCATCCATTAACTTGGGCCCTATTTTCTCTTCTTCTTTCTGTCTTGGTTTTCATTAGTCTGTTTGGTCTCCAGAGTCTGTGGCTCAGGTTTGCAGGCGCTGACTTCCACAGCAACCAGAGAGAACAGTGGGGGCTGCACTGCACTGTGGCAGGGCCTCTGCTCCAGCACCTGCTGCATGTAGCAATGTGGGCAGGCCTGGGTTCCCGGCTGTGACTCCTGACCCAGGTGCCTGTGCAATGCCTGACTGCAGCAAGTCTGTACCTACTCACTTCTATCACCAGCTCTTATAGTCCAAGATGATCCAAGAAATGGGAGATGAGGGGTCTCCATCATTTGGAGTCTTGGTTGACCGCAAATATGTTTGAGGTTTTGGAAGCTATTTAAGACTCTTCACATAGGAGCCAACTGCATACCTTGCAGGACAGAGCTTCTGTCTGTTCTACATTTATCATACTGGCCTGGGAGACTCTGTATCTTGGGGGAAGAACAACACCACCCTAAGCCACCTGCCAGCTTCTTTCTTTCTACTTCTGCTTGCTTCCAGGATTTGCTTGTGTCAAAGGTGGGCAGGTGTATGGGCAAACTGGAGAAGGGCTCCTCTGTGCAGCAGTAAACACGTCTGCTTTGGAGTTTAGTGTACAAGTGCTCACACTCACCCTTCGTTTTTGGCTGAAAAATACCTTTTACCTCCATCAAGTCCTCATCCCTGAAACCTGTTTTATTTCTATTTTTTTTTACTTTATTTGGAAAATGGACCTTTGCATATATGACTCAATTAAGGGCTTTGAGATGGGTTATCCTGGACAGTTCAGGTGGGCTCTACAGATAGTCACTCATATCTTTACAGGAAGCATGCAAAGGGGAATCTGGCACACCCTGAGGAGAAGGCTGTGTGAGGGCACCAATTTGAAGACGCAGTTCTTACTGATTGGAGTAATGGAGCTAAATATAAGGACTGTCAGCAGTGAGTAGAAGCTGGAAGATGGGAAGGAAATGGATCCTCTCTTGGAGCCTTTGGAGGGAGCAGGGACCCCTACTCCTTGATTTCAGTCTGGTGAAACTGATTTTAGAATTATGGCCTCTAGAAATATCTCTTTTATAAAAAAAACATTGCTGATGACCACAAGTATCTGTGCTAGGAATGCCAATGGCAGTGTTGAGAGTCAAGACCAAAGTTATGCGTCTGATACTGTTAGGGTTGGGATCCAAATGTTCCCCCAAAAACTGATGTGTTGGGGGCTTGGTTGCCAGCCAATGGGATTTGAGGAACTAAACTGATCATGATGGCACCAGTTTTATCAATAGATTTATCACTGATGGGTTCATTGGTGAGTGTTTTACTAGGAGGTTGGCCTGGTTGGAATAAGCAGGTGATTGGGGTGTGATTTGCAAAGGTACATCTCTCCTCTGGTTCTTCCCAGGTCTCTCCTTCCTCGCTGTCATGAGGCAAACAGTTTCCCTCTGCCATATCCTTCTACCATAGTGTTTCTGCCTTGGACACAGGTAACCATGTACTGAAACCTCTGAAACCACTAGCCAAAATAACCCCTTTCTCTTTTAAGTTATGTAAGTCAGACATTTTATCTCAGCCACAGAAAGGTAGATGATATTTAATGCCCATTCTAGGATCTGATCTCAGGTACCCATCATGGCTTTTTGCTTTCTTGAGTACAAAGAAACCAGACCATTCTGACTATGAGATGATTTTCAGATTTCACTGATCTACAAAGCCATGGCACACATCATGAAAGGCAACACATTGGAAAGGTTGTACCATAAGCATATGCAGAGATCACGACAAAGCAGGGAAACTGCCCTTACTGTACGACAGCTCGCACATTCAGCTGCACACAACGCTCTACCAAATCATCATATGCCGGCCTGACCAGGAGTGAAAGGAGAAATCAGCCAGTCATTAAAATGCTGACTCAGATGGCTGGGAAGGTTCTTTCTGTTTTGTCCCTGAGGGTCTTTGGATCATGAGTCACTCAGCTTGACAGATGCATCTTTGTGTCTTTTCCCATGGCTAGCAGCTATGTTCCACAGGTACTTGGAGTTATACAGAACCTGCTTGCTACCTTGGGGAAAGTGAGCCACCTCTGTTGAACAGGGAAACGCCTTTACATGGAGGAGGGATGGTGGCTTGACCACAGAGAAAGGGTCTTTCCTGAATCCAAAGCAAGCTTGATCTCTTGACTGCCAAATCCTCTGCCTAGGACACAGGCCAGAGCCAAATGGGGACCACCAGACTGACAAAGAGGTAGCCCTGCTTATAACATCTCCTCCTTCTCTGATCATTACCCTGAGCTAATCATTACCCTGTAATCAGCTTTTGCAGTTCTTTCCCAGGTGGCTTTTCTATTGAAGGGACCATGAAAAGGCTCACTTTCCAACCTCCACACACTGAAATTCTAGGGCAGCACCCCAGGCTGACGTTCCTCTGTTGTCCTGTAGAGACAATGTCAAGCTATGCCCCTATGAATATCTGTCTCTTCCATGTTTCTGCATGGGAACCACAGGCTGAGGGGCTGGGGATGTAGGTTAGTGTCAGAATACTCACTTCTCAGGCCTGAGAACCTGGGTTCCAACCCAGCAGCAGTGGAGAAAACAACTGAACAGGCTGGAAAGAGAAACAGGCTAGACAGGTCACGGTGCGAGCAGTGGAGAACTTCAGAGCTGGAAATGTAATGCCATTGAAGCAGTTTGTGTGACTTTGGCTAAATAAGGGCATTCTCTGCAGAGCCAGTGAAACCAAACAAAGTTCACACGGATGCCTGCTGCTGCAGAAGCTCACACCATTCTCGAGTTCTACTGATTTCCCAATCATGTCCTTTGCAGCCAGAATCATGTGTGGTGTTGAAATTTCAGACATCATTTGCCTTCTTTACCTGTCTTTCTCATCTTTTCTTGACTGCTATGGCTTTGCCATTGAAGCTGAATTTTAAACCCCATGCTGTCTCCAGACTGGTCATTGTGAGAAAATCCCCTGTCCCTAGTGAAATATTTCCTTTGTCTGGTTTCATGTCTTGTGATCCTTGTTAGCACCTCTGCAGTGCTGGCCTGGGAGCCTAGGAAATTATTCTCTTTCTACTTAATGGTTCCTCATTAGGCTGTCCCCAGGAACTGTATTTATTCCTGGGGAGATCTCAAGGGCCTGTATGGATTGTCAGGAGAAGAAAGTGACCTCGAATCTCCTCAGAGTGTCCACCGTAAAGAAGATGTTGAAGATATTTCACTACAGAACATGGAGTCTGCTCATTCAATATAAAGAAATAGATACTTTTCTCCTAGAACTATTCTTTTTTTATCTCAGAGACACTGTTAGCTATTTCAGCTTCCTCTCTCACATTATCTATGGAATATATTGGTTCACTGTGGTAAGTATGTGGAGCATTTCAAAGTTTTCAGCTTTATATCCACAGTATCCCTTATTGTGTTGATTAGTTTTCTTCATTTGTTTTCCTTGACATTATTTTCATGTACTGTTATTCTTATACTATAACGTGTGCTGTGTCCAGTAGACAAAACTGTGATGGGAAAATACAGTGAAAGTTTAATTTTTAAAAGTATATCACAGGAAAAGACTCATTAGCCATCCCTGAGCACAGTCCCCTTCACGTCACACACACTGTCCCATCATCTTGCTACTGTATGACGCAGCTCAGGAAGTCCATTTTGTGAGTATCTTTAGTTAAACCATCATGGCTGCCTCGATGCCCTGAACTGATTCAAAACATTTCCCTTTCATGGTCATTTTGACTGGCGGTGCCAGATCCAGTGAGTGGGGTCAGTGAGGACACACTGTCACGTTTTTATGACTCTTCTGTCCTGATGGATGCCACTTGGCAGCAGCACTCACTGTATTTTTGACCGCACCTCCTTCCTTGCCTCTTCCATTTCCTAGTAGCCTCTTCCAGTGTAGCCGGGTCACTCCAGTCTCTGCTCTGTGGCTGCATCGCTTTCTCTTCTGTGTCTGTCCTTAAAAACCCCCACCTGCTCATTTGTAAAGTATAGATGCTCAGGAAAAGGCGTAGGACTCACCCAGGATAAACTTCTCTTATGATCCTTAATTTAATTACATCTTTTACCACTTAAGATAATTTTCACAGGTTCTGGGGATTAGGACATGGATGTATCTTTTGGAGGGCCACCATTCTGACCCCTTCAGAAAGGCTGGGAATGAAGGACACTGCTGATTTAACACAGTCCTGTGTCCAGTGTACATTTTATGTGGTGTCTCTTAACTTCAAGCATAAATCGACTTGTAGGAAGCAATGCATTAGATTTGGTAAAACAATAGTCAGTTGGAAAGTTTTGAATACTTTTCTCATTGCTTAGGCAAAATACATGACACCCAAAGTTATAGGGGAGAAGGTTTATTCAGCTCACAGTTTGAAGAGGTTTCAGTCCATAATCAGCTGGCTCCAAGGCAGGGTGGCATGGAACAAGGTAGCAGAAGACAGCAAAAGCAACAAGAGCTGAAGGAAGAGACAAGCCTCTGTCTGTCCCTTATATTATTTTCAGTCTTCTGTGATTAGGTGTTGCCAAAAATCTGTAGACTGATACAGCAATCACCCACCCTTAAACCAGTAACCTCATCACAGCACTGCCCTATGAGTTAATCACACACACTAGATTCAGTCACCCCTGAAAAAACCCTATGACTTCATGAGACTTTGGGGAACATCTAGACACAAACCATAACATAGAACAAAATACAAAACAATCAGACTTTCAGCTTTGCTCCTCATTGTAACAGCTTGAACTTATTTTTTTAGTCATCTGATAGAGACCATGGCTTTCAAATGCTAGGACTGAGATCTTGTTTGCTTTTGTGTGAAGCTCACTTATCAAGTTACCTAGTTCTTTGAAAAGAACATTTTGCCATGGATCTATGACTGGGTTAGTCAGATGGCTTGAATTTAAAAGTATTTTTGTTGAGGAAACATTCTGTGCCTTTGTTTTAGCTTCAGATTTCCAGATTTTTAAAGCAAGGAAAGCATGTGTGATTGGTATTTATTTATTTCCTTTTTTGCAGTACTGGGGATTGAACCCAGCATGTCTTCACACCAAGCTATATTGTCAGCTCTTTTTATTTTCAGATAGGATATTGTTAAAGTTGTTAAGTTGTCCAGGCTTGGCTTGAACTTGAAGTCTTTTTAAAAATACTTACTGAATTGTAATCATTTAAGATTTCTCAAAAGCATTATTGGGTTAGAAGATTCTCAAACTATTCTGAGCAATAGTTCATGTGGTATTATGTTCCCATTAGACTGGGAGGAAAATTGAGTCCTCAGAGGATCACAGCAGGGGCTTCCCTTGATAGTAACAGAATTGAGACAGGAATTTAGGTCTCCTTAATCCTAGTCAGCTGGCCAAGGACATTTGCTGTATCATTTCAATCTGGGAAGATTCTAGGGAATTGGAAATGTCCCAGAGACCTCACATTTGGCTGTTTGCAGGGATAGGCAAAAAGCAGAGAAATCTTCCTGAACATGCACTTTAAAAAAACAACCACCATTTCTATTTTGTTTCATCACTGCCAGACTGCTTGCTCTCTGGACCTAGGCTAATTGATAATGCAGGTCCAGTCCCTGCTAGATCTCTTTTTGAGATCTTGTTTCCTCTTCCACTGTTCCCTTGGGTAAGCACCCAAGACAGACCCCTGAGCCTTCACTCTGAATGCCCTTTAGGGCCTGGAGAAAAGCCCAAGTATTCATAGAGTGGTCCCCCACCCTCCACAGATCTGTCTGGGGTAAATTATTAGCTCCGTGCTGACTTGTAAGAGGAAATCTATATCTTGACTTGTTCTGCTCTGTGCAATCCTTGTTGTCTTACCTTGTGAATATTGATTGCATTTAAACAGGCTTTTGCCCCAGGCCTAGTTAAGGCACCAATTAGACCTCAACTCTTCTGCGGTTGGCTTGGGACTGTATATGATTATATACATGGACCTGTTCCAACCTGCTGCATTTCCTGGAAAGGAAAGATGCTTTATAGCGAATAATTTATTGGAAACCCCTTTCTAACACAGGAAAAGAGCTGACTGAACTCACCAAGATGCAACAGCTATTCATCAGAGCACCTTAATAATTTGTCATTTCCAGACTCTCTATTCTATCTTCTCTCACGAGCCCATTTTTGCTTAATGAAAGAAATCTCTCTTGGAAGAAGCTGGAGATAAGCAGGATTCTCAGGCAACGTTCTGAATCTCCAACAAGATATGTGGGCCCTTGTGATTTGGTTTAACTCAACAAGTGGCTGAACAAATATTTGATGGATATAGAAAGGATTTCATTTAGGTGACACATTTGTACTTACTCTATGATTTTATACCTTAACAAGAAAATTTTTAAAATAATCAAATGTATTTTTAAAAGCTTTCTTCCTGCTATTTTTTTTAATTCAGAAAGATGAATGATTAAGAAAACAGGAAGATAATCTAACAAATGCGTGACCACGCATAACAAATAAATATAAGTCTTACTGTAATGGTTTTAGATTTCTTTTAAAGATAAAGTTGAAGTACCACTGAGGCAGCAGATTTATAGTGAATAATTTATTGGAAACCCCTTTGTAACACAGAAAAAGCGTGTAGCAAGCCAGCTGGCCATGTGTGCATGGTCTGTCGATCACTGAGCCACACATGTGCAGAGCAGCTTAGCAGCCCTAACCCTAAACTAGTCAGAGAATACTCTCTTCAAGTCTTCTGGCACGAGGTCAAGCAGGTTTCTGATAGGACAGCTGACAATTGACATCAGAATGGGTGCATGTAAGATGGCGGCCATTAGCCTTGTGGCCCCTGTGAGCCTTTCTACTTTGCAAAGCACGTGTCTTTTCCTACTTTCATTGGCTTACACTTACTCTTCAAAGCACTTCTTTTCAGAGCATACTTCTTTCCCTCCTTTTAATAAATGTAAAGCCTCACTACTTCGTTGTCCAGTTCTTTGTTCAGGACAAGAGTCTGGAAGGGACCCCTGGAAAGAACACAGCACCCCAGTAGCTCAATATCAGCATCAGTATTCTTACCTAGCATGATAACTCTCTTTCTTCATTTGCAAATGCTGTCATATTTTGGAGCATCCTGCCCCTTTTTGCTCAGCCATACCTTGCAATCCATACCTGTTAGTTCTGTACATGCAGATTCAACCAATCATAGATCACACACATTTGAAAAAAATTGTACTGAACATATACAGACTTTTTCTTGTCATTGTTCCTTAAACGATGCACTAAAGCAACTATTTTTTTTTTATTTTAAAGAGAATGAAACCAAGTAAAATAAAACAGAAGAAAGCCAATCAAAACCAGTCCATGGTTCTGGATCAAGCTGGTTTAGAGCAACTTTTTTAACCAGTGCAAGTAACACAGGACCTTAAAACAATAGGAAATCAACAATGGCCACCACAATGCCTCTGGCTGTCCTCAAAATAGCTGCCCATACCCTCAGGCACAATAAAAATTAAACAAAACAGAACAGAACAGAGCCAATAAAAACAAAACAATGAATGCAACAAAGGACTTCAAAACAAGATAATAGTAAATCCAAAATGGCTTCCATAATATATCTTATTATTTTTGAAATAGTTGCCCATGCCATTGGGTATAATAAAATGAACAAAGGAGAACAAAATCCAGCCCAACAAAACCATGAAAATGATACAGGATTTTAAAACAAGATAATAGGGAATTAACAGTGGCTACCACCTTCAGAAGGAGATCTGCATAAGTGCTGTGTAATGTATTATTATCCTCTGAATAGATGACCAGACTACTGGCTTTAGGCCTGCAAAGCCAGTGAAACACTAAACACTATAAAACATTAAATTGTATTTTACCTCAATAGCTTTTATCATGGCCTGTGTTCTCTGGATCAAGCTGGTTTAGAGCAACTATTTAAATAGCATTTACATTGAATAGAATATTATAAATAATTTAGATCCAAGATTCAAGATACATTATATGGGATATGTTAGTTTTTCTTGTTGCTGGGACTCATTATATGACGCCTACAAATGAAAAGAGAGTTTTATTTCGGCTCACTTTTAGAGTGTGTGGTTGGTTGGTTCCAGGACAGATTGGCATGGCAGAAGGGTGTAGTGGAAGAAAAGCAGAGTAGAGGTAGGAGACAAGTGGGGAGATGTAGCCTTCCAGATCACACCCCTCATGACCTGTCTTTTTTAACCAGACCAAACCACCTAACAGAAAATCAGCTAACGTGGCCCCATAACCAATCTTTTTTAAAAGCTCCACCTATGGGTGCATGAAGCTCTTGGAGTGGGGAAGAATATCTAGATATAAACCATAATGCAAGAAGATGTGCATTAGTTATAGAGAGATACAAAGTCATCTTCTACAAGAGATTTTTGTCTGTGGATTTTGGAAACTGTAGGGACCCTGGAACCAGTCCATGGCAGTTACAGAGGGCTGACTGTCTGTAAATTGCTCTGTACATTAAAAAAATGTACATAGATCTTGTGTGTAAATCTTTCTACAACTCTTCCATTCATGTTTTGTTTTTTGGTAGCTATCCATACTGACATATATCAATCCAGCTAATTTGTTTTAACACTTGTAGTGACACAGTGTGTGGATATGCCAAAATTTATTCATTCACTTTTGATAGATTTTTAAGTTCTTCCTAATGTATTGCTATTGCTAATATTAACAGGAATGCTAAAAAATTTTCGTGGGTACATCCATCAGTCTCCATGAGAGAATTTCTTTAACAATTCTAGAAAAAATTATTAGGCTTAGGTTTTACCAGACATTGCCAAATTTCTCCCCTTGGGGTTATGCTCTATTGCAGCTCCCCTAGCAACGTCTAAGGTTTCCATTTGACATTTCATCATATTCTCAACAACACTGGATATTGTGCATTTTTCTCATTGTTTTAATTTGCACTTCCCTGACTTGCAGAGAGGATGAGGCTGAGGGTTGATTTCTACAGAATTTGTCCATTCATGGCTTTATGTCTTGTATGAGTTATAGAGTATCATAACTTGGTTCTATTTGTATTTGCTTGATGTTTTAGAGCTGAATGCCCCTCAGAAGTCGCATGTGTCTGGGACATGATTGGATCATGAAGCACATACTCATCAGTGGGTCCATTCAGTGATGACCTTTTAGCTGAATGTGCTGCTAGGAGGTGAGGGCTGGTTAGCAGTGGTCACCAGAAGTGCTGAGCTTGAGTGGTGTTTTCTCCTCACTGCTCCTCCTTTCTCTCTCTGCTTCTTGGCTGCTATGAGTTGAGAAGCTCTCCTACACCATGTGACTGCATGGTGCATTTTCTGCCTTGGATCCAGCCTGCCATGGACTGAACCATTGGCAACTATGAGCCAAAGTAAATCTCTCCTGATTTAGGCTGTGGATGTTGGGTATTTTGTCTGAGCAATGGGAAAGTGGCTAATACATTTGCTATCTTATCTTAATAATTTGTACAAGCTCTGAGTAAAATTAATTTTCATTGATTTTATAAAATGAAATTTTTGTTTTCTAAATCTGTGGTCTTTAACTGTACCTGAAGTTTTACTCAGAAATTTAAAATTTGATTTGCTTAGCTTATTAATTTCTCTGTTAATTTTTTTGGTAGAAATTTCTAGTGGAGGTCAAAAATTACTTTCAAATATTTTCTTCTAATGATTTTCATTTACTTCTCACATGAATATTTTAACATATTTGCAGTTTGTTTGTTTTCAGTGCAGTCCTGGCTCTGAACAGCCTCTTCCTTGAGTCTTCGTGCTGTGGGTCAAACCTCAGTCATCCTCTCATTTTAGTCACTACTGATTATGGCTCTTGCTACTTGTAGATTCCAGTTGCTGCACTTCCTGTCTCCCTACTTCCCGGACTGGCTTTATCAGTATCTTTGAGCTTGTAATTGTTTTTTCACTCTCATAGTTTTTTCTCCCACTTTACTTTGGGAGATCGTCCCATTTCACTAGTCCTCACTTCCTCTAATCTTTGGTTTACCCTGTCTGCTGAATATTTCCCCCTTCACTGCATTTTTACTTCTATAATTTCTTTTAAGTTTTTCAAATTTGTCTTTTCTTTGGCTTCCATTGCATGCTTTTCATACCTGACATACTCTATTTCCTTATTAATAGTTGTGGACCTCAAGTAGTTACTTTGAAGTCCTACTCATCTTGATTTACTATTTGTGATTCCTTGAATACGGCCATTCATTGTATTTGCTGATGATGTCCTGGAGCTCTGGATTTTTGTGTGTTGTTTTGACTGTATGTTCAGCTCAGACTATTTTTTATGGCAACAGCATGTATTTGGGTTAGAGGAGGCTTTCCTTGGAAGGAAGAATTTTAATAGTTGCCTCTAGGGACACAGAGGAAATATCAGGACCGAGTGTATGTACCTTTATTGAGGTTCAAAGTTTTTGTGTTTAATAGGCAGGTGGAGAATTCTAATTCAGCTGGGTACATGTCTTTAATCTCAGCACTCTGAGAAGCAGAAGCAGGAGGATTATATTGGAAGTCAGCCTGGATTTTATAGTGATTTTGAGGCTGGCCTCGACTGCACAGTGAATCCCATCCCAAAACAAAATGAAGAGAAATGAAACAAAATGAACCAAACTAAGCCAAACCCAAAGCAAAGAAACAAACCAAAAAGCCAAAAACCAAAAACATTTAAAAGAAAAGGCAAAAACTCTGATCTGATACTTTCAAACAGGACAGGATAGAGGATTCTGTTTTTTAAGGGCTATGGTTTGGGTCAATGGTAACATTTCTAATTCTGTTTTAGGAATAGGAAAGACACTTCCTAGTTCCTAGCTCTTGTTAGGGGTTCACCACCAACTTCTGTGATAAACAGGGAACATCAGTTTCCACTCCAGCCTCCACAGGGTCTTTAAAACCTCTACCTAGATCTGGTTTGGTTCCTCCTCTGGCCACACCATTTCAATCTGTGCTCATTGCAATGTTTCTGTCACTTGGGGTTTCTCAGGTTTGCTTCTGAGTGTGGATATCTATTTTTAATTTTGTGAAAATCATATACCATATATTATATAGTATTTCTAGTTTATTGAGAGACACACGGGGGAGCTTCATGCGAAAGTTTAGTCTGCCACCTTGACCTGGAATCTTTTCCATGTCCTGATCAACACCTTTAAGTTTGCACAGTACACTCTTAAATTACACTAGTTGGACCTCAAATATTCATTTGTAAATGAGCGATTTCGAAATTGGCATTGCTTTTCCAATTGAACGGAGGTAAGACAGAGACTAGATGATGGTGTGAGCTCATTACTTAGGACAGGGATGCTGCAAGGTGTGAATTCCATTAAAATAAATCCAGGTAGCTTCAGGGGATATTGTCTGCTGCTCAGAGTCTGGCTTTCAATCTTTATAGGGTAGGGAATGAAATTGATTTGGACACCAATCACAGATCTCATCTTTAGAAAGGAAGAGCAGAGCCCGATGCATAAACTCTGAATATCAATTTTAAATTTACTGTCAGGACTCTCAATATTGAGGAGTCAGACACTTATGAGGACTCCAGTGTCACATTCTTTCCCCAGAAGCAAGCACCCTGGGAATTCATGTAATAATCAAGTCTCCAGCTGGGCATATGCTAAGCAAAGGGATTTTTAATTATGTAGCCTTGAAAGTTTAATGGTCTGAAAGTCTCACAGCCAAGCCTGTGTGTAGAACAGGAGGCTCTCTGGCCAGTGAGACATCACATTCAAAGCGCACTGGACAAAGTACCCTTATTTTCAGAGAACTTGGGTAATAACTGCCAACGTTTGTTCCTGCAAGTCTTAGGTCAAGGCTAGGGCTTTGCAGGTACCTGGGCAGCACTTTTCTTCAGACTTTTAGGTCTGTCTCTTAGCAACTGGGCGGTGCTCTCCCTGAGAGAGATGCTGCTGCTGTCTGCAGTCTTTAGACCTGGTTTGCTTAAAGCCTGCTGAATATGAAGGAGCCCTGAACACAAAGACTTTGCTCTTGGAGCAAGTGCTGATTTAGCTTTGAGAATTGAGATCGTCTGTATACACAATGCTTGACTGTCTGGCCTGAGAACTGAGACTACTTGTATGCCAATATAACTTTGTTAAATTGGTTCAGGAAATCCTTGCTCAGGAAGGTAAGACTGTAAACCAATAAATATCTTCACTGCTTAGATCAGAAAATTTCCCAAAACCAATTTACCCAGGCAATCATTTGTGCAAGCAGCACAAGGATCAAACAACAGAATACTTATCCAGGGTTTCTGTACCCACCATCCCTAAAATATCACAGCATGAATCGAGCCCAGTAACATTCAGATTGTCACACTCAAAGACTTTTAGTCTCTCATAAATAATACTTTTGGTTGATGGCGACCTTCACTTTTTCTAAGCATCTTGTGTACAGAGGCTGCATATTAAGTACCTGTATATTGTAAGCATATCTGTGATTCCTGGCTAGTAACACAACAAGGTCAAAACTACTATGTGGAGTCATATTTTCTAAAGTATCTAAAAGTTTGAGATCTGGGCTAGGGTATTGTGGTTTAGATATTTTTAAAACATATGTCTCCAAAGTGTCCATGGGTCGAGACCCTGAATCTCAGTGTGAGAGTATTGGATGGTGTTGCAGTCAGTAGGAAGTAAGAGATCAGATTTAATGCAGGACACAGAAATTTACAAGCTTAACAGACAATCTTCACCCACACAGTCAAATATGTAGAAGAGTACAAAAGTTCTGTCCATGCACTAGAGATCTGCAGAATCAAGCCAAGGGCCTGAGTCTCATGGCAATGTCCTGCTTGAGTTTAGCTGAAGTCCCAGAGCCATTGGCATGGACTGTGTAAGTTCATATTAGGATGCAGAAGAATCTGTAGCAACTTGACTGAAGGATCTGCACTGGAAAGCCCAAGGCTTGGTGCCAGAGGCTAGGGAATCTGGACCAGAAGGCTGAATGGTCTGCCCCGGAGCCAGAAGATGAAAGTGAAGACCACATTTCCCCTGAAGAGAACAACAGCCATCCTTGGTGACAATGAGGACCCTTCCTCCTCCAACAAAAGCTGCAGAATCTTCTTCAAGGAAAGAAAATAGCTAACCTTCTCTAGCAAAATCAGAGATGGATATCCTCCCCTCTTGTTCCCTTTTTATACCAGTTCTGAGAGCAATCCTCAGACTGGTCTTCCACACTCAAATTACTCATTAATAAATCCATTATGGGTGGTATCATTGAAGCTTTAATGTGACAGCCCAGTCACTAGGAGGTCACCATGTCATTGGGGTTGTATCCACAGAAGGGATTAATGTAGTCCTTGTGCAACTTCAGCCTTCCCCTAGCTTCTTGTCTCATCTTGTGATACCTTCCTATCTCACATATGTTACTGCCATTGTGATGTCCCCTGTCATCATGCCCTACTCAGTGCCAAGCCACCACTAGCTCCATGTTCTTGAACCTCTTGAATTATGCGCCAAATAAACCCATTTTCTTTACAAACTATCCTGCCTCTGTATTTCTTTATAGTAACAGAAAATGTACTAATATACTGGGAAACTGGAGGAAGAGCCTGAGATTTGGGGATAAGGGAATAATAGACAGGATTGGCACAACTCTGAGGCATTCAGAACCCTTCAATAAAGCCAATGTGAAATGTCTTTATTGAAGCAGACTGGGTCTACTGCAGTCTCCTGCTGTTCTCCACACTCAGAGTGGGTGACCCAGATTTCAGGAACTGAGCTGATGTGGCAGCGTGCTGACTGTCTTGCCTGGGCCTTGCGGATAGCCTCACCTTCAGTCATCCTCAGAGGAGACCAGCTCTGGGGCAGGAGATGTGGAATGAGAAAGCAGACTTCCTATCTGAAGGCCTTCCTTGGCCTAGCGATAGAAGTGAGCTTGACCTGGACCATAGCACATTTAGGAGCCCCCGGACACACGTTCACTGGTGGGGGTACGTGCCTGGCCACATGATAGCCATCTAGGGCCGAGTAAGCAAGGTTCTGATGCTTACCGTAGCTGCTGTTCATGTGACTTCCCTCATGACCATCTGCTAGTCTTCCCTGAAGTCTTATAAAGGTCTGGGCCCTGGGGCTGGGGATTTAGCTCAGCGGCATAAGCACCTGCCTTGCAAGCAGGCGGTCATGAGTTCAATCCCTGGAACCGATAAAAATGAAAAAGACAAAAAAAAAAAAAAAAAAAAAAAAAGGTCTGGGCCCTGATTTACTGTAGAGATTTCTGCGTGAACCTCTCTTACATGCTCAAGGAAGTGAAAACATGGAAAAGGTAATATCCTCACCCCTGAGGCCGCTGCAGTGACAGCAGCCACAGTACTCAGGAGGTCATCCATGCTCAGTCCTTTCAGAGATGCTGTTGGCAGCTGGCCAATGGTGGTGGGACAGTCACGGGATTTGAAGCTGCTTTACTTGCTTTTCTCTCCCTCTCGGTGTCCAGCGTATCCCTGCATTCTGATCTTCTCACTGTTGCCTACAGCTGGACCAGTGGTCATCATGAATGTTGTAGGTGTTGACCATTTCTTCTCTATGTATTTGACTGTGGTTTTAATTTTTCTTTTTGGTGGCACAGGGGACAAAGATAACTCACCAACTCATTTTGCTACTGGCGTTAAGCCAAGCCAATTGAGAAAAGCCGTGGTGGTGGAAACAGTTGATGGCCTGCCAAATATTCCACAATACCCGAACCTTGACCCTTTAGAGGGGTGTCTCTCTCAGGGTCAAAATTAGCTTTGCTTGTCTGGCCAGGAAGATATAGGTGAAATTCTGTAAAGGGCGTCAGTCTCTCGTCTCAGCAATCCTTTTTGGCTTGAAACGATTAAGTTCTTTGACTTCAAGTCAGAGTTTTCCCTGCTCTTGGTAAAGCAATAATTCATTCACAAGTATTTGCAGAGTGTCTGTGAAGTCCCCAGTGCTGTGATAAGTGCTGAAGAATGTAACTTGGATGATTCCTTCTCTTCTGAAACTGCATTTCTAGTTGCCAAATCACTTAAAAAACAAGAAGAAATTATGGGCAAAGTGTATGAACTGGTTGCAACTGCCACAACAATATACCTTAGACTAGGCTGCTTAGTAGATGGGATTTACTTTCTCTGTCATAGAAGCCAGGAGTCAGAGGTTTGCTTCAGCTGAGTTTGTTCCTTCTGAGGTATCTCCTCTCAGTGCGTGGTGATCTTCTCTCCTTGTTTCTTCATGGTGGTCTAACCTCTGTGCGTGTCTGTGTTCATATTTCTTCCTCCTATAAGGACACCAGTCATATTGGCTCAGAGTCCCCCTCAAAACCTCATTTCAATTTAATTACGTCTTTATAGGCTCCATCTCCAAATACAGCCATTCTGGGGGTATCGAGCATTGCAGCTCCAGCACATGAATTTTTGTGGGGGCATAATTTAGTTCTTAAACACTTGTAATAAGCTATCTGTAGTGATGAATTAGGGAGTGTCTTAGTCAATTTCTGTGGTTGAGATAAAACATCCAACACCCACAGCTTAAAGGAGAGGGGTATTTTGGCTCACAGGTTTTAGGGGATTCAGTCCATGGTTGATTGGCTCCAAAGCAGGAAGGGTCTGGCAGAAGGAAGCTGAGAGAAGGCCCTAGGGAGGGTGATACAGCCTGCCAAGTCCTGCCTCCAGGGAGCAACTTCTTTTGACCAGACCTCAACTTCTAAAGGCACATTCAGCTCTGATGAGTATAGTGTTCCCTTGAGCCAATCATCCTTCAAAAGCCTAACCTCTGAACACATGAGCCCTTTGCGGGACATTCTGAGTAAATCATAACAGGGAAGATGGCTGGTCGGTGGTCAGTGAAGACCATTTTAAAGAGACTTTAGTTTTAGAGCTTGAAAAGAAGGTAGCTCTAGGAACATTATTTGATATTTCAGCGTAGTGCATATTCCTAAGACTAGAATGACTTCTGTATGTTTAGGGTCAGAGAAGTGGCTGAGGATACTGGGTGTGCTGAACAGGGTTCATGAGTTAAATGTCATAATATAACTGCCAAAGTATAAGAGGCTTGGGTAAAAAGGAGCAGAGATCAATTACTACTGCTGGGACCCTCGGTCCTGAAGGCTATTCAATCCTGGGGATTCCTGTAAGCCACATTAAAAATTTCAAGCAGATCTCGCTGCAGTAGCCTCTTTTCTGCCTTATTTCATAATTGTGCTTGCCAGATGGGCCCAGACCTGGCCTCTGCTGCTTTTTCTAAGCCCCCTAATTGGAAAAAGTCTCTCCCTGATTTTTCCAAATTTACTGTCTTTACCAACATATGACAACGCCTCTCATTCCTCCTGCAATATGATTAATGTCCATTTTGGTTTTTTGCGTTACTCATTCTTCCTGAGTTGAATTGAATTCCTCCAACCCCTAAATGTCTATGAACTTTTCACCTATTTATCTAACATGCTTAATTTTATTTTCCTCATGATTTTCACAGTATTTTCTTTTGCGTCACTTATGTATGCCTTCCAGGGCATCACTCCAGATGGAGACTTGTAAACACATGATCAAGAGAGAATGCAAGTCCGCAGTTGGGTGACTCATACCTAAGGGTTACAGGTCCACATGTCATTAGGATAAAGATAGAGCAACAGGGTTTCCTGAGGCAGATGGGGCTAGCTGGGTCCTGGGAGCATCATTTTCACCAGAGACTAGCAAACTAAAGTCTGTGAGCCAAGTCCGCTTTGGTAAATAAAGTTTTATTAGAACCTACTCATGCTCATTCATTTACATAATGTCTATGGTGGCTTTACTGGTAGTGTGGCAGAACTGAGTGGGCTCCTAAAACCTAAAATATCAACTAGCTGAACCTTTGTAAGATTCTGTGATGCTTGGTCTTAAGAATAAGCTTTCTGGGTCCTCGCAATGGCCCTGTGAGGTAGGAATGTCAGAGAATATACTTTGCAGATGAGGATCGGGAGTTCAGCCATGTGCATGATTTGCTCACGTTCACACAGGCTGACTAGAGTCAGATTTCATGGTGACCTACACATTGGTTCATGTCACACAGCCCAAGCTGGGAAAAGGCTGCAGTGGGTGCTCAGAGGGCAGAGAGATTTAGCTGTGGCCTCGCTGTGAGTTCCTGGGGCTTGGACTGCTGAGTCACAGGGGTCTGCTGCTCTGGTCCCCACAGGGCTGACCACCATCCCGTCCTTGCCCACAGGCATGGCAGAAGCTCAGACTCATACATGCAGCTTCTGTGCTGGCTCCTGCTTGGCTGGGCCTCCTACTTGATTAGCTGTTAGTATTTTGAGGGGAGGGGAAATTCAGGGATAAATTCTCCTTTCCCAAAGATTTGTTCTTCATTACTGGGGGTTGAATCCAGGGCTGCTACACTAAGTTACATCCCTCATCTCTTTTTATTTTTGTTTCTTGAGACAAAGTCTTGCTAAACTGTCCAGTGATCATCTTCCTTCCTTCTTCCTTCCTTCCTTCTGTACTGCTGGGATCACAGGTGAGTAGCACCATGCCTGGCTCCAGTGAGATTTCCTGAGGGGTAAATGGCCAGGCTGGAGGAAGCTTTCTGAGATGGTGGGACCCCCAGAAGACACCTCTGTGGTTTCCCTCCAACTCTGAACCCCTCCACTCTTTCTTCACAGCCACCCATAGGCATGTCTGATGGCAGGACTCCATCCCGGCCGTGCAAAAGGAATGCACACTGGAGTTCAGCAGGCTGTCTGGCCTAGCAGTGTCACAGACCAGGACCAGTTTGCTGCCTCTTAGCAATGATCACCTAGCCCAGTGATGACAAACCTCTGTGCAAAGCTCTCTGTGGCACACAGGCTGCAGGCTTGCCACCACTGACCTAGACATACGGAATGAACTGAAGGCCCATGCAGATGCCCTTGGTTTTTCCACCCTCCCAGAGGCTTTCAGGCATAGCACACAAGGCCACCAACCAGGCCAGCCACCAGTTAATATTAACCTAGTGCCCCCACTGTCTTCCCTGTGTTCCCATCTGCCATGTCTGGCAGTCCCTGCTGAGCCAAAGACATTTCCAGGGCCACCCTGGCTGTGAGTTTCATGACCTCTGAAAAACACCAGCACCCATGATTGCATTCAAACCAAGCCAGCACAGAAGGCGACTGTTCATAAAAACCGAATCTGCTTTTAGTCTTTTAAAACTGAAATCATAGAATTTTCACAACATGGGAAATTAAATAGGTGTTGCCTGTTTTGAACTCAACACTTGGTATGCAGAAGTCTTTATAAGAATTGCATGAGAACATGCATAACATTAAGGGAAATAAATGAGACACGCAAGCTTAAATATTGTATTGTTTCTCTTATATAAGAAACCCAAAGTATGAATAAATTAAATCACAAAATGAAAGACAGATAACAGGAAACAGGGAAACAGATCTCTTGCAAATGGGAAGGGGAATAAGAGATGGAGGGGTGAGGAAGTAAAAAGAATTAGGATGTGTTGCACACACGTGTACCAAGTCTCCAAATGAATGCAGCCATGTCAGTTGTGGGAAGCAGACCCTTACTGACAAGTTGAGCTCATAGGCAAAAATGAGCTCTCACAAGATCAGCAGAAGATCTGCTTCTGGAACTTAGATGTAATATGTGTGGTAGGGCAACCATGTTGTGCCCACGAGGCAAGAAGCACACAGTGAGGATGACTGAGCAGAAATACCATGAGGAACTAGGGTCTTTTAATGGAATTGTGGGGCTACAGCACTACCCTGGAAAGCCTACTTTGGGGTTACTTATACAAGAAAAATAAAGTCTATTTTGTTCAGTCAGTGTAGGTTGTTTCTCTGTTTAATACCAACAATTATTATTCCTAACTGAAAAATTGGTTAATTAAAATGCAGTTTTCCCTGAAGTAGGTTATAGGAGAGCTCTTCCTCTACATTTTGTCATTAATTCTGCAAAAAAAAAAAAAGGTGTAGGTGTCTGGGTCCCCTGAAGACCTGCAAATGCAGAGGCTTGGGCTGGTCAGTAAGGTCAATGTTAGAAATCAAGTCACTTAACACGTGGACCTAAAGTGAAAGGCAGCCAGAAGCTGCTGATAGAAACCAAATGTGGAGATAAGAGACCGAGGAGCAAGGAGCCTTAGGGAACACGTGGAATAGTACCTTGTAGATCAAAGTGTTCTGTTCTGCTTCTTGTTGCTGTAACAAAATACCCAATACAAAGCTGCTTACAGAGAACGGAAGGGTATTTGGCTTGTATTTCTGGATGCTGAGATGCCTGAGAGCAGAGCATTGGCATCTGTTCTGGAGAGAGCCTCTTGGCTGTTTCACAACATTACGGAGATCACTGCATGGCAGCTTAGCTTCTCTCTTCCTCTTCTGGTAAAAGAGGAACACCCGCTCCTTGCTCTGTGTCAGCCTAGATTCCAGACGGTGCGCTGCTCAAACGCCCGCGCTTTAGGACTCTGCCTCCCACTTCCTCCTCCTTTCTGCCTCTGCGGTGCCAAGCCAGGCCCTTACCATTTTGCTCTGTGAAATATAACTTCACTTTGCTGCTGGGCCTCTGTAATTTACTGCATGTGAATGGTACAGCGGAGTGAGTAAGACATTCCTCACTTTCATACCTGGCACAGGAGGAGCCGTAAAGGAAGTCTCTGCAGTCAGACTCCAGGGCCCCTTGATTAAGAGTTAAATTGAAGATATGATTTACTCAGCTTGAGTCTGGGGAAACAAGGGATGCTGAACATAATGGGCTTGGCAGAGACACACGCCCACCTCTGTCAAGTGCACAGCCACCTGTGGAATCTGCAGGGAGGGCACAGTAAGGATGAACTTGGCCGTGGGCTGGGAAGGAGCGGAAGGTGCTGGGAAGGGGCCCACCAGGCTCTACAAGGCAGCAGTGTGAATTGGGTGGCTCTTCTGCCTAACTGGTTAATCAAGGTCAGCAAGGCACAGGTGTGATCTCAAGGTGTGGGGCACAGGAATGCCCTAGAAGGAGAGGATGCCCCAGAGCTTTATCTTGGACATGGTCCGTGTTGAGCCATGGGAATCCACTCTGCATTGATCTGTGAGTGCCTCTTCTCTCCTGACCTGAAGGATGGAGACAACAGGACATGATGAACCTTTGGCTGATGGACAGAAGAGTGAGAGGTGAGGCGGAAGAGGCAGGTGGCAGGAACACATTCCTGATACATTTTACCAAGAAGGGAGCTGGGAGGTGTGAGAGGGCATACGGAGTCAGGACAGGATATTGCTCAAGCTGTGAAGCATGTTTCTGTGATTCAGGACGGGAGTTGAGATAGCAAGAGCATATGGCAGGAATAAAGCTGAGGGGGTGGAAGTCAGGAGGATGTAGCTACATTCACGCTCACCCAGGCTGTGATAGGATGAAGGGTATTCATCCCCTGTTACGTGGTGACAGGCAGAGAATATGTCTGAGGTGTGCATTAAAATATATGGTGAATGTTTACATTAAAAATTATTACAATGAAGACTCATCGCTCTTAATCCCCTGCAAGATGCCTCTCCTGGCTTTGAACACATTTGTTTCATTGTTCTCACAAGTTCTTGAGGTAGCTCTGGGAGTCTTCTTAGTGAGTGTGTTTACATAGTGTGATAAAATATGGCGAATGCTGCTGCTGCGTGACACCCAACAGAGGCAGATTTGTAAAACTATTAAAGCACGTCCTCGTCCACCCTATTTGCTGAGCTGGAAACTTTTGGCTCCTCCCCAACTGGAAATAACCATAAAAGAAAAACATTCTGAGTCAGCTCAGGACACTAAAGCGGCCATGAGAAGGCAACTGAAGACCCTGAAGAAGGAGGACTCCAGAAATGCCTCAGAAATGAGCGAGGATGGAGAATGGTGAGATAAGTATGTTTGAAGCAAGGGGGAATATTTTGAGGGCATTTGTGGCAATGTGGTTTTTTAATGTAATAATTTTTAAAACCAACGTTAGCATTCTCTGTAGTTTGGATGATATCTTGAATGTGTGTGTGTTTGGGGCAGTTGCACTTGGTAGGTCGGGGAGGGCAGTAATTATCAACCTAGTTTTCACAGAAGCACCAGGTGGGGCCTCAGCCCAGACAGTGGGCAGGGGTTCCAGAGGTCTGTGCTGGTATCTCAGAAGCAGTGAGGGGGGAGTCCTCAGGGTCGCAGGGCAGGCCTGCGGCCAGTGCTGAGCACCGGCTTGTGGATGTGCAGCTGTGAGCATGGTTGAGCATGATGAGTGGCCTTCACTGAAAGTGAGCCCAGGCAGCATGACTGCAAGGTTTCTCCTACAGAAGAATCAGCAGCCTGGGAACAGGCATGCGGAGGGAATGACTGGGTTTGTTATGGAATAGGAACGGCCAGGCCCAGAGAGAATTGGGCAAAAGAGTTATTTGTAATGGAGCCAATAAAGACTTGGCTCCCAGCTTGATGCTAGTGAGAGGTGGTAAAATTATTATTTTATTATTAATTACTATAGTGTTAGGAATTGAGCGCTTTGCACTGAGCTATATCCTCAGCTTTTTCTTCTTCTTCTTCTTCTTCTTTTTTTGTTTTTTTTAATTTTGAGACAGGTCTCTCTAAGTTGTCCAGGGAGGATTCAACACTGTGATTCTCATGCCTCAGCCTGCCAAGTGCTGGAGTAGCCAGTGTGCACTCCTGTGCCCACTAGGTAGTAGAAACCTTCAGAAGTGGGGCCTAATTGGGTTCCTTGGAACATGCTTTGGAGGGAGCAGTGGATCCTGGCCTGTTCCAATTCCTCTCTTTGTCTTTTCTCTGGCTCCCCACAGTCTCCTGTCATCATGAGCTGTCTCATTGCAGGCCCAGAAGCAACTGGCCAATCAATCCAAAACTGAGAAAGAAAAGCAAGCTTTTCTTGTTATAAGTTAGTTGACTCAGGCATTTGGTATAGTAACAAGAGAGCTAGCTAACACACTAAATGTGAAGTTGTTCCTATATTGTCATTTTCATTTCCTTGATTTATAGTAGCTGTAAGACTTTAATGTTTTTCATATTCATGGGCCATGTGAGTTTATTATTTTGTGAATTATCCATACATATTTTTACTGTTTTGTTTTCTATTTGGTTGCTTATATTTTTCTGTGGATTTTTGGAATTCATCTGTGTGACCTTGATGAGACTCTTTTTATCTACATTGCTCTCTCCTAGTTGGTTGATTAAATGTCTATTTTGTTAATTTTGTACTTCATTGTGAATTTTGCTTTTTGACACCAATTAAGATACCTTTTCCCACTCTAAAGATACAGAATTTTAAAGAGAAAAGTTACATTTTCCTTTCATTTGATAAGTTATTATCCTGGTGCTGTTTCATGAGTCATCCTTTTGCTCATTATATGATACAGGTTATGTCTATGTTGAGTTCTTCTTTATACAGGGTATGTTCAATAGCTATTTGGGTGCAAACACCCACATATTCACTTATCTATCTCCTACACATTGGGATAGATATGTGGGTATATATTATATTTTAGTGAGTAGCCTTTTTAGTATTTTAAAACCCTGGACAGGACGTCTGCATTACCGCATCTAGTGGCCGATTCGCATCTTGCCTGCCCATCCTCCCTCTCCACCTACCTTCCCCTCTTCCTCCCTTCCTTCTTTCCTTCCATTCTTCCTCTCTCCCTCCTTCCTTTTCTTCGTGGTCCTGCAGATTGAATCCAGGCCTCCCACATTCTCTGCCCTGAGCTGCACCCCAGCTCCACACATAATGTTAACCCATTAAGACAGGAATGAGTTACACAGTAGACTGCGGCTTCCCCTTTCAAGCCCAATCCAAACTGAGCCTGTGGGGCCCAGAGCTCTCCTGAATGTCTCTGTCCCTCTAGTGTCCCCTCTGCAGCCCTCTTCTGCAGGATTAGTTTCTTTTGTCTCTTAGAGGCCCAAGTCTATCACGTCTTCTCTGTATTTTCTCATATTTTTGGCAGTTTTCACTGCGTGTTCTTATTGGTTAGGGATTACTTATTTCTGGGGGAATCTGTGCTTGAGTTTAGAGCAGCTGTAAGCCTTGGTGATGCCATTTGAGGGCTCCACTGATGGGCAAAGGTTTTTATGTTAAATAGTTTCCTTATGTTTTCTTTACTTCTCAACACAGTTTGGATTTCATACTTTCAGAAGGCACTTGTCTGAAATTTAAGTATTTTCTTTTTAAAATCTTTGATAGACAGGAAACTTTGCTCAGTCTTCTTAGTGTGGAGTTGGAAATAAAGTCTCTGTAAGGCAGAGATTCAAAGGACTGCCCCATCCTTAAAAAGGAAAAAGCAAATCCCATCCTCTTTTCTTCCCCTTCTGTTTCCTGGCTCTGACTTGCACTAAGCTCTGCAGTGAGCTCTGGGCCTTCAATCATTGACTGGACGCTCCAGCTCTCTGGTGTACAGACAGCCACTTTGCATTGCCCCACCCCCAAGTCCACGGATGGCCATTGTACACCTACCTACAAATGTGTTAGGTAATCCTACTGATCAGCTTCCTAATCTATGGAAGGATGACAGTGTCTATTTCTTACAGTTCCAGTGATAGTTAAAAGAGCTTATGTGTGTACAAGCACCCAGAAGAACACTTTTTATTTATATGAATTTTATATTTACTTCGAAAATGTTACTCATTACTTTTGTTAACCAGAGCACCCCGCATACACTCTTAATTTCTCCTCCTCCTCCTTTTCCTCTCCTTCCTCCTATTTTTCATCCATCTCTGTCTCTCTGTGTCTCCCCTCTATTTCACTCCCAATACATGCAGTCCTTGGTCCCTTTCACTGGCTACAGAGCACTGGCTTTATTAGTTATAAGAGCAAGCATTAAAAGGACACAAATAAGACTCAGAGTTTGCAAATGAACATGACTGTGGTCTGTTTCATGCCCCTATTAGTCAGCTTCCTGTTACTACAACAAAATACTTGAGATAATGAACTTCTGAAGAAGAAAGGTTTTCTTTGGCTCATAATTTTGGAAATTTCAGTCCATTGTCAGCTGGTCCCCTGCTTTTAGGCCTGGGGTGAGACAGCACATCATAGCAGGGAGCATAGGGTGAATCGGAGCCATTTACCTCATGGCTGGAACGTGAAAGAACAGAGAAAAGAACTGGTGCACCCAGTGCCCTTTGAGGGTACACCCCTAGTAACCCGACCCTGACAGGCCTCACCTCTTTCAGCACTTTGCAGTAGTGCCAAGCTGGAGACTCAGCCTGTGACACATGAGCTTCTGGGGGACACTTCGGCCAACTATAGCCATATCTCTTAGTCCACCTAGTAGTCTGGCAGTGGCCATTGGTAACCAACTGTTTGTAGTTGCAATAGCGGTACCTGTCCTCAGCTGTCCCAGATACCTCTGTCTTCTCTTTCTTTTGGGGTGACTTCAGGGTCCCATGGCCATTCTCACACTTGCACTTAGGAAGTCCTGCAAGTGTGGGGGGTCGCCAATGCCCATGGGCAACCCTTGACCAATGGGACATAGGAGCTGACATTTTAATACTACCCTTTGTATCTTAGGACAAACAAATAAGAGGTGGCATCTGTGTGGCCGAGCTTAGGAGGTTAGCACCCCACTTTCTTGCAGTGGTGACTGGCTCATATTACAGCTAGAGATTGACCTCCCTTCCCTTCAATTTCAGTCTCCCTGAACTATTCTCTGATTATTTCCGATCACTTCCCTAAACAAAACACATAAATACATAAGCCTTGCTTTAGGCTCTGCCTTTGGGGAGAGTCCAGACTAAGACACCTGGCTGAGTTCCTGAAGACACTGGCAGCTGAGCATGGTGACATAATATACATCTATAGTCCTAGTTACATCAAGGCTGAGGTAGGAGGACAGAAATTTTAAATCAGCCTGGACAATTTAATGACTCAATGTGACCCCGTCTTAAAAATGAAAAGGAGAAAAACAAAACAAAAGAAAACTGGGGAAGTAGCTCAGTGCAAAGGACCTGGGATTGATTCTCAAGTACTATGAGAAAACAAAACAAAACAAAAGAAAAATGAGAGAGAGAGAGAGAGAGAGAGAGAGCAAGAGAGAGAGGGAGACTGGTGTTTCCACATCAGTAAGCGAAAGCTTAATGAGATATAGCAGGATTTAAGTTTTATGAGAAGTATTAACATTAATGGGAGGCCATTTGGTAGACAAGCTTGCAAAACCAAAGTCATTTAGACTCCAGACGTCTTTATAATTTATACCACAACTTTTCCCAAGGAGGATATGAAACCCCTTTATAGACAAAAGGACAGTCACAGTCTTTTACATTTACAGAAGCTTACAGCCAACATCACACATAAGGCCTGACATTTGTCATGTTTCCTGCACTGGGATCTACTCAGTGACTAGAAATCTATAGTGAGGGAACCTTTAAAAGGAAAAGCCTTAAAGAGACGACCATGCCCTGTTTCAGCAGATGATATGAATTAGCAATGCATTTCCCTCTCAACCTTTCCTGCACTTGAAATGACAGGTATTATTTGAGCTCCCGGAAATTGCTCTAACATGATCACAATTAGGAGAGCCATCTGAAACCCAGTCACAGCTCACTCTTTACTCAGCTTTCGCTTGCAAGCAACAGGAGGGAAAATTACATCACTTGCTTGGGTGAGTAGTACGTTAAAAAAAAAAAAAAAAAAAAAAAACAGGATCTTCTCCACCTCGATCCCTCAAAAACCCTGATTCTGATGGCTAATACGAGAAAGCAAGACGTTGGGTGTTATTTCTGCAGCTGAGAATAAGCTTCTGATTTTCTTTTGGGCCATGCTTTGCAGATCAGAGGCCAGGTGTACAAGGAGTCTGCAAAGAGAGCTGGGATCATGTTGGCTGAGCTATTGTGCAAGTCCAGCTCCAGGAGCGAGCCCATAGTTGGCAGCAGAAGGAAACTTCTCCTTTTGTTTCTGTGCCCAATGGATGTAATTTACCTTTGGCCAAATGTATATAGAGAGGAAACATCTATCTACACAAGCTAGAGGGGAAAAAATAGGTCAAACACTGGCTTATTTAAATAAACATCCCATTTACAGGTCCCCGAATGGATGTAAACTTGAGCACATTGCTCAGTAAAAAACAAAGTGATCAGAGCTGAGAGCTGACAGAGGTAAGCACAGCTCTGGGGGACCATGGAATGCCAGTCTCCTGAAAACCCAGATCACTGAACAGGAGATCAGAGTGCATGGAACAGAAGGAGCAGGCAAAGAAATAGCAGAATGAGACATTTCTGAGCTAGAGAAGGACCTACGTCAGCAGATCAAGAGCACTCAGCAGACATCAGGGAGAGAGAATGACAACCGATCAACACCTAGAAACATGCTAGTGAAATACTGAAACTTCAAGGCCAAAGAAATAAACACCCACGCACACTCCAGAAAGAACAGACGAAGGACAAAGGGGTGAAAGACTCACTTCAGGTTCATCTTTTGCAGCACTTAATAGGGGACCATTTAGACGAAAGATGACAGTCTTGAAAAGGAGTCATTGTATGTGATTCTGCTCATGTGTCAAGGTACAAACACGGATGGTGTTCTCAGGTGGCAGCAACTCCGGAGCAACATCAGCCACCTACCTACGCTCAGAAAGCTGACAAAGAGGCCTGCCAGCCACCCGAAGGCTGACTCACAGCGAAGGATCCGCAAATAACCACGTGGGGCATGGAGAAAAATGACAGCAAGCACAGAAGTCATTTAAACACAGAATTAAGCTGAAATAACTGTTGTAAATATGTTTGAAAGCAGAATGCAAATGTCATCATTAGTTCTGGAAAGAGATGTTAAAAATAATCTTGGGCTTACATTTTGAATCACGCCTATAAAAACCAGGAGGTGGGGACAAAGTCCTTCTTTTGCATCCTGATGGCACTATCAGTCTGGTCTTGACCCTTATGGGGGCAAGATGTGTGTAATACAGCACTCTGGGAGGCTGAGGCATGAGGACTGCAAGTTCATGCTTGGCCTGGGCAACATAATGACTTAATGAAAACATGTCACAGAAAATAACATATATATATATATATATATATATATATATATATATATATATATAAAGGGCTGGGGGTATAACTCAGTATTAAGGCCCCAGGTTCAATTTTCAGTACCAAAAAATGCTGGGGAATGATTGGCTGCCCCAGCTGTTCCTTGCTGATGGGGACATGTCTACTGTTTCCATTTTAGTGTTGTTCAACTGCCAAAGGTTTCTCTTTTTGCTGTCATCTCTACATAGCAATTCCAAGTGTCCTCCCCATCCTGGGACACTTGGGAGAGGCTCAGAGAGTATCACAGGCTGCTGCCAGCAGGCCTGTGGGGATGCGTGCTTGTGTGAGTTGCATGTGTGTGGGGAGGGCCAGTACGCCAAAGCCTGGCTCCTTCTTCTTTGCATCTTGCTCCCCTGTTGGTGAAGGTTTCACTGTCATCTTCCTCTGCCATCTTCCTACTGTTCCTGTATACTTCTCCTCCTCCACTCTCAGGTCTGGCTATGGGTAATCCAGAAGGGGACACATTGGTCTTATAGTCCATTGCTTTCCTTAGGCACTTGGAACCATTGCTATTTCTCAACAAGGTGCACGACGTAGGATGTTTCTTAGAGTAGAAGAGAGACAGAAGAGAGTGAAGGATGTTCATGGAGAATATCAAGATTCGTAACATTGGAGAACTCAAATCATCACACTGCATTGTATTACCTTGTCACACTAGAATCTGTTCCCTTTTACACTATGGAGTATAATCCACATACAATGGAGAACATGCTTCAAAGATAGAGAATGTAGTGGCTTATCACAAAACAAACATTTGTATGGCCCCTGTCTGCACCAAGAGGCACAACTTGGCAAATACCGAGAGCCACTTATGGTGTCTTTCCAAGTCCCGCACACTCCTGTTTAACAGAAGTATCACCCTGATTTTGATTAGGAGTCACCCACTTGCTTCTGAATTTGGCCAACTGAGTGTGCATTCTTAGACTTGAATTTGGCTTTGAACTTCATACAGTTAAAGTCATAGAGCATGCATTTATTTTTGGGTCCAGCACTTTTGTTCCGTTATGCTATATCATTTGTTCATGTTGGTACATGTAGCTGGTGTCCATCTGATTGTGTACTTCACTATGTATACTACAATCCAGTTGTCCATGTGACTTGATGGGCATTGGACTATGTCCGATGCTTGGCTGTTAGAAACAGTACTGCTAAGAAACACACCATTCTGGTGTGTGTGTGTGTGTGTGTGTGTGTGTGTGTGTGTGTCTGCTCATATGGCTGCATCTCTGCTAAATACGTCTCCTAAATCAAAAGTGCAGCATACTGTGTGATTTTATTACTTTCACTTTAGAGTTATTGATTTGGGGTTGTACTTTTTAGCCTTAGCATTTGTATCTCATCTTACCATTGTTTTGTTACAGGGCATAAAAAGGCATTTTAAATTACAACACTAGTAAGAAAAGGAAACAGCACATTTCAAAATAGGGAAGAAAGGTTTCAAATTGTTTCTGTAGACAAGATGCTCTATGGATACAAACCTACAGATTTCCTTAAAATAAAGCACATTTAATAACAATTCAATAATGCTATAGCATGCAAAATGAACATACTAAAATGAGTCGCATTTGTACTGGAAAGAGAAACTACCTGAAAGGGAAATTAAGGAAAAAAAACTCATTTGTAATTGTATACTTGTACTCTTTCATATTGTATATGAAAGAGTAAAATACTTACTAATAAATTTAACTGGGCAAGTAAAAGATGTAAGCATTAAAAGCTGTAAAACATTGATCAAAGAAACTAAAGAAAACACAAACAGAAAGATATTCATGGATTGGAAGAGTTAATGCTGTTAAAATGCCCATATGACTCATGTGATCTGCAAATTGAATGCAATTCTGATTATAATTATAATTCAAATGACAATTTTCACAAAAATAGAAAAATATCCTAAGTTTGTATGAAAGTAAAAAAGACCCAGAACTGTCATAACAAACTTAAGAAACACAAAACTAGAGACCTCAAGTGTCCTGATTTCAAAATGTATTACAAAGCTACAGCAGTGAGGAGTTTATAGTACTGGCACAAAAACAGATGATCAAATACACAGAGCTCCCGGAAATAACCCTCTTACACACAGTCAACTAATCTCTGACACAGAGGCCGAGGCCACACCATGGGGAAAGGAAAATCTCCTCAGAAAATGAAGTTGAAAAAACTGGACGTCCACATGCAAAGAAAGGAACCTGGGCCCTTATTTTAAACTGTACACAAAAATTTAACATGAAATGAATTCAGGACTTCAAGTTAGTTCCTGAAACTGTGAAACTCCTGCAGGAAGACAAAGGGGAAACTCTTCTTGGGCTTGGTTTCAGCAATATGTTTTTGGATATGGCACAAAAGCAAAAATAAAAATGTAAGACTATGTTAAATTAAAAATCTTCTACAAAACAAAGGAAGTAATTAACAAAGTGAAAAGACAATCTATGTATTGGGGGGAAATATTTGCAAACTATGGATCTGCTAAGGACTTCATGTAAAAATTATGAAAGTTAGACAACTCAGCAGCAAGAAAACAAAACAGCAAATAAATAACCCAATTAAAAATAAGCAAAGTATCTAAATAAACATTCTCCAAAGAAAATATATTAATAGCCAACAGGTTTATGAAAGTGTGGTCAACATCACTAATAATCAGAGAAATGTAAATCAAAACCAAAATTAGACACTATTTCCCATCTGTTGAGATTATTATTTAAAAAGACAACTGTTGGCAGGATATGAAGCAGAGTAGATCCTTATACAGTGATGGTGGAAGTGGAAATTTGTGCAGGTAGTGTGGAAATATTACAGAAGTTGCTAAAGGAATATTTAAAAAGAATTATCGTGAGATTCAGCAATCCCACTTTTGGGTATTGATCCAAAGGAAACCAAATCAGTATCTCAAAGAAACGTATGAATTCATATGTTCATATGTAGTGTTACGCACAATGCACAAGCTATCGAAACAATGTATGTGCTCACCGATAGATCAACTGATACAGAAATTGTGGTGTATATACAAAATGGGTATTAGTCAGTTATGAAAGGAAAGGAAATCTTGCTACGTGAAAACAAAAGGATGAAACTAGTAGGCATTATGCCAAGTGAAATAAGCCAGATGCAAAAGACAAACACTCATGATATCCATTATATGTGAAATTTTATATAATTGAAGCCACAGCAGTGCAGAATAGGACAAGTTTCCCAGGGGCTGGGAGGTGGCAGAAATGAGGAGATGTTGGCTAATGGGTACAAGCTTTCAGCTATAAAGTGAAGAGGTTCTGGAGATCTCATGTAACTGTGGTTGATGACATTGTATTCCACGTGTACTAGACATGCACTGAAGTATTAGTTATCAAGTGTTCTCAGTACACACTTGAACATACACAAACACATACACACGTACTCACAGGTGAAAGATAACTAAGTGAAGTAATCGATGTGCTAATTAGCTTGATTGTCGTAATCACTCTACAGTGTATATCAAGTCATCACAGTGCATACCTTAAGTGTGAACAGTTTTTATTTTTCATTTAAACTCCAATAAAACTGGAAAAATGTACTCTTTGGCAAACAATAATATGTGGATCTAAGAGGCATTCTGTTCCACAGTTTATTTTGGCAAATGTGGGAGAAAAGAGAAAAGGTGATTTTACTTTTGTTCCTGTTAAACACATATTATATATATGTGTATATATATAATATGTATATATAGCTAAAAAAAACTGTATCGTGTATATTTGTGTCACATAAATGAATATAATATTGGGTGGAATATACTAAAATGCAAACAGGGCTGTTGGGAGATGAAGAAAAGTTGAGATTCTGCCTAAGTCTTCTTTCTCTCTGCTTTCTGTTTTTTTACTGAATTCCTGTATGGCTATTTTTTTCACCTAGGACACAGACTTCAGAAATGTTAAAAAGGGAAATCCCAATGAGCAAAAACAAGCCATCTGGAAAGAAGAGGACACAGTTTAACCAGAAATATGAGGCTGTGTGCTTGCTACCTTGAGCACGAAATCAGCTGTTAACTCCAGGTCAGAAGGAAATCTTCCATGTGTCAGTCGATCTCCTGGTGGAAGCAACACATTGTTTCCCTGGGGCACACTGGGCCTCATCCCAGTCATAGGGTACACAAGGAGCTGCACAGGCTATGGGATCATCTGCTCAGGGAAGCTGCATGCTTCGCAGACAGTGAGCTCCATGGTGAAGTCTCTTCGTTTCTCTGACAGTGGCCCTCAGACTCAAAGGCCGTGTTGTGAAACTCTTTCAGGGAAAGGGTTTGACAGGTGCCCATTAATATTCCAGGGTTTGCTTTTTTCTGTTGTCTGCCTTGGATCAAGGATGGAAGTAGGGAGCTTGAGATTGATTTGTGTGTCTACAGGTATAGTAGATGGTATAGTTTCTGCAAAGTATTTACTGTTCCTGTCTATCAGATCCAACCCTACAGGGTCATGTTCCATGGCCATCTCTCACCCCTACAGCCTATGGGAAGAGACTATCTCCTTCCCCGTGGACATCATGCCCAGCCATGTGAAGGGCATTGGAATTACTAACTCTCTCCATGCAGACCCTCTAAGGAACACTGCTCTTTCTTCTGCAGTCAGCCCAGTGTGTCCAAATAGAGACTATGCCTTTAGGATGAGACCTAGAAGAATAAGATGAGAAGCAGAGGAATAGCTGGCCCACAAAGGGAAGTGAATGAAAGAGGACAAGCATGAAACAGGCTGGCTGCTGGAAGCCACCTAGTCGTGTTATGGTTGCTTGTTATTGGAGCATAACCTAGCAAAACTGTCTACCTGCATGCTTTTCTTGCACGTTAACCAGCTCATTGATGGCATTCTCTAGGAAGTGCTGGTTGTATGGATATAATCCATTCATTAAAACAAAATTGATAAGCTTTAAAATAGTTGAAGTTTTCCCTTGGTGAAGCCATCTTGGGGGCTTATATAAGAGCTTCAAGGAGTATATAGATCTTGTACAACTCAAAATTTTGTGTTTGTATACTTATGTGTATTTGGGGAGATGGTAGGGAGTGGGTTTGTAAATTTTTCTGATTCTCAGAAAGGTTTGAAATAGATCCAAAACAGATCGTACAATGTTATATTAGGTACTGACCATGCAAGCTATAAAATGGATATTTACTTATGGAAATATCCTAACTTTGTTTTTATCTTAAGAGCAACCTTTGGAATAACAGTGAACTGCATGAATACTTATTTTCTCCTCTCAAAGTAGTGTCTATCATAGGGGCTGGATAAGTATATTACTGAAATATGGAATGCTTTTGGCCTGAGAATTTCAGGGCAGACGTCAGTTACCAGAATCACCAAAAAGCGTGACTTCCACCACCTGTGTAGTTTCAGCAAACTCCTCTTCTCGTTGGCACCTGAGATGAACTGAATCACATATTGTAGTTCTAGCTAAGCAAGTGAATTGGCTTGTTGGATGGAGTTATTTAGGTCCATTTATTACACTTTGCAGGGTTGTCATTAATGGTCACCTGGCTGCCAATTTCGCAACAATTTTTAGCTGCTTCTGGATGGTTCTCATGCTCTGCAGAAAATAGGGGCACCCTAACATAGAGAGGGATGCATGTCTTTATTGCTCTCCAGGAGAGCATGGTTACCTAATGATGAATTGGTCATTTAGATCCCAGCTCAATAGAGAGAGACCGGTATTGGCCCACATTCTCTGTCAAGACTTCATATCTCTTCACTGGATCCCAGTGGTGATGCTACAATTTGCACCCAGCAGGGCAGTGATGATTTTGGATCTTGGAAATACATGCATACAATGGCTTTGGCTTATGAAAAAAAATGCAGCTGATGAATTAAAGGTGTTCAGTTTTAGTAGTAAAGTTACTCATAAACAGCATAAAGCTAAAGTCACCAATGTAACCTCTGAATCTTAGGACTTCATGAAAACTTTGGGCTGTGTCTTAATTTAATGATTTTGGGGGATTAACACTGATGGAGATTTTAGGGACCTTATCAGCTCAGGACCTTTAATATTGTGCAGGGCATATATTTTATTTATAAATATTGGATAAGCTTTGACTAGGTGAGCCTGAAGAGGCATACCTAAATAATAAATTGCTCTTTCAGCAGGACTTGATTCTGGTGGTTGATAAATATTATGGAAATTTCCAAAAACATAAAGTCCCGAATTTGCTAAGAAACAAATCCTAGGTAGCCCTTGTAGCTCTTGGTCACTACTAAAAGGATTGACACTCAGCTTTCCTTCCCTTCGAGGGTGACCCTCTTCCAGGCTAAAACTAACACTGGTAGCCAGGCCTCGGGTGCCATCTATTCCACTTACCTGAGGACCTTGCTCATGGGAGGCCCTCTCTTTCCTACACTCTTTTTCCAGGCTTTCTAATGGCAATTAAACATGCCCCAATTTCATGGAAGTCATAATATTTCTTAGACTCCAATTTGGGAGTTTCCTGCTCCGTACCTTGTCCTGTATTTTTTCTTTCTATTTATTGCCAAAATTCTTGAAAGAGAGGTCTGCATGAATTCTCTGCTCATTCCTATTCCTTTTACTCTGTGAATCACTGCACATTTGTTTTCAGCTATCATGCAAGAGAAGCTGCACTACCTAACATCAGTAAGAGCGTAGGTACTTCCTAGTCTTTTTCCCTGGAAGGCTCAAGAGTGTTTGATACTGCTGATCACTTGACCTTACTTGAGATAGGTTTCTAGTTGAGCTGTGCATTATAAGATCATAGGTTCCACAGTGTGATTCCTTAAAATCACATTCTGATTTGAGTTTTACAGGTTGCGTGGCTTTGGACAACTTCCATAAAACATCTGTGCTCTGACTGATTCATAGGCTAGTTGAGAGGGTTAAATTAGTTAAGACATAAAATATTTGAAATGACGCCTGGCACAAAATTCACTTTAAATTATATTTTGTTTTTATTATCTCCTTTGTCTTGTTTGCTTTCACTGCTGACTATTTGAAGGTTAATGTCTGGCCCTTTTATCCAATTTTATCAGTTTTATTTTCTGTGGTTTAAGTAAAATACAGTCGAAAAATAGTAGATGGAAAATTTCAAAAATAAAAAATTCATAAATTTTAAATTGATATGGTTCTGAGTAATAGGATGAAACTTGGTCTACTTTTGCTGTGTCCCTCCGAGAATGTGAATGATTCCTTTGCCCAGTGTATCCGCCCCATATGCACCACCTTCCTGGTAGTCACTTAGTAGCCATCTTGGCTAGGAGATCACCTGTTGCAGGAGCACAGTGCTTATATATAGGGTTTGGTATTACTGCAGCCTCAGGAATCCAATGAGTTTCCAGAACATGCAACACCATAGACGAGGAGTGTTGCTGTATATGACTTCCCTGAGCAATACTATTTATTCCTTAAACTTCCTGTATCCTGATTCTTTTCATATTATTCGTTTCATATTATTTGTTCTTTTCATATTATTAACCTATCATTCATGAATAAACCTCAGATGTGTATAACTTCTGTCACAGATCTCTTACATATGTGTTTGTTTTAACTGTATCCAAAGCTAAACTCATCAGGTCCTCTCTTGCATTTGCTTCTTCTCCTGTATCCTCTCCTGTAGGAAATGGAAACACCAACCTTACAGTTTCCAACGGATGGCAGAAACCGGGTGCTCTCCCAATCATTTATTTTTTTCTCACTCCACATCCCATCAATTACCAAGTGTTGTCTCTTTGATCTCTATCGTTGCTGGTACAAGAAAGGAACCGTGCTCTCTTTCTAGTGAGACTGAAACAGATTTTGACTGCATGCCTCACCTGCTCTCTTTTCTCTTCCAGTATAAGACATAGCTTTGCTGTAAGGTGTTGACATCATCTTCTACTGCTGTGAGCATGTAGACTAAAGCCCCTGCCTTCAGTCTCAGGACCTGACCACCCTCAACCTTATCTCAAGGTGACTATATGCTGTAACTAGCCACTTTAAATAACTCTGGACCCTCAAAATTCTTATTTTCCCCACTTCATTTAGGGCTCTCCATAACCAGCATAATATGGAATAAAAAGTTTGAATCTGAAAGTTGATTTCAAATCCTATCTCACGAACAGCAGTGTAACCCAGGGTAAGTTGTTTAGTCTCGTTGAATCTCAGTTTCTTTAAATGCAGTCCAGGCATAGACATTAATACCAATGTCATAGAGCAGTGGTCCCTAACATTTTTGGCATCAGGGAGTGATTTAATGGAAGACAAATTTTCTACAGATGGGGGAAGGATGGGGGAATGGATAATGGTTTGGGAGTGATTAAAATGCTTTGCATTTATGGTGCATTTGATTTCTATTGTTAGTATGTTAGTGTTTCACAAGGAGCCTGCAACCTAAATGCTTCACACGTGCCTTTCACGATAGGGCTTCTGCTGCTATGGGAATCTAATGATGCCACTGGCTGGATAGGAGGCAGACCTCAGGCAGTGACACAAATGGTGAGGCTGGAAACACAGATGAAGCTTCTCTTGCCTCCTAGTTGCTCACTCCCTGCTCATCTCACTTCCTAATGAGCTGTGGTCCCATATGGGTCCCTGGCCCAGACACTGTGGAACCCTGTCATAGGGTGTTTGCAGTGATTCAGTGAGATAGTATTAGCAAATAGCCACATTTGTTAATAGTGGGTCCTTTATTTAGAAAACTTTTCTTTGCCATGTCTCCAGGTTCTTTCTCGTCTTTTAGCTGTCAGGTAAGATCTTACTTCTCCTTGGAGTTGTTTTCTGATTCCTCACATCCAAGATAAGTGCTCCTTCTACAGATTCTCATGCATTAGAATCCAGGCTTCCTGTTTTAGTCTATATAATTCTATCATGTATTTAAAAGCAATGACTGTGTTTCTTCTCACCGTGTTTAATTCTCAAAGCCAAATCCACTTTTGGTACTTGGCAATCAGTTCTGTAATGAAATGATATTATTGGTGGCAGGATGTCTGGATTATGATTAGGAGTTTTGGGTGCACTAGGAAAGCAGGAGTAATCTCCTGGGGAAGGGGGGGTGAAAGTTTAGTGAAGACTCCCTAGAGAGAGGAGTGGAAGGTGGAGCTCCTGATGAGAATGGAGGAATGAGGATGTGGATCCTAAACAGAGAAACAAGGAGGAAGGATGTCTGTATGGTGCTCCTGTCCAGTGATCAGGAGCTTGCTGAAAAATGAGTACAAGGGAGCAGAGGAAGGCCAGGGGGAGAGGTGCCTTGAGCTTCACTTCATTATAAAGCTTTGATCACAGGCAGGCACACACCTGGGGGCTTTATTTTGCTCTGCCGACCATCACAATCCCTCATAGCCACTGAAATGCATGCTGTGTGCAGGTCTCTTTTGCAGCCATGGAGAGCCCTCACTGAGACTTTTCTGGGGACATCACTAGAGCTTCCTCTGTTTCTGATGGTTCCCTTATTGATTCTTCACCTGAGGCTCTGCTCACACCATTAAAGCTTTCATGGAGTCTATGATCATCATGGGACAGGGAAATTCCATCTCATAGTGTGCATCTGCATTCTCCATCATGGCTGGAGTGGAGATAATTCATCTGGAGCAATGGTACCAAGACATAGTAACTGGAAAAGCCTTCAGCTTGCCTTCTTCTCCATCTCTAGTAGGTCTCCTTGGGAAAAATGAACATAAGGTTATCTTTTCCAATGATGAATTTTCTTATCAGTTTTGGAGATTTCTAGAAAGATAGTTCTAGCAAGGTCCTGCTGTGTGGCACTTAGCTTCAGTCAACCGGTTTGCTGTGTAAGGGTATGGGTCAAGATACAATGACATATCAATGTTTTGAAGGGATATCTGACAATGGGCTTAGAAATAGGACTGGCTTATGTTTGTTGTACATTTTGGAGGTGAGTTAGTCCAGCTGCTTTGGGATTATAGTGCCACAAGTATACCAACATAACATGGTGGGAGCCCGTGGCAGAGGAAGCCCACTCATGGCTAAGACAGAAAGAGAGGGAGGGAGGAATTAAAGAAGAGAAGAAAGGAGGGACACAGAGAGAGACAGAGAGATAGAGAGAGACAGAGACTACAGTCCCACAATCCCCTTCAAGGCCAATGACCTAAAACATCTCAGCAGGCCCTCTTCTTAAGGTTTCTACAGTTCCCAATAGTGTTTGGATTCAGAACCAAAGAATAGCGCAAAGCAAAAAAATCTCCAAAGTCATTCAAAAAGGCTGGCAGATGTCCCTGATTCAGGACATTATTTTACACAAGAAATCAGATCATTTACCCTAAATGCTCCATAGCAGAACCATGGTGGGACTCCTTTTCTAGGACCTTCTGGACCTGATAAGAAAATCCATTATTGACAAAAGATAAATTTCTGTCTTTCCCACACTTGATGTTTGCTTTCCCAGGGGCTGACTAGAAATAGAGAAGGCAAGTTGAGGCAGGTGTATCCATCACCTCCTAGGTTAACTGCTCCAGGTGAATTTTCGCCTCTCTGGACACATAGGGAACTTGGACTATGCTATGAGACAGGATACCCCTGCCCTGGGGTGACCATCTCAGTCAATGAAGCTTTGAATAGCCTCAGTTGAAGAATCAAGAAGGGAATCGTGGGAGACCTCAGAAACTTTGGCACTGGCCATGGCAAAGACCCAGTGAGGACACAGTGCACCTGTGAAATAGATCTGTGTAAGGCACATGCATTTTGGGAGCTCTGATGAGGGCTTGTGGTGAGTGGCGGGGTGAGATACTAGCATGTGGGTTCCTTCAAGTGATCAAATCTTTGAGATGAGGAGCAAGCTCTTCTGCACAGTGTTCAAGGCTGGAGGTGATTTATGTCCTAATGAAAACAGTGTCTTAGAATCATGGAATTTCAGGGGTGGGAGGGTTCTTAGTAATCACCAACACTGTGACCAATTCTTGTGTAAGTCTCTTTACAAAGCTAAATTAGATTTTTCTTTTTAGAAGTACTAAGGATGAGAAGTGTTATGTCTTGCCCTTTGGGATCCCTAAGGATATTCTTTCAAAGGTCAAAGACTGAAGTCCAAGGCAAAGGGCAAAGGGCAAAGGGCAGAGGCAGATCTCCCTAGCCCTACCAAGGAGAGCACTCATGGGAAGATGCTCTGGACCACCTGGCATCCTCTAGTCATGTCTGAACTGATCCCAGAATCCAAAGTGGTGACATCCTTTGCATATTTGGGCTTGCCTCAGCCAGGAGTGGGATCAAGTCTCTGCCATTGCCAGCTCTTTTAGAGCCCTTTGGAACTGGGCTAAGAAAACAGTTTCTAGAAGGAAAAGCAGTTTCTCGCAGCCCCAAACAACAAATACCTTCAATAACTCCTCTTGTCCCCATCAGTGCACCAGCCCCGCTGTCTTGCATAGGAATCATGTCTGCCGTCTGCAGACTGCTTCTCAGAGTTTCAATCATGGCCTGTTAATTAGGCCTGTTCCGCCCGTGCTTCAGCGCCTCTGGTTCTGCGACACGGGGCTGCAGGGAAAAGCAGCTAAAGAGGACTAATTAAGACTCAGAGTGCTTTCAATAACGTACATGGAAATGAACAAATTAACTGACGATGCCAAAAAGGCAATATTGCCCCGGTGGGGATTCCGCGTGTGGAGATAACATTAAGGCGTGCGATAGTCATTGAGAGCAAACGATGAATTATGAGTGATATTCAGTCCCATTACCTCTGAGGTGTCAGATGTAATAGCAGGAAAATGTCATAAGATGTTAGGAGACAAAACAAACGGAGGTTAAGAACGCTCCAGTGGGAGAAGGAAGCCAGGGAGGCAGTGAGAAGCGGCAGCCAAGGAGGTGCCGGTTGCAAGCAGGGGACAAATTCCAGCAGAACTGGCCTATTGTTGCTGGCTGGGCTTTGCAGGTATGTGACAGTCTGCCTGATGGAAGGAGACTTCTGTTGTGTGTGTTGGGCTTGGGTAACACTGAGGAACATAGCTCTGCAGACTCATGGAGGCTCTGTTGAAGCGCCCTGGAGGTGCGACTAGGGCAGCGGGTCTCAGGTCTCAGGACTATCCACCTTGACATCATCAGAGGATTTCTTAGAAAAATACATTTTTAGAAACTACTGTAGAGCAACTCTGGGGTGGGGGCCCCACATTCTGGCTTCTAGGCCAGAGGATTCTGCTGTAGGCTCACATTTGAGAACTACTGGTCATGAAACTGACATCCTGTGGTCCGGTCCAAAATGTGCCAGTCACAGGCCAGTCTGGTCACTTTGCCTCTCTGCTTCCCTCCACTGGCACCTGGTTTCTATGAGAACCAAGGAGATAATCGATATAGTTGCAAGCAGTGGAGAGTGTCACAAGTATGATGGATGACAATGGTTATTCAGAGACAGATGGTCTTGATAAACTAAGGATTCCCATTTGGAGGAAAGGGGACACAGTGCAGAGGTGAATAAATGATTTGGCATGAAACTTGATTTCTGGAAAAGATTGCAGCTTTCGCTTCCCGTGCAAAGGGACTTGAAAGGGTTTGTTGGCTCTCACATGCCTCCCTAGACAGCTTTCCGATGAGTTAAGTGCAGAGGTACCAGCAGCATCTGGTTCAAATTTCTGCTGAAATTCATAGATGCATAAAGATGAAACAGAACTAGGGATGGAGACAAGTGCTTAACCAAAGCCCCTCACAGCTGAAATGGCTCCGGGCGCGCACCCTGGGATGTATGGTTGTGCTACTTATGTAGATGAAGGCTGAGTCCCCTGGAAGCCCCCAGAATGGAACATGGCCATCCTGCACTTGCCAAGATGGCCACTCTGGGGCTTCCAGAGAAGGGAGAGGAGGTGAAGGTCCCTAACCCATGGTGCTACTGGGAGGTGGTGGAGTCTTTAAAAGGTGGGGTCTATTAGAAGGAAGTTAGGTCCTCCTGGTGGAAGGAAGTTAAGTTTTGCAGAGGTTATGAGAATCAGCCTCTCTGCTTCTCTTTTCACTTCCTGGATGTCATGATCTAGGCAGCTTCCTGTACTACACATTCCTACCACCATGTCCAGCCTTGATGCGACCCAAAGCAAACGGACCAAGTCACTATGGACTGGAAGCTTTACAACACTGAGCTGAAATAAAGCTTTCTTCCTTATACATTGATTGTCCCAGGTATTTTGTTACAGAAATGTGGAGCTGATGTCAGTGTGTGAACTTTGGAGTTTTTTTTCATTGAACTGCTTATCACAGGGTATCATAACCTGAAAGAACTCCAGATTCCTTCAGACCTCATCAAAATCCTTTTTGAAGATGGAAAAACTGACTAGAAAGTTTCAGATCAAAACTTGAGGACTGAAATCGTTAGAATTTAAAAAAAAAAATTACTTTTGAGACAAGGTTTCACTATGTAGTCCAGATGAATCTTGGGAGCATTTATGTAGTCAGGCTGGCCTTAAACTCTTGATCCTCCTTCCCCAGCCTCCCCAGTTCTGGATTTACAGGTGCAAATCACTACACCTTTAGGATTTGAAGCAGGTTTTCAAGCTCCTGGCAGAACAATCTAGAAGCATACATATGAAGACCAAGATTAATATTTGTTTCTTCCTTACAGTCAGCTCTGATGGAGAAAGGTTTGAAGCACATTCATCACAGTAAGTCTAAGAACTTGGGAAGATCTTATTCTAGGTTGAGACTGTTAATGTCACAGCCATTGTATTTCTTTCAAACAGTATCTCTGAGGGGTATGGAGGGCGTGTCCCCCCAGGAGGTCTTGGTGGAGACTATTACAAACCTTACAGTTTCTTCACTGGGCATTCCCTTCTTACTCATCCAGGCTATTAATAAAAGTGGCTCTCTGTTTCTTTAGGCTGGTTTCTTACCCCAATTTCTGGTGCGATAACAAAGACCACAACTGGGTAATTATAAAGAATTGAAGTTTATTTGGCTCATGACTATGAAGGCTGGGAAATCCATATGCAGGGTGCCAGCAGCTGGAGAAGGCCTTTCCTCTGTGCTATCCCACTTCAGAAAGGAAGGCAAAAGAACATCATAACTGAGAGAGAAGGGGGCAAAACTCATCTTTTTCTCAGTAATGCATCCTGTGGGCGCTTACCTACTCCCATGGTAACAGTGTTCCTCAGGCCTGGGCCCTCAGGACATTTCACTTCCCCAGTGCGCATCTTTCAACACAGGGTGGGGGTACCTTTGAATCACAGCAGGTGGTGAAAATCCGGGGAACCTGGAAAACCTATGCAATTGAGAGACCAAATCTTTGTTGGCTCACATCATTTTGGCACTAGTATGGGATATAAAACAATTTGGATAAAACCCAAAGCCAGAGTAAAAGAAAAACAGACAAAAATTAAATGAGATGATCAAAGCAAGTAATCGCTTCCTTTTCCCGTTTTGACTTGATGAGCTCCCAGTCTATTTATACCACATTTCCAGTTCTTCTCACTTTGCTTTTCTGATGTGCTGCTCTTGTAGAGGAGCTGACAACTTGCACCAGCCCTCGCCTGAATCAAGGTCAGGAGCAGGCCAGGGGCGAGGCTGGTACCTCCACATTCAGGGCTGAAGGAATAGTGACAAGTGCTTAGTGGACCATGTGCTATACCCAGCATGCAGGGGATGTGACCCTCCTGGCCACCTTGTTTGGGGAGAACGATGTTTTCGAACTCTCTACCCCTGAAAGCTATGTGGTTACTAAGTGATTTACCAAATCTAAAACTGCATAAAAGAGACTTTGTGGCTGCCTTTGTGGCAGGAAGTAATTAGTTTTTGGGGCTAATTGCCAGGCTTCTGTACTGACACATAAACATACATGCATGTACCAATTGATGTCTTAACCAAGACAGGGCCTATCCGTCAAGGCCTGAGTGTGTTCTTGGAGGACGAACTGACCATATGTACATTTCCTTGGGGAAAACGTAGCAAAAGATGTAGAGAGGAGGAAAAAAGAGTGTCATTCTTTGGCGATGAATAATTAAGCCAAAAGATGATTTTCCGAGAGAAAGTAGGAGGATGAAAAAGAGCCTATAGTCACATATCCGAGTCTTAATGGGAAAGAAACGCAGAACTATAGATTCAGCTCCCCTCTTGACAGGCATTCCCAGCTCTCCTAAAAGTGTCCCTCTGTGGCTCTCCACCCTGTAGACCCCCATGATGAGCATTACAATCCGTCATGCCCGGTTGTGTTCTGCTCTGAGCTTGCCTTCCAGCCTACCTTTGCTTACATTGTGGAACTTTTGTTTCTTTCTTCTGTTCGCTGAGATGCAATCAACATGCAAGACCTGGGTCTGTTACAAATTTTCTCAAAGGCCACCTTCTCTCCTTTGAGCTTCAATTGCGTTTTTCTGTGTCCCCTATGAACTCAAATTTTGTCCTTTATTGTAGTGACAATGCTCCATCAATCCCTGGAAGATGGTGTTTTATTGTAACTTCTTAGGTCTGATTTTCTTGTTAAAGTTTGCAGGGGAGATAATTAATTTGAATGTCTATAGCATTTTATTAGTTCTTGGTTAAATTTAGTCATCTAAACTGAACCAAGGACTCCTGGCTTTTGTAGGATGGTGGCTCATCTTTCTGTTGCCTCAAAAAGTGCTTATGTAACGCATTTCTTTTTAGTCTTATGTTTAGTCCTGGAAAGTGAATGGGTTCATGCCTTCAGTTACCAGGTGCTATGGATTAAGAACTGGTGGTCAACTTAATGCCAGCTGGATTACATCAGCATGGCACTGAGTGAAGATGTCCCACCTGAGGAAAGGTGCCAGCATAAATAGGTGGAGAAGAAGGAAGGTGTTGAGGCGTTAATGCGTTGTTGCATTGAGGCATTGCGGATTCTCCTACTAGTTGCTGTGTGAGCCGTTTGATTCTCCTGGAGAAGCTCTGGTCCTCACACTGAGCATTGCTTCCTAGCTCTGGAGGGGAAGACGTGTGCTGCTTAGTCTCCAGGATGAATTCATCACACTGGCTTCCTGGCATGTACCCAACTGTGCTTGTCGGAGGAGCTCAGAGCCTCTGTGCCACTGAGGATGACTGCGGTGCTTTTCAGGACAGCCCTGGTCCTCGGCTCTAGCGTAGAACCCTCAATCTACCAGCACAGCTCCCAGCTGGCATGGACTTTCTGGCTTCCACCGCTGTACCTTGGGCCTTGGTGGCGCAGATGCGTAAAGGATACGGGTGTGAGTTCTTCTTGTGGGCTCTGGACCTGCACTTGGACTCGTGGGCGGCATTGTCATGAGCTCTGGGTTTTCATCTGGACTCATGTGGGACATTGCTGTGGGATTTAGGCCCTTGACTAATATTCTATGTCTTTGGTGTTGTGGATAGATTTCCTGCATTTTCTTGTGTTAACTCCTGGTGACCATTATAAATATAATATTATAAACTCCATGTCTGGATGCTAGTTGTTTTCTGCGCGACCCCTAACTATAGCACCAGGGTTACTCTAACAAAGGGCTGCTGACGGGGTGCTGAAATAACAGCCTATATTTTAGGTGCAGTGGGGAAGCCGAAGCCTGGATGGAGGTGTCAGCAGTGCTGTGGGATGGGGGAAGGAAGGATCCATCTCGGGCCCCTCCTCTATGCTTCTGGATGAACATCTCCTCCCTACAAGCATGTCACAGGCACTGAGGGATAGGTCCCCTCCAGAAAGTGTCACCTGGACAGTTCCCAAGAGACCTTCAGGAGCAAGATGAGTAGAGAACAGATAGATCACTGGCTAACCTCAGGCTTCCCTCTAGGTGCTGTTCTTACATTTTCCAGCTTACCCCCTAACTTGAGTTCCATTTGAGTTGTGCTCCCCATCCTGATCCTATAGAGTCATACATCCATTAACGACAGAGACAGGCTCTGAAAATTGTCTTCCAGTGGTTTTGTTATTGTGTGAACATCCTAAACTGAGGAGGGACAGCCTAATACAAACCTAGGCTAAATGGCAGAGACATTGTTAGAGGAGCAACCTGCTATTGACCTAAATGTTATTGGGTAGCGTGTGATGGATGGACATTGTAATCATGCTACCTCAGAATGTGACCCAGAGGTCATCAGGGTAGAGCAGAATCCAATGTGATACCTTGTACAGTGGGGAAATTTGGGCAAACACACACACACACACACACACACACACACACACACACACCCCAAGGAGAGATCCTTTCTCACAGCCCTTGGAAAGAATCAGCACCCCCAATACTTTGATCTTGGACTTCTGGGGGTTCTAAAACCATGACAAAATACATTTCTGTTGTTTACTCCACTCAGTCTTTGGGTCTTATTATGGCCACCCTGGAAAAGACTGTAGGCCCTCTTTTAAGGACCTGTACTTACCTGGACATAGTGGTGCATGTCTGTAATTCCAGCTCTTTGGGAGTCTGAACCAGGAGCACTGTAAGTTCCAGTCCCACCTGAGTAACATAGTGCCTGATGATGCTCTCTTTCAAGAAATACAAAAAGGGCTGGGGATCTGGTTCAGTAAGAAGATCATGAGTTCAATCTCTAGTACTGCCAAAAAGCAAAAAAACAAAACTTTACTTACTACACGTCAGCAGTTTAGTGCTTTATTGCTTCTTCCTGGAAAATTGGCATCCTCCCGGACATGTCACTGTCATGTCCACAGGCTGCAGATATCTTTGGAGACTCCAGCACTTAGAAAAACACCCCCTAAGCTGTGCACTTTAGTTGCTGGGTTTCCAAAGCTGTGGGTTGTGTTTCCTTCTGTTTATGAAGGATGCTGAGTTCATGGGGCAGATTTCAGGTCTTGGATCCTACAGAGGCCTTAAGCTGTCATCCCAGCCTGAAGAAGTGACAACAAACTTCCTGGGTTCCCATCATGAAGATAAAAGAAGGTCAGACACTGGGAGGAGGTGTAGAGAGTATGGAAGGAATTCCTGGGGCTGCCAGCCAGGCCAAAGTCAACGCTGTCCCCAAACTTGAGTCCACAGCCTGATTGTTATTTATTTATTTATTTTAGTATCTGGGATCGAATTCACAACCTCAGGCTTGCCAAGCAAGTGCTTATGCCACTGAGCCAAAGCCCCAGCATTCCTGATTGCTTGTAGTTGCTCCAAAGCCCTTTATATAAACTCTTTCCTTTTCCTTAAATGTCTCTGCTCTCTGTCTTCTCCACCCAACAGTTCCTCTTATGCCCACTTAATCCTTTCATTCCCATTTAGCTTCAATTTCCCCTCCTCTGTTTGCTATCTCTGCACATTGAGTTAAGTTTATCTACCTACTTGACCAGGCCACAGTACCCAGATTTTTACTCTAGCATTATTCTGGATGTTCCTGGGATGGATTTTTCTAAACAAAATTTGGTGCAAGTAGACTTTAAGTAAAGCAGATAATATGGGTTGGCTTCATCTAATCAGGTGAAAGCTGAGTAGCACAAAGATGGACTTCCTTCTCTGAGGAAGACGAATCAGCCAGCAGACGGCCTTTGGACTTGCTCTGAAATACGAGCTTTTCCCACGTTACTGGCTTAGCCTTCTGATTCTGGATTCTGGCCTCCATTATCACATGAGGTCTTAAAAATAAATCTTTCTATGTATATATGTAGCCCATCAGTTCAGTTGCTCTGGAGACCTTAGATACATTCAATCTTCTTTTTTGGTCTGTAATACTGTCTGCTCCATAGCTCTTGGAGCCTATGGGAATCATTTGTTTCTGTCTCTTCTTTGTGTCCAAGGTTCTGAAGGATGGAACGTGGGTTGTATTTCTCTTTTTATCCCAGCTCCACGAATGGTGTTTGGGATTTTGCTGATACTCGGCCTTTACCAGCTGAATGAGTCAATTTCAACAGGATCAAGAGAGGTTATGCTCCAGGAAATATTTCTAAAAGGTCCCTGCTCGCTGCCTTGTTTTACAACAAGGGGGTGAAGAGGGAGTGAAATAGTGACATTGAGGTAGAGACCCGGGATGGGACAGGATGGGGATGATGAGAGGGTCACAGGCTGCCTGCTGGGGAAGCCATTGGTTCAGGTGGAAGACAGGACTTCTGGGTGTCTGTCTTGCTGAGTGGTTGTGATGGGACAATCTTTTTGCGCTTTCCTTCTGGCAGTGTATATTGTGCAGTGAACCCAATAAGAGACCCAATTCTTGCTCTCAGGGCTGTCTCAGCCTGCTGGCAGGGATAGACATTGAATAAACAAAGCACACTCATACTTACACAATTGCAATCAAGAGAAAATACGGACAAGGGAAATACATAATGCATGGAGGGGATTTGCTTTACAGCAACAGGTCTCTTGGAGGGGTGATAGTCAGAGAAAGACTGAGAAGAGCATTTTGGAGCAAGGAACAGCCAGAAAGCTAGCAAGGGGGCCCCAGGAGCTTTCTTCTTAGCCCAAGAATCTCACCAGCTATCCGCAGGTCACGGGTCTCGATTTCCTCCTCCACACCCAAGACCCCTTGGGTGTGTCCTACTTGGTCAACCTGACCAAGGCTGACACCCATCTGAGGAATCGCTCCAAATCAAGTTTGACTAAATGTCGATGATTTTCATAACAGTGAGTGAAATCTCAGCCACCAAGAGGCTGCCCAGGCCTAATGATTCCTATCACAGGGTGTTGTCCCCCTCAGACTGTCCTGGCTGCACTCGTCTCAGACCTCTGCCTGGCTACAGTGCCAAACTTCAGTACCTGTCCCTGTCTCCAGCTGTGCGTTCCCTGTGAGGAGTGGGAAAGTGGGCTGGGGGCCACTTAGCTCTGCACATGGAGGGCCTACCGTGATATCCCCTTTAGGACTTGATGGTTCTGCTCTCTTTAGCGTCTCCAGACCAGGGAGCTGTGGAATGGATTCATTCCTAACCTCCCTGGGGCACAAAAACCTTCAGCTCCAGCTGGGGGCCAATTTCTGGAATATCTTGGGGGGAAAAAAGCAACTAAACTCTTTCTGAAGAGTTGAGGAGGGAGAACTTCAAAAAGGGGATATTCACATACATATTGAGCGCCCCTCCTGGGACCTCATGACCTCTGGCATGGCTTGCTTGGGAAATGTGTGAGAAATATGATAATGCTGCAGTGTCTCTTATAGACGTTGTCCCTTGGGGAAGTCTAGGGCTTAGAGAGAAAGCTTCTGGGGCCAGCTTGCCAGCTCTCCGACAAGCTCTTGTTCTGAAATTGTCCTTCTAATTTGGCTTTCATGGCCAGCTTTGCAGCGGGACCCACTCATTCTAAATCACAGATCACCCTCCATTCATTATTCCTTGCTTCTTCTAACAAAGTCGGAAACCATCGTAGGAACAGAGGACAAACACACTCCTGTTATTAAAAGCATGCTTTGTTTTCTTGGGAAGCAGTCAGTGACTGAAACATGGTTTTACTGAGAACTAAGACTCTCCATTTGGGCCTGCAGATGCCCAAACCATAACTAAAAGTGACCTTCATTTTGTAAAACTCTGGGTCAGGTTCATTCAGCTCTGTATACAGGAATGTCAGCCATTGAGAAAGTTCCTAAAATGGATAAAACAAGGCTTATTTGCCCTGAACGTCTCATGTCTGTCTCAGCCCCTCTTCAAGACTGAGAACACTGAGATGAGAATAACTTAAACAATTTTTGGGTTTTAGAGAGCCCTGAGGACAAGCTCTTACAATGTCCCGTTCCAGTTGCCTGATGGGGTAAGGTATAGAAGTCTCCAGCCACACTCCTCTACGTGTGTCCTCATGGGTTCCAGGAAAAGCAGCGTGTTGCAGACCACTCGAGGGTGAGCTCACCCCCCGGATAAGGCAGTCATCTCATGGGCACCAAACTGCTCCTCAAGCCATAAGGGTTACTCTGCAGATGCAAAACCAGGGTTGAGATGATGATTGCCCGTACTGAGACCCAGCACAGCACCATGAAACTGGTCTCATGTTTTTCCTACACAGAGCAATCTGATCCTCTTCCTTATTATTATAATTTTTTTGGTACCAGGAATTGAACCCAGGGCCTCACACTTGCGCTGTACCACTGAGCTACATCCCTGGCCTTGATCCTCCTCTTGAGTTCCTCCAAGAGAAATTCTTTCCCTGACTTCTCTGACTTTCCTTCTTGAGGGGCCAGATTGGCCTTTGTCAGAGGTGAGACCCCAGCCTATTTCCACTTACCCTCCAAATTAAATATTTCTCCTGGAAATTCATGTGCAATGCCTCAGTTTAAATTCCCATTATCACTGAAGCAGGGACTCATGCTTATCAACAACACTATCAGTTTGTTTTGTTTTGCGACACGTGAGGCAGGGTGTGTTAGTAATGTAACCTCTTGGTGTAGAAAGGGAAATCAGTCCACAGATGAGGTTTGGAGTCTTCTCTTTGATGGCCCTTTGTGGCCCCAGGGTACTTGATCTTGGCAAAGAAAGGATGTAAGAGGAAAAGTCAGGTCCTATATGGCAGCTTCCTCCATTGGCCTCTGTCCACCATATGTGCTGTCAAAGAGAACAGAGTTGAACGTTCTTTTAAAAAGCTCAGGTAGACTTTATTCCAACCAGTGGGGCAGGAGGAAGCGGTGTAGTCTATGCCCAGTCTGCTGAAATGCAAGGTAGTTGGTGCTGGGTGGTGCCATAGAAAGGGCCGAAGGGTGTTAAGGTGTGTTTGTGGGGATGGGCTATGTGACTCTGCCATCTGTTGGTGAGTTGGTGCTCATCTGGAGGCACAATGTTACAGTTTTATTTTATCCTAGTATAGTCACTGAAATAGAATTTGCAAAAGAGAAAAAGTCTGGCAATATGGGATAAGCCTCAGTTCTGCTTCCCTGCAGACAAGGCTTAAAGGTTTGTGTGGATTAAAGAAGCTGACATGTTCTCTCCCCATCTCTCCCCTAAGGCCACTAGAGCAAAGAGGAGCAAAATAATAGCTAGCTGGTCTGTGTATGCCTAGTCATGGCATACACATTACACATGGTTCTCCATAAGGTGTGCAGTCAGAAAGTTCCATCACTGGGATGATCAGGAAACGGACATTAGTTGCCCTCTAAAGTCAGAATGTCACCCATCAGTCACTGTTTCAGGCCTAAGTGACAGGAGTAAGTGCCTTTAATCCTTTTGTACCTGACAAAGCTATCTTCAAATTCCTGAAAAAACAATTTAAACAGTCATGAGCATAACAATCAAATGTCAGACTTATTGTTTACAGCAAAACTGGCACATGCCTACTAATTTATTGTTTAACTCAGGAACTTGTAAAGTCAGCAGTTTTCTAAAGTCAATGATAAACCAGGAATAGGTGCATACATCTGTAATCCCAAACCTGAAGGAGGCTGATGGAAGGTTTATTCAGATTTTCCTTTGGTTTCTGAAAGAAGCTTTTATCTTGGATGTGGGTGGCCAGGAAGTCAGGCTCTTGACATCTTCCAGGAAGCTGGAGACACAGCAACTGTCTCCCTGGGTGTCTGTGCCTCAAGGAGCTGCCCACAAGTCCCGGAGGAAGCCTGTCAGCGGTGGGGAAGATTTTCACCTTAAAAGTAAAGTGAAAGGATTTAAATCACAGATTTTCTAAAGTAAATGCTCTAGGGAGAGCAGGTCAGGGCCCACAGTTAGGTTGGGCTGGAACAGAAGGTCAATTCTTTGGTCAGCATTGTTCTTTTTCAGGCTGGCATTGAAAGGAAATGGGTCATCCCAGAGAAAAGGTTTGGAGCTGCTAGAAACCACGTTGTTGTTAAGTCTCGTGTGAGTTGTGTGTGTGTGTCTGTGTGTGCATGCATCTGTGTGTGTGTGTCTGTGTGTGTGTCTGTGTGTGTGTGTTTGTGTGTGTGTTTGTGTGTGTGTGTGTGTGTGTGTGTGTGTGTGTGTGTGTGTATGTATAAGCCAAAACTCTTATCAGGCTTGGTGACACATACCTGTAATCTCAGCACATAGGAGGCTGAGGCAAAAAGATGAATTTGAGGCCAGTCTGGGTTACATCCTGAGTGGGTTCAAGGCCAGCTTGGGCTACCCTATCTCAAAACAAAACAAAACAAAACCCAAAATCTTTGTTTCAGATATCAAGAGGCTTTTTGCATGATTAAAGATGTTCACTAGAACAAAAGGACCAGGTTCTAGGACAAGTTCCTACAAGTACCAGCAGTGGAGGGCGAGTTAGTGGCTAGAAAACGTCAAGCAGACCTCAGAAAACCAAGAGCATCTTTTTATGATGATAATTTAGGAAGCATTAAGGTTAGATCTAAAATATTATCCCAAAGTCTCATGTATGTAGAACATGGTTGGATCTTGGAGGCACTACTGAGCTTATAGTGGGGTGATCTCTGTGGGCATGACCCGGAAAGGTAGATTCTTGACCCTGGCTCCTCTCTCCCTGCTTCTTTGCCACCATGGAATGAGTAGCTGGTACCTGCCAAGATTTTCTACAATGTTATTTCTGCCTTGGAGGCAGCTGACTTTAGACTGAACCCACTGGAAGCCATGAATCATTCTCTCTTCCTATAAGCTGCAGGTCTTGTCTCAGTGATGGGACAATAGCTAATACATGAAGGAAGGCATGACTGGTTTATACTGATCCAATACCACCTGTGGGTAAATGGGCAGGATTGTGCAAAGTAGGGATAGCTTTTGCATAGAAGGGTGGTCCATCAGAAGGTACTGTTACTTCTGGATTGATTGGGCTACAAACAGGACATGGTGGCACTTTGGGGTCCTGATGGGATTTGTATTAAAAATTTACATTCTACAGTCAAGAATGTGTAATGTATTTTGTTTTTGGTCTATAGCTTGCTAACTGATTAAACTCTCCCACTCTCTTTTCCTCCACCCTCCAGCCTTGCAATTACACTTAAAGAATCTTAGAATTTCTCTTATAAGAGTGGTGGTTGTGATTGTCTGTGGTTGTGAGAGGCCAAGGGTGAGTCCTGGTGAAGAAGAACATTCAGAATGGTCTCACCAAGAAGAGTGTTATGATTTAAATCTAAAATGTCCCCCCAAAGGCTCACATATTCAGAGATGAGGCATTTGGAAGGTGATTTTGGATCATGGGGCGCAATACTCCCCAGTGGATTCATCAATTGGTGAATTCATAGCTGACTGTGCTGTCAAGAGATGGGGGCTGACTGGAGTGGGGCATTTGGGGTATAAGTTGAAGGGTGTGTTCTTGTCCACAGTGCTTTTCTCTTTCTGAGCTCTTTTCACTCTGACTTTGTGCTTTTAGCCATCATGAGGTAAGCAGCTTTCTCTTGACATTCCCTGCCTCCATGATGTTTCTGCCTTGGAGCTAGTTGGCCATGGACTGAAACCTCTAAAACCATGATCCAAAATAAACCTTCTTTCCTTTAAATGACATGTCTGGCACTTTGCCCTCACAATAGGAAAATAGGCTGAACCAGAGCATGTTTGGTCCATGAGAAAGTGAGTATCTGTTGTCCTCTAAGGCTATGCTACTGGCCAGCTGAGAGCCCAAATGCAGATGAGACATGCCATTTGTCATAAACTAGAAAGAAGAATCAAATTCTGTGAGCTTTGTGGTTCAGAGCCAGAATGGAAACATTCATTGGTAACTGATGAGATTTCAGGGACTGAACAGATGCCAGACTGAATCACTCCAGAAACACAGCATGCCATAATGTGGAAGGGTTTAAGGAGAGAGGCGAACCAAAGAGGTCTTCCAGGCCTACAACAAAGAAAAGCCTGCACTTTTAGTGGCAAAAATCTTTATCATTCCCTGACACTCACCGTAGCCCGTGCTTCTGGAACTGGTTTTCCCTCATAACCTTTTGGCATCGGGGGCCCAGGAGTAGAATACAACAAAGGCAGCATTCTCAGGAAACTAAAGGGAAAGGGCACTCTGAACAAAAGGATCCAGATGCATGAGACTCAGAGCATATGATTTTGTATATGCAAAATTTAAAAAACGTGCTATCTAATCTAAGAATAGAAATTTCTCTTGGGAGGTAGGGGGTGACTGGAAGGAACAAAGGAATGTCTGAGTGCTGACAGTGTTATAAGTAGTGATCTGAATGGTGGTTACATAATTCCCATAAGAAAATTGGTCAAGCTGTCCACTTTCCATGCGGCTGATTTTCTTTGTGTGTTATTATACTTCAGTAAATATTTACCAAAAAAAGGGGAAGACACAAGGAAAGCCTAAGAAACTGCCATAGCCAAGAAGAACCTAAGGAGGCATGATGAATAAATATAACATGTTTTCCTAGGTGAGATCTTGGGACAGGAAGAGGACACTGGAGAAAAACTCAGCCGTGAACAGTGTAGGCTTCAGGCACTCATAATGGATCAAAACTAGCTCATTAACTGTGACAGATGTGCCATGGTAATGTAAGATGTTAATGACAAAGAGAACAATAAGTGAGGTATAGAAGAGCTTGTACTATATGCCTGATTTCTTTAATTCTTTAATTAGCTAAAAATGCTAAACTAAGCCAAGCCAAACAAACCAAAATAAAAGGAAGGAAAGATATATAAATTGGCTTTCTTCTTGCTGGGAAAAATATCTGTCATAAACAATTTAAAAGAGGAAATGACCTACTTGGCTCGTGGTTTCAGCAGTTTGAGTCTGTGGTCATCTGGCTCTAAGGCAGGAGCGTCATGTGGGAGGATACGGTGGAGTAAAGTTACTCAGTTCTCAGTGTGTGGGAGGTAGAGCACAGGGCTCCCAAGAGGTAAACTTTCCCAGTCACACTCCAAGTGACCTAGTTCTCCCAACCAGGGCTTACCTGCTAACAGCACATCCACCTGTGAACATCAGTGGCCCCTTAGATGAGTAGAGTGCTCCCACATCCCATGCTTCACTGTGCCTTCATCATCGTTTTCTTCCTTGGAGTCTGACCATGGACTGAGTCCCCTGAAGCTGTGAGCTAAGTTGTGCCTCTCCTCCTCTAAATTGTGGGTGCTGGGTACCGTGGTCAGCAATGATAAAGCCGACTCATTCAATGCCCTCTGGGGTCTCACACTCATACCCACCCGGGTGATATCTCAAAGTGTGGTGGCATAACATTTTGGAAGTAGGTAATGCTCCTTGGCCCCATATTTCCTTGTGTCCCACGTTTCTCCCCCCTTTCATTCTTCCTTCAGAGTTTGGAGACACTGGGCTTCTGTAGCCTCCAGATTCATGCAGGTGGGAGATTCAAGCAGGAGGGGGAAAAGAAGGAGCTTAATTTTCTGGAACTAGAAAGAGGGTGAGAACAACCAGTTTGTTACCTGAGATACCAAGGACAACTGGGTTGGAAGGGGCTCCACAGGCAGGTGTCTAGGTTTCAGTGGGTCTCTGAGAGTAGGGACCAGTTTAGAGGACCAAATCTGGGGACTTCTGTGATCAGTGTCTCCCAAATATCAGTGACAGCTTCACCAGGCAGGGGTCTGCCTGTGGCACTCTCACCCATTCAATGGCTTTTGGCAGAAAACCGGCTCTAGCTTTTGGTCATCACTCTTCAGTGGTTGAAACATTCCTGGGGCGGAAGATCTGGTTAAATGCTACAGTGAGGGGACTCAAGATAACCCTGGGAGAAGCAGAATCTGTAGAAATGATTGGGGTGACCTGGAAGGGACTTGAGACCTTCAGGGGTTACCAACCATCCACCCACACAAGAAGCAGGTGGACAAGGGGCCCTGGGGATTGTCAGGAGGGCTGCATAGTGATTTCTAAGAATTCTCTTGTCTTCACCTGTCTACCTCCAAGACTATGACAGTTCCTTTTTTGCTCACGTGTTTTATAATAGTTGCCCACAGTAACACTTACGCTCACCAGATGGTAACAATTGCTACTTATGGATAGAACTGCTGCTGTGTTTTAAAGCATCAACAAGAGTACTTTGCTTTTAAAGTCTTCACCTCCATAAATGACAGCTGTCACAGGATACCTGTAAATCCATTAATTTCCTCTTCAGGAAAATGTGGGTCTTTGGTTTTATTTGACTCAAGACCCAGGACATCCGACGGAACAGAAGGTGGAGTAGAATGTGTTTCCACACATTGCCATGCTGAAAACCACGGAAGCATTGCCAATGACTCACTCACCCTGGAGAAGGCTGCAGGGGCCATGGCTGGGGTCCGGGGAAGACAGTGAGTGTCCGGTTCATAGTAGGTGAACAATGATGTTGTATGCACCGTAGTCCCCAACTCCTGACCTACGATCTGAGATAATGCCTTGGGCAAATCCCAGAGAATGAAATAGCAGCTATCTGTGAGAAACTGGATGGATGAAGTTTTGGGTAGATATGAATGGGCCAGACTCCAAGGTAACCAGCAGCTAGTACCACGGGCTTGTGTTGCGGAGACTCTGTGGCTTCTCCCTGGATAGCCTCATACCTCAGAATTTTCCTTTCCAGATCTTTTCCAAATACCTCCTTTAGCATATCAGGCTAAAACCTAGGCTTTCCCTTTCCTGATTCATACCAGGTTTTTTTTACTCCCACTTCTTGGGGACCTGCTTTTTGTTTAAAGTTGGAGTGTGTTTGCAACATGTAATACTCACATGCATCTTGGGGAAGTAGAACTATTTGCATGGCACTTTGATCACTTTTTACTTCTCTCCCCTCCCTGTCATCCCTTCTACTCTTCCCCAGATCCCCTTCCTGTGGGCATGAATGCAACTCCTTGCTTCCTAAGATCACTCTTTTATTTTGCCCTTTAATTATTTATACTTTGAGTTTCTGAGATAAGAGAAAAATATGTTATTTAACCTCCTATCTCTGATTTATTTCACTTAATATTATGATCTCAAGGTCTACTCATTTTCCCACAAATGACTCAAATGTATCACTTTTCATGGCAGAGGAGTGCACCATTGTGTATAAATACATTTTCTCTATCTATTCATTTGTCGGGCATATAGGCCACTTTTATAATTTTGCTATTGTGAATTGTGCTACTATTAACATGGGTGTGCATGGATCATTGTAGTACGATGACTTTAGTTCTTTGTGGAAGATACCTATTCAAGGCATGAATGGGTCCAATAAAATGTCTAGTTTTATTGCTTTTGAGGCATCTCCATACTGATTTCCATTGTGACTGTATTCTCTATCAATCACGTGGAATGGCTCTTTTTTTCAGGGGACCTACTTTGAATATTGGCTCATATGAATGAGAGCAGTGACCCTGGAGGGTTTTCTATCAGGAGAGCAGGTTTCAGGTACGTAGTGAAACAGAGAAAGGTACAGACACAGCAGAGGAGACAGGAGGTGGACGATGACCATATTACTAAGTTACTGACCATATGACATATTACTGCTGGAAGATAATTTCGTGAAAATATTTTCTTTCTCTTAGATTCTAAAGTAGCCTATTTGAAAGGAATTGAGTTAGAAATTCTTTGTTTTTGATTCTATTTTATTATTGTTTTGTGGAGCTGAGTCTTGAACATGTTAAGTATGTATTGTACCACTGAGCTCACTTCTGTCTTAACTAGCAGATCTTGAGAGTTTCTTTATTTGCTTCATGGTTCAGCTGGAGAGATCTATGTTGCAACCTACTAACCAGCATGTCCCCCCGCCCGCCCCCAGCAAGGTCTATGTGATGCAGGTGGGCCTTGACCTCACTCATGATTCTCCTATCTCAGTCTCCCAAATTATAGAATTTCAGGGGTGCACCATCACACCCAACTCAGTGCTGTGATTTGAGTGTTGTTTTTACCCCTCTGAAATTCATGCTGAAGTTTGATTCTCAGTGCAACAGTATTGAAAGGTGTTTGAATCATACTTGGGCCATTCATGCTGCTCTTGTGGGACTGAGTTGCAGAAATTCTCACTAGAGTGAAAGAGCTCTTGCTCCTGTGGGACTGCATTAGTTACGGCAAGAACAGTTGTAATAAACTGAGGTTGTGCCCCATGCTTTCCTTCTTCCCCATGTGCCTACTTGGCCTTTGCCTTCTCCGTGAGATGAAGAAGCAAAAGTGCTCACTGAAAGCCAAGCTACTAGCAGTGCCATGCTCCTGAGTCTCCCAGCCTCCAGAACCGTAATCAAACATAGGTGTGACTGGAACATGGCGAATGTTTACATTTTGAAAATTTATTACAGTAAAAGACACCTTGTCATTATCCCCTCCAATGTGCTCACTCACCTTACTTTGAACACACTGATTTTATTCTCGCTATTTTCTGAATGTGTTCTGGAAATGTTTCAAGAGTGTCTTTAGTTGTTCTGCTGTGGCTGCCTCAGTGCCCTGAGTGAAAATGTTTCCCGTTCACAGTCATTTTGACTTCAAGGAAGAGCTAGAAGTCACAGGGTGCCAGACCTGATGAAAGGCGGATGAGGGCACAGCTCGTGTTTTTACCTTTAAACTCCTTTCCACTGGCTGAGTGTTGGCCACAACACTCACCATATTGTTGATCATACCTCCTACAGACATTCACAAAATACAACTTCCAGACTGCTTCAAAAAGCAACAAGAATGATAGGGGAAGTGTGTCCAAAATATAGGAGGGTATTTTGAGGAAGATCAGTGGCAATATGCCTTTTACTGTAATAACTTTTTAAAAATTAAAACATTCACTGCATTTTCCAGTTGGTTCCAGGCATCAGCAGGGTGCAAGTGTCAGCAATGAAACAGAGAAAGGAACACACAGCAGATGAGTGTGTGTGGTTTTCTGTAGAGATTATCCAGGCGAACTACTGAGATGTCAGGATGCTAGAGCTGGCTTTTATTGGTTGCTGGAGCAGTGATGTCATGTGTTGGAAGTATCAACATCACAGAAACCTGCAAACCTCACGAATCCAGCTCCCACCCAAGGCAGTTAGTTAGCAGCACACCCTGGCTCCTGACTGACCTCCACTTAACTGCCTTGCTCTGCTGTCTGGTACCCTTTTCCTCTGTAAAACCTGCCAACCGAGGTTCATAGTTGTTTCAGTCAGGGAAGCTGCACGCTTAACTAAAGTCAATTATCCTTGTCCCCAAACCTGTTCGTGCAAATTTATTTTTTTATGGAAATTACAGAATTAGGTAAATATTGTGGTACTAATGAATGCGAGGATGGAAGTAATAGAGTTGTCATTTCTATGAAAATTAAGTTGAATGCTTGGGAAAGGCTTAATAAAGGCAAATTGCTTAACAACTGCTGTCAAACTGAGTGCAGGCAAAGCAACTGTAAAACTGAAATGATTATATAAATCTGGAAGAATTCAGTGTTTCAGTTGCCTTTAAGTGTCTTTAAGTTCTTGTTCCACTTCTGGTAAATAAGAAATAGAAATCTGTTGAACTCCAAGCATTGGCTATGGACTCAGAATGGATGCACATGTGTATTTGTTATAGTTTAGATCTAAAGTTTCTCCCAAAGTCTCATGTGCATAGGGGTACTGCATTCCTCAGTGGATTCATTCACTGATGAGTTCAGAGCTGAATGTGCTGTTAGGTGGGGGCCTGACAGAGGTGCTCACTGGGGTGTTCCCTGGAAGGGTGTGCTCTTGTTCCTGGCTCTTTCCTTCTCTCTCTGCTTCCTGACCATCATGAGTTGAGCAGGTTTCCTCCACCATACCCTTCTGCCATGCTGTTCCTGCCATAGAGCCAGCCAGCCGTGAAGTGAAATCATGAGCCAGAATAACCTTTCCTCGTTTAAGTTGTTGACACCTGATATTTTGTTCCAGAGATGGGAAAGTGACTAAGACAATACCTAAGCACAAGCATGGCATCACAAGTATGCTTTTGTTTTCTTGTCAAGGTTGAACACTGCTGCCCATTTTTCACTGACACTGGGCTGTCAAATTTGAATCTTGCTAAGAGCCTTCTACAGTGACCTAAAGAATTAGATCATTTCAGGGACACACAGATTTATTTTAGCCAAATATATAGTCCTATGATCTTGGCTCTAGTACTTTGAGGACTTTTACTTGTCAATTACATGTTTTGATTCTAGACTGATTACATTAGTTAGGATTTGCTAGAGAAACAGAACCAGTAGGATGGCTGTGTGTATGTGCAAAATCTATCTATATCTATATCTATATCTATATCTATATCTATATCTATATCTATCTCTATATCTATCTATCTATCATATGCCTGTTATGGTTTAGATCTGTGATGGTCCCCAAGAGCCTCATGTGCTGCAAGGTGATCACAAGGGCACTTTGGATGACTGACTTTAGGAAGTAGAGCATGGTTGGGAGAGGTGGACCACTGAGGGTGGCCTGAAAGGACCTATCTCCTTCCCTAGCTCTTTCCTTGTCTTTCTGCTTCTTGACTGTAATAAGGTGAGCAGTTTTCTTCTGCCAGACCCTTCCACCATGCCCTTTCTGACTATGGACAGAAATCTCTAAAAAGCATCAGGCAAAATAAACCTCTCTTCCTTCAAGTTGTAGGTGTTGGTTATTTTGTTCAATTAATGAGAAATTGACTAAGACGCTATTTATCATCTATGTATTATAAATCTGTCTACCTGTTATCTACTTATAAGTCAGTCAGAATACATTTTAGGGAATTTTCTTGTGGTCTTGGAGACTGGAAAGTCCGAAGTTTTCAGGGAAAGCCAGTTCTCTGGAGACCCAGAGAAGAGCAGATGTTGCTTCTCAAGTCCAAAGTCAGGTAGGACTCCCAATTTTTTGAGAAGGTTTTTTTTTTTTTTTTGTCTTTCTCTTAAGGTCTTCAATTGATTGGATGAGGTCCACCCTCATCATGGAGGGTAATTTACATTATGCCAAGTCTGCTAGATTTAAGTGTTAATTGTATCTGCAAACTACCATTATAACAATACTGTTTACCAAATGTCAGTGCACTATGGCCTCACTAAGTTGACCCATGAGATTAACTGATGTACTCATTTTTCAGCCTACTTCTCCCTTACTTCTTCCTTCCTTGATCCCTGTTTGCTCTGTCTTTCACCCTGGGTCCTCAGTCTCTGGGTCTTCGGCTCCCTGCCTTTGCTCAGAGCTTCCTTCTGCACAGCTCTTGCAGGTGCTCCCTATCTGTTAGTAATGCTTGATACACTGTGTCAAACTGGGAAAGTTAGAAGCTTGACCAAGTAGCTCAGCAGTTCTACATCCTAGAGTATAGAAGAGTGCCCTAGGGTGGTTGTTTTTGCTCCAGGATGTTGTGATGGTTGATTTCATGTGTCCGTTTGAGAAGTTTAGCTGAGTTACTCAGCAGGGGACCAGGGTCCTTACTTTGTAAATACCATGAGCCTGTGCAAGAGGAGGCCACAGAGACAGTGTGAGTGCTATGTCCACGGCATACCTTCAGCTTGAGCCGCCAGCACAGCCCCTTCAGCCTCACATCACAGACCCTTCAGTCTCCCGATTCAGACTTACGTGGAACACTCCAGAGAGCTCCAGACCTTTGACTACACTCTTTGGGTCTCCAATGCATAGATGGACATTTTTTGCTGTTGCACACCTGACTCTAGGCGGCCATCATGAGCAAATCTTTATAAATACTTGTATATCTTGGATTAAATCTGTTTCTCAGATCTGACAGTAACAGAAATGTTGTTGGACTCATAATGAGGTTTTATGTCCTGGTAAACACATTGTAAGTTGCAAATGCATCTGAGTCACCCAACCTATAGAACATCATAGCGCAGCCTGGCCTGCCTTAAATGTGCTCAGATTCATCTAGCCATTTGATGCCAAGCCTACTTCATACTAAAATATTAAATAGCTTGAGTAATTCATGGCATGCTGCACCTTCCCTTCCCTTCCCTTCCCTTCCCTTCCCTTCCCTTCCCTTAACTTCCCTTCCCTTCCCTTCCCTTAACTTCCCTTCCCTTCCCTTCCCTTCTCATTCTTTCCCTTCCCTTTTATTTTTCCTTTTCTCCTTTTTTCTCCTTTTCTTTTTCCTTAATTTTTCTCCCTTCCTCTTCCCTTTTGTCCTCCATCCCTTCTTTCTTATCTCTCTCCTCTCCTCCCCACTTCTCTCTCCTTTTCTTTCTTTCTTTCTTTCTTTCTTTCTTTCTTTCTTTCTTTCTTTCTTTCTTCTCCTTCTCTCTGTTTTCCTCTTTCTCTCTCTCCTGGTATGACAGAGTAAACGTAGTACATACATATTGAACTACATTCCCAGTCCTTTTTTTTTATTTTTTATTTTGAGATCAGGTTTTGCCAAGTCACTAAATTGCCCTTGAATTTGCAATCTTCCTAGCTCGGCCTCTCAGAGAACTAGGATTACAATGTGTGCCAACATGCCTGATGCATATTTTCCTTTAAGAGTTGGTCTATTTCATTAAAACTGAAAAGTTCCATTTTTAAGATTTGTCCAGATTAACAAGAACTATATATAAATTGGAGATAATTTAGAGAACAAATAGCGTCATAAAGAAAATACAAATCACCATTTGTCTTGCAGTTTAGTGATAGGTTTTTTAACCTTTAGGATCATCTCTTTCAGAAAGCGTTTAAAGAAGACATCCAACATATCAGTGTTGTTCAGAGAAAAGATACTTGAAAGAGGAAGTGCTTTTGACCGGAGCCGCGGAAGACAGGAGGCCAAACTCGAGCAGGATCAGCTCTCAAACTTTATTACGTACAGCGAACCGGACCTAACAAGGTCCGCCACCCTCAACGTTGGTTCCTCTTCCGCCGTTGGGGGCAGGAACAACCTCTTATAAGGGGAAGCAGTATCCAATCACAGAGAAGCGCGCCTAACAAGCTGATAGGCTAGCGTCACGGGTAACTGGGCAGATATGACAATTTGGCGGGCTTGTTCAGGCCGGGAAGAACCCGGAAGCAGGAAATGGGCGCCATCATAGGCGGCTTCCCACATCTCCCCCTTTTTTTATTTATTAAAATAGGATGGTCTGTGGGTCCCTCCAAGGTGTCTATGACCTTGTTGCTGTTAGACACCTAGGAGTGGGCCTACCTTGTAGGCCGAGGCATGAGAGAATGTAGAGGTCTATACCCTGCTGTGCATCACCCTGTTTTGTGCATATCCTTGCGCCAGGACCATGCTCAAGGTGAGTGGTTCATTTTTTCGCAGGGCCAGGCTTTTGTGAACCGAACCTGGATGCATATAGACATTCATTCCTGCCTTCCCCCCAACCTTTGGGGCGGATGGCACTGCAGTACCCTTGGTCTCGCATCTCAATGCCAATAATTTGACTCCAGAAGGGACCCCTGGCCTTATAGGCCATGTATATCTGAGTGGAGCCTGTCTTAGGTTGACCGGGAGGGCTTTTCCCGTCTTACCCGTCATTGGCTTGCCCACTCAGCTCTTATAGCTGATGTTCTGCAATGTGAAGGAGATATGCGGCGGCCTGCTGGCCTGATGGGTCACCTGCTGCCATTTGCATGGCTGTCATAGCTGTGACCTTGACCTGTTGCTGGGTTTGCATATTGGCTGCGGAGGATGTATTTTTCAGTGTCTGATTAAGTGTCATAAAGGGGCGGAGGTCTAAGCAAGCACCCAGCGCATTGCAAAGTTGATGCTGCGCGAAGAGGGAGGAAGTATGTTTAAGGGGATCAGGTTGAGGTTCATTACAATATCCCGTGGCCCCCCAAGCGGCCCCCACTGAACAATTCCGAAGGGTGATAGAAAAAACTCCAAACCAGACATTTTAGTTTGTAGATGGTCTCGGGCGCTGAGCGTCGGTCCCAGAAGGGTCGAGTTGACTTGTGTCCGCGGGCTTATCTTCCTGTGCTTTATCAGGAACTGGTGGGGAGTTTACTGCTCGTGTCAATCTTTCCGGGACCCACAGCGGTTCGCAGCCTGGTTCCTGTGGGAAGACACAAACCGCACCTCGGGTCCAGCTAATCACTGGATCCGGGCCCATCCATTGTCCTGTAAGGACATCTTTCCATCTAACCAGCCCTTTGTCGGTTGGGGACGGATTGCTATGTTCCATGGCAGGGGAATGATTATGGTAAAGAGTGCCAATGATATTCTTCCTTTGGGCGTTAGGCCGTGGCCACCCAATTCACGGCACAGGCGTGTCCACTCTTCTAAGGACCTATTTTTGTTAGTTCTTAGGACATCACGGCACTCCTTAGTGCACTGTTCAAAAATCAATTGTTTTATGAGAGGGTGAGCCGCCTCAGCATCTGGAAAAATCCTGTTAGCGGCCTCAAGCATGCGGGCCACAAAGTCTGAAAATGGCTCTCCCTGCCCTTGTATAATTTTTGTAAGGTGACCCGTATGTTCTCCCTTTCCAGCCAGCCGTCTCCAGACCTGGAGGCCACAGCGGCTAATTTGTTCATAAACCTGGCGAGGGTATTGAGTTTGATCTTCCTCAAAGGCTCCTCGCCCTAATAGCATATCCCTGTTCCACTCTCTCTGGTTATTTTCCCTGTTGGCTGCCGCCTGCTCTACACAGAATTCCTCATTCCAGGACTTCCAATCTAAATATTGTCCGGGGGAGAGGCAGGCGCGTGCCAGCTGGGTCCAATCTCCAGGAGTTAAAAGCAGACCTGCCAATGCCTCTAAAAGCGCCATGGTAAATGGCGCATTGGGCCCATAAGCTGAAACTGCGTCCTTGATAGCTTTAAGTTGTTTAATTTCTAAGGGCTCATAATATCCTCCTCCTCCCCTGCCTCCTACTTGTACCGGGAATGCATGGAGACCGGAACACTCAAAGGGAAGCCGCGACCATACCCTCTGGTGGAAGGAACGTCCTCCTCCCTCCCCAGATGGGGGCGCAGAAGGCAACCCAGGAAGTAGCTCTCCCTCTAACCAGGGCGGTGCCATAGGTTGTGGTGGCAGCCCAGGGAGCAACTCCTCTTCCGGCCACGGCGGTGCAGTGGGGCCTGGCGCCCTGAAGGGAGCGACCATGGGTCGCGAACTTGCCAAAGGGCGGAAGGGCTTAAGCTCTTCCCGTAAGGCGGAGTAGCTCGGGCAGGGTGGTGTTTGGTTCCCCTTTTTAACTTCCCGAGCCCTAAGTTCCTCTTTTAACGGTGTAGGAGGGTCATGCTTAGCAAAGACGACCTCCTCTTCTGAGCCTTCCAAATCCGAATCAGAATTAGAGCCCTGAGGGTCCTCCGGAGACCCACAATCGGCAGTGGCTCCGGGCTCCTCTGAGCATTCCAATCGAGCTCTATCAAAAGCCTGTCGGGCTGTATTAGCGAAGCGAAAGCAAAACAGATGCAAAGGGAAAAGAAAAGAAAAAAAAAAAAACCCAGCGTCCACTCGTGTGGCGCTCAAAATCTGTTAGGTGCGTCCACCCAACCCAGGTGACCCAGTACTCACCTGTCCCGGGAACCGCTGTATCTCACGTAGCTGATCAGGGTGAAGAGAAGAGGTGCTCGATGCCTTCCGTTGTTATTGGGCCAGGTCCTCCGTCGTACCGCAGGCGACAGCAATCGCACCTCCCGGCCGAAGAGGCACGACGCTGAGTCTTTTATTCCCCGTACGGGGGCCACCAGATGTCGGTGTCACTCCCGGCCGGCAGGAAGGACACACAACAAAGTCTGGCAGTGGACAACCTTTTCTTTTATATGTTACTCACCGCGTGAGGCCCAAGGAATCCGCCACTTACGCGTGAGCCTGAGAGGAGTCTACAAACCCTGTAGGTGCGCGCCACCCAGGGCCCAGGTTTATCCTCTACTCACCTGTCTTGCAGCTCTGCGTTGGAGCGTTGTCCACTGCCACGTCTCGGGGGTGATTAGTCCCCGTAAAGGGCCACCAGATGACCGGAGCCGCGGAAGACAGGAGGCCAAACTCGAGCAGGATCAGCTCTCAAACTTTATTACGTACAGCGAACCGGACCTAACAAGGTCCGCCACCCTCAACGTTGGTTCCTCTTCCGCCGTTGGGGGCAGGAACAACCTCTTATAAGGGGAAGCAGTATCCAATCACAGAGAAGCGCGCCTAACAAGCTGATAGGCTAGCGTCACGGGTAACTGGGCAGATATGACAATTTGGCGGGCTTGTTCAGGCCGGGAAGAACCCGGAAGCAGGAAATGGGCGCCATCATAGGCGGCTTCCCACATGCTTTATATTAAAAGAATCAAGACATGAAGCATTCCAAGGGAGATCTTTGAGTCTCACCCCACCACCTAGCAATTCAAGAAATAAGACCCAGCAGGGCAGAACCTATGCTTGGCAGGCAGCAGAAATGAAGTGCATATTACATGTTCCTGCTCTGAGTGTTTCAGAGTCTAAAGGAGGAGACAGAAATGTAAACAGAGACTCACACTGCAGCGCTGACAATAGAGACACAAGCAATTTAAGGCAGTATGCAACATTACATGACATGGATTTTATGGCCTGTAATAGCAGGCTGTAGTAGTTTATAATTTCTGTTATCAAACCAAAAGCCACATAACAATGACCAGGGAAAATTTCCTTAAAGGTGATTGTTCACAAAGGGGAAAATAATTGGAGTTTCATAAGCCAGTAATTACAAAAGCAGGAAAGGTTAGTGTGGGATATTTTACAACTACAATCAAAACATTACAAGGGGAATTTTGAAATGTGTCTTTAATTAACTCCATTAAAGGTTACTGTCTGAGGTGAAAGACAGATAAACTAAAAAGCACACTGACTCAGGAGTTTAAGAGATCCGAAATCAGGTGATGGCAAATCAGGCAAACTCCAGAGTCAAAGTGCTTCTTGCCTGTGTCCAGGGCTTGTATTGTGTGACTCAATGTAGCAGCTGGTTTTGTCAGTATTGTAATCATCACATGCTGTGCCCTCTTGTTATTAAGAATGATATTTTGTGTGACTGAGCTGCTGTAAAATCTCTGCAAGACGTCAGCAGTTCTTCCATTCATCTTGTTTCTCTTTCTGCTTGTCGGGTCCTTTGTGTAGAACTTGATGGAAGAGCCTGAGTGCCATCAGGGAAAGGGGATGTCAATGTGTCAACGTGATTGAAGTGAGAGGGGCCCCGAGTCCCAGGAGAAGAAGTGTACATGGCATTATGGCTCCCAGGTCAGAGTGTCACACATTGCCTGGCTTCTGTGTACCTCAGAGACTCAGGAGTGCGCTTCTTGTCAGCAACAGAGGCCTGGAATAGCTGCTCCTCCACGCATGAAGGGCCACAGCAGCTGTCCTGGGACACACACAGCTCTGTACAGCAAGGGTGGCAGCCAGCGCTTGGTGCTGAGAACGTCACTTTCCTCATTCTGGGCCTCAGTGTTCTCCTCTGTAAAGTGAAAAGATTGGGTCAGATAATGTTTCCGATTCTTCCCAAATCTTAAACCCTCAGAAGTATATCCACCCTTGAGCTATATCCAAGTATATCCAAGTATATCCACCCTTGGATATGTCTTCGAAGGTGAACTCTATCAGAAGCAGACCTGGTGCGTGGTCTGAGGCATTGGCTTCCCTCTTCACCAGCAGAGGTGATCACTATTCACACATTCTACCTGTTGTCACTCGGACCTCAGTGCTGCTTTCCCATGATGCCCCTCGTCTCATTCTGTGGAAAGCCTCAAGCCTGTCTGCAGAGATGCAGATGAATCCATCAACAGCATGACTGCCTCCTTCCTTGCTGGGGGTGGAGATACTGTGAACGAATTCTGGCTGAGAAGGATGGGGAAGAAGGCGTGCATGTGCTTTCTCTCATCCTGTCTTCTGAACGCTGTGCAGCCTTCCAGCTCTCTCTACTCTGTGAGGGAGAACTGGTGGGTGTCATTTGATATTTTCTCACCCAAAGGCAAAGATCAGGTGGAAGTTTAACAGGTCTACCAAAAAATGAAGACAGTGTTCTGCAGGCTGGTCTGAGTCACTATGTGGGAGGGGATCCTTTGGAATACATTGATCAGGGGAAAGAATTACTTATAAGGTATCCACAGCAACAGTTTGACAGTTCTTCAGTAGGTCAAACATAGAATTACCGTAAGACCTAGCAAGGTCACTCCTAGGTATATACACAAAAGAAATCAGAGCAAGGTGCAGTAGTCCCTTTCTCATCGCTGGGACAAAATACCTGACACCCACAACTTAAAGAAGAAGAAGTTTATTTTGGCTCATGGTTTCAGAGGTTTAATTCGTGCTCACTGGCTCCATGGCAGAAACAGCATGGCAGAAGGGTGTGGTGGAGGAAAACTGCCCGAGCCATGACAGCCAGGAAGCAAAGAGAGGCATTCCAGAGACACGGCCATGGTGATCTGCTTCCTCCAACTGGGTCCTATCTCCCGATGGCAGCCAGCTGTGACCTGATCAGTGGAATAATCCATGGATGAATGTAGTGTCCTCACCATCCAATTACCTTGCAGAAACCCCATCTCTGACCGCATGAGATTTTGGGGGACATTTTAGACCTAACCATCAAATGGCTTTTTAAACATGAACTTCTACACAAATGTCCCACATTGTGACATTATTCATAAAAACCAAAAGGTAAGGATAAGTCAAATAACCACCCACAAATAAATGGATAAACAAAATGTGCCATGAACCCATACGGATAGTATACATCCATAAAAATGAATGGTATATTAATATATGCTGGAAAACCTTATGATATATGAAAGAAGCTGGCCACAAAGTATCCAAACTGTGTAATTCCCTTAATATGAAATATTAATCTGTAAAGGCACCAAGAAAATTAATATCTACATGGACGGAGGAATGGCACAAGGGCACTGATGGGCTAAAGATTTCCATCTGGGACGATGAAACAGCTTTGGATCTAGGAAGTGGCTCACACCCATTCTCTCTGCCTGCCTCCTTGCTGTGTAGGAGTCTCTTGGGCTTGAAGAGGCTCATTTCAGGTTCTTTATCAAACAAAAGAGCTTGATTTTATCCGATGGATGACTTTGACCTTCAAAGCACAAAGGGCTGTTTGTCCATATTATCTTTGGAGAGAAGGACACAGGCAGAGGGCAGATTCTCATTTTTTATTTTTATTTCTTTTTTTAAACTCAAATGCTGTCTTCTTCCTTTGTCAAATACAATAACAGTTGATTGGCTGTCTCCACGAGGGGCCAGACTTGATGCTGCAGGCCATATTTAGGTCCTCGCTTAGCCGAGGCATGTTCTGGGGAGCAGCCCTTGGGGTTCTCTGCCGCCCTTGGAATGCAGCATAGATCAAAGCACAGTTTTACCTGACAACAGGAATCCGAGATACCAGAGGAGTTTTGAGGTCATCCTAGAGCAAATGGGAAACATTGTCAATTTCCTGTGAGAGACATGACCCAGATTGTACAATAGGAAGAATTCTAGCAGTCCCTTAGAACATAAGCAAATGTTTTCTGTGAAGCAGCCAGAGTGTATGTATATGAATGGATGTGGTTGTTTCCAAATAACACTTTATTTAATAAAAACAGGCGGGGTGCCATCCTTTGCAAGCCCTAGTAGAGGCTGAATTAGAGAAAGTGAAATTTAGATACATAGCAAGCAAAAAAGATGCTATAGTAGACTCCTGTCTTGTTTTGTTGTGGTTTGTTTTTCTTATTTTCCAAACTCTATTCAGCTTTTCTCTGGGTAGTGGACCCATCTTTTTCTGCCAGCAAACCATTCTCTCCTCTATTCTTAGCCCGCCTGACTCAGATGCAGTGGACTCCACCTTCCTAGTACATGCACGTCCACAAGGCCTAGTCAATCAGTATATGCATTTCCTGGCCTACAGCTGTTAAAAGGCAGGCAGTCCTGGGAACATGATTGGAGACACACTCGCATCACTGGACTTTCCCCCAAAATAACATGGCCTTGGAGATTTGGCTGACTTCTTGACACCAGCAAAGCTTGAAACTGAAAAGAAACCAATACAAGGTAGAAACAAGGGCATTTGAGAGCAAAAAGAGATGCATATAAAGACATGAGGAGTGTTGACGTAATACTTTATTTTTCTTTTCTTTTTTTTTTTTTTTAAACTTTTTATCGGTACCGGGGATCAAACTCACGACCTCCTGCTTGCAAGGCAGGTGCTTATGCCGCTGAGCTAAATCCCCAGCCCCAATACTTTATTTTTTAGGGCTGACTTGAAGCCTGTTTTGGGTTGAAATGATCTTTTGCTCCAGGAAAACTATCAGGGGACCGCACTGATGACATGAACATAGACACTGAATCTATGGTTAAGGTGCCATCCTCCTTTAGGTCTCTGTAGGTCTAGAGCAAACAAATAGCAATGCATGTCTAAAAAATGTCAGAGAGAAGTGCCTCGCCCTGGTATTTCAGAGGGAATGTGAAATAGGAGAAGAGGAGCCCCAGATTCTTCCTTTTCTTCTCCCTCCAATGGATATCAACAGATCTTCCAATGCATTGTAAAATTAGAGGTGTGTTAGGTCAAAGGCCTTCATAGTTTCATTTCATAATTACCAGGAGAGAAGCCTCCTTGCTGCATGGTGATGTGCTTTGTGGGCATCCTTTTGATTACCATGTAGTGTTGAGTTACATTGTAAAATGGGCACAATGCCCTTCACTTGACAGATCTTTAAAGATGAGACATTCTGGGCTGGTTTCCTGATTATTTTCGATCATGTCATTGCACTATCCTGCAAGACCTTAACATTCTTCTTGATTTTCCACCTTTGAGAGCAAGTGAGCTTCCAAGGACACCTGCTGCTTATTTGTTGTTCAGTTCAGGTTCTTGGCATTGGCTTTTTCTCTACTCAAACCAAGGCCCTCAGTGTGGAGGGGCTGCTGGGCTCAGAGGCTGCAGGAGAGGTACCTGGGCAGTGCGTGGCTGGAGCTGATGACTCATTCATTCCTCCCTTCCAGTTGTCAGCCATGTGACTCTCAGTCATGTGAGTCATGTGACTCTCAGCTCAGTGGGAGACGAAAGTGCTCAGCCAAGGAGATGGCCTGCTCTACACTTGAGTGTTCAGGGCTGCAGGCTCTGTGAGCACTTCCTGCCATACTTGAGGGGTCCTTCATGGGGGGACATGGCACTCACAGTGACTGCAGAGCAAGAAGAACAGGCTGTGCTTCTAACCAGCCAGCCAGCCAGCCCTTTCCTATTTTGCCGTAACTGGGTAACCCATTTGGATCCTGCCACCAAAGGTTATTGCTAGGCCTGAGCGGGGTGACTCTGGGTTGTGAAAGGAGCCTGTGATCACTTTGGTTTAATATTGAATTCATCCTCTCTTGTAGGCCACAACAACAGCTTCTGATTTTTCTCTGCTTCCCTATTGTCTCTTCTAGATCACATCTGTCACTGATATCTGTGCAGCTTGATAAGTTCCCTGACCTCAGGGCCCGATTTTCTTGGACTGTTGAAGACATCTTGGACCTAGAATTTTCTAAGCTGTGAAAAATGTTAATCACAGCCATGAGATGCAGAGGGCATGGTTGGCAGATCAATGCACCTAAAATATCAGTCTTCTCCTGTTGTTCCTCTACCTAGAGTCCTTAAAAGGACTCTCCAGTGTGGGTAAGACTCACATGAGACCTTTGACCCATTGCACAAAGACCTCCAGGCCTGGCTTGCCCTTATTCTCTATCATCCCCCACCACTCGAACTCTCTCCAGCCCTGTCCTTCCACCATCCCAAACTCTTGGCAGTTTCGTGGTATCTAGTCTTGAATATTTCTTCCAGTTCTCTGCAACTGTCTCTCAAGACCAAGGTTCACCTCCTCTTTTCTTTACTATTTTTTCCCTAAGCCCTGTGCTCAGCATCCTCTGCTAACCAGAGCTGTGCAGCAGCCATGGCTACAAACCCAGTTTTTATTGGCCTGGGACATCACAGTGGGCAGAGATTGTATCTTATTCCTCACACTTTTGTGGGTCTCTCACAATATGTGGTGTGGAATATGCATGGCATAAACACCCAGGGAGGAAATGAGTGAAGTATGCAATGACTAGAGGCCTCCAGGCCATGAGAATCCAGCTGCAGAGAGGTCCCGCAACTGGAATCCATCACTCACCTGCTGAGAAGTTGGTAGAGGACAATTACACTTGATGCTGTGAGCCACCGTGGGTCCTAGGCTTGCTCAGAGAGCCAGTGTGGGCAGCAGCACTGGGGTTTACTTCCTGTGCATTCCAGGGAAACTCAGTTCCACTGTCCATTCACAGAAGAACCTCAGGTTCAAAGCAAAGGGGAGACTTGCTTCAGGTCACTTCGAAAATTGCTGGCAGAGCTTAAAGAACAAATCACCTAGGTTTCCTGGTTTCCACTCATGGGTTTTTAAAGAAAAACTCACCAATCTCGGGCTAACAGGCATTTTGATGTTTTCCTATAAATAATTTAGGGGAGGGGAAGGAAACGAAACAGAATTTCTCTACTAAATATTGATGCGGTAGTTGCTACTTAGAGAAGATTGCATGTGATGGTTTCAATTAGATTCTCTTTATGCGCCTTTAGAAGTCGGTTTTTAAAAAGGACGGGATTGTAGTGTGTTATTAACACTGACAGCTCCTGTGTTCGCTCCGTGCTTCTGAAGGAATGGGGGTGGGGATCCTGTTCTATCAACATAATCCGCACGGGGAGTGTTGTGCTGATTTCTGACGAGACCAGCAGGAACTGTTCTCCCCGTTTGGGCGGGAAGGTTTGGGTGTGCTTCTGAGGCAGTGTAAACACCCACTCCACTGCTGCTTCCTGGGCATCTCCACAGCCTACATTATGGCAGAATGGGGTTAACAGTGGAGAGCAAAGAGCTGAACTCCAACGTAGCCAGAAAGTTTCTACAATTTGTATGTGGTTTTTATCCCAAAAGTTCATGTGCAGAAAGCGTGAGGCAGTACAGCCTTTAAGAGACAGGCTCTGTGGAGAGCAGTTAGTTCCGGGTGACACCTGGTCCCTTCTGCTTACAGCTGGTCCTTTTTTGTCTTTCTTCTACATGTGATGCAGACCAGGAGTTCCTTGTTGAATGTTGCCCCCTCTCTTTGCACTTGCCAGCTGTAAGAATCCTGAACCAGAGAATCTATTTTTTTTTTGTAAGCTCCTCAGCATCTGGTATTCTGCTATAGCAATATAAAATTCTATAATGCAGAGGTGGATCTCAGTTGGACAAGACCAGAAAAGTCTAGATCTGGAAGGGAGCTCCAGGCATCAGGGCATCCTGAGCTCAGGGCCGCCAAGAAAAGAAGTCAAAAGGAAAGCACTGCATGCTTGCTAAGTGACAGATGCTTAGAATGCATCACCTAGTTCCTCACAGTGATCTGGAAAACTAAGTGTTTTTATTCTTTGGAGCAGGCAGAATTTTAAGATGGCCCCCAAACTCTGCTCCCTTGTGTACATGCCCGGTATGACCCAGGAATGGTGAAAACAATGGATTTTATTCCCTCGATTGCATATGTTTTATGGAACAGGTAGGAAATAATTGAAATGGGCCTGACCTAATCACATGTAAACAAAGGAAGCGAAAGTAAAATCTGGATCTAGATGTCAGAGAGAGAGGATCCACAAATTCAAAGCACGAGAAGGGCTAGAGTGAAAACAAATCTGCTGGCTTTACAGTGACAGGGTCTCCTCAGGAAGAATCTGAGCACATCCACTAGCAATAGAGAGCTGACCTTGGAAGGAAACTGGAGGAAGAAGATGAGGGGCTGAATTTGCCAACAGCCCAAATGATCCTGGGAGAGGATCTTTCTCTTCCTTGATTTTGGCCTTGTGAGGTCCCAGGCGGACTGGCCGGTCATGCTATCTGGATTTTGGATTCAGAGAACAGGCAGCCAATAAATCAATGTTGTCTCTAGGCCTACATGTGTGATAACTTGCTTTTCAGCAATAACAAACCAATATATTCCCTTCTCCTTTATTTTCTTTGCAGTGTGGGCCTTCAACCTATAGCCTTGTGCATGATAGACAAGCACACCCCCAGCGCTATGTACCCATTTTATAGGTGAAGATCTGAGGCTCAGAAAGATTCAGTTGCTCAAGGTTAGAAAGCTGGGATTTGAACTCAGGACATATGAGTTTAAGTAAATGTTCTGCAACAACATCTGTCCAGTATGGGGAAAGGGGAGGTGCTCAAGTGAGTGGGTGGAACGGGGGCTCCCTTCCTCTGGGCTCTCAGCAGCCTTAGAGAGCTGCTGTCTGTGTGGTAGTAAGGATACTTCTTTGCTCACACAGTCCAGGGTCACAGAGAAAAGACAGGCCTGGAAGAGATGGGGCAGTGGGGAAGAGGCCTGACAAAGACAGGTTCATGTGAAAACCACTGTGAACAGGGCAGTGGGGACACACAGCTGTGTCAAACACAAGTCTGAGCACCCCTTGGCCAGCAGTTCTTACACTTGAAAGCATACAAAATGAATGCATTAGGATGATCTAAGCCTACTGTGGTGGTGCATGCCTATAATCCCAGCACACTGGGAGGCTGAGGCAGGAGGATTGTAAGTTCGAATCCAGCCTGGGAAATGCAGTAATATCCTTTCTTGAAATAGAACAGTTAGAGAGATCTGGAGATATAGCGATAAAGCTCAGGGTGGAGGCCCTGGGTTCAATCCTTAATATCAGGGGAGAGAGAGAGAGAGAGAGAGAGAGAGAGAGAATGACTCAGATGACATACATAAAAGAAAATTCTGATCACCCCAAGATCAGTTTTCCCCTCTGTCTGGCAGTGGCACTAAGGGACCCAACTTTAAAAATCCTGCAGGTGATTCCATGCACAGAGGCCTGCGAGAATGACCGACTGAATCGTAAGTTCAGCTTCAGGAAAGGGGAGCAGGAAGTCGGCTCTCCAAGCAGATGTTGGCTCTCCAAACACCTGAGGAGCAATGAGTTCTTTAGGACTCTGTTGCTCCTGGATTATCTGATCGCTCTGGACATTCAGTCTTGTAATGCTGCCCCTGACCTGAGTCATTGTGCTCAGTTTTGCTCCTGGTGAACTGTGCTTAAAATTCTGAGCATGCACAGAGCATTGATCCCAAAGATCTGCGGAACTCCCAATCTGGAACTGTCAGGCCCTCATTTACAATGTGGGTGGCTCAGGGACTTTTGAGAGTGACAGCTCTCACACTTGACCCATCACAGCCACAAGTCACAGACTCTGACTTACTGATATCATTTGCTTTGGATTTGTGCCCACAGTGGGATTTCTGGGTCACATGAGATCAGAACATGTACTGCAGCACTTCTCACAATATCCGAGAAATGGAATCAACCAGGTGTCCCCTGAACAGAGGTGGGTTATTAATAGCCCTGAGGCACACACACACACACACAAAGGAATATGTGATGCTGGGGGGAGCTCTGGGGACTGAGATTGGGTGCAGGGCCAACTACCACTCCTGTTGACCACAGCTTCCATGTGTTCACCTGTGTTGAGACAAAAGGTCCAGGATGATACCACATGCAGGGAAGGGCTGGTGTGGAAGGCTGACTTCAAGACATTACGATCTGCCATTTCTTACGTGAGACTTGTTTTTGGCTCATATTCTTTGTATGAGTTGTATTATTGGATAATACTCCACAGTGCTTTGTATACAATAAAACTTCAATTAACCAGTTGCTCAGGGGAATGGGGTGTTATGGTTAATTGAATTATTTGATTAACTGAAAGTTAATTAGCCAGAAATCCTTTGTAATTCTGAAACATGCTGCGAACAGTCCAATCTAAGTTCCTTTTCTTACCAAGGTTAGGAAGGTTGGGTGTCAAGTACAAAGGAAATAGTTCTGGAATTTATGGAAGGCCTAAATTTGTATGTGGTTCTTTATATGAATATGTTGCCTGATTTAACCCTTGTAACTGTCCTGGAAATCTAACATTACTATCTCATTGTTTAGATAAGGAAATTGGGAAGTATCTCAATCATTATTGAATATTGATGAGGTGATTGATAAAATGAAATTCTTAAAGTCATCTCAGAGTTATCCATGCTGGAAGAGGTTGGAGGGAGTTGAACTGTGGCAGCTCCACGATAAACCCTGGTAGTGACCCCCATTAGTCCTGTGACCTCATCTCAGCTAAGGGGCAACTTACCACAGTAATGAAACTCAAAGCATGCAAAATCAGGCTGGGTTCAAATTTTTATTCACCTTGTTCTGGTTTATGGGATTTTCAGCCAATAGCTTCCTTTGTCTCTTTCTGTCCTGGCTGGCTTCTTCATCTTTACAATCTACTGTCATCTACTTTGCAGGATTGTTGGGGCCAGAGATGAGGTCTGCATAATTTGGAGCTTGAAACTATCACCAAGGCCCAAGGTCACTGTAGGGGAGCAGGGTTGCACCATTGTGAAGATATGACTGAGAGGCCTTGTGGTAAGCTGCTCTCTGGGTTCCCCTGAACGTTAAATCCTATCTTATTTTCATGTTTTTTCTTTCTCCTTGATGTATACTGGGAAAAACCTGCTCTAGCAGGTGCATATTTGCTAATTTTGGTTCATTCTGGATTTCTTCGGCTTGCAGCTCCAGCCTATGAGAATACAATAAGACCCACGGCACTGTGCTCTAATAAATCAAGCCTTCCTTTGGTAAAGTCACCAGCCTCTGCTGCCATCGTATTTTTTAGGGAATGAAAAGAGCAGTTCCTTTGCCCAGAATGCTAGATTTATATTGCTTTCACTTAGCAAGTGAATAATTGATAAGTTGGGGCATATTAACATTGAACAAAAGAGCCCAGTGGTACAAGGGTCCTGGGAAGGCTGCCTAAATCAATATACACTCATGAATTTTGAGTGTAAGAGGTTGAGCCAAGAAAGAACACAGATTTAGCCCCCCATTAATATTTGAAACAGGCTCTGCACATGAGAGGCTCACTGTAGCCCAAATGTTCTCTGAAGGGGCTTCGGAGAAATGGCTTCTAAACAAATTTGAGAGCAAGAGATTTTCCCCTCCAAAGACTTCACGAGAAAAATCAATCATCTCTGTTGTTTCTGCTGTCAGAAGCCATCTATTAAAAATCTAATTAGAGTGCTTTTTTACCAATTAAACACACCAGGGCAACACTTCTCTACTTAGGAAAGCAAAGGAATGGCCCTTCATGATCAACCCAGACACAGGAGAATATTCCAGCCACTCCTCCTGGCTCCAGCCTCCCCACGCAGGAGCAAGCCTTAAAATTTGATTAATCTAAACATTTTGTAAGGTGTCAAAAGAGGTTTCTTTCCTGATGCTTCATGGACACCCAAACTGCCAGCCTGACCCAGGCCAAAATAACATCATCATTCACAATTTGCTTGTGAAATGTCTCCTGCCAGGCCCTCAATTTGAGCAATCAAAGCTGGAAATTTTAAACCAAGTGGGGGAGTGTTTGCAATTTCACTGACTCACTGAACCCAGCATCTTGTTGAAAAGTCATCTTCAGCATCTGATACCAGCAAGCTGCTGTGGCTAGTGAAAGCATCCAATGTGAGATGGTCACTATGTTGGCCACTGAGGACCTTCAATAGCAGAGACCATGTGTGCATTGTCATTCTAACCACCTAGCCACAAGGACAATTCTCAGTGGGTAAAGGGCACACCTTTTAGTAAACATTAAATAGAATCTCACAGTTGGAAGGGGCTTGAGTGGTTATTCGCCAACAGCCTATACATAATAGCAATTACTCCACTCGGCCTCAGGCTCTGCTTGCATACCCCTGGTGCTGGTGGATTCACTATCTTGTGGAAGTAGCCTGTTGCCAAGGTAGCTCTCACTCTTGGAAGGAGGATCCTTGTGTTGAGCTGTTAGCCACCCTTCTTCATCTCAGGCCCAAAAAGATCAATGCTAAGCTTCACCAATTCAGTTTCTGAGAATTGCCTAGACCTGAACTGGACTGCTAATTCTGCTCTTCTCCTGTGAAGCAAGTAATTTGGAGGACAATTCAGAACACATGCTCATGATCATGTTTTAGTGACTTAAAGAAAAATCTGGCCCCTTCATAGTGCAGACGGCATTTGTTCTTTTCCTGGAATTCTCATGCTGTATATCCTAATTAATGAATTAAATAACAATTTGCAGTCCAGTGGCCCCAAGGAACATTTATTTTCTGCAGACTCTGTCCGCCCAGGCACATGTTTCTCTGCTTTCTCTTTAGTTCCCTATTTGACAAGCAAGACAAGGTCAAAGCCACTGCTAGACTTGCTGGAAAGGCTGAACTTCTTAAAAGGAAGCCATACTTTTGAGATTAAAAACTCTTGCCTATAATTTCAAAAGGCCTGTTTCGTAGGTTCGGAAGTGTTTGCTACCTTGTCTGATTTGTCCTCTCATGGGGACACTTGCCTTCCTTTTGAGTAATCCTCTATTGTTCCTACCTGGGGGAAACAGCAAAGTGGCTGTCGTGAATATGTCACTGGGGAGCCAGCTTGGGCCAGCCTTGGCGGATCTTGGCTGGAGGCTTGCTCCTGTGCTTGTGCTGAGCCGAGGGAAGGGCTGTGCACTGGCTGTCTGGGGTGGCTTCATTTGCATGTGTGGCAGTTGGCTAGCAGGCACTTGCCTTTCAGCTGCCAGCAAGCTGGCTTGGGCTTATTCACACAGCATGTATCCAAAAGGGCAAAAGAAACATGGGTGGCTTTAGGAACTGTACTCATGTCATTTCTGCTGCATTCTATTAGCCAAAGCAAGTCATTCAAGGGATGGAAAAATGGGTTACGTACATGGCTCAAGTACTGCAGGAATGGCAGCTGTTAAAGAAAATCTTGCAGACTGCACATTGCAAGGATTGAGCTTGTCTATAGCTACTTAGTGGAAGCACTCAGACATTGTCCAGCAGGAATCCCATGAGGTAATCACTTTATTGTTAACATTAGCAATACCTCCTCACTATACTCTTGCTAGAATCTGTGCAAAAGGAGCTGAATCAAACTTTTGATGGCAGGATCTGGGCAGTTTCTAGGTCATCCTGAGGACAAGACCGAAAGGCTTCTGGTTTGACCTGTGGCAGCTGCTGGGCATCCTGGAGTGCAGGACCCTGCTGTTCTTCCCTGATTCTTTGGCCCTGAGATTTCTGCATTAGTATCCACATGTTACTTATGCTAAAGCTGAGGCTTTGGAGGTGAGGCTGACTTACCCATGGGAGAGCTGGAGCTGAAGCTAGGGAAACCCAGCTTGAAGATCGAGGCTTGTTTCTTAACACTTTGCCCAGCATCCCTGAGCCCAACCCTGAGCAGTGAGAGGAGGACGTGAGTCCACCCACAAGTCAGGCACAGGTCTGAGCACTTCACAGCGTCATCCACTCCCACCCTGAGCTCCCTACTACTTGTAGCTCCATTTTACAGATGAGGAAACACAGGTTAGAGAGGTTGTGTAGCTGCCCTAGTGGGAAGAGTCAGGAGGTAGTTGTTATGGCTGAGTTAAACCTCGTTTCTGTCTGATTCTTCAGTAACGCACGCTTAGAAGATTTCCATGCTCCAGACTTTAACTGAATATGCAGTCTGGGCAATTTATAAGGAGTAGAGGCTTATTTAGCTCCTGATTCTAGAAACTGAGTATAATTATGCGAGCATCCTTCTGGATTGCTCTTGTTGCATCATTGCAGAGCAATGGGCATCACACAGTGTGAGAGAGCAAGCATGCCAGTTTAGTTCTCTCTTTTTTTCTTATAAAACCACCATGGCACTGTGGGTGCCCCTCCTTCATGATTTCATTCAGGATAATCACCTCCCCAAAGACCAAATACGACCAATATATTTTTGGAATTAAATGTCCCATGTGTGAATTTTGGATGAACAAATACCACTTTGCAGGGTTTTTGTTGTTGTTTTTTGTGGTGATGATGGTGTTAGGGATTGAACTCAGGGCCTTGGCACTGAGTTGCAGCTCCAGTCCTTCTTATTTTGCAACAGGGCATCATTAGGTCACTAAGCTGCCCAGGTTGCACTGCAACTTATGATTCTTTTCCCTCAGCCTCCAAGAGTGTTGGGATTACAGACCTGTGCCATCAGGCCTGGCTACAAGATCATGCTTGAACAAGAAGAGAAGGCTCTCTACTAACCCCATCCTCTGTAGCTGTGAGCCTGTCTCTGCTGTAGAATGAACCCCCCCTAGCACTCTGATGGTCCTGAGGGATGGCATGTGCTGCTTTTCCTGAGTCTCCTGGGCCACTTGGGCTGATTTCAGTTGCTCACAATTCAGGCAGGACAGGATGGTGGAATGAGTCACACAGTTTTTAATCCAGAAGGGCTCAAAAAGGGAGCTCTGAGGACCAATTAATTAAAGCAGCCTGCAAAATTGCTCTTGCCCAGAGGAAACGCACTGGTGATGCATGTGGCAATAGGGAACTTGTCAGTTCAAGGAGGCAGAGACTGGATGGTGTGGTAGGCTCAACAGGAGGCCCCGCGGGCACTGTCAGAGGAAGAATGGATTAATTCCGGGGATCCAGGCATGTGCAGGGGTCACTGTGACGGAAAGCTAGGAAGCCTGGATGCCTGGAACCCTATTAGCCTAATGGCAGATGTGGGGCCCCCCTCCCCCAGCTCCCTGTACCTCCTGTGGCCTCCCCAGATGGTAGCCCCCTGCCTGGCTCCTTTCAGCTACTGCTTCACCTCTCTGCCTGCTGGGCTGCCTCCTGTTGTGGCTGTGGCTGCCCTCAGTCCCTCATCCTGAGCCTGGGGAGGGCTACATCCACATCCCTCTCCTCCCCCCACCCTTGGGTGACCCATGTGGCCCTCAATGTTTTAAACCAGAGCAGGCAGTCTGGGGTGCCAGACTTTGTTTTGCTGGGCCTCTGGCTGGGGGACTCAGGATGGCCTCTGAAGTGCTGGGTCCCCATGTACATGGTGAGGGAACTCCAGAGCTGCATGCTTGTCACCTATTTTGACAGACTTCCTCATATCCACCCCTACTGTGGCATTCTGGGGCCCTTCCTGCAGTCTGCAGTGTCCTGGGCTCTCCTCTCTGGTGGCCCAGTGGGCCCTTGGACATAGGGGTCAGTGTCTGCCTGCTCTGCATGTCCAGAAACCATCCTGGTATCTACTTTGCAATGGAAGAAAGGGAACGGAGTTGAGTGGAATCCCCCTCCAGAGCGCATTTGACTGTCTTGGTGGCATTTAGTTTGCCCTCTGGAATCCCTCAGTGTCCACTCCTCCTAACTCTTGCTACAGTTGCCTAAAATTCAATACAGGAGAATTTGGGAGAGTGAAGTCAGGAGACCACAACTGTGCAGGCAGCATGCGGCAGCCAAAGGCAGCTCTTCAGAGAGGAGGAGGCCGAGAGAATCAGGATGGGGGGGGGGGCTTTGAGGAAGGATGGGGACCCTGGGTGGGCAAACGCCAGAGGGCACAGGCCTCTGTGGACAGAGAGGCAGCCTGTGTATGTGTGTGCGCGCCTGCAAAGGTGTATGTGCCAGCACATCCCTGTATGTGTGACTTCATATAATATGTTCATATTTGTGTGCTTGTGAATAAGTGGGTGTGTATAGGCATGTGTGTGAGCACCTTCCTAGGTGCATAGTGGGCGAGTGTGTGTGAGCTCATGTATGTGTACACATGCATGTGTGAGTTGCACATGTGTGTGCATGTGCACGAGGTGGAGTCTGCTAGGGGGAGCCTCGTTGCTAGGCAGCCCATTGCCAGACCTCCAGTGGCAGCAGCAGAAGGGAAGTGAGCGGCTGCCCGCTCCATGTTCGGCATTTCAGCTCCAGGCTGGCCACGGAAAGACAGTGCTGCTGCCCGGAGGTAAAAGGCACCTGTGGCTAAATCCTCTGTCCCTGCTGACGCCAGCCAGCTAGTAAGGGGAGCTGGTGGCCCCTGAATTGCTCATGGACTTGGGTTTTCCTTTCCTCCTGTCCCATCAGGGTGTCCCTGCTAAGCGGCCCCACCCTCCCAGTCCACTGCACTCTGCCACATTCCCTGCTGGCATTTGCGGTATCCTCACTGTGCCTCTGAGCACCAGTATTCCCACTCCCTCCCAGGCCACTTCTGGCCCCAGCCCAGCCAGCCCCCTTCCCTGCACACTTCCTAGGCACCCGTGTCCACACCTTTGTGGCTTGCCCTTCTTTTTAAAAATGTTTTATCTATGTATTTATGTTTTCTTTTTGAAGTGCATTTACCACCTTGCAAAACTGAATTATCAGCTCAAAATTCTCTTTGTCCTGGAGTTTCTCCTGCGTGGCACAGCCCCAGTGCTCTGTTTGCTGGTCAGCAGCAACCCTTCCAAGGTGTTCCAGGCAGGCCTACACTGCCTGCCTTCCTGCACTAGACTGTTGCTCAGGAGCAGCAGGGGACCTGCTGATGCCCAGTTCAAGGCATGGGATGGTGCCTAATTGACACCTCCTGAGTGGTGGAGGAAGGAGACGCCCACCTGCCCCGCAGCACTCTCTGGAGGGCACCTTCCTCCCCCGGATTCAGGGATGACTTGGAGCAGCTCTTGCTTTGGCTGACCTGCCTCTTGATCTGATTCAAGTTTTGATGCTGAGTTTGGTTCACTCCAATTATTTTTGCAGTCCCCAGGGGCTGCTTGAGACTGGTAAATTCAGCCTGTGCCTTGCTAACCACCAGCAGATCCCCCTGCCCCAGGGGTGTCTTCTTCATATCACAGGTTCTTCTTTGAAGCTTATTGAATTTCAAGAGCAAGCTATCCTTCCAGCTGGTGGTGTGCAAATGTGGCAGCCTTTGCTGGTGTCAGGAGGGAGGAAGCTGCACACTTGGCTGGCCTGGGAACTGTCACCTAAGGCAGCAGTGATGGATTATGAGCATGGACACCAGCACGCATTATTCTGGCCCTGCTGGTGACCACCTTGTGCCCATTTTTTGTGTCTACATGGCATGCACACAGCACCCACCTCCACAGCCATCAAAAGCACTTGGTGTCTGACAGAGTAAGCACTCAACATGAACTGTTTTTGTGCATATTGATAGAATTTTTGGCGCGGTTGAAAAGATAAGAAGTATGAAATAAAAGTGACCTTGGTTAAGTTTCATGTCCTGCTCAATGTCACACAGCTATTGAATCCAGGGGCCCTGCCTCACCCCCCTCACCTCTCAGACTCATGTCTGAGTTTGGTTCTTGTTGCACACTGGCTGGACTAACCCTTGTGGGCTCTGACCCCTGGAGAAAGAGAAGTCAGCCTGGATCATTTTGGCAAATGCAATATGGTCTGCTTAGCATTTGGTGGCTCAAGAGAAGGGGCAGAGCTAGAAATGATGCTGTGACTGAGGCAGGTGGGATGAAGCTCAGCTGGCCACTACCCCAGCAACAAATCGTAGCTTCAGACAGACATGACACTCAACTTACCTAGCATAGGTGTACTCAGGAGGACAGGAAGACATAACTCTTTCCCTCATTTGGACAGACACAGCTATAGATGACTTCCACATCTGTTGGAAGGTAAGAGTGACTTGGTGATGTCCTCTAGGCCGTATTCACTAGGCTTCACGGTTAGGTGAGCCTGTGATTTATGGTGATAGTGACTCCTGTGGGCATGTGAGTGTTCCGGCTTATATCTAGCTGTCCCCACAATGCCTGGGGGGGGGGTGTTCAGACTTGGTTGGATTTAAGGTGTGTGACTATGGATTAAGGGTGTGTGATAACCCAGCTGGTTTAGCATAGTTCTGGATGTGGAAAATGGAACTCTCACCCTTGGTTAACAGACATTTTAGCCTGCATGGGCAATAAAGGGAGAGATGGAAAGGAGGCTGCTTTTTACCTCCTGCCTGTCCTGCCACGGACTGTTTCTTCTCTGCCATGCCACTTTGCCTCAGGGCCAGCCAACTATGGACTGAGACTTTTACAACTGTGAGCCAAAATAAACTTTTTCTCCTTTAACTTGCAGCTGTCAGCAATTTTGTCTCAGCAACAAGTAACTAGGACAGTGGGGAAAGCAGGGTCTTTGATATAGATGATGTATATCCTCAAATCGAAATGGTTTGACTTAGTACTTTTTGACTTTATGATAGTGCCAGTGTGACATATATTCCTTGGAAATCTCAATTTGGATCTTGAATTTTGATTTTTCCCTGATAAAATGTGGCCAATTGCTCACTCTAGATGCTAGGTAGAAGCAATGCATGATGATCCTCAGCCAGTCAGGTGACCATGAAGAGAGATAATGGATGTTCTGTAGAGTATTCTGTAGGATATTCTGTGATGCTTGGTATGTGATGTGTATTCATTGCATTCTTGGCTTATGAAATTTGCAACTATGATGAGTTTGGAAGATACAACTCCACTGTAAATTGAACAGCATTTATTATAAAGTTATTTTCAAGCCCAGGCAGTGCTTTGGGGCTTTCACTTCCAGGTGCATTATCTCATCTCAGACACTGCTCCTAAATAGGACTGAGCATTCATCTGCTGTATCACCACACACCCCCAGGCCTACAGCTGACACAGTGATCCCCGTGTTCATAAAGACCAAGGAGGACTCTGTGCCAGGCTCTAAACCATTGTTCTTGGATATTGCTACTGCTGTCAAGTTTACTGTGTCTTGGGGAGTTTTAGATTTCTCAACTCAGCCATGATCTGTTAACTTTCTCCCATGACAATTCAGGTGTTCTTATTCCCAGTTCAGAACCTTTTCAGTTGTACAAATTTCCTTTCCATTGGGAAATCCTCCAGTCTTGCCCTCCTGCATACATTCGATAGCCATCCCTTTGTACATTCTTTGTTGTTTGTGCAGATTCTTTATCTCTTCTTTATCTGGCAAACTCCCATTCTTCCTGCACCAGTCAGACCCAACTTCTCCTCCTGGAAAATTTCCATCTCCAGATGCCCCAGGCCATTTGGGTGGGTGCCTCCTATGAAGTGGTTGTGTTTGAGAGAGAGCCATCTGTGTTGTACCTGACTCCATGACAAGCTTATGTGCAAGGAGAATCAGAAATAAGAGCCACAGGGAGCCCATCAAACCCCACCAACCCTTTGGATTTGAGTCAGACATGTAAAGGGCAGGAAGCGGGAAGTTGGGTTCTGACACAACCTTCCTGGGATACTGGGATTTCCAGGAGTCAGGCAAGGTGGAGCTTTGTTGTCACATGAAGGCCTGGAGGGTTATAAAATGATTCTTCAGCCTTGGCATCCCAGGGTACTCTGTATCATGGATGAATGTGTTCAGATACCCTTAAGTAATGTCTTTGTACACTTTATAGTGGCTTTATTTAATTTCAACAAAGTTGTAGTTGCAATTAGATCTGTCCAGATAATTCACTTCAATTTACTAGTTTGCAACTAGTAATTAATTACTAAAGTCCCCAGAGTCAGCCTTGGAAAGGAAAGTTGCTTCTCTGAGAACAGGGCTTTTGTTTGGAAGGCTCAGAATCATGATCACCTCTGGCGATGTCTTTCTCTTGGCTCCAGGGTTGGGCAAGTTCTCAGTGCCCCAACTCTCAGTTTTTTCCTCCTACACAGAGGGAGCAGCTTTCTACTGAAGTCCTAGGAATTAAGTGACAGGCCAAGAAGTATCATCAATTCTCTCTAAATCTACCTCAAAATACAGGCTTTTAAAAAAATTTCAGAAGTCTACATCTGGCTGTGGTTTTGCATCATATTTGTCCTCCATCAGAAGCATTGGATCTCAGCCCTGGTTCTCACTCCTGTAATGAGTGGGCCAAAGTTGGTCTTTTCGTAATTGAGCTAATGTAATATCCCATGAAGAGAATGAATCTTTGCTCTTGTCTCACACAACATTCTCAGATCAGTTCCAGCTGGGTTATAGACTGAAGTAAGGAAGGCATAAACATGCAGCTTGCTTTCATTTTTCTTGTTACCCGCTTGCAGTATGTCATGATTATGCTCCCTGTGGGGAGTTGGTACAGGGACATGACACATCTGAGTTCCTTACTCATCTCCCCCTCCGCTCCCTCTCCCTCTGCCTGTCTCTTGGTCCCCTTTCATTTTGCAAAAGATCTATTTCCTTGTTTCCTATTATCTATCTTTTATTTTTTTCTTTATTTTTATTTTGGGTTTCTCATACAAGAAAACCCATATGACATTTAATCTTGCATGTCTGGTTTATTTTATTTCTGTGGTCTAGAGGTACATCCATTTTCCTACAAATGACTCAGGGTTCTTCTTTTTATTGCAAATAAGGACTCTACTGTGTATAGATACTGCATTTTGTTTATCTAGTCACCTCTTGATGGACACACACGCCAGTCTGGAAGATAATATGAGCACTTTTGTACTGTAGGGTAGAAGAAAATAATGTAGGACAAGAAATATCCTGAAGAAATAGGGTGTAAGGAGTAGTTTCCCTAAAATTAGGAAGTTTTATCCATCAGGAGATACAGATTCAGGAAGGGAAAGAGCCAATCACAGAGTGGGAGGAGTTATACTTAATACCTATGTCTCAAAGGATTACTGAAACCAATATTTAAAGAACTATGCATCTGTTCCAAAATACTGACACCTTGGTTTAAGAATTGAGCAAAATAGGCACTTCACAGAACTATATATCAAAAAGCCAGTCATCAGACCAATGCAAATCAAACTCAAAATGTGACACCACTGTCCTCAAACTTGAATAAAATTTATGAGAATGCGGAGCAATTTGCCCAGTTGGGAGTTGCTGGTGGTAAAGTAATTGGTTCAGCTCCTTGGGGAAAATGTTTCTTTTCTCTACTAAAGAAACCCCAAATAGCTATGTTCCAGCAATTCCAAGTCCTGAGTATATCTACCCAGTGTCCACACGAACACTGAATGATTGGCATGGGAACATTCATAGCAACATTATCAGTTCAGACTGGAAGCAACTCAAGCATTCTTCATCAGCACAATGGATGTATTGGCCATATTGCTAGGTATATGCTCTGGATGGATTTGAAAGGTTATCTTGAGCAAAAGAAATGAGACAAGAAGTATACTGTATGATTACGCTTCTATAAAGTTTTACAGCTTGTGATGCAAGTTAGGGGAAGGGTTAGTTACCTTATGATGGAGATCAAGACTTGGAAAATGAAGTGGGAGACTTTGGAGAGGTGGTAACGTTCTGTGTCTTGCCTTGAGTGGTGGCAGTGTGGGTCCACACATTTTCTAAAGCTTTATACTGAGGGATGCATTGAAAATTTGTGGAATTCATTGCATGATGCTGTTTGAATAGAAATGTTTACTGAAACCAAATATAGGAGTTCAGTCTCGCTTTAATGAGCTGAATGAGAATGCTGGGAGATGGGGGCTTATGCTAACACCTTCACAATGTTCCTGATTATTCTCACGTGCATCCAGAGCTGGGAATCACTGCTTGACCAAGAGCTGGGATCTCCCAGTGTTCACTATTTGGTCCACGTCTACCTAGTCCGGGGCTTCGTTCAGTGATCAGTCCCCTGAAGGAGTGTCTCACACCTGACCCCTCTGATGCACCCCTTGGGACATTCTGGCTTTGGTCTGGCAGACGTTAATATTCCTAGTGTAGTCCTGAAGCTCAGCTGCCTGCCACACCTTTTATACAGTCATGAAAATACTCAGAGTTGTCCCGAGTACCTGGCCTATAGTTACCAGGAGAGCTGAGGCTTGAACCTGTGGCTCCTGGCTCCTGTTCTGAACCAAAAGAAGTGAGGTTCAAAGCTTTATGTAAAGGAAATTAAAAAAAAAATTGAATAGTGTACTACTAATAATATAAATAGTATAGTGACTTAATGTAATATAAATAATAATTTATAGGAGGGAGATAATTGATGAGAAGGACAGGAAACTTGCCTTTCTAACTTACATCCAATGCGAGATTTCCCTTCTAAAATTTTGAATAGAGAGATTTTGAATTTATATGATAATCTTTTTTTTTTTTGTTTTGTTTTGTTTTTTGCTTCTCACCTCCAGCAGGGTCTCTGACAAAGCCTGTCTCATAATGGTAACACCTGGGAGGGTCCCTTTTGTCTTGCTCCACTGTCTACCTCTGTTCTTGATCTGCAGCCCTGCAGGAGAACTCCAGACTGGGGAATCTTCCTCAGAAAGGTGTTAGGAGATGAGATTAGTTAGGCAAGTGGCAGCGCGCATGCATAAGCAGTGATTTTGCATAATGAGGCGTGTGAAATCCCACTGGAGGTTGTTAAAACAGCAGACAGGCTGCAGTAAACAAGGAGGAAGGTAGGCTTTGAAAACAGATGGCTTTGAAAACCTGGCAAAGCCCTGCTGCAGACTTTTAAAAATTGGTTTCGTTAGTGCAAGCTATTCTTTAGCATTCTACATGCATATTTTAAAGTTCTGTTTTAATGATAAAGTTCTGTGGGTAATTGAACATCAGTTTGCATCCTGCTGTAAACACGATAGTGGCCAGATGTGATGGGCAGCGGGTACAGAGACCCGGGCTGCTCTGCATTTAGATTCAGAGGCATGATCTGTGGTTCAGACCAGGACAGCGTTAGGGCCTTACATTCTAGGCAGGTGCAGGGCTGCAGCCTGTCCCTGCCCCCCCCCCCAACCTTGTCAGCCCCAAGCTCTCAGCTGTTGTCTGAGCGGGTCTGTGGGCCCTTTCCACCTTCTCCCTTATCTGTCCTCTTTTTCTCCAGGAAATCGGTGTGACCTCTATTCCCTTTCCCATCTCATCTCTATCACTCCTGATTGGAGTTCTTTGCCATCCACACCCTGGCTTTCCATTATTTCTGGAGTCACCTGACCTCTGCACAGGGGGAACCCTCTGCCTGAAGTGTCTTTCTTTAGGTAGATCTCAAATAAGTTGCCCATCAGGGTCCCATTTCTAGGTAATTTGATAGAGGAGGGTTTCTCTCAGTGTCTGCTGATATAATTATCTTTCTTCTAACTGAAGGTGGCCTTACTGCATTTTATATATTTATTTCCATACAGCACAGACATCTTCTTTGAGGGATGACATATAGTAAACTTCCTTCAGCCAAATTTCACTTAACTAATTCCCTAGATTAGAAATGCATTCTTCTTAGCCAAACATGACAGCATATGTCTATATAATCCAAGCACTCTGTGAGGCTGAGGCAGGAGGATCATAAATTTGAGTCCATGCTTAGCAAGACTCTGTCACAAAACTAAAAACTTAAAAAAGCCGGGAATGTAGCTCAATGTGAAGGCCCTGGGTTCAATCCCCAGTATCCTCTTCCTCCTCCAAAGCTTTTTTTTTCTTCTCAATAACAATGATAAGAATATATAATAGCAAAGACTTATATACTGCTTTCTACATTCCAGACATATTCTAAGCATGTTATTTTATTAAGTTTTTTAATTAGCAGCCTTGGGAGGCAGATATTCCCCAGTTCATAGCTGGGGAAACTGAGACACATACTGGTTAAGTAAGTTCACATAGGCTAATAAGTGACAGGGCTGGGGCTTGAACTCAGCCACTGTCTTTGATGATAACTACTGTCCTTTACCTCCTATGAGAGACTTAGTAACTCACATTACAAAGGTCTCTAATGGCTATTAGGCTACTATTAACTCTATCCTGCTTTGTGGAGCTCAAGCAACCTGAATGCTCACTAATAATCAGCTGTGTTTGTGACAAGTACCCTTATTGTAAATATTTATTTCAATTATTATGTAAAAAGATACAATGCAAATGCAAAACAGGCAGTTTGTGTATGACATCTTCTATGCATACCTAGCAAAGTCTCAATGTAGGTAAACTGCTAAAATATTACTCTCCAATTCGGAGAGGTACAATATTTATGAACGGTTTAAGGGGAAGTGAGGTTATCTTTGCAGAATGCTTCTGAAGCATTTTGAAGAAACTGTACTTGGACATCATAGAAGAGACACCATGTTGGCTTTTGGTACAACCCTGCTAAATAGTGCTGATTTCATATTCCACTATCTCAGTCTTTGTTATAAAGTTGGTGGTCACCTTTAATTATGAATGTATTTTAAGGCAAATGAAAAGAGGCAAAATACGAACCAGCAGACTCTTCTTCAAAGGAAATCCCTTGGCCATTCCTTGAAAATCCCCCTATTAGAGGGCTGATGCCAGTCTCTGACAGGGAGGTGTGAGGACCCCTGGGCCCGGAGACCTAAGTTTCAAAGAAGATGATTTTGAGGACTGAATTGCATTCAGAAGGGAACTGTTTAGGAAGTTCTTTGCTGGCTTGAGATGAGGAGTGAGAGTCTTAAGCTTCTTAGACAAAGGAGAAAATGAGATTCTTGTACTTTATGCAGCCTGAGGATCAAGCAGCCTACCCTGGGCTCTAGCACACTGTCCTGAAGTCTGGATTCTAGGGACCAATGGAGCAAATGTGAGCCTGGCCCAGTGTACAACTTGGGGTTTGTGTTTGGATTTAAGGAATAATAATTTTGTATTCAGTAGATTTCAAACCGTATGCTATAGGCATAATGTTTCCATCTCCTCAAACTTCATATGCTAAATCTAAATGATCGGTATGTTGGTGCACAGAGGTGAGGTCTTGTAAAGAAAGGGTAAGTCATGAGGATGAAGCCTTCTTTGTAAAATTTTCTTTTATTTTGTTGTGGTAAATATGTAGCATGAAATCCATCTTTTCAATAAATTAAATGTACTATGCAAAATTGTCAAATCATAAACATAAAGACAGAATCATCTCAAATGGAATTAGTATCCCCAGATAAGGGGCCTTAGAGACCTACCTTATCCCATCTCTCATGCATGGACCCAGCTAGAGGCACACGTCTGATGCAGGAAGCTGGCCCTCACTACACACTGAATCTATTGACCTTGAACTTCTCAGCTTCCAGAACCATGAGAAATACATTTTTGTGGTTTACAAACCATCTGGTTTATTCGATCTGGCACAGTAGCCTGCATGGACTAAGACAGAGGGCAGTCACAACTACTATTTTGAATCATTACTGAATCATTCAATACATCAACTTCTAGTGCCAAACCTGAGGACTGTCACATGTTTTCATTTTGCTACTTGCTGCTCTTTTTAGTGTGTTTTATTTTAGAACAGCGTCTTTCACTCAGATTTACTCTTTCTGTTGAGAAGTGATTCTTACTGATGAATGTTAGTTGAATGCACAATTCTTTTCCAAGAATTGTGCTAGGTAATTTGAATCCATTATTTCCTGTGTTCATCAGCAAAATCTGAAAGTTTTTGAGTTGAAAGTTTCTGTTTCCAATTCATTAAAGATGCTGAAAGCTGAGAAATATGAGGTGACCTGCAGAGATCACACAGGAGGCAGAGGACTTATGATTAGCTTCATATTATTTTTAATTTCAAACGTGATAGCCCTACAGATTTGATCACATGTCCTCCCCAATAAGTTATATATTTATGAAAGTGGCATTGACCAGAAGTAAGTCCTTCCCTTACAAGTAAATTCTGTTCTGGGAGAATTATTCCTAAATTGGGTTCATTCATAAACCAACAAAGTGAGTCTCACACAATGCCCCTGTGAAAGGTCACAACTCAAATGTTCATAAGTTGAGGACTTACCGTAACAAAAGAACTCCGGAATGATTAGGCTTCCAGCTATATCTCTGGGTTTTCTTCAACATCCTAACACACTGTCTGCTTCTTTACAGCCTGGCACTGTGACTTTGCTGTCCACAGTACTTGTGCTCCTTCCCTGATCACGCTGTGGGCTCCCTGGGTTCAGGGATTGTCAGGCTGGCTTTGGTACTCCCCTATCACATGGTCCATCCAATGCGGAGTGAGCATCCATTTCTCCATCTGTATTAATCAGATGTTCTACTGCTGGGACAAAACATTCAATAATCAAAATTTAATTTGGATCATGGTTTCAGAGGTTTCAGTCCATGGCAGACTGACACCAAGACAGAAACATCATAGGGGAAGGATATGGTGGAGCAAAACTGTTCAATTCATGGTGGACAGGAAGGAAAGCACAGGGGACAAACATCAGAGAGACCATATATAGCACCCAAGGTTATACTTCTACAAGTCAACAGAATGTACTTTATGAATGCCCTAGGCATCTCCCAAGACAATCAAGTTGACATCAAAGCTCAATGGTCACATCATCTTTGAATGTCTTCATCTGGTGTGTGATGAGATCAAGTAGGACACCTGGCTGCTGTCAGATAAGTGATACCAGAATGGTGGAGGACAGAGTTTTGATCTTCCATACTAAGAAAATTCCCAACCCCAACCTGTTACCTGGGGACAGCTGGAAGCCTCTTCCCCAAGATGTTTTGTTCCCTTGGTTTGTAGCCTGGGATCCCATTCCAGAGTCTGTCAAAATCTGAAACCAGAGGTAGCTGCATGCAGATCTGTGATGAAGGCTTGAGATGTGTTTTCACTGTGAACCCTCCACGGTATACCAGTCACTGACTTCCTGGGATAATACCTTGTCAAGCCCAGATTTTATTTTTTTGGAATCCTGTAGTGTTTTATCATGTCCCAATTTTCCAAGCAGCTTGACATTAGCTGCTTCTGCTGTAAGAAGAATTTTCATGGAACTCTAGAACCTCAACCCCAAAGTTCAGCAAAGAATCCTCATGACCCTCTAATAGGATTGTATTGGACAGACTTTTAGATCCCAAGCACAAAGCCTCAGGATAGCTCTCTCATTCAGTATGAATTCTGTAAGTGTCAGTGTCTGGCATCATAATTTATCCTCGGAAAGACACTCAGATCAGCTTGTTTTCAATAAATAGTTTCTAGACCAAAATTATATGGAATTATGTTTTCTAATATTATTAACTCACTTCCTACAGGCAAAATACAAAAATCCTTCCCCTGTGTCAAAGGAAACCTAGTAAGCTGAACTGCTGCATGTGGGGGAGATGAAACTCTGGGAAAAATGAGAGGCTTCCAATGGGTGGTTTGGGAAAGAGGAAAGAAGATCCCCATGATACAATTCCTCTTGGATGTTTCAGAATTCTCTCATTACACTCTTTGTAATTCTGGTGTACCAGCATGGATTTTGCTTGTTCTGTTTGGTGGGTGACATTCTGGAAGGCCCTTTAAAGTAAATGTTACTTTAGAGATTACTCTTGCATACATTATCCAAGAAACTTCAACTTTCAAAGATGTGTTTTTAAGGGGATTGATTTTAAGAATCTGTTCAATTGTTTTTGAATTTGTATTATGAGACCCTGGTGACAGCCATGTTTATGTTCTCTGGTTGGTATAGAGCTCCTTAGTCATGTACTTAAGTTCTCTGGAATTTTTAAAGCTACTTCTAGGCTCAGTAACCCAACGAGTACCCTCCACTTGAATGTGCAATGTTTGTTGGATGTTCCTTTCTAATCCTTTGTAAGCCATGGAGGACAGCCTCTCAAGCCTCTGTATCCCACAAAGCCAGACTCTTCCATGGTGACCTATGATTACTTGGGGATTGACTTACTTCAGAGGGACAAAGGGAAAAATGATGAAAATATTCATTTAGATTTTTATTTTCAGTATTTCATTGTTAACCTACATGACATGATCTTTTGCATCTGTCCTGGTTCGGCCAGAGCTATGGTATTTCAGCAGTCAGTCAAAGTGACAGACAAAAATTTCAGTACCATGATTTCAGGATGGTGATCACAGGCAAAGATTGTCTCCTTACCATGGTACTAGGAATTAAACCTGAAACCTTTGCACTAAGTTGCATTACCAGCTCTTTTTAGTTTTTATTTTGAGATAGGATCTTGCAAAATTACTAAGCTGCCCAGACCAGCCTTGAACTCCTGGTGCTTCTGTCTCAGCCTCCCAGAAAATGCTAGGATTTCAGGCATGCATTACCATATCTGCCTGAAGAGTTTTGTTTCTTATAGTAGGATTAAACATACTTAAACAAACACACAAACTCATAAAGTACACATAGTTCTAAGTGCATGGGCTCTAGATATTTTCACAAACTGAACATATGCAAGTAATCAGTACTCTGATCAAAAGCCAAAACACAACATAACCAAAGCCAAAAACACAACAAAACCAGTCCTGGGCAGCCCCCTTCATCCCCTCTTCCTGTCATTTCCTATATTTCTATAGGAAACACTGTTGTGGTTTCTAGCAGCATCGGTCACTTTTGCCTGTATTAATGCTTTATATGAGTAGGATAACAAATACATACTCTTGTATTTATTCTATTTTACTCAAGGTTGTTTGTAGACTCATCCATGTTATTGAGAGTCATCATAAATGCTTGATTTTTTAAAGTCACTTAAACACAATCTTCTTTTTAGCTATTAATGCCCGGTGGATAGTGATCTTCAGTGCGTATCTGAAAGTCATCCTTTTCTTAAGATTGTCCAAATTCTGTTGTTAGGAAAGTAGCAAAGGTATTCAGGAATTGTTGTAGGATACCAGGGATCAGCTGTGCCACCTAAACTACAGGTTCCTAACACAGACCTTTGCTCCTGGACGCAGTCTGCTATGATGCCTTCATTTCACCTTTGGCGACAGAGGGAAGCCAGGTTGTCAGAGTTCATGAGAGCTCGCTAAGTTCCCTGGAGAAGAATAACAAAAGGATACAGAAAATAAAGATAGAGAGAGAAAGCTGGCGTCAAGTGGAGCCCTCCGGATGGGAGAAAGAGACTGCTCAGCCACTGCAACGCGTTTATTTGTGCGTTCGTCGTACCAGGCCCTCCTGCTTAACTGACTCTAGCACTCCTTGCCCATGTGTGTTTCTCAGGCGCTTCGTGCCCTTGGGGCGCTCCTGTTTGGGCACTGGTGCTTTCCGCTCCACACTTGAGAGTGATCACTAGCTCAGTGGCTGCCAACACCACACGTGGTGGTACATTCCTGCTTTCATTATAGGGCTCTAAGGGCAAACCATAGACGTCCCTACTCCGTCCCAAGAGCTCAAAGCTTTCCCTGCAGTAATTTCCCAATCATTTCTTTAGCTCTTTCATTTAAACTTGAGATCTTGTGCAGACTGCTACCCCAGCCTTCTCTGCTTCCTACAGTGTATCTCTCCTCATAACCTTGATAAAACTCAGACCTTCAACTTATCCTTTCTGACACTGCCGTCCAGGCTTTCAGTCCTCATTTTCAGCCTGGAGGGTAGGGACCTCCATGATCCTGATCCACTCTGTCACATTTCTATTTGCTTAAACCCTCCCTGTCAAATCCTGTGTTCCAGTCCTGCTGAACGCATTCAGTTCTCCCCAAGTGCTTACCACGCCAAGTCTCTGTACTCTGCTTGCAGTATGTGAATTCTGCAGTAACTCTCAGTTACCTGCTTGTGGCTGAATAAATGACGATGTTATAGTGTAAATCTGAAATATTCACCCAAACTCATGTACAGAAAGTCAGTGGGCTTTTAGGGAAGTTACTGGATCATAAGGTCTCTAACTTCTTCAAGTAGGTTCATCCACGCATGTGATCAAAATTTAAGGATGTTATTGGGAGGTGATGGAAACGGGGCAAGACCTGGTTGAATGGAGTGGAGCTTGGAGTATGTGCTTGGGGCTGCATCTTGTCTCCGGTCCCTTCGTCTTGGGGCTTCATCTTCTTGAGTCTTGCCTGCCATGAGATGAGCAGTTTTCCTCCTCTGCACCCTTCTGCTACACCAGTTTACCTATTGGTTAGCTCCTCCTTCTAGGTTGTACGGTCCTTAAATGTTGGACTTCTAACAGCTCAGTAAAGCGGTTAAGAGACAGCTCAGGAAATTTCATGATTTGAACAATAGAACAACCCATTGTGTTGGCTTGAGGCAGAGGAGCTGGGAAACATCTTATGGGCGAAGAAAAGAACTCAGGCATCTGTTCAACCCTACTCAGAGACTGTTCTGGGCACAGTCTAAGATTTTGGAGGTCTCTGCTCCTACACGTAACAGATCGCCATTTAGGGGCATTCAAGAGCTTTGTACTCTATTAGGAGACTTTTTCCCCATCTTTGGTGTTAATGGATCTGTTTCCTGTAAGTGGAGTCGGGTGTCCAACGCACATCAGGGAGAGAAAGAGCCCACAGGGAGGGAGAAGAAGGATGTGCCCTTTGAGTTGGTTAAACAGCCGACAGCTGCACTGACTTAATTGGGTTTTATTCTATTTGATCTTGGATAAAGAGGATTTTTGAGAGTCCATTTTCTCCTTCTTAAGAGTTCTTGCTAAAAAAAAAGAAAGAAAGAAAGAAAAATCCTAACATCTGCTCAGCTCCCAGATTGTTGCTAGCCAATTTTACTCCACTTGGGGGCAGTAGCACACCACCAGCCTGCTCGCTAGCGCCCATGGGAGCTGATTTATGAATCTGGAGCACTCACCGGGAATTTTCACTCTAGTTAGATATTTTTCCATCTAATATATATTGGCGAGAAATATCACTTAAGACCAAGTTGGAAATAAATTAAGCAGGGAGCCACATAAAGAGGTTTATATTTGTTTTTCTGCCACAGACTGTGAATTTTTATCCTTTGAGTGTTTTCAGACTGGATCGCAAACCCCCAGTTTGACTCTGATTGTGCCATAAGGTGGTTCCCATCCACTTGATGGTGTTTCTGGGAATTCTAGATCAAGATGGAAAAATCTCGATATGCTAGCTCATGGCTTTTTAATGACTTGAATGTACCATGGGTGGCTATATCTGTTGCTCAGTTTAACATTCCAGAAATGCCTTGTCTTTATGCCCCACACACCAGGAGATGATGTGAATGCCCCAAGATCATGCAGCTCTAGGGCATAAAGAAACTGCTTTGTAGAGGCAGTCTTGTGTGCTCTCAGATATGTTCTTAACACCTAGGGCAGCACTAAACTACACGTGGAGGCTTAATAAATATTTGTGGAGTAAGTAAATGGTTGAATTTGTCAACTTGAAGTGCAATTCTCTTTGTGTGCCATGTGGCACTTTCAGGATGGGTTGGCAATCTTTCAAGTGCTGCTAGTGGATGCTGTATTCTGTGACAGCACCTGGATTCCAGAGGAAAACACCTTCCTCCGGGAATTCTGCAGGCCCACAGTGGAAAACCAGAAGCAACAGGTCTTAAAGAGTGATTTTATCACTGAACAAATTCACAGTGAGCCAACAGGAAGAAAAGAGCACATTATGGATTCAGAGTATCAGATTTTATTCTAAGTAAACTGTGTGCAACTCAGGGTGCGGGGTGGGGGGCTATTAGTCTCTAGTTATATTTATAGTTCCACCTTGTCTTTTCTCTGCCCTGCACTGGAATAAGAAGGCTTGGTGAAGGAGAATACAATGGTTGAGTGGCCTTGATTGTGGCCAAGGTCTGAGAACATGGTCTTGCTGAGCTGCACCCTGTTTAGTAAGACAGAAGTGCTTGGAGACCTGGAGATGCTGGTTCAGCACAGGAAGCCTGTGAGCCAGAAACAGGGACTCAAAGGCCTTGTGCACTTGAACAGTTTGTAAATTCAATGCATGTATTATTCCCACTTCCTTGGAGTCATTCCCATGCAACCCTGTAAGGTGCTACACTTTTGCAATAGATGGGGTTTTGTCTTAGGGCAGCTGGGCAGACTGCATCTAACTCCACACTTGAGAAGGGTGAGGCCCTGTGGGAAAGACAGTGATGGCTGTAGTTATGTGGCTGAAGCAGAATATAGAAGAAAGAGAGTGAGCCTGTGGAATCTTCAAGTGAGAAGAGGCAGGGCTCAGGTTCTCAGTTTGGGATGAAGAATGGGCTACACAAAGCTCTGGGCTTCCCTCAGGGGTAGATAAAGTGACTGTCATCCCAGGTGTGCTGACCAGAGTCTAAGTGTCTGATGCTTGTCATTGGAAAAGGCTGGGCCATCCTAGCCTCTTTCCTCATCACTGGGACATAATGCTAGACACTCACAATTTAAAGCAGTGATTTATTTTGCCTTATGTTTTCAATCAATAATTGTCCAACCCCAAGGCAGAAGCCCCAAGGTGAGAACCTCTGGAGGGTGAAAGCTGCTCATACTATGGCAGGAGGGAAGCAGAAAGGGAAGGGAAGGCGACACACCCTTCCAGGTCATGCCTTCAGCAACCGGCCTCTGCCCACCAGACCCTGTCTCCACCAAGCTACTGACTAACTCACAAGTCCGTGGATGAATCCACTGATGAGCACACAGTGCTCATGATCCAGAGGTCCCACGCTGAGCTCCTGAGATTTGGGGGATATTCTCAGTTAATCCATAACATGGGCTTTATAATGCAGCAGGTTTCTGGGCCTTTTGTGAATGGAATCAGGATAATTTCTATCCAGATTCCTTTGTTTACAAAAAAGAGACCTTCAAGTTTATTCAAAAGTAGATGGGGGAGAAATCACTAAGATCCATTAGAGCCATCCTTGGGCCTGGAACAAAGTGGGAGTCTATGTCTTTCTGTTATTTCAGGGTAATGTTACTATGATAAAATATCTGAGAAAATGAACTTAAAGGAGGAAAGTATTAGCTTGGTTTATGGTTTCAGCTCGTGGTAGGCTGCCTCCCTTGCTCCTAGGCTTGTGGTAGAGCAGCAACATCATGACTGAAGGGTGTGCTGGAGGAAGCTACTCAGCTTATGGTGACCAGGAAGAGGGGTGGAGAAAGAAGGGAGAGGGAGATAGAAAGCAAGGGAGAGTGAGAGAAAAAGAGTCACAGAGGGAGAGAAAAGAGAACAAGTTAAGATTTGTCTCCCAAAAGCACTCCCACAACCTACTCACTCCAACTGGGCCTCACATCCTGAAGTTTGTACTACTTTCCACTAGGACCACCAGCTGGGGACCAAGGTTTCAATGCACGAGCCTTTGGCGCACATTTAGGATCCAAACCATACCCAGCCTCAATCACTCTGGTATCTCTAATTGTGATAGGATGTGTTGACTCATGGTTCCTCCTTCTAAAACTTTTGCTCACACAATATTGGGTTACAGAACTTTGTTTCTGCTTCTCACCACCTGGTGACTCTGCTCCCAGTGATTCCAGATTTAGAGTCCCCATGTTCCCAAGCGTGGGGACCTTTCTGACTCTGTTTAAACTTTGTTCATAAGGTCCTATTGCAGGACACTGACTTGGTGATCTGCTCAGGTTCCACTTCTCATCTGAACAGCAGTACAGAAAGCATGGAGAGTGAGTTGATGGGTCTGTCTCTGCTCATAGGCTTCCCATTGTTTCTCCAGGTTGTGTGAGAAATAGCTCCTGTCCCCCAAAATTTGTGCTGCACATAATCTTTGCTCTTGGAGTACAGCATGGCTGCCCAGACCTTCTGAAAAGATAATGAAGAACATCTCCCAGCCAGGCTTCAAATATGCTTCTGAAGTGACTGGGTAACTTGGTACTCATGAATGCTAAACGTGATATTTTTATAAAGATCTTACATGGAAGTGTGTTAGCAGACATGACTTAGCTTTCATCAGAACCAGAAAATATAGAAATTAGCTAGCAGATATAAAGCATGACATTACTCATTGTGGGCTATTATTGGTTACAGATGGGCATGATACCCAAATATCTGAATTAAGCTCTTACTTCATCTTTTTTTTTTTTTTTTTTGGATCCAGGGATAGAACTCATGACCTTGCATTTTCCAGATAAGTACTTAGACCACTAAAATCAATCCCTGGCAATAGATTTTTTAACTAAAGCTGCATACCTATATCTCTTGTATCCCCCGTTGATCCTGTTTCTGCAGCTATTATCTTTTGGGAACACTTCTGGAGTCTGTGCCTCCTTTCCGTGCTCACAGCCACTGTTCTTATGTGAGCCAAGTTGCTTTGGCTGATGTCGGAGCATTTTACCTGTTGTGTTCCATACCACTTCTTGCTCTCTCAAAAGGCTCAAGAGGTGTGTTATCTTCATAAAATGTGGTTTGGAGCTAATATTCTGTAGGTCAAGGCTAATTTTGTGGACCAGTGTACAAGTCAAGCAGGATATGACCCCTTCTGGCCTCTCCAGCACATTTTCCATGTGTACGCTCTATTGAGGAGACAGAGTTCTTCTCTGAACACATCATGCATTCCTTTTTTGCACATATTTTTTCCTCTTCCCATACCCACACCGTAATACACTGAGCGAACTCTCATCCTTCAGGGTGAGCTGAAACTCACCTTTCTTACAAAGCCCACCCAGATCTCAGATAGAGATTGTCACTACTTCTTCTGTTTCTCAGGATTGCTCGTTGCATTATGTTGTTTTTATTAATGTGCCGTTCTTCCAGTTTTCCTCCCTGTGCTGAAAATTCCTAGAAATCCAGAAGTCTGTTTCTTCAGTGCCTATAAGCATTCCTAATGCTCAGCAAGCATTCCTAATGCTTTGCAATTTGAGGAATGAATGAACAATGAGTATACTGTGCATGCTTGAATATAACTAGATTTTCAAAATACTGGTCAGTGAGACAACCAGAGATCCTTTAATCCTCAAGGTTTATCCAGATTATTTGACCTAATTCTTTAATACCACATCATCAGACAATTTCATGTGAGCAGACAACTATAATGTCAGCAAACAGAGTGCTGAATTTCATCTCTACCGCAGTGTGGAGAGCTCAGAGTCCTCTAATGAATGTACATAGAGACAGAGAGAGAAATGTCAGAAGATTAGCATTCTTCTAATGAGAAGGAGCGAAACATTCATCAAAATTGCTCAAGTGCTGTTAGCAGAGCATCTCCAAGTGAAGACCTTATGTGAATAGCAGTAAGAGATGGCAGATTTCACAGGTTGGTCATGGAGGGTTGTTAATTTCACAGCTTATAAAAGATTAATGGTAAGGGAAATAAAATATAGCTACAGCTATCTAATTGCAGAAACACTTTTGTCTAAAATACAACCCTGAAGAAAATAGAAGAGGAATGGAATGTTTTCTTTGGAAATAAGGCTTGACCTTTATGTTTGGCTCCATAAGTGGTAGGAATTCCTAACCAGAAGAATTTTACTCCCAATCTGAAATGAGGATCAGCAAAATAAAAAAGTCTCCATCTTACTAGTAGCCTAGGAAATCCTGCTGAGCTGGGAAGACAAGAAGTTCACGGGGGCCCTCCCTGCATGGCATTTACAGTTCAGAGTAGGTAGGTTACAAGCAGAAGTCAAGACTTCACCCTGCCTATTGAATGTACATTCAATATTGAGTGTCTGTCATTCCCTTGAGTTAGTAGCTGAATTTGGGCCACTTTGCCTCCACTTACCCAGGGCTTGTTAGAGTCCAAACCCCCATACTCTGAATGTGACTTAAATTAATTTAGAGATAGTCTTTTAGAGGTGAAAATGTTCACCACTGGGACATAAGGAAACCAGCACTGACCCAAATCCAAGAGTGGGTTTTAAATCCTGATGCTCTCATCAGCTGTGGGAAATTGGGCTCACAGGACCTCAGTTTCATCACTTGTCACATGGGTATAATAAAATTCCTCACAGAGAATTGGTGAGGACAAATGAAAGGCTGGGCTACCCAGGTAGCTCAGAATTGATATCTTCTAACATATTCCATTTTGCTTCTCCAGATAGTTTCTGAACACTCCCGGGCAGGGTAACACATTTTCTTTCTCCTTTGAATTTCTCACAAATTTGGTACATATGTAGGTTATTGAACAAATGCTTGTCAATAAATACATCTTTCATTTCTATGGATTGAAACATGTATAGTCTCTCTAATTTAAATGTTAAAAGTCTTAACTGTACGGAGAATATAGTCTTTCTTGGGAAAGATATTTTGGATATAATTAAAATTAAGTCATCCGTGAGTAGGGCAACCTTTAAGCAATATAACTACTTGACTACTATCCTCTATGTTGGCTACTTGGTGGCCCCGGCTCTCCCCAGTGTGAGTGTCCTGTTCACTTTTGGGAGAATGTATTACCAGTGGCACGCCAATTTGCACCCTCCTGTCCCCCAGTCAGTTTTAACCACAGCTCTGACAGACCATCCCTTAGTGAGTTGTTATGCACATTGGCCCAATTGTAGCTTATCTCAAGTGCTCACAGTAACCTTCTATTCCCTATCCTCAGTGTGTAGTTGACACTCCTGACATTGGCAGGAGCCATTTATATGCTATTAGTCAGTTTCCCATTATTGTAACAAAAACACCTGAGATAAGCAACTTATTAAGAGGAAATTTTATTTTGGCTTATAGTTTTGGAAATTTCAGTCCACGATCCTACAGATCTATTTGCTTTTGGGCCTGTGATGAGACAGCACACCATGGCAAGCAAGGATGAAAGAGCACACTTGTTTACATTATGGTGCTAATGTGAAAGAGAGACTGGGACTCATCATCTCCTTCAAGGATATGTCCTCAGGGACTTAAAACCTTTCCCCAGAAACTATTTCCTAAAATCTCTATCACACCAATACCACAAAGCTGGGGGTAAGCCTTTAAGACATGGGCTTTCATAGCTGAATGTGCTGTCAGAAGGTGGGCTGGTGGAGAAGAGGAGAAAGTCTGCATGCTTTATAGTCTCTAACCACTATCAGACCTGAGAAAACCCAGTGATCATAGTTAGATTCTAACTCAAAGATATTTATTTCCATTGAAGAATTTATGTTATACATTACATAAGAACTCAAAGACATATTCAACTGCATTAAAATATCATACTGCACTTGAAATACTATGTCCTATCATGCCAATATATGAAAAGTATTTCATCTCACATTAGATCTGTGGAGGATAGAGTTGTGTTACACTGTTCAGGAAATTTGCTTGTCAATCTAAGTGCTTAGCATGCATATGGTATATGTAGGAGTTTGTTCCTTCATTTTTAAAAATTCCTCTTTTGTAATTAGTTGGAGCAAGAACCAAACCTTTATTCCATTATTGTCTATCATGTGCTTCTTGCCAATTAGCATGGTTGCACCTCATGGCTTAATTTAGTATCAGTTGTGAAACTTGAAGAAAGATTGTACCATCTTTGAATATTAATGCAATTTTATTTCCCAGGGGCATTAAGCCTTCTAACATATTGGACTATCTCTACTTCATAAAGAGCTTTTAGATTTTCAACTGAAATAAATCCTAGCTCATATACAGAACCTTCCTTTGTATGGTGAAAAAGAATCACCATGCTTACTATGAGATCCATTTTTGGCAAAAAGAGTGATTGCCAACAACATTGAGATACAAATTCAGGGCCATCACCACAGCCCTGGATTTTTTTCACAATCATGCTTTCAGAGATTTCATTTCGGGTGAACTAGCACACTTTAGAAACTCATTTTGGAAGGAAAGACTTTTTGAAATTAAGCCCTTAGCACAGTGTATGGTTGTGGCAGTTAAACTGGATTGTAACCTTGAATAGATTGGGACCCAGCCAAGGGCTTGTAAAACACACTTCTAGGTGTGTCTGGGTAGATCATGGAAGCAGCCAGGCTCTGGCCTCAGCACCCTTTCTCTCTGTTGCTGTTCCATTGCTCTGCTTTTGACCACCCTGAGGTAAGCAGCATACTTCTGCAGATCCTTCCACCATGATTTTTCTGTTTTGGAGTGAACAGAACATGGACCGAATCCCTTGAATCTGGAGCCAAATTAATCTCTCCTATTTTATATTGTGGGTATTGAGCATTGTGCTTCACTGATGAAAAAGTCAATGAATACACATGGGAGAAGTTCAATGAATCACTCTCTGGATGTCAAAGGACTTATAGCCATAGTCTTCAGGTCAGGCAGCTTCATGTGAACCTCAAAACCACCTTGCTAGTGAGGCCTGAGAGCTTGCTTACAGCTGGGTGATGGGATCTCCTAATGCTTTGTATTCCGGTGAACCTCTTAGCAACTTCCAAAGTTCTTACATGAGTAGCGTCCAAGAGGCTCAAAGGATGCTTGGGAAGGAACCAAAAATTTCTGAGGAGACCTCCTTTTACATGGGTACACAGTTTTCTCACCACTCTCCCTCAAAAAAAACACCAACTATTACTCCAAGCAAGATATATTAACCAATGAAAAAGGCTCCTGCATGGACTGAAGGGATTCAGGCTTTCTGTACCTTGTCCCAAGCTGTTTCTTGCCCACTGGGACTTCCTAGGATATATTTCCTGAAGGTAGTTTGTATTTGTTTCAGTTCACCTATTTTGATTCGCTTTTCTCTTTTAGAACTTGATGCAAAAATGGTTGGTAACTATTCTACAGTACCTCAAGCCATATCTTCCACACATATCAATAATAATTGCTGGACCTGGATGCAGAACTTCTGGGTATTTATCCTAAAGAGTTTCTTCAAAGCACCTTAGTCTGAATTAAACTCACTTATTAGAAAATGTCAGCTACTTACAAAACCCCTGGAGAACACACCAGGTGCTGCCATCAGCCTAGGTTTCTATTTGTGATTGATTCAATTCCTAGTCTTTTCCCCTTCTGACTTCTTGTTTGCTATACCCAGTGCAGTTCTCAAAGTTCCCAGGGGGAAGGATGGTGAGAGGATGGAGAAATAAAGATAAGGGACAATACACAGAAAGCTGAGGTCAAGTAGAGTCCTTTCTCTAGCTGAGAGGAAAAGGAACTGCTCAACCACCGCAGTGTGTTTATTCATACATCTTTGCCATTTGGTGTCATGTGATACCCCTTTGCCCACCAACTTTAGACTGGAGCAGCTTGTCTTTTGGACTGGCCTTGCCATGCCTCTGCAGTGTGATCAATTTCCAGCTTTATCCACTTCCCATTCTTGGTTTCTCTTATAGTCCCTACTTCCTCAAGGATGTCTTCATACATTTTTTTGTACATTAAATGTTTAAGGACCATTAGTGCCTTGTGGAGTCTGAGATGAATCAGAAAAATGCCACAGCCTTGAGAGGTTCATAGCACAGGGAATAAGAAAAACACATAAATTAAACATTATGATCGTGTAAAAAGAACTATAAAGAGGCAAAATCTTGAGTCCTGGGAGTTGAAGACAGGCTCTGGCCAGAGATTCAGGGAAAGTCTTTTATGGCAAGTGTGATCTTAGGAGTGAGGAGGTAAACTAGGTGACATAATGGAACTTTGTGCATAGAACATTTTTTTTTTGCCTAAAAGAAGTAAAGCTGGGAAGATAAGGGCTGTTCAGATTTGGAGGCCTTGAACATCACGAGCAGAACTTTCAGAGTGTGAAATTTTGTGTTGCTATAACAGAATAACTAACACTGACCATACAAATATTGGTCCTCAGAATGATTAATATCACAATGTATGTTAACAACTAATTTGTTCACCAAAAATAAGTAGCATAAGAAGTCTGACTATTACTAGAAGCCTCATTAATTTCACCAAGTTTATTTAAATGACAGTAGGGTGTCAAGTCAATAATGGTTACTTATTAATAAAGCATCTGAATATCTCCACACACAGTAAAATAGTGACACATGAAGTCATAGGTTGGGTGGTTTCTGACAGGAAAGGGAAGTACAATTCTACTCTTAATATTGGGGCCTAAAGGCGATCCTCCCAAGGTCTGATATGCTAGGTGGCCTTACTGAATTAGGGATGCGTCAGAGTTATCAGTGGTCTCTAGCCCCACTTCATTATAAAAGATGATTATCTTTTCTCTGAGCTGGAAGTATGGACTAGAGTGAAAAATAAAGATTTTAGATTCAGAAATCCTAGTTTTGGCAGAACACCACTGAGAAATGTGAATGTGGCAAGAGATGTTGGAGGGGCTCAGTAGCCTGCAATGTGAAAGATGTATTTAGTCAACTTTCTCACTGGTGGAATGAAGCATTTGATGAGCAGTTTATAGGAGGGGAAGTTTAATTTAGCTAGTGTGGTAAGGGATTCAGTCCATGGTTGACTGGGCCCAAGGCTGGAACATCTGGTGGAAGCATGTGGTGGAACCTAGCTGCTTAGTTCATGGTGTGTAGGACACAGTGGGGGGACAATGCCAGACAGGAGGGGACAAGGGACCAGATAGAGACCTAAGGTCATGCCTCCATGACACCCCCAGATACACCAGCAAGTGTGTTCCATCAGTCCCCTGGGCAGCTCCCAAGCCAATATAATTGACACAATCAGGCTTAACCATCACGTTCCACTCCTTGGCAGCTGAACTCAAATACATCTCCTAAAGCCACGCCATTTCCAAGTAAACACAAGACCATAATTCTGTCTAATATGCTACAACTATTGTGCATACAACTAAAGTCAAAATAATCTCCTTTCCAAAGTCTCAATAGTTCTAGTGATTTCTAAAAGTCCAAATCCAACTCTTTTCTGAAACGCAACAGTACTCTTAGCTGTGAACCTCTGTGAAAATAAAAAACAAATTGAATAATCTCAAGATAAAATAAACATTTCCATCCTAAAAGAGATGAATAAAAAAGAATGAATCAAATAAAAGCAAGTCCAAAATCCAACAGGGTGAAGGCAGTAGCCACTGTAGTCCTGTAGCTCCATATGCTGCATTTGGGCACAAAGTGGTAAAATGTGAGGTATAAGAGGTTTAGTGGCGTCATCCCTATGGTCTCCTTGGTTTTAGGTCATGTAGACCCTCTCAAGCTGGCTGCACTTGTGTCCTATGCTTTTCATGTTCTGGCATCTGCAACATCCTAGGGCCTCTTTTGCACAAGATCACACATTGCCCTGTCAGGGGCACATCGCCTGGCCATCTGACCTTCTTTTGAAATCTGGGTAGAAGCCTGAATGACACTACAAGTCTTGCATTCTGCATGCTGTTAAAATCATCATCAAAAAAGAATGGGACTAATGTCTACCGTATGGCAGCATAGCCAGGCTCTGTGGACCATGGTTGCAGCAACTTCTGAGTGCCTGGGTTGTTGAGCACAGTGAAGTGAATCCTGGGAAATGCATTCCCAGGAGATTTTTCTCCAACAGGGATCCAAGGGACTCTCTTCTAAAAGGGAAGGTCAACACTTTTCTGCTCTTGATCCTGTAATAGGTGGGATCTTGTAGAATCCTAAGATGCATTTAAGGGATCTTTCTTTTTATTTCTGTACAAAGTGGTTGGTTTCATTTTAATGGCATTCATCCAATTAGCTTCAGGGAGTTTTTTGAATCTGGTATTCACTTAAGATGCACCTGGTGCCTTTCAGACAGTATGGTCACTTTTGTCCTAATCTGTATATACACCTTCCTTCTGACACCACTGTGGAGACCAACTAGTCTTGTTGCCTCCTAGAGCCGTACTTCCACCAATAAGCCCCCTCCCCCATAAATGACACTCTTTGCACGCCTGAATATGCTTGTTTCATTCTTTAGTCTCATGGTACTTGGGGGCCAACTCACACACTAGAGACCAGATTGCTCCCAAACACTGAGTGTCCCTTGGCTTACTTTCGTAAGCAGGGACACGGCCATTTGATTTTCTCAAGGATTCCAGTCTTCTGTTTATATTCCTCTGCAAATATAAGCTGAAGCTAAGAAGCCCTGGGAATCTGTAATCACCTATTAAAAGTTTTATTTCTTCAACCACCTCCCCACTTCCTACTCAGAAACAGGGCAATGCTTTGGGAGCTAATGTAATTGGGATGCTTATTCAGAGTCTACTGGCTTCAAACAGAGCAATCTGTTCTAAGTACATAGCTCTGAGCCATTCAAAGGGCAGCCAGTGGGAGATACAGCTATAGAGGAGCAAAGGCAGAGAGAGCTGAGAAAGAGAGGAGTGACCTGGAATCCGAAGGCTCCATGAGAGAGCCACCCTGAGGAAATGTGAACATGGCCTTTTAGTCAAGCCTATGTGTTTTGTTTTGTGGTAGGAAAAATGTGTTCTTTCAAATATTTTAATTTATCACTTGGAAAGGCACTGATGCAATATTTTGCCAAGACTGAGAAAACTGCAAAGGGCTTGTTTGGGAACAAGTTAGACCTAGAGCAACTGTCCTTGAGGGTTTCAACTCTGCATCAGAAATGTACTAGAAGCTTTGCTGAATCTCCAAAACCCAGGCATGAATCTCACTAAGCATGTTCCAGATTAGTTGGTGGCAGGGAACTCTTACAAAACTCTTGCAGGTTGGGGGGCTGCTGACAGGTGCTTCTGTGATAGCCTTCTCTGTGGCTCTGTGGCTCTGTTCTGCCTAGCTCAGGGTAAACCAAAAACAGGAAGAGGGACATGCTCACTTCTGGGACCATGGTGACTCATTCTGAGGTAGGGAACCAGTTCATCTTTCTGATTAGATAAGGAAGCAAAGAATCTAGGAGCCCCAGGGTACAGATATGTGAGGAGACTCTGACAGGAAGGAAAGCAAGGACTGGGGTAGCACCCCACTGTGTGAGTGTGAGGGATCCCTTCTCCTTGCTGGGCTCCTCTATCTGATATTAAGTGCTGGGCTCTGGATGTGTGGAAGAACGTATGCGGGGAGGGAAAGCTTAATAATGTTTTAAGCTAGAAACTGAGACTTTAGAAAATTCCTCAACTACTGAAATTATACAGAGTGTAAAAAATGCAGCCAGGTTTGTTCTACTTGAATCCTATGCTCTGTTAGGCATGCAGATGTTCCTTGCCTTATGTTGGGGTATGCCCGAGGAACCCTTGTAAGTTTAAAACATAATAAATAGAAACAGAGCAATATCTCTAACCCATTGAGCATCCTGGCTTGCAAATCATATGAGGAGACACGTACATTATACCATTCCCCACAGTCCTATCAGTTGGACCCAGACACCCCCGCTTGAGGATTTCTTAGATTTGGGCAGTTTGAGTAGTTTATTTTCTTATCCTGTGCTGGCTGGGAAACTGCAGCTACCCAGCATCTCACCAGAGTATTATTCTGTTTATGACTAGCCCTGGAAAAGATCCAAATTCAAAATTCAAAGTGAAGCTTTCATTGAATACATATAGCTTTCAAATTATCATGAAGCTGAAAAATTGTTGATTGAAACACTGTAATTTGTACACTGCTTATACAGTAGAAATGAAATAGATTGATTTGTCTTTAAAAGCAGTCAGGGGACAATGGGGGCAGTGTGAGTACCTCCTGGGAAAAGAACACTTTCTCTGTGGTTAAAAGTAGGATGGAGTTTTTCTGGTCTGAAATCTTGGGTCCAGGTTAGGATAAGAGTGGATGCAGAGGTTCCTGTTAGGTGCGTGAAAAGATAATGAATTGATAATTTATACTAGGACATACTTGACTGAGAAGGAAGATAAGATAGAGTACTCAAAGTGCAGACCTGAAGATATGGCAGTAAAGTTAGAGGAATGTGATCTGGGTTGATCAAAATCCAGCAAGATGAGGGCTCCAGGGAGGGGGAAGAAGGTGGAAGGGACAAATGAAGGACACCAAAGGGATGGTACAGAGCTTAGCTGCTTGCATTGAGGTTTATGCTTTTACCCTATGGCAAAGTCACACTTCTTGTTTTATGTTTGGTGCTAAGGGGCCAAGTACGTTAATTGTCACTTTCCTGTTTCTGGGACAAGGTACCTGGCACCAAAAGTTAAAAGAGGAAATGTTTATTTGGGTTCATGGTTTTAGTGGGTTCAGTCTATGGTTGATGGCTCCAAGACAGAAATCAAATGACAGAAGTGCATAGCACACCACCACTGTCCATCTCACAGTCACCAGGAAGCCAAGAGAGAACAAGTGGAGTCTGGGGATAAGAATGACTCTCCCAGGCCATGTCTCCCATGACCACTTTCAACTGGGCTCCAGAGCCCACATTCTGACAGCATATTCAGCTATGAACTCCTTAGGGCTTCAGTCCACGACAGAGTATAGCAACCAGGAATCCAGCATCTTCCAAAAGCCTCACCTCTGAACACATGAGACTTCTGGGGGACATTTAGATGTAAACTGCAACACCACCCTCAAAGCCAACTCTGGGAGAAGTGAAGAAATACAGCTGGTTCAGACTTGAGGCCAACTCAAGTATTTCTGGAGTTAAAAATGTATGAGTGCTTCCCTACTTACTAATGCAACTGTCTGCATTTCAGAAAAAGCTTTCCAGAATACTTTCTATCCATCAAGCCAGCAGAAGGAGTCTATGACTGGCCAAGTTGCTGGTGTCTCCTGGAAGATCACCCACTTTTGGGCCTAGGATGCTCTTTCTAGGGAGTGCCATAGCAGTGCCTGCCCAGTGCACAGTGGGAGGACACTATTTTCCCTGACTCCAGGTTCATATTGTAACCCAAGGCCACAGTGACTCAGGACTAAACTCTTCTGTGTTATTTTTTCTGCATGTCTGCAGTATATAACAATTATGTTCTTCATGGGGAGTTGCAACATGTGGGTAATACATCTTAATTCTTTTTAAAAATTTCTTCCCCTGTATCTCCATTTCTCTGTCCCCTTCCCTTTGCAAAATATTTTCCTATTATCTATCTTTTATTTTGCTCTTTGTTTACATTTTGGTTTTCTTATATATGTGAAACCATGTAATATTTACACTCATGTCTGATTTATTTCACTTATAACATTAACATTGTAGTCTCAAGGCACAGCCCATTTTCTTACAAATGAATCAAGTTCATCCTTCTTTGTGACAGAGTACTATTCTATTATTGTCAATTTGTTTTATGCATTCATCTGTTGGTGATCACATAGGCTAATTCCAAGATTTAACTATTATAAATCATGCTACTATAAATAGGGATACAAGCTCTTGTGTTTTGTGGATCCCTCGTGAAATAACCTTTTATACTTTGTTATGTAATCCCTTCCATTTTATACAGATTTTATGGGGTGCAGGCTTTAGTCTATGAATGGACAGGAAGATGGATAACATACCGTTTGTACCTCTCTTCACTTTGCTCTGACATACTGTCCCTGCCCCTGGACACAACCTTGCTAAGGGTCCTTTTGACCCAGGATATTCTTCATTTGCACACGGAATAAACTAAGGTCAGATGGATTTTATACACGGTTGACAGATGGTAACAATCATATCAAGGGAAGAGTGGTTGGAGGACCCATCCAGAGTGGGAGCCATATGAGAAGTCACTGTTCATAGAGAATTTTAGATCAACAATAGAGCTGATTAGACATTGATCAGCTTTGTATTATCATGTTGCACCAAGGATTATAAATACTGTTGGTTATACTCGTCTCTCCAAACTCTTCTATTGATCAAATTTCTAGACAATTGTTTAAATGACTTCTGAGCCTTATCAATGTGATACATATATATGTAACAATAATAATATTGTTCACATTTCATTAAAGATTATTGTCTATATGGAAATCACATCACAGTAGTCCTGATTTTATAACTGGTCTCAATTTATGTGGACTCAGCTGAATGCAGGGATTCTGAAGTAAGACATTAATGGTTTCCATTGTTTAAAGTTGCTTTAGGTGAAATTCACATATCTAAACTATATATTTCTCTGTGTAGACAAGGATTATTTAATTTTTAAGCAGACACCATTTAACTTGTTTAAATCTAATGATATGAAGTAAAAGATGCTTGCGTGATTATAAAAATAAACAAATATAACTGCAGTTAATTATTCCATGTGAAGAAGATTTTTTGGATTTAGTGGAGTTCACTATTTCAGAAAAATTAAACATATTTCTCTTTTCCCCTTTTCTCAGTACAAATTTTTTTGTTTTTAACTTATTTCCTAGATAGTATTCAACAAAATAAAATTTTCTATTTCTTTATTTATTTTCTGGATATGATTATAATTGCTTCACATCTTTCTTATTGAAAACAATTCTGATATGTAGAGAGGGAATTGGTGAAAATGGTTATTTTGGGTAGTGTTGTGGTTTGGATGTAAAGTGTTCCCCCAAAGTCTCATGTGTTCAGAGCTAGGGCTTTTAGGTGATCAAATCATAGGAGAAGCCACTGTGGATTCACCTACTGGTGAGGCCATAGCTGAATGTGTGGGACCTGGGCAGAAGGGCTGGCTCACTGGGGGTGTGACCTGGAAGGGTGCGCAGTGTTCTACTCAGATCCTTCCTGCACCCTCTCTCTTTGGATGCCTTGGCGTGAGCAGCTTTTACTCTGTCATGCCCTTCTATTATGCCATTTCTGTCTTGGGGCCAGCTAACTGTGGACTAAACCATGAGCCAAAATAAACCTCTCATCCTTTAAATTGTGAGTGTTGGGTATTTTGTTCTAGTGAAGGGAAAGTGACTGATACAAGTGTAAACATGTATTACGTTATGGACTGAATTGTTAATACATTGCAGTCTTCACCTTCCATGTGACTGTATTTAGAGACAGGTTCTTTATAGAGATAAGGTTAAATAAAAAGGACCCTAATCCAACAGAACCGATCTTGTAACAAGAGAAAGACAGAGAAAATGACCATGTGAGAGGCAGCAAGATGGAAAATATCTGCAAAGCAATCAAGCAGAAAAGACTCAGGAGAAACCAACCCTGCTACACCTTGATCAAGGCAGTGCTAGGTCCCCAAGAGATGACAGCTCCAGGAGAATGCTCTGGACATCATGGCAAGGGCCATCTCTCACTGACAAGGTCTGCTAGCTCCTTATAGGCCATGAGGCTTCTGTCTGCTGACAAAACAGCTGTCTCAGGTCTAGACTAGGGCTTAGGAAGGTCAGCGAGGCTGAGGAGGAGTTGCAGAAGAACAGCATAAGATGAAGAGGAGGGTGGATGGTTGATTTATCAGTTCAATCGTGGTGAGGTGCCTAGGTTTGTCAGAGTTCTGGCTCTCCAGGGGAAATCCATGGATCCAAGGCCCTGGGTAGGTTTCCAAGATACTTCTGGGGGCCCACAAGGAATTCTCTTTTCTGTCTTAATGGCTGCGCAAGCCCAGACTTTTCTCTTCATAATTTAATCAGAGTAATGTTTTGCAGAAGATTGAATGAAGAGTTGGGAATCCAGCTGTCTTCTATTAAGCCAGGCATTAGAGATTTGCGAAGAAGGAAAACAATGCTATTCCTCTCACTGAGCTTTTCTTTGGAAAATATAGCTGGCCTTTAGAAAACACATTATTTATGTCATCAAGCAATGAACTCACTATCAAGCTAATACATAAATACCTTAAAATGTCTTGGTTTTGGGGCTGAGGGTGTAGCTCATACACCCAGCTCTGGATCTAAGCTTTATCATTGAAAACAATACAAACAAAACAAGTCTCAGTTTTATTCTATAATAAAGTATAGATTTAAGTTATAAACTATACAAAGAGGGACATCTTGGGGTCTTGAATAATTTTTAAACGTGTGAGGGAACCAAAGAAGTTTCAGCTGAAATATATATCCTATGTCACGTAAGGACTAAGAGTAGTTCTGTAAGGTTTCTGGGGGTGCATTGTGCAGTGCTTTGAATGGCAAAGTGATCTTGTACTTGACACCAAAGATATCCATGAAGGAAGTTGTATGAGGGAAACTGAACTTCAAGGAATACTTGAATGTGGTGGAGAAAAGCCAAGTAACCTGGACATAAATAAGCAGGCTGTTCTGTCTGAGAACACAGGGCAGACTGGGAGGAGACCAGGATGTCTTTCTCAGAGGATGCATTTGCTTGGGCAGTGCAGGGCCTACAGCACTGAAAGCCAGGAAGCATGCAGATTCTGAGGGCAGGCAGGTCCCTGCAGCCAGCACTTGGATGTCAGCACAAGTTTTGAAGGCACCTGAGGAAGTGAACTCCATGAAGAATCAATATCTTGTACATATGTGATTCCTGATTTAAGAATAAGACTCCCAACTCCTGGGAAAAGGAGGATTCTGGGACAAAAGAAGCCTCCAGGCTTTGAAAGTAACTTAAGCATCAAAAAGAGAAAACAGAAAGAATGGTGGTAAATTTTGTCCCTGTTATATTGCTCAGCCCACTGGAACTCCAGATCAACCCTTTCAGGTTCACCTGAGAAGTCAGCGTGATTATACCTTGTCCAAGGCCACACAGATATGAAGTGGCTAAGAAAAATTTCAAATCCTCACCTGTTGCTTGACAAAACTGAGATTTTTTCCCCTCTTCCATTTTTCTGTTTCCTTTAGGGGAGATGAGAAGAAGAGGAACATAGAAATAGTACCAAGCAAAGGCTTGCTGCAGTAAACATACAGGGGCAAGTACTACGCAGGATTTGTAAAAAGAAAGAACTTCATTGTAGGTGGATGGGCAGGATAGGAGGCATGGTCAGATCTGCCTGTCCGATAACTTGCATGTGAAAGAAACAGAGCAACAGAGAAAGGGGAAATAAGGCTGTTTGGTTTTGTTGTGAGTTACTTAGACAGCAGTGGGTAGGTCTCTCTGATCCAGAGGCATCCAACACTACAAGCATAGAAGAGTAATGGGGAGTTGACCTTTGAGGCTATTGTGCCAGGATCAGAGGACTTCCCGCTGCTCCTTCTGGGCAAGTTTCAATGGGTTTGGGAAGTTGGAGAGGGCAGAGACTACCACAAAGTCCCCAGTGACAACTTCTTTCTGGTTTCTCTGCTTCAGGTCAACTGTAGTGGACATCTTGGTGGTGGGAGTTTTGCTTCTTCCATTCTGTTTCCTCCCAAGGAGGCACCTTTAAGTTTTGGATTGGGAGTGGAGTGAGGGAAACAACCTCTGATCAAGGATTCCTTTTGATCAGATGCATCTCAGTTTCCTGCTAGCAGGTTCTGACAGATCTGTCTTCCAGTGTGATGCGAGGTACTCGCGGCCATAGTTTAAGTACCATTTTAAAACACTCTTAAAGCTGCATTAGATTGACCAACACCTTGTGTCTCCAAGAGAGGAAGCACTGGACAATTCCCCCCTCTCCCAGATCTCTGAGAATGGGAACCCTGAACTTTACCTTGGGCATACTACGGTTAATTTTCCAATATTCTTCTCAATAAATTTGAAAAATGAAATCACACACCTGTGGATTATTACACATCTGTGGTACGGTGGAAAACAAAGGTCACAGGAGAATGGTACCATCGCCAATAGACCTCAAGCCATTCCCTGTCACAATGCATCCATCCTGCAGAGCTTGCCTTCCCAGCCAGGCGTGGGCACCTAACACCCTTCACAGGTGTCTGGTTTTGTTACTGGAACAAAATATCTGACATCCAGAATTAAAAGAACAAAGGTTTATTTTGGTGCACAGTTAGTAAGGGTGTCAGTCCGTAGTCAGCTGGCTCCAAGAACAGGGCTGCATGGCAGAGGATTTGGTGGTGGAGAAACAGCTCATACCCATGGCAGGCAGGAAGCAGAATCAGTGAAGGCAGCCTGCCTGTCTCCTTTATCCCATGGAGACCACAAGCTTTTTGGGTGGCACCAAAGAGAGGGTCTTCCACCTTCCACACCCAGAATTGTGCTAAATCAATCAGTGAATTGATTCAGTACCACACACCCCTAATCCTAGCATCCCACACACTAGATTAAGCTACCTCTGCAAAGATGGCTTTGGGGAGTCATCTAGATATAAGCCATAACAACAGGCAAGTGTGAGGTGAATTCTAGGTCCTGGGGGGGGGGAGCAAAGTGAAGAGCCAATTCAGGGCCTTTAATCTCCCCTCCTTGGACTTTGGCTGGCCTGGTTCTTCCTTGTCCTTTGGAATCTGCAAAGAGCCCACTTAATGAGCAACAAAGCTGTGCTCGCCAGCCTGTGCTGGTTTCCTCCTGCCTTCGGCAATTTTACCCGCTGAGCTCCCTTTGCTGGGGCCCAGGTAGCAACGGGAGTGAGTCAGAAAAGTTTAATTGGGCCCCAAATGTGATTAACCAAGACTGGCTTGCATATGCTGTGTGGATGTTTAGCATGCCACAAATTCTAGCATTACCCAGCGGGTCCTAAAAACCATTCTGCTTTTAATGCTCCTTGCCTAGTTTACTCAAGTTGAAATTTAAATCAAAGGGTAACATCTATATTGGGGATAACTTTATAGATTATCTTAATATAATGGTTAATAAATGTCATGTTTTAAAGAGGCTTTTAAAAAACAATGGTTTTAGAACAGTTATATACTTTTAAGAGAATCTGGTAGGCAGTTGACTGAATATGGTACCGGGTTTTAGACATTATGAAAGAAAAACAACAAGAATGGGTAAGATGAGGCTCAAAGGAACTGAACCAGAGGTAAAAGAAGCATTGGGATGCTTGCAGAAATATACAAGGTGCCTCCCACACTTGTCTACTCAACTCCTAATATTACTTATTGACAACATAGTCCATCTATTTAACAGCCTCTGATGACTGAAGAGATTAAGAAGACCTATTCAAGGGACTTTCATAAAAATCAAGATTTCTAGTGAAGTTCTTGAGGCAAAGCCCTTTATAAATTCTATCCTGATCTTATGGCATTAAAGGTGACATCTGTACTGGTGTTGGGGAAACAGCATGTGAAGGTGTCTTAGTCTGTTTTCTGTTGCTATGACAATTTATGAGACTTAATAATTTATAAAGAATCACTGTTTATACGGTTTGTGGTTCTGTAGACTGAGAAGTCCAAGAGCATAGTACAGGCATCTGGTGGCATCACAGCATGGTTGGAAGTATATCATACAGAGACAGAGCAAGTGTGCTAACTTGGGTATCTCCTTTTTATAAAGTGATTAATGTCCCCATGGGAACTCTACCTTCATACCTCATCTAAACCTAATTACCTGTCAAAGACTCTACCTCCAAATGTCATTAACATTTAATTTGAAGATTCAGTTTCCAGCACATAAACTTACAGAGGACACATTCAAGCCACAGTAGAAAGATACCCCTATGGCGTTATTCACCTGCTTCCATGATCATTGGCCTGGATTTACTATGAATAATTTAAGGTTCCCATGGCTTCTTTGAGAAATTTAATGTCTCCCCAAATTGACTTCCCTTACCATCCTTTTGTTCTTCCTTATTTCTTTTTCCACCTCAATACCCACTTCAGCTGCCTTTAACATTTTGACATGTCCCTCTTTTCAATGTACCGCTCTCTCTGTTCTCCTGGCTCCCAACCAGGCCCACCCTTTCCCACTCTAGCCCCTCAACTCCTCAGTTCCTCCATGCATGGAGCTCTGGACCTCTATCCTGTCAATGTTTTATTGAACCCCAAATGTGATCAACCCTGACTGCTTCCATATGCTATGCTAGTTTCTGTCTAAGGATCTCAAAACGTTTAGGAATCTTCCCAGGTAATTATGTGTCAGGGAAAGTCTCCTCCTGAAATATTGGTCATGAGATATAATCCTCTTATTGTGTATATAAATTTACCTTATTCCATCTGTCACAATAATAATTTGAATAAATCAGGAAGACAAAGTTGAGTGTTACCAATTTTATGTAAACCACTGAGTTTTATATTACTGTGTTTGTCCAGTTTCTGGCTGAACTCTGAGTAGGAGAGTTGTAAAGTCTCCATTTACATCTATCTATCTGTTTACATACAAACATATGGATGCTATACATGTAGGACATTTTCCTACACACAGATGTTATTACTTCTCATTTTTATCTTTATTGCCTCTAAAGACCTTAGCTCAAAACATGTCATATTCTGTGGCACTGGGAGTTAGAACTCCAACACATTTTGAGGGGGACACAATTCCACAGCAGTCATATTCCAACCCTTGATATATCTCATTGTGCCCATTTCCCTCTAGTTTGTCACATGAGAAGATGATAAACAATCTTCTCATCTTAGTTTTGGTCATCTGTTGGGAGCCATTGAAGCTGGAATTTGAACACACTTGCATGGTGGTGGCATGTCTGGAGTATGGCTGGCCTGAGAACAAAGAGATGCCTCAAAGGGCAGGATAAGGCTATGACTGAGGTCACTTGGTTCCAACTCCAATTAACTAAATAAAGACTGTAGCTGCAGACATTTCACTATAGGAATGAAATGCAACCTGGAGACTCTCCTGAGATGCTTCTCCTAAATTAACATAATATGTTACTTGGAAAAGTCCTTGAACCATTCCCAAGATCCTGCTTGGTTTCCTGTGGTTTTCCACTGTAATACCTTCCTTGTTTGAAAACTAAATAAATACGGGCTGCCCAGAACCATCCCTTGTCATAGCCCCCGAGTCTTGAACTTTGCAAGTGAGTTTTGATCCTCCTGGAGTCCTAAAATTGTACTACTTTTCTCACTTGTTTAAGCCTTCATTGTATTCTCTTTTGGGACATTAGGGGTCCTGGCTGGGTCCCCAATAAGCATCTCTGCCTTGATGGATGTATTAACTATTTCCTGGCTTGCCTTGGGCCAGGAAACTCTGGACATGGCTTTTAAGACAGCTTGCTTTGCCAGTCCAGACAATTTCCATGGTTTAGATCTGAAAGGTAACTTCCACCCCATGGCTGATTGTGGAAGGCAGAGGATACCTTCTGAACAATACCTAGAAGTGGGAGGGAGTTAGAAACTGCTTGGATCTTAAGAGCTTGTGCCAATGGATTTTTCCCACTAATGTGTTCATAATGTGATGTGCTATTAGGAGGTAATGGGAATTTAGAATGTGGGCACAGTTGAAAGGAGTGCCTTTGGTGGCATGCTCTTAGGGATTATATCTCATTTCTCATTCCTGCTTGTCTCTCTTTCCTTTGCTCCAGCACATGCTGCCTTGGCATGATAGCTTTTTCTCACCAATTGAACATAGACTGTAACAAAGAGCCAAAATAAATCTTCCACACTTTAAAAAGTCAATTTTCTGAGATATTTTTGTCACAGCTAGGGAACACTAGCTAAGACATTTGTTACCCCTGTAGTGAGGCTAGCTTCCTACCTGGAGCTCCATAAGAGTCACCTAGTTAAGATTTTCCCCAGCACATTCTCACAGTGTTTTATGAACCCCACATGAGCTTGCAACTTCCCCACTTTGATGCGTATAATTACTCTTTCTTACAGATGGAACTGAAATAGCAAATTATTCCTGCAGTTGGAGGTGAGGTGAGATGCAATCTATTGAATACAGGAGAAAAAAGCTGGATTCTACTATCCAGGCAATTCCAGGAAATGTCATGTAGTGGGAGATGAATACCTTTTCTTACTTACCCAGTGCTGACAGTAGTCAACTGAGGGTAGAACAACACCCCTCCCCTTGGAAAGGGTCTTGTACCCTGAAATTCATTTACTTTTTAAAAAAAGTAATTATATGTGCTTTCTGATTTTTAAATTACATTCCCCAAACCCCTAGTATTCAAGAATATATATGAAACATTTACTCTAAAAGAACAAAACCCACAGCAAGCAGGAATTGGTCCTTGTGCTCTTTGTTTCTTTTTTAAAAGCTGAGAATAACTGCTGAAGGGGGCAGGTGGAACTGTGCAGAATGTAGCTGTGCCCTAGAGGGAAGAGTATGGGGTTTCCAAAGCTGGTCTCTATTTTCAGAAGGGAACAAAATATTCACCAAAAGCATGTATCATCTGGCTGCTTCTTTGCAACATCCTGGATGAATCAGACCTGTTCCAGCATTTCTGCTAAATGCCATTTCAGAAGAAGTAAAATGTGCTTCTCTGTACAATTGAGACGACCTTAGTAACATTTAATTTTTTTAATAAGTAAGAAAAGTTGATTGTCTTCCTTCCCACATGAGCGGGTCAAAAGATGGAAAATTTTCATCATTTCACAAGGGATATGCATGTCCAAGAATGGGACATAGATTCAGAATATGGGAGTTGAGTAGTCAAAGAGAAGTAAGAACAAAGCAGAGATACAATGTGAAGAGGAAGAAGCACCCAGACTTTGGAAAGGATGAAGCTGAGTGCTTTGCTAATTCAGTGCTGACTACATGGTGGAGGACCAGAGATAAGAGAACCTGTAGCATCTCTGCTTCTGCTATGAGGATCCAGTAAAGTCCCAGAGATGGGCCTGGAGCATCCATTTGTGGAGGGAACAAAGTGGCCATCATTTCACTCATAAGTCATCTTATTAAGGAAAAGACAACTACTTAGCCATAAAAGAGGACAGGTTTGAGTCATTCGTAGGACAATAGCTGTACTTTGAGACTATACCTTAAGTAAAACAAATCAGATCCAGAAGGTTAAATATTGCATGATTTCTCTTATATGAACAATTCAAAATATAAATAATTTAAAGAGTGAAATAAAGATATGGGGGAAACAAGAAGAAGGTAGAGATAAGAAGGGACCAGGGAGTGGGGGAGAGGAGAGGAGTGTGAGGGGAAGAGGAGCTAAGAAAGATCAACATGCAATACATGTACTGAAGCTCCAAGATGAATATGATTATGTATTATAAATACATATCATATATATATATATATATGGAAAGTAAAAAGTAACAATAAAATTATTTTTCTACAAGGCAAAGAGACAAAGATAAAGAACTTCACTACCTCAAAACATCATCGAAGAAGTTCTTCCTCCTGATTATAATAATCTAGGTTCAGTGCTGTTCCTCTTCTAGCACAAGAGACATGACTGGAATTTCTTTAGCATCTCGACTTGATTTTACCATGTGTCTCTTCATCCCTCACTTTATTTTATCCTACCCTTGGCTGTGGACTTCACTGCCCATTTATGGTTAAGCCCTCAATAAATTCCTTCAGATTTGAGATGGTTTATTTTCAAACTTGGCATCCATGTTAACTAACTTTGCGTCACTGTGACAATTACTTGAGATAAATCAACTTGTTTAAGGAAAAATGGTTAATTTTGGTGCATGATTTCAGAACTTTCAAGCTATGATCAATTGGTCTTGTTGGTCAATGGTGGCATAGCTTATCATGATGGGAGCTCATGGTAGAGGTTGGTGCCCATCTCAAGGTAAGGAAGTGAAGACAGAGTGGAAAGGAGTGGTAGAGACCATAAATAAGTGGCTCTGAGCAGGATTTAAAATTAACCAGTTGGCTTTGTGTATTTACTTGTGAGTCTGTCCAAGGCCTACCACTCTGTCTGGAGACAGCAGACTCATAGTAAGTGAAACTATATGAGTCACTGGTCCTGGCTCAGGCCTGTAGTGGTCTGTGATGCCCTGAGGCCTCAAAGGACAGGATAAGGTCACAGTTGAGGATGCCTGACTCCCACCACAATAACTAAATAAAGACTGTAACTGCAGGCATTGCACTCCTGTAGTGAAAGGCAACCTGGAGACTTTCTCCTAGGATACTTCTCCTGAATTAATATAAGATAGTTCTCCTAAATTAACAGTCTGTTACTTGGAGAAGTCCTTGAACTACTCTCAAGGTCCTGCTCAGTTTCCAATGGTTTTCAACTCTCACCTTCTCCATTATTTGAAAACCAAATAAAAACAGGCCACCTAGAGAAGTTCTTTGTCTAAGCCTCCAGAGAATCTCAAATTCTGTCAGAGGGTTTTGATCTTCCTGGAGCTCCAAAATCATATCACTCATCTCTTTTATTTAAGCTTTTGCAGCTCACTCCTCTGGGAGGTTGCAGGCCTGATCAGTCTGTGATAAAGGACATGGGATCTCATAGGGCTTTGAAGGGCTCTCCTCCAGTGTGACCTCACTTCCTTACACTCTGCCTCTTTGAATCTCCTAAAGATTCCAGAACTTCCCCATAGTACAATGGGCTGTGGATCAGGCCTTTAACGCATGGGTCTATGGCCAGCATTTTACATTCAAAATATAGCCATGTCCATCTGGGGTAGGATTTCTCTCTACCATGTTGACTGTAGCTTTCAACAACTCTGAGGGCTACACTGCTGCTGTATCTCAAGATCTTTCTATGTGTAGCCTGATGAGCAGCCTCTGCTCACCCCTCCCCTAATCCAGCCAGTTTGTCTTCTCTGGTTTTGGAATGGTGATAAGGCTGAGTGGAGAGACAGGAAGGTCCTGGGTCCTTCATTTTTTACCGAGCTACTGGTTATACTTTCAAATTGATTTTTGAGCATGATGATAAATTTGCTTATTTATTAAAACCATTTAAATAGGACCCATCCATTGTACGTGTGCTGCCCAAACCACCCTGGTTCACAAGGAGGAGGGTGACCATGCAACTGCCTAAGTTTTGGTTTACTGGGTCTTGCAGCCTTCTTACACCATTCCACGTGGACTGTCCTTGTGACCTGTTTGGTAAAGTAGTGGGCACAGGAGAGAGCAATCACGTACCTCCACAAGCACCTGCATGTATTTCGTAGTCCCTTCCAAACCACCTTGTAATGTCCGACTAGAACTGAAAAAAATCTATCTTTTCCTTGATTCTGGCTGCCCAATCACCTTGGAGATGCTCGTTGTAGATATTTTAAGTTGAAGAGAAGACTTCTTGATTGTTTCTCACAGGTTTCTGTGGAATGAGAGTAGCCCTCTCTTTATTCTCGCCCTTAACCCTTAGCCTCAGATGCCAGGGATTTGTTTAGGGATTTGTTTTACTCTGCTCTTCCTTAGCAGTTGCCATACTTGCTCATTTCTTGGGCTCCCTTTACCTCCATGCCAGTGAGAAACAGACTCTCCAGCTCCTCGTCTCTTCAATGTTTCTGAAGACAAGCATGATGTTCTATTTGTTTGAAGGCAGATTGTTATGGGGAAACACGCAGGACAACACAAATAACACCACAAGTTGATGTTGCACTGTTGACACAGTTCTGGCAGTAGAGTACCTGGGTCTGCAGTTCATGTCTCGAGAGCAGAGGCCACATGGGACCATTGTGATGATGTTGGGCTTCTCCTGCCTTCTGGGAAATGTAACTTAAGCCTAAGCTTCCAGTATCCTATTAAAGGAAACAATCAAGGATGGATAGAAATGACTTTGTTGCTTTTTAAAGGGGAATAAAATTGGCATCTTGATTGCCTGCCCATATTTGATAGCCCACAGTTCAGTAGGCCTATTTGCTATAGAATTTTTAGCTATTGTATTTTTCCATTGGATACTATTTTGGGCAAGATGTTCATTTTGTGTGCATAATACCAACAAAATGAAACAAAGAAACAAACATCAAATGAAATGACAATGTATTAACTGTTGTGGCTGCTTTTGTTACAAAGAAATTGTCTTTGGTTCTTGTTAAAATGTTAAGGAAGGCTTTATCCAAGACTACTACAACAGAGACCAAGCTTAACTCTGAATACAGAGATAAGTGGGATTTAGTCCCAGGGAGCAGGGTAGAAGTTAGTCGATGGAAAATTTTTAAGAAGTGAGATAGTAAGGATTGGAGAATTCCTGCTGATCTAACAAAATGGTATTCTTGTTAAAGGCATATTAAGGACTAATACATCAAAGGTGGAGAATAATAAACATGATCAAATATCAAGGATGATCAGATATCAATGGGGCAGAATATTTGTGAACCTAACTTAGCAGAATTCTGCCTAAGAGTGGGCAAGACATACCAGACAGGGGAGGATCAATGTAGCGTCCAAGGCTAGGGCCTCATCAGCACAAGGGCTCAGAGGAATCAAACTAAAGTCTGCTCAAGGAGAGTCTTCATCGGGCTCCCCTCTTGTTTAAGGAAAAAAGGAACATTTTTCTTTCTTCTGAACAATCCAAATTCATTTCTTTTGGGGGATACCTTTTATTCATTAAGGATAAGCTAAATCCTCTGTTGGGACTTGGTAGTGCAGGATATTTTCTATGTAAAACAAACCATCAGCCGTGGAATGACGGGGACTTTTTCAGTGAGATTGTCCAGTCATGGTTAATTCCTGGAGCAAATTTTGGAAGCCTCAATCCAATGCACCTCCTGAGCAGCACACAATAGTACACAGCAGCACACAGCAGTAACTCTAGGCATGAAGGTCACCCAGGCACCATCCATTGGTGTGGACCTCTTGAAGTTCATGTCACATGGTCAATATTCACTTCACAGAGCTTCTTCAGGCATAGGGGGAAGGTCACCTAGAATATATGCTAGAATCCAAATTAGAACAAGGGCAGTCATATTTTAGCTCTTGGAAATTGTAAGCTAGAAAAATGGGAAAAAACCTAAAGTCACAAATTTGGAAAGCTGTGGCCAGAGGTTGGAGGAATTTTAAAATTGAGAATTTATTTATGGAAAACCTATAAAATGTGCAAAATGACTGGCAGGACCTACTCCAACTTCCACGTAGACAAGAAAATGTCAGAACCAATGACAGTGTCAGAATCTGATAATCCATAACATTGTGCTATAATTTTCCATTAAAATATATCCCTTCCTCCATAACCAAAGTAAGAATACCCTTGTTAATACAGTGAGTTTGATCTCATTATTTGTAGCCTAATTGTCTTCATAAGGCAGTGAGAGTAGTCATTGACAATATAAATTTTTTCTTTGATATAATTTTCATAAAGAATTTCAGCTTAGACTTTTAAAGTCTCCTTGGAGTAAGAAAAACAAGCTAATGACTCACCCCTGGGCTTACTTTGAAGTACATATAGAATTAAGTGTATTCTTTTTCAGGTCCACAAAATAACCTAAGTTTCCTGAACCTTCCAGGAAATGACTTTCATTGTCACCTACAAAACTAGGAACTTTGTGAACCTATTTTCCAAGGAAGAATTTGCCACCCCTGCTCCATTAAGTCAACCTTAAATCCTTAAATTTATCTCATAATATCTGATTCTATGCACATTATTTCCCAATATGTTGTCCAAAGACTTGCCTATAATACATGTTTCTAATTATTTTGTTACAAAGAGGGTAGATGCTTATGGAACTTCTGTAAATAATTATACTGCAATGAAAATGAGAATATTCAATGAGTATTTGAATTTTGGAATGATCTGACAAAGAGTAAAACATTAGTGTTTCATCTATTTTTTTAAAGTAAGGGGGAGCTAAAGATGGTGAATTGATAAGCAGTAGAATACAGAGGCTCCTTGAGACAGATAACTCAGATGTCAGAGGAAAATATCATGGAGAGATTCAGGCAGAGGGACATGGATTCTCCCAAACCAGGAAGACACTAAAGGAAAAAGAGCTAGTCAAATACGCAGTCCTTGGGCTACCATTGGAGCAGCTAAGGTTAGCGGCCATGGTGCTCTCCTTGGAGCATTCAAACTCATGCTGCTGCAACTTGCTGGAGCCATCTGAACTCCTACCACTGCAACTTGCTGGAGCTGCAGTTGTGCTGAAGTTGGAGGTTGACAAGCCCAACTGAGAACAGAGCCAGAAAGGGACCTGCACTGACCCTCAGTGAGTGCTGGGAATAAGACCCTTCCACAGGAAAGGGGTGACCAACTGGACAACATGTTTGAATCAGGCAGGATGGGCAGGAACAAGGAACAGCAGTGACTTCAGTCCATTGTTCCCTTCCCAGACCAGATCGGTGGTATCTGCTTGACCTGGGTCACACTCCTTGCCAAGACCCAGTAAGTCATCCCAAACCAGTTCCGTATATGTGGCACACACTAATGCAATGAAGGTTGATTGACGTCAAGGGGAGGTTGATTGACCTCAAGGGGAGAGGCCAGCATATGCTGCCCCTGTTTGTACCTCAGTGACCAACATCAAACTGGAGAAGGCAGAAATCCCCAGCTAGCATGCTTCAGAACAACTAAAACCAACAAGGAAAAAGGGTGGGACCTCCTCTATACACCTGTATAGAAAAAACAGAAAACATGACAAGAGAAAGAAATCCAAAAATCTCCCAGGCCCCAGCCCTGAGAACATTGATCCAGGAGAGATAAATACAAAAGTGACCGAGGGCAGCAAACATGTAAACAGACACAGCGTCAATGGACATAAAGAGATATCTTTGGGATCTCATAGATGAGCTCAAAAGTGAAATATTTAATCAAGTAAAGCAAGATATAAGTAGATTAATAAAAGAAACACTAAGCACCTCTCAAGAAGACACAGATGAAAGAATGGAGGAACACAAAAAAAGGAGAGAAACATTCAATGAAGAATATAAAGAAACCTAGAATACATGAAGTAGATTCAAAGACATTACCAGGAAATTAAAAACTCCATTGAAATTTGGCAAAACTGCTTGAAAGAAACTAAGGATAGACTATCAAAACTTGAAGACAGGTTTACAATGTGTAATCAAGAAAGGAAAGATTTCTTAAAAACAACAAGGAAACAGGCAGTAACAGTACAAAGGTTATGAGATGACAAGAGGATTTATAATGTGAATGAAGAATCAGGGGTAAAAACAAAGGAAATACAAAGGTTATTTCCAGAAATAATTAAGGAAATCTTCTCAAGCGTAGGAAAAGGAAGTGATATTCAGATGTATGAGGCATACAGAATTCCAGCCACTACAGCCAAAATAGAGCCACATCCAGACATATAATAATCAAAATCTTAGAAATACAATATAAGAACAGAATATTAAAAGCCATCAGAGAAAAGAAACAGATTGCCTATAAAGAAGAACCCATCAAAATCATGGCAGGCTTCTCGACACAGACCATCAAATCAAAAAGAGCTTGAAGCATTCCAAACCTGGAAAGAAAATAACCTCCAGCCCAAATTGATGTACCCTAAAAAACAGTCTCTAGAAATTAATGGAGAATCAAGATGCTTCCAAGACAAAGAGGAACTGGGGGAATTCACGCCCACTGATCCAACTCTACAGAGAATACTGAAGGGCATTATAGAGAGAGAAAAAATATCCCAGGATTTCAGGAACAGTGGCAGAGAGGCCTCAATAAATGGGGCAGACAGTGGAATGAAGGAGAAAACCAGACAACTAATGGCAGAAAAATAGCATAGCAGAGATGAGGCAGAGAAGGTTGGCTATAATCTCTAATATAGATAGCCTTGACACACTAAAAAAAAGAAAGAAAGAAAGAAACACAGGCAGAGTAGATCAGGAGGTAGGGTCCACCAAGATGCTCTGTATAGGAAATATAATTAACTTGAAAAAGGGTTTATAGACCAAAAATCAAATATGAGAAAACAACGGTCTCTGTGACAGGGAACCAGAGAGTAATAGCGGCAACTAGCCCAGCACCCACAGATAGGGTGGAAAGACAGGCTTTTGTAGGTCAAGGAATACAACTTGAGATCAAGTCCATGAGGGAGAAGGTTCAGAACCACTTACGTAAATCGCAGGTTGCTCCCTCAATATAAAAATTGAGGGAGTTGGTGGAACCCAAAATGCACAGTGCTCCCTGTGGGAGTGAAAGGAGAGGAATAGTCTAAACAAAAAAGGCAGAGGGTGTTGTTAATAGTGTTTCAGGATTTAAAACCCACATTAATCACACTACTCTTTTTAGATAGCTTATGTTCTGTTCCAGTTTGTCTACTTGCACTAGATCTGAGGGCACAGACAGCTATCCCAAAATAACAGGATATAGTACAGTAATCATCTTTAATTTCCTATTAACTTTATCTAGAGCCCTGTATAACTTATACTGTTTTACCATGACTGATCTTAGTTGAATCTGGTTTGTTAGATTGCTGTTTGGTATTGACAGTTTGTCAATACCAAACTGATAGTATCAAGTCTGAGTGTATAGGAAGCTACACTGAAGATGACAAGGTTCACTAAGACATCCATTCTGGATTGATTATTACTTGCATTTGAAGTTTTACACTGTCAACAATGTTTTGTTTTTATTAATATTTTTATGTACTGCTATATTCAATTATACTGTGCCTGAAGATATAGACAATTCTATTGAAGACAACACAGTAACCATTTTAGATCACCTTATACTGTGGTTTTATATGACTTTTTCATTTCATGTTTTTATAGGAATATGTTTTGTCTTGTTTATCCCTCTAATACGGAATGGATAGAAATACATGTAGAGACTCATGCATGCATAGAACCTATAAACAACTTATGAGAACTGATCATATAATGCGTGATGAAATGAACAACTACTTGGAAGAAAAAGAGACACTATAGTACCCAGTGCTGTTCCCGTAGCATCATGATGTGAAATCCAGCAGTACTATTATTCTTTGTTCAGAGTGATTTTAGCCCATTTTGTTTTATTTAATCTTAACATCATGAAGGTATGCACACCTATTTTGAAGGGAATGAGACACACAATGACAGCCATTGTTGACTTCCCTGTTGTCTGATCTTGAAGACCTAGAACCACTTCCTCATCCTGTTCAGATCAGTTTTATACTATACTGTTTCATGTGAATTCTCTGTATGTGAAGATATGTTCAACTATTTGGAAGCAAACAAACAATATGATAGATAGTGAAGATCTCTGATTGTCTTGCTTTGTAATCTGTATCTTTTACATTGCTTTCTTATGTTCTGTTCTGTTGTATTCAATTTTACTGTCTTTAAAATAAAAATAAAAAGAATGTATGATCTATTGCATTGTTCTGAGCTTTAGGTAGCTTGAAGAGAGAGGGAATGGATTTCATTATCTCAAAAATTTAGGGAACTTATGATGTTTTGGACAAAAATTATTAAAAATCATAATCATTGTTTAGGAATTCTTTCAGTCCGATGTAATTAATTTTTTGGCTTAATCTAGAGTCAACAGTATTGTGAACTCATCAGCTTCTCAATTAGAGTCCTGAAAATCTTCACTCAGGTCAGATGGATTATATCAAAATTACTCAAACAATGCCATCAAATCCCAGAACCCAGAGTGTCAGGCATAATCCTGTCCATGGATCTCCAAAGCAGATTTGTTCTGAAAATGAAGCACTTTGGCCTTTAGCTGATTGAAAATGCTTTTGGAAAAGAATTGAGTAAAATAAAAGCTACCTGTGAATAACAAAAGACTTAAAATGGCATGGTTAAAGTCTGTTGACAAGGAAACATGGTTGTTTCTGTGATGCAATGTTTTAAAATAATAGCTGGATACCTGAGAGATAACATTGTATTGTTGTTCTACCACATGAGGTAAAAGAGTAACAGGACACTTCAGAGAGTGAGAATGTGACTTCCTTCTAGAAACTTTAAAAACTTTAAAAATCTTACATTATTATTTGCCTACACTAAAATAACATAGGAAAATTTAGACTATCTTTTATTTGACAATATCTTTCAGGCAATTGACTATGTAAAGTAAACCAAATTATTTTTTAACATTCAGCTCTTTATACAAATTTTAATTTAATTTTAATTTTTAATTTTAATTTTATTTTTTAACATTCAGCTCTTTATACAAATTTTAATTTTTAATTTTAAAAATGTTTCCTGGGGCCTTCTGGAAATCTTAGTCAATTTAACACCCAGAGACCCTACACAGTGATAGTCCACTTGCCTTGTATACATGAGGCCCTGGGTTTGATACTGGGACCTTGGGGGGAAATGTCACTTGGTAATCAAAAAGGTTTCATTTTGGATTTTATTTTGGGAAGTCAAAGTTGTCAAAAATGTCAAGAAGTTTGAATTCCTAACTAAATAGGATCCTAGGTCACTATGAGTAATAGTTATTTATGTAACCAAAGATACACTGAAATTATTAAAAGTAACAATAGTTCTTAAAAAAGCTTTAGTTTGCTTAAAATTGAGAAGACTCACTTCTCTTAAATAATCAACATGAAGCACAATAAAATAATAAAGCAGAATTTTTGTTCTTAAGGTGGATTAATCTAAAGGTAAAGAAAAACTTCACACAGTCTGTTATTAAGAGCAGATCGATACTTCAAGAATACTTTTTGTCCTTTTAAAAAGAGAAACTCAAAATCTACTTTTGTGTCAGTATTGATTCTCGAGCCCATCTTAAAAAAAAAAACTTTAAAAACAGATTCATTTAGTCTTAGTTAGCATTGACCACCTGAGATAAGATTTCCTGCAAACTTCCCACAACTTCCTAGCTCCTCTAAACATGCGAGTTTCCATAGATATTTTAGGAATAGTCTTTAGGCAGACATTAAACAACAGAATTGTGGTTGAAAAGCCCATTCATAAAACTTTTGTTCCACTTATGTCAAGCTAATTAATGTACATCATGACTCAGAAGACATTGCTGTTTTACTAAACCAACATGAAGCCAGTCTTATCAAGGATTTACCCAAGTCATATGAACTCGAAAAGAATTTGGGATAACTTTTACATACTTGAGAGTTTTAGAGTGTTTAATTTATGTAAGTGCTTGTTTAGCTTTAGTCTAATATGACTGGTCTTTATAAAAAGGGGAAGATGGTGTAAAGACACAGTGAGGACAGCCAGGTGACTACAGTGATGGAGCAAAGTGTCCAGGAATGATGGCGGGAAAATCAGAAATGATCCATCTCACAGAGGCCAAGGGAAAAAAACAAAAGGAATAAAGGGTGGTTAAAAGCCACAGAGAGAAATTTCTATAGGAGAGTGAAAAAGAGCCAGAGAAAGAAGTAACTTGGGATCTGAAACTACGAAGTTGTTGGGGATCTGTGCAGGAATAATTCTGGAGAAATTTTGGGAACCTGGATTTCCTGAGAAATGTATGCAAGGTCAGTTCTCTTTTTGAGTTACACTGGGTCATTCACCATCTCCCTCTCCTACAGCAAAATATTATATTTGTTTGTGAGGCCCAAAACTGATTTTTTTCTTGCTTCTGAGCTTTCCTCTTTAATTAAGAATATGAAAATACAGCATTTCTTACAAAGAAAAGACAAAGGTGTTTTATAGCAGCTTGGGGAATACAACTATTTATTAAAAATAATAATGCAAAATAGAAAATAAATGTAATGAAATTACTCAACAAAATAAAGTTCTCAAATAGACATAAGAAGCAAATATTTTAACATTTTTTGAGAGAGATTTTTTATTGTTTTTAGTTTTTGCTAGTATGTGTTTGTGACACATTATTAAATTTCTCTTGGGGAGTTATTACACGCATATTTAATTGTGTTCATTTTTACTCCTCGTCCACAAATGACAGGTGTTTTAAAATCTGCCCATCAATTACTTTCCCTTTTCTTTTACTAACAGCAACTCTGTCCTCTGAAAATCTTTCACCATTCCATTACGTATGGTTGTAATAGGGTGGCCAATTATAGAACCCCACTTCTGGTCAAAAAGTGGGCCTGAGGCCCAGATCTCACTGATTGTAGAGTTCCTTCCTTTTGGCTTCAGTGGCTGCCCCAGTAAATGGGCACATGACCAAAATCATTCCCCTCAGTCACCTCCCCTTAGATTTTCTATAACATATAAAAAGGAATACTCATAATCAAAGGAATGCAAAATAAAGTACTGATAGTGATATACTCTTTCTCTTGTATTTGTTTAGAAGATTGTAAAATTAACCATAACAATACCCAATGTTACTAAGATACCAGTGTGGGGAATCCAACATAATGGCAGAGGAACAAATTGTCTCAACCTTTCTGGGTGAAATTTTATAGTACAGCAAAATAGCCCCAAAATATGTTTTAACATTGATCCACACTTCCTTTTCTAGATTATTCTTCTCAGGAAGTAACAAACAACATACAAATCTTTCTTTATAGGTCTATGTATTTGAGCATTATTCATGTCATCACAAAAATTAAACGAGATGAATAATACAGAACTGGGTAAGTTATAAAGTCATTAAAACAATGATTTAGGAAACATTTATAGAGGAAAGTATTTGGAATATAGTAATTTGGAATAAAACGGTATCTAAACAATTTTTTTCAAAACAATTTCTATAGAGGCAATCAATTAAAAATGTTTCAGGTACCTAAAAGAAATCAACACAAAATAATTAAGAGTAGTTAATCTGACACAGAGAACAAAGGGTGTTTTAAGGTTCTGTTCACTTTGCTTCTTTGATTTCTCTTTTTCTTTTCCAAATATAAGCATACTTCAGTTATATAGTTAAAATGAATAAGTATGGAATATATGTAAGAATTATATGTGTTCAAGGTTTGAAAGAGAAATACGTTGATTCACTAATGTTTGATTTAAAAGTGAGCCGACTCTTCTTATTTGTTTTACTAATAAAGAAATTCATAGAGATGATGAAATTGAATGATTTTTTTGAATTGTAGTTTTTTATTTTTGCTATGCTGAGGATGGTACCAGAGTCTTGTGCATGCTAAGTAAGCACTGTGCCACTGAGCTACACTCCCATCCTCCCATGAGAGAATTGTTAAGTAGTGTGGTCTATGTCATCTCCTCTTAGCAAAGAGAGCTTCAAAGTGGAGAGCAAGAAAATGATAGAGTAATTACATAAATCTTGGATTGGTTAATATGCAATTAGGTTTGCCACATAATATATAGGAGCTTGATGCATTTCCAACTGGCCACTTTATCTTCTGGAAATGATTGGTAGATTATAACTCCATTAATATGATCTTACCTTTAGATCACTATAATCAAATGCAAGAGACACTGTTATATGCTCTTCTTTCAGCTGCTTATTGAAAAAGTCCACCCTACTTCTTTCATGCCCAGAGGCATAACTTTGCTGTGATTTGAGAGATAAATATATTGGATCCTAATAAAGAGTGATTTTTTTCACTCTACATATAAGACAAACCACTCTATTTTTTGTGGGTTGAAATATGAGTTGCAAATACTAGCATCTGCCAAATGATGAATCGCCTCTCCTCTTTGAGTTAAACTGTGGAATAATACTCTTTAAACAAATAGAAATGATAAATTCTAGGATAATAGGAAACAGAGATCAAAAGGATTATTTTGTTCTTTTTGCTATAAATTGTAGTGCCATGTAATATCCACATATTATTTGTACATTGATCCTCTCCCTAGGCTGAAGATGAGAGTCATCAGTGCCCTGAATGGTCCACGCACCAGGCTGTGGTTAGGGCAGGGAGAGCAGAGGTGGTGTGCATTATCTGCAAAAGCTAACCCAAACATGACCACCTGCCCTTGGGGGGCTGGCAATGTATTAGGAGTGTGTTCTTGATACTCCATGGGCTAGCAGCAACACACATGTATTACTCTCTTCCCCAGGCTGACATACACCTCTACGCCATACTCCACCATCAACTGGAGGAAAAGACACCAAAGCCATAGCTAAACCATGAGCCCAGGGCTGTGGGCTGTGTCACCAGGGCTGTGTCATCTTTGAGGGACCACTTGTGTCTAACGTGTGCAAAAGCAGTAAATGGGTTAATCTTTTATTTTTAAATTCAGCCAAAATTTACACATAGTGAAATGCACATGTAGTATGAGTTCAGTTAAATGAACTTTGTCATTGTATTTATCAGTCTCATGAACACTTGAGATAATAGAACAGTACTATCACTTCAGTGAATTTCTTTATGCTTTCCTTCCAATTCAAGGGCAAATCCTGCCACAGTTCCATCACTGTAGATTAGCTTTGCCAATTCTTGAACTTCATCTACGGTCGTCCCTTGGACTGAGTGACTCCAGGAACCCCTGTGGATACCATAACTCTTAGATGCTCGAGTCCCTTATATATATATAAAGTGATACAGTATTTGCATATAACATACGCACACCTTCCTGTGTATTTTGCATCTCCCCTAGATTACTTATAACACCTTATGCAAAGAATATGCTTTGTAAGTAAGTGTTATACTGCATTGCTTTGGAATAATAATAACCTTGATGTGTGTTCAATATAGATGTAATTTTTTCATTGAGGTCAGTAAATACATAAGTGTGTAAGTCTTGGATAACAAGGGTTGGCTATACATCATACAGAATATAATCTAATATGTCAATCTTATTTTTCAATGTAATGTTAATGTTTATCTTTGTAGTTTATAGGCACAAGTGTTATTTTTTATTGCTGAATAATGTGTGAAAACCACAATTTTTATGACAATTTTTCATGTTAAAAATAACATGAACACTTGTGTTTCGATCTTGGAAAGCAGTAGAGTTTCCAGGGACAGAGTTTATTTATTTATTTATTTTTTTCTGTCACAAAAAGTCTGTGTCATTCTAAGTTTTTATTATTATGAAATAGTCTGTTATGAATATTTTATAGACATTGAGTGGTCTTACACTTTTATTTGTGGCAGACAGAAAGGAGATTGCTGAGGGGTCCTGGAATATAGAAATGCTAATTTTATTTAAAAATGCTAGTTATCGAAGTTGGATATATCCTCACCAAAAGAAGTAGTTGCTTCACATTTTAACAATATTTAATGTTGCCAATCTTTACAATTTTAGTTATCCCAATGGTGTCTTATTATGGCTTTAAAACATTACTTTTCCATGAACAACTCATTATTCACAGTCTTTTTTTGCAAAATGTTCAAGTTTTACCCATTATCATTGGGTTGTTTTTATGATTAAGTTCAAAATCATAAGGTAAAATAGTAATAATGAGATCTTGGCAAGGGAATAACATACAATTTTATTCCATTAGAGTGAATAATTAGAATGAATAATTAAATTAGTTATTTACACTAAATAACTACAGAATTCCTATATGGGTTTCCTGATCCATGGAGTGAAGGTTAATGTGAAAGGGAGAAAGAAAAGAAGGCCCTTGGAATTTCCATTCTTTCCAGGACAGTAAAACAAGAGTAATATCAAAGCTCTCGGAAATAACAGAGATTGCTGCCATTATACAAAATTCAAATGGTGCAAGATGATGGTTCTTGTACATCCACTGAATTAATTCCTAAGGCCTTCAGAGGAAGTGGAAGGATATCACAGAATGCCTGTTACTTATCATAAAAACGAAGTAGAAGCTCTAATTACAGCCACTGGTACAGATATAGTCGCTTTCCTAGAGCAAATGCAGTTACCTGATACGCAGTTGTTGATCTACAACTTTTTCCTCCTGTTCTTTTTAATAAAGATAATTAAGCTGGTGGCTTTTACATGGGCATGGGCCGCACTACACCCTTGCAGACTTCCCTGGGACCTGTCACAGACATATCACTCTAGAGACACTGGATTGTCCTGATGTACCTATTATGACTTAGATTTAAGATGCACCCTTAAATTATCCTGTGTGTGAATGGCGACTGGATCATGGGGGTGCTGTGCTCATCAGTGGATTCATTCACTGATGAAGTCAGTAGCTGAATACGCTGTTAGGAGCTGGATCCAGGTTGACAGTTGGTTGCTGGGGATGGTCTGGTAAGGTGTTCCTGGGTCTTCACTTTTCTCTCTATTTCTTGACTGTTATGGGATGAGCAGCTTCCCTCCACCATGCTCTCACAGTGTTCTGTTTCTGCTGTTGAGCCAGCCAACCATGGCCTCAAACTATGAACTAAAATAGGATCTTTCTTTCAGTTGTGGGCATTGGGTATTGGGTATCAGCAACAGGAAAGCAGTTAAGTAATGCAGAAAATCATGTAGCATTAGCCCCTTGTGAGCAAGACAAAGTTAGTGGGGTTTTAAATGAGTTAGTGCCATCATTTTCAAAGTGTATCTTCCCTAGTAGCACTAATGTCACCTGGAAACTTGTCACAAGTACAGATGGTAAGACTGCAGCATGCAAACACACACACACACACACACACACACACACACACACACACACACACACTTCAATTATAAGAGAGATTAAGCCCTCAGGAAGCATTCGGTCCATTGGGAGGATGTGGAGCGTGCAGCCATTAAGGTTAATTTCTAGATCACTAACATGTGGAGCCTATTGTGTATCTACCTAGAAAGTGTCTGGAACACATCTTACCCATGCAAGCACTTATTGAGCATATTTGATTTCTATGGGTATTTTTTTTGTTTTGTTTTAATTTTCCTTTGAAGAACATATCTGCATGCATTGTTCTTTGTCCTTCATTTTAGGGAATAAACAGCTAAATCTGGTTCAAAAGCATTTTACTTCTTAGTTTTAGCATGTAGGCAAGGAATTTAAGAATCTAAGCTTGTGACATTTTGAGCTAATGTACTAGTCTTATATATTGTATTGGTCAACTTTTTCCTATTAGTGGGGAAAAAATACCCAACACTCACAGTTTAAAGAAGGAAATGGTTTACTTGGTTCATCATTTCAGAAGATTCAACCTATGGCTCCAAAGCAGAAAAACCATGGTGCAAGGGCTTGGTAGAGGAAAAATGCTCACCTCACAGCAATTAGAGCACAGCAGAAGAACTCCAGCTAGGGATATACCTTCCAAAGGTGGCTTCCAGTAATCCACTTCTAGCTGGGTCCCACTTCCCAACAGCGCATTCAGTTACAAACACAATGGTGATATAAACACTTAGGTGTCTAGCTCCCAGTGAACCATGGCCATTCCTGGAATCTCTTAAGTCCAGCTGACAACTAAGCTTTACCATTACAAGCAGAAGTGCGGAAGTACCACATCTCGACTTATTCTGTACCTTTTCTTTGGCCAGCATCATCATGTACTCCCTCTGCGTACTACCAGAATGATCGAGCTAAACAGAGGAGGCACAGAGAGGGTCAGTAATGGGAAAAAACTCAGGAATTATTTATGAGTAGGGACCCAGGAAAGCAGTAGCGTGTTTGTTGTTATAACCCAGACAGTGGCCAGCAGGGAACAAGTGGTGCTCTCTGTCTTCTGTGTTAAAGTGTGACCACACGACTGCTTTCAGAATCAGACTACAAATGTACATCTGACAGTGACCTTGCTCTCAGGAAAGGAAACAGTGCTTTGAGAACAGGCCACCCACATGTTTTCCAAATCCTGCTCTCCCCTAGTCTGCGTGAAAGTTCTCGCATTTCCTTGGCTCCACAATCCAGTGGCTGGGGACCTTTTGCAATCCAATCCATTAGTTTGTGGTGGCTCAGTGCTGTAACATAAGTCTCCAAAGGGACATGCCTCATCTCTGCTTTATTAAAATGAAACCTTCCCTTGGCATTTCTCTCAGGCTCTCCTCCAGGTATGGATGAGAGGGACAAAGAGAAAGGGGAGAGAGTGGGGGCTTAAATGCCAGCAATCCAATTAAAGGAATGTTTAACCTTTGTAAATAAAGACTCTGCATGGCCTGCCTCTCAGGTGGGGGGAGGAAAATTAACTTATTTAGCAGGAAGCCCCATACTGAGAGGAGAGGACTAGTGTTTACAACATCCTCCTTGGCAGAGGGGAGCTCAGTCTGCTGCTAAAAATTATTCTCTGTAGAAGGCCAACTGGCTGCAGATGCAAGAAAACATGCAGTGCCATGAGCCACCTCCCCAGGCGCCCTCCCTGGCGAAGGGCACTGTTTACCTAGGCACGTGGCTCCAAGGAGACACTGGTGGTCCCATCCAGCTGACTGACTTCCATTAAGAACATGAGAAATAAATTGGAGTGGAGAACAGCAAACAGTGGGGAAATGAACAGAAAATGGAATTGCATATTTAACAAGCCCTCGGCTAGGGGAGACTTCCATAATTTAGATGCAGGAAAAAAAAGTAAAACACAAAGATAAAACAAGGCGAGATGCAGAGTCACATAAAAATATTTAAAAGCAGATAAACTGCAGAATGCATGCCACACATTTGGCACCAAAAGGCTGCAGCTGTGACTGGTAGTTAACCCATCCGCTGAATGTTTAGGAGGGCTAGAGATGCAGAAATCCAAGGCCCAGCAGCTTTGGTCCCATACTGTAGAGGAAGATGGATTCATCAGCCTGGCTTCTAACTGGCCGTGCCGTCATCTGTGAGTGTGGTAGGCTGAGGCTCTTCTTGTAGGCAGCGATGAGCAAAGCGAAGAAGTCATTAGATGATGGCCAAAGTGCAGAGTGTAGGAATTTACAAAACGGGGAACCTATCTGGCTAGAAAATATGTGTAGTCTTCCATCTCGTTGGTGACGATTGAAATACAGATTAAAATGAAGTAGTTTTATATTAAGCTAGCCAACATTTATTGTTAGTACATGGATACAGTACATAATGATTGCCTTTAGCATGGGGAATTGGTACATGTTCATGACACATCTTAATTTTTGTCACCCCCATCCCTTCCATCCCATCCCTCTATCTCTTGTTCCTCTCCCCCCCCCCCCTTTTTGACACAGAGTCTCATTAAGTAGCCAAATTTCTCAGACTGGGCTAGAAGTGGTGATCTCTCTGCCTCAGCTGCGAGAGTGCTCAGATTATATGCATGTACCACCATTCCTGGAATGTAAACATGTATGTATGTATTTATTTATTTTGGCACTTGGCATTGAACCCAGGGCCTTGCCCATGCTAGATGAATGGTCCATTACTGAGCTCCATCCCCAGCCGAACTCTGTTATTAATCAGAAAAGAAAAAGGAAAGTAGTGAATTCAATTTTTTACATGGCCTGGTTGTTGTGAACTGGTACCACCACTGTTTCACAGTGAGGATGTAATGCTATATAATTGGAAAAGAAATAAATTTTAAAGCATGCCCATCACTGCCACCCAAGCTCCAGCAATGCATATGGCTGTCCCATCAGAAGCAAGTGGGATTCAAACCCACTTCTCCACACAAATAAATGGGGACGGGGTCAGGGACTCTTCAGAAGCATGTGCAAAGTCCTGTGGTTCAGCAGTCCCTGCCCTTAATTACCTGACATGGACTGTGGCCCGTCAGCCCCTTCCTTCAGTCCCCACAGTGTCACCCTGGCCTCCTGGGCTTGCCCGCAGCCCCTGTCTTCTATGGCAGCTCATCATATGTCTCCCTGTACCCAGAGATTGGCAGCTTGAGTGTTTCTGACATGGACAGGCTCTCCCCCAGCCTCTGGATGGCTCTGAGAAGAGAAATCTTAATCCCAAAGCAACTGACACCCTTCTGTACCCCAGGCACTGAATAAATCAGCGGAGATCGCAGACTCCATAATTCTAACAGAACCCTCTCTGATGGCTGCTGCGGTCTGCTCTCTGGTGGGTTGGCGACCAGCTGTAATTGATGAGGAAACTGACAGGCCTTTGTTTTCCTCCACTACATTTGTCATTTGGCAGCTGGCTTATTCTTTATCTGTTCTCTCTCTCTCTTTCTCTGCGTGTCTCTCTCTCCCCACACCCTCTGATTGTCTCTCCCTACAGACAAGATCTATAAAACCATAACATGTTTTTAATGCAGTTCAGCTTTTGAAAAATGCATAATTTGAGAGTTCCAAAAATAATTAGTTTATTATAGTGGGCCTGTAAAAATGAGCTTGCATCTCATTTATGAGCCATTAGATCCCATGTTCCAGGAGCCTGATTGCTATTAATGTCACCAGCACATAATTTAACATACTTTATTAAAATGTGTCACAATTGAACATCTCTTGATCCCAGCCCCCGCAAAGGCTAGGGACAGGGCTGGGGTTTGGTGTTAGGAATTTTTCCCACTGACCAATCTCCAGCTTTTTCTACACTTGTCCTTTTCATGCCTTGTACACCCTCAGGAATCATGTTGTGAAGTCCTCTACTACTTTCAGGAGAGGTTATGCAAAAATAAAACAACTCCCCGCAAAACAAAACACTGTGATATCAACATCCTCTCCAAAGCTTACCCTGGGATGAATTCAACATCATAAAGTCAAGAAGTGGGATCTGCACAAGGCCTCTGGCCTCCTGGGTGGGTTAATGCTATTACCATGAGAGTTCAGTTAGTTGTCCAGAGACTTAGTTTGTTAGGAAAGTGAGTTCAGGTCAGATGCAGTTCCAAAGCAATTCCAAAGACTGAATCAGAAGAACCGCGAGTTTGAGGCCAATCTTGGTGACATAGCAAGAACTTATGTCAAAAAACATTTTTTACAAAAAGACTGAGAGAGTTGCTTGGGGCAGAGTGTATAAGTAGCATGCACGGGGCCCTAGGTTCCATCCTCAGAACTGCAAAAGAGAAAAATGAAAAAACTTCTTTGGCATAATTTTCTCTCTGCTTCTCTCCTGTTCTTTTGGCCACCATGCAACATGGGATGCAGGCCTGGACCCTCACCAGATGCCACTGTCATGCTCCTGGGTAGCAACAAGGCAAACAAACCTCTTTTCTTTATGAATTACCCAGGTTTGGGTACTATTATAGCACAGATAGATGGACTTGGGAGCTTCAGCACATGAGAAAAAGAACAAAGAAAAAGCTAGAACACAGAACGCACGACAGAGCCACAGAGCTGTGACCATTTGGAGAAAAAGGGGTGTTCTTATAGACACAACTTTAGGTGTTTTTGAGATCATATGATAATATCTCAGTGCTTTCTGGGAGTCTTCTACATGTCTTCCATGTGTGTGCATATGCATTCTGTGTGTGTGTGTGTGTGTGTGTGTGTGTGTGTGTGTGTGTGTTTAGGCATCAAGGGGGTGAAGGAGGAAGGCACATAGCTTTTATTGTGTAGTGGATTATCTGGTGGGAAAGAATTTTGTAACTTTACATACAGCACAAGACTCCTATTGATGGTTCTGCAGTGGAGTACAGGAAGGAAACTGGAATCTGCTGCTTGCCTGGGAAGTTAAGGGGCTATGTTTGGGAGGAAATGAAGGAATCTCTGCAGAGAGTGGAGCGGTGAAGAGCAACTCCTCAACTACCTGTTGGCCCTACAGATGTTGCCCTGAGTCTCCAGGATGTTCCCAGGGGAATACTGGAGTAGGGGTAGTAGATCACAGCAGGACCAGACCACAGCAGGACCAGTGTGCCAAGCCCATCTGTGACAAATGTGCTCCCAACCACACCCCTGAGATGAGGAGCCCTGACAAGGAGCCATGTCCTTTTCTCCTTTCAGAAATGTCATCAAGGGTAGGGTGGTACTTAATCATGTAGAACAGGTCTTCATTCCTCCAGAGCTTCACACAGAAGGATGAAAGAGGTTTCTTCCCTTTTCATGGTTAGTGGGCAAGTGGGCTTTGTAGTCTGCTGATCTGAGCTGACTCCACTGATGAGAGAAAGGCATCCATTGCTGGAAAGCAGGGTTCACAGGAGACAAGAGCTGGACTGTCACACAGATGTATGCAGTGGGAGGCCCTAAACTTGAAGCTGGGTGATTTCTGAATGAGAGATGTGGTAGTGGTGGTTGGTGGCTTTACATCTGGAATTGTCCTATGGTATGCTCTCAGGTGACACCTCAAGGTGAGCAGGACTCCCAAGATGGGTAAAATAGGGATAGCTGTGGCTTGAATCTTAGAATCTATGGCTACCGAGCACCCAAGTAGGACCTATAAGAACCAGCATAGTGGGAATGGGCTTCTGAGTGGCATTCGTGCCTGGATAAGGAAATTCCACTTGGACCAGGACCACATAGGGGACACTATGACAACCAGAGATCATGGCTCTGCCCAGGAGTCCTGGATGGTTGGAGCCTCCCATCTTCCAGGCCTCTTGAATGATGCTGTGGGGCTGGGCTGACATCTGGTCTTGCTAAAGGACCTTAAAGCTTAATTTGATTTTATTGGGAAAAGAAGGTAATGTAATAGCATTTGCTCCTGCGCACTGTGGAGTACACTGTGCAGACAGACAGAAGCTTGGAAGGAAAACTGGCTGATGAGAATGGCAAAAAGAGGTGGCATTTTGTAAGACATCTGGGGTAAAACTCTGTAGCCTAGGTCACTATAGGGGATTGGTTATTACTACGTGGAGCCTCACAGAATTACAAAATACAAGTCTCACCAAGTAACTTTTTAAAAGCTGTCTGACCTTGAATGAAGCAGTATGATCTAAAAATGATGTCAGAAAGGAGAATAAGAGTGAGAATGAGGAGAGGGAGAACAGGAGAAGATAGAGGAGGAAAACAAGCAGGAGGAAGAGAAGATGAAGGGAAGAAGGGGAAGAGAGGAGCGCAGGAAGAGGAGAGTGCATTATATCTTCAAAGCCTTGAAGAAGAAGGAAGGAGAGAGAGAAGAAAGAGAAAAGAAAAGAGAAGAAAATGCAGGAGGGGGCGGAGAGAGGAGCATGAAAATATACCTACTGGTTGACCTTGTACTTTTGTATAAATAAACATCTTCTGGACCCTTACTTGTATTAATCATTTCTCCCAGTATTGGGTGTTGAATTTAGTCCTTAAAAAAAAAAAAGATTTGAGACAGGGTTTCTCTAAATTGCTAAGTTGCTCAGGCTGAACTTGAACTTTGGCTTCCTGGCTTTGCCTTGTGGTCTGCTTGGGTTACCAGTTTGTAACTACCACACCTGGTTAAATCTTTGCTTCCAAAAAAAAATCTATAAAGAACTCCAGTTATGCAACAAATCATGGTGTGGTTGTTTCAGAGGAAGAGGGAAGTGTGCTTAAGTGTGTGTGTGTGTGTGTGTGTGTGTGTGTGTGCACACGCATGTGTGTAAGTATGTAAGTGTGTGTATATGAATGCAAAGGCATCCACTCTTTTCCGGGTCCTGTCTGAGCAGCTGTGTGCCCAGGGTCCCCCATGTTTTTGCATGGTCTCTTGTAGGTGTGCGTACGACCTAGAAGGCCTTGGGCAGAGGAGAATGGAGGGGAGCTGCAGGGCTGGCTGGTAAGCCCTAGTTGAAGGACATGAGGCAGAATGCAAGGCATCAGGAATCACCTGTGGACCAGAGTTGAGGTGAGGCAGAAGTGACAGAAACAATGGGCTCCACGCTGACATCAGTGGGAAGTCTTTTTCCTTGAAGTCTGAAGCTTCTGACACAGTTTTGACTGACTGGCCAAAATCATTTCCCTGAGGGTAAAAAAGGCAATCAGAGGAAACCGAGGGTCTGGGCTTGGCTCCAGCCCACAGAGTGCACTTGATTGGCAAAGTGGAAGTGATTGGTGTCCGGACGATGACAGGAGCCTGCAGCGGCAGCCAAGCTGAGAAGGGGTCTCCACAGTGAGAATCGCTGCTTTGGGGTTTCAGAAAAGTAATTGGCGACAGTCCAGGATGTTGAGTGAGTTAGCACAGCCTCTCACCCCCCAATGCACTGCTTTATGGGGCCCTGAAGAAGAAAGAATGGGGAAAATCCATAAGAAAAGCTGTTTGTTGAGTCCAGATGTAAAAGCATGAAAGAGAGAAACACAGCATGTGGCCCGGATGGCTCCATAGGAGGAGTATAAGGCAAGATCAAACCCCACACATCTGGAGTTGCCAACAAGGCTAGCAACCAAGTTGATTCTGTGCATATAATTAGAGCAGGTGAAGGATCACATATACGCAGGGCCCTGCCTGGTCCGATGGACTGATAAAGATGCACAGGACAAGGGTGGGCACAGTGGCCCTCACTTGATTTTTGTCTTTTTCCTCTAGAAGAATGAGATTTGAGCTGAAAACAGGAAAAGGAAAAGCCAGATTCTGTGCTGGGAAGCATCACGCGCCTCATCAGGAGGTGAAGTTCTGAGGTTCTGGGAGTCAGGTTCACATTGTGTGTGACCTTGGAAGTGTCCTCTTGGCTCTCTGTGCCTCGCTTGTCTCTTGTGCCATATGGAGATAGAAGGGACCTCCATGGTTCTCATAGTGTGGTCCCCGGGCAGCAGGCTCAGCATCGCCAGAAATGTATCCCTTATGCAAGTTCTCAGCCCCTGTCCTGAATCGAATGAAAGAAAATCTGAAGTGTGGGACCCAGCAGGCTGTGTCAGCGGAGATCTAGATGCCCACAGTGGTTTGAGAACCCTGTTCTATGTCACAGGGCTGCTAGGATGTGAGCATAAAAGATGGCAGGGAAATACCCTTGCAAACCATAAACCTTCTGGAAAACATTTGCATCTAGTACATGAGCTCAAAAATCCTGGTATAGAGGAATTGCATCCCCAAATGTGCATGCGGCTATGCAGGATACCACCGAAGTCCTGCAGCTGGTGGGAAACTTCCAGAGGAGAATGCACGGCAATTTGTAGTCTAGCCAGATGGCATGGCTGCAGGAAGAAGCTGTAAGAAGCAGTTGGAGTAATCAGAGTAGCTCTCTTCCTCTCCCAAAGCCTCACCCCAAGCGCCTTCTCCTTTCACTTAGTACGTGTAACAAATATAATTGGCAGTGTACAGAACTCCTGCATGTAGAGAAGCATCAATTACTCCTCCGGCATCAGAGCACTAATTTGTAGCCTCGATTAAATTTAGTCGGGACTAGGAAGTGATTGCACCTTTAAGATTTGCCATGTCATTTAGGGAAATCACTCACGATCCATGTTAGGGTGGATTTGAATGTGGCAGCATTAATATTGGGCATTTCCCTGTTGCCACATGTAGTTAGAGGAACAATTATTTCACGTCTGAGTAAAAATCTTACTCAGAGGCTAGAGTTAATGTAGCATATGGAGCAGCGTGGAAACAAGACTTGGACGTCTCGTGAATACAGGCAATTGCCCATTACAGCACCGGTTAACATATTCCTTCCACTTCATCTGTTTTACTGGATATGAGACGATTATTGTTTTGCTTAGCACAGGCATTGGCCCCTCTGAACTCAGAATGATGGAACACAGACTCACAGTTCAGAGGGTAAAAGAGGATTGATCTGTGAGCTCTCTGCAGTCCCTTGCCCTGCCTCCTGCTCTCTGAAGGATAAATCTCTTTCAGATAAACCCAGATTGCTTTTCCAATAGATTGGCTTTTGGCTTCCCCTCCTGAACGTGACTTTGACATAACCCGGACAGCCTCCCTATGGCTATGGAGAAATCATTTCTAACGTCTGAGGTTAATTTGCTAAATGAAGCATTGAGCTTTTTTTCATGGAAGCAAGAAAAATGGTTTGGATGAGGTTAGAGAAGGCAAGCAGAGCTCAGCGAGGATTCCCCGGGGCTCCACTCTAGTGTGATCCTCTACTGGACATTTATTACAAGGCTAAATGAATAAGTAATAGGGAAAAGTCCTTCATTTCTGCACCAGCTTTTATGTTTTGGAGCTGCTGGAGTAAAAGTAGACAGACTGAGTTAAGCCCATTTGGCAAATGGGTAGAGGAGGTTCAAAGGGGTGCTCCCAACTTATCTCTGACCACTCACTGAATTCTCCCGTGTGAGGAGGGGCCCATAGGCTCGTTTACTGGGCTGAGTTTCCCTCTTATTCAGTGGATCTTACTTCAAGTGTTAGCAGAGGGAAAATGGGAAAGAATAAAATCTGGGATGAGTTAGATCTCAGTGTCCTTAAGCAGAGGAATCCCCGCTCTTGGGACAAGGTGTCTCAGCTACCTCAGGACCCAGGCTCCATATCACTGTCATGTTTCACAGTAACACTTTAGCTGGGGAGGACTTCAGGTTCTCTTGGAAAGCCTGTACAGCCTCAAGGACTAATGGAGCTGACTGAAGTTGCTATTGCACGAAATGACCAGATGGGTCAGCAGGTCTCTGTGGACTAGGACAAACACTAGCTGAGAGGTTGAGGGTTGAAGGATATGCGGAAGTCCTGGCGGAGGGAGGCTTACACTAGGCATTATGGCCTGTTAGGAGCCTTTGGGTATTTTATCTGTGTGCAAGAGAAGGCACACAACAGTCTCATTAGGACATACTGGGAATTAACCTTTTCAGGAAAAGGAGGCCCACGTGATTAGAGAAAGGGATCGCAGGAAGGAGGTGGGAAATGAATCTCAAGAACACAAGAAAATGGAGAAACATTTATGGTTCTGGGCTTCAGATAATCACCAAATGCAAGTTGATGCAGTGGGAAAGTAAAATTCTACCAGTGTCTGTGTGCTGTTAGTGTTTTAAGCATTTGGTTCTCTCTAATCTTTAGTGAAAAAATTACAAACTATGTGGACTTCTTTGTGTCTCCAGAAAACTCATATGTTGAAATCCTAACCCCCCATATGAATCTTGAGATAGGGTCTTCACAGAGATTACTAGGTGAAAATGAGGTCCTTAGGGTGAGCCCCAATTCAATGTGACTGGTGTCTGTATGCAGCCAAGGAAATGTGGACACAGATGTACAGGACAGAAGATGAAGTGAAGCCACAGGGAGGTGATGCCCCTCTTTAAGGCAAGGACAGGGGCTTTAGGGGACCAACCTTGCTGGCCCACACCTCCATGGTTGGAGGCTGAGGCAGGAGGGCTGCAAGTCTGAGCTCAGTCTCAGTGACTCAGTGAAATCATGGCTGAGTGAGTGAATAATAAATACTACATAGGCTGGGAGGTGTTTCCATGTGAAGACCAATTCAATTTGGATTCCATCTCCAGGATATCTTTCTCTCTCTCTCTCTCTCTCTCTCTCTCTGTCTCTCTCTCTCTCTCTCTCACACACACACACGCATGCACACATGCATGCACATACACACAGATAAAAGAAATAAACTGACTTGCTGACACTTTGACCTTGGCCTTCTGGATTCCAGACCTGTGAGATGAGTAATTTCTGTTGTTTGAGGCTCCCAATCTATAGAACTTTGCTATGGAAAACTAATGCAATATATAAAAACAGCTGCTATAACATGAATGAATCTCAAAAGCACTATGCTAAGTAAAGACACCAAACACAAAAAGTCACACAATGTATGATTCTATTTATATGAACCATCCAGAAGATGCTGCTCCATGGAGAGGCAGTGGTTGCTGGAGGCTGAGGAAAGGGGTGACTGGGCTTAGACTTCTGGATGGACAGGTGTGTCTCTGAGGAGTGGGGACTGAGGAGTCTCTAAGGACTGGACAGTGATGATTGGTGTCCATGTAGAATCACAAGTGTACTAGGTACAGGTGCACTATGTGCTTTATTAAGATGAATTGTGTTAGGGAATTTTATCTCAAAACTAAAAAGAAGATAGTTCATTGCTGAACAGATATGAGCCACTACTGAGAAAGAGGACACCATGCTCCATTCTGCAGGTCACCTCAATGGTGGAGGCAGACATAGCTTCTGAAAGTACATAGATAGGGTGCTAAGAAATTCCTGGGCATGGAGAGGTGCAAGTATCAGAAACCTTTCTGCTCCAAGTGGTCAGACAAAGTGGTGCATAATGAAGGGGCAGGAAAGTGCTCAATACTTTCTGGGTTTCATTAAGCTGAACCTGATGTATGGAACCGCTTGTTCCAACACTCTCCAACCCATCTGGATGACTCCTCAGCAGATGTGAACCTGGGGTTTTTTAGCATTTGTTGAACACATTTTCAACCTTGAGAAATGTCCAAGCTTCTGGGTCCCCACAACAGAAGCCAGGAGCTCTTGCCCAGGCATCCCTGCAATCAATCAGTGTCCAAATAGGATGCAACCAAATAGGACTGCTGAGAAGAGAAGAGTCTAGGAGACAGAAGGAGGCACAAGCAGGTTCTCCGCAGAGTGTGCTCTTGGTGAGGTGGAAAAGGCTTTTCTGCACTTAGGAGAAAAGGAGCAGAGCCCAGGACTGGTGCCCTGCACACCAGAAGAGCAATCTGCGGCAGGTCCACCCACCTCTCTGGGTAGGTGCAGCACAGGAACCGGATGTGGCCCATGCTCCTGGTTCACAGCCCACAGTGGTGTCTCTGCAGGGCCTGAAAGTGACTCAGTTCTCAGACTGTCTTTATGGGATGCTTCCAAAACATACAGTGAACATTTAAATTTTAAAAATTGTTATAGTTGGGGACACATTATCACGAATCTTCCTCAAAATACTCTCCCTCATCGTGAGCACGCTTATCTCATCACTCTTGCCACTTTCTGAAGCAGGTCTGGGCGTCCTCTTTGGTGAGTGTCTGGTTGTGTTGTGGCTGCTTTGATGGTTGAATTGATTCAACGTTTCATGGTTATTTTGACTTTGGGAAAGAGCCAGAAGTCTCATGGTGACAGCTCCAGTGAATGAGGAAGATGAGGACACTGTCATAATGTTTTCATTTGACAGCAATTGCAGTAAACACTTAGATTTCATTCGGGACATTGAAGCAGCCACAAAAATGCACTCAGGAAAGAGTGTCTTCCAGAGCTGCTTCAGAAAGGGGAAAGAATGATGGGATAAGTGTGTTCCGGTGAGGAGCTGTACTGTGAGGTGTATGCATGGCAATGCATCTTTTACTATAAAACAACATTTTACTTTGTGTTTAAACTCACCATATTCTTTGGTCACATCTCAGATAGTGGAACAAAGTGACGCTCTGTAAGTAAGCAGCTAGGCACCTTGCTGGCCTTGCAGGGAGGACATGCCAAGAAATCCAAATCTGGGACTCCATGAATGAGCCATTTGTGGGAGTTGGAACTTGGTTGTTGGGAAGATGCCTTCCTCAATTTTGTTCCTTTGGCTATGGAATGCTATCTTCCCAAACCCACTGTTTTAATTCTGATCTTGAATGCCATGCTCATTTTTGCATTAATGACACTGCTTTTTATAAAGCCATGTTTACCTTCATCTAATTAGGGAATTTTAAAGAAAGCATGTATTTCACCAGATCTTGTCCAAGGAAAGAAGGAAGGCAGAGAGGGAGCCATCAGATAGGGGGTGTCCTGCCTGGGATCCCCAGGAGAAAGCGGGCCTAGAAAGATCTGAGACCAGCATTACAGGACATGGTGGGTTAGAAGCAAGAGTCCCCACAAGACAACGCCTGTACTGTTGAGATGCCTGGCTGGCTGGACTCTCCGTCTTCTGGCAAAACCCCTCTGATTGCCATTTTTGAGAGACACTTGGCAGTCCTGGACTTGCTGTTGGGAGTGGGGATACCTCAGGGCCTGAGCCAGCATTTCTCACTGGGGTACCACCAGCCTCATGCAGGACAGTCCTCCACTCCCTGCTGCTTGACAGCTGCCATCCTTGGCTCACTACAGTTCTCAGTAGAGCTCACCTTTTTCCCCAAAGGTACAGGAACAACCTAAAGCCACCTTACACATTTCCAAGTGCTGTTATTTGAGACTGACTCACAGTAAGAAAACTGGATGAAAGAGAGAAAGGAATGTTTTCTGAATTTTATAAGCAGGGGCAGAAGTGAATGAGAGCCCTACTTTTGCAAACTGAAATGCTTTCCATAGAAAGCTCTGAATGAATGTGTCTCGGTGTATATGTTCTCGTATGTGTATAAAGGGGCTTGTGTGTATGAATGACCTAGTATATAGTGTTAGACCAAGACTCACAAGCACAGGAGCCCTCTTTTGCTTGTAACTTCACTTTCCTTGGTGTCAATTACCCTGGTCAAATATGGTCTGTGTTATACCATGGATCAAAAATATTTTCCCCAATTATTATGCATGTAGGTGATAGAATCATGGGGGTGCTACGCTCACCAATTAATGCATCCATGGATGAGTTCAGAGCTGAATGTGGGTTAGGCAGCAGGGCCTGGTGGAGCAGGGCCCTGGGGTGTGACCTAGAGAGGTGTATCCTTGCCCCCTGCTATTCCCTTCCCTCCCTGCTTCCTGGTTACCATGGGATGCGCAGCTGAGCTCCGTCAGGCCTTTCTGCTGCGCTCTTCTGCCTTGGAGCGAGCCAACTTGGAACTAAACCACAGGAAACTGTGAAGCAAGCTGTGGATGTCACGTGCTGTGTCCCAGTGAAGGGACCTTGACTGACACAGTCTGAAAGTATTTCTAGAGTTCACGTTTGCAAGGAATTTAGAGAGAGAAAGAGAGAGAGAGAGAGAGAGAGAGAGAGAGAGAGAGAGAGAGAGAGAGAGAGAGAGATTACATAGCTTTTGTTAGAGCATATAGCTATTGTTATAGCTGTTCTATTTAATTAGTAGTATCTGCTCATCTCTTTATCATAGGTGTGTGTGTATGGGAAAAGCACACTATCTATCTATCTATCTATCTATCTATCTATCTATCTATCTACACTGACGTATAGTATATGGTATATAGTGTATGTATATATCAGGTTCAGCAGTGCCCATGGTTTTAGAAATCCAGTGGGGCAAGGTCTTGAAACATATCTCCTGTAGACAGGGAGGCACTTTTGTACTTACAAGAAGCCACCCTTTGTATAACAGGACTGGCATCTCACACACACTTCAAGCTCATCTATCTCCATCTAGCTTTTGCTGTGTAAAGTTGGCTTCAATGACTGCTGTTTAAGTTTTTAGGAGTAATAGGTAAGGTTTTCTTATTATGCCTTTTAAATTTATTTATTTGTATTTGAAACACAGGGAAAGAGGGTAGGAAACAGAGAAGCAGACAAGGGTTAGAGGAAGTGGGAAGTCAGGGGGAGGAGGGTAGAGGGTTTGGAAAGCATGCAGTCCTGTGTCCTGGGTGCAGCAGCTCCCCAGACGATCCTTGTGATTATGAACTGCAATCAGTTACTACTCAGGTCATTTTTCCTCATTGACCAACGATAATTATGCATATTGCCAGGGTACAGTTTGGTGCTTTGCTCTGTGTATCTTAGTGTCGAATTAAGGCAGGCACGGAAAGATAAGTACTAATCCTGCACGGTCTCCCTTGTGCGGAGTCTAAAGAAGTCCTCACAGAAGCAGAGTCTGGAGGTAGTCACAGGCTGGGTGGGGGAGAGGCTGGGGAGAGGGAAGACGGTGTCTAAGGACATAAAGTTTCTGTAAGAGTCATAAGTGATGGACATGTTCCTCAGCTGGGGACATTTTATAGGAAAACATCTTTGTTCTCCTCCCTATACCCACTGCAGTGACAGCAGTTTATAGTCAGGGCTCTCCTGTGTTTAAGAAGGTGTCCCTCTGGTCCTGGGGAACACAGAGGTAACAAATGTTAGGCTCTGTGCTTTGGGGGACGATGACAGTGCCCAGGGAACAGAGGCTCCTGCTTGGGAAATAATCTGTGTGTCCGGACCCTAATGGGACCACCATGGCCTTTCATCCCATTGCTTATCCCCTCTACCCCACTGCAGTTTACCCGGGGACGAATGGTTCACCCCAACAAGGCTCCAGTTTCTGCCCTTGCAACAGCTGAATGAGTGATGCCCTCCCTCCCCTCCCCCTCCCTTCTCCTTCTTCTGCACTGGGAATTTAAGCCCAAGGCCTTTACTCTGAGCTACATCTTCAGACCTTTTTTTTAAAAGAAGTTTTGAGTTAGGGTCTTGCTACGTTACTAAATTGCAGTCTTGCTGCCTCATTCTCTGAGAGTGGTGGAATTACAAGTGTGCATCGCCATCCCTGGGTATGGGTGATGTGTTTACCTCAGGAGCACCTTGGTCGGAACCAACACTTCAACACTGGAGAATCTCGGCATCTATGTTTCAGCCTTGTGTAGAAATCCAGGCAGCAGGAAGTGTGGCTGAAAACAAAATGCAGAGAAAGTCAGGGAGCCCAGTTTATGATTCTAGAAAAGTCTGAGCCCCGTTTTCAACCTGGCTATCCCAGGGCTGGTTTGGCCTAGATTCCTGGAGTTGCCTGGGCCAGGATGGTCCTCCCAGTGCCTAAACTGGCCTGCACTGGGTCTCCTTCCTTGCAATGAGGCAGCCTCTGGGCCTGCGGAGTACTGTGGAGCTGTTGATGCTGACCTCTGAGTAATTGGGCTGCTATAGAGTGAGCTGCGTGGGTGAGGGGCAGGCCACTCTTTCTATTTGAAGGACACAACAACCACCCTGCAGCTACCAGGAAATCTGCACAGTGGCTCTCTGGATTATAGGAAGGACTTGTATGATAATAAAAACATGTGATGAATGCTTAAATTAAAAAAAAAACAAAAACTTATTACAGCAGAAGACCTTGCTGTGAAGGTCCCCTAAAACATATTCTGCCTCATTTCGAGCACACTTATCCCACTGTTCTTGCCACTTTCTGAAGCAGTCCTGGAAGTCCTCTTTCATGAGGGTCAGTAGTTGTACCTGCCTCAACCTCCAGGGTTGATTCAAAACCTTTCTTGGTCATTTTGACTTGCAGACTGTGTTGGATCTGATGAAGGAGGTGGATGAGGACACTGTTGTTTTTTACAAACTTGTCTTTCATTTGGACAGCACTTACGCAGCAGTAGCAGTCACTGAATTTTTGATCACTCCTGGTAAAGACACCCACAAAGTTGCCTCAAGTTGTTCCTTAAGATTCCAGGAAGTCCCGCCCCGCAGACCTGACTGTACGGCCCTGCCCTCTAGCCTCGCCCAGCTGCACCTGCAGGTGAGTGGGCTGCCAGATGTGCTCTTTTTGCATAAATGAATGTCAGCCCACAGAATTTGAGCTTCACCTCTGTATAATGGGATCAACAGACCGTGCTGAGCGAGGTGGGAGACAGAAAGGGGACAGCGGTGGGCATGGTGCCAGGCACCTGAGTGTGTAATCCATGTCAGCTCAGGGACAGGCCTGTCACCTGCAGATTAGAGCCCAAGAAACTGCATGAAACCAGGGAACGAACAAGGGAGGATGAGGTATGAAGGTGCCATTCTCTTTCTATGCCCAAGGTCTTCAACCAATCTGTCAGCTCTGCCTCCTTCTCAGCTCCCTAGACCCTTCTGACTGAGGACCTTCGGCCAACTCTGAAAATCTGATAAGCCAGGGGCTTTTCATTTGTCAAGGTCCTGTGGCAGCTCTTTCAATGAGAAGGCTACTCATATGCTCTCCTCCAAGTGCTTGCCTGGTTATTCTTTCATCTTTCTGATACCTATAACTAGACTTAGCCTTGGTGAGGGATGCAGCTGAGTTATTTCCCTGCAAAGACTATGTGGCCCAATTCAAGGGTGCAAGGGTGAGTCTCGGTTTTCTTATCTCTGAAATGGGTATAAAGATACCCACCTCCTACTCACATTGCAAGGATTGCAGGAAAGGCTGCAAGCCTCCCCAGAACATTTCTGAAAACCCCACTGGCATGCAGGTTGCAGGTCTAGCCAGGGATGATGGTGCATGTCTGTAATCACAGCACTTTGGGAGGCTGAAGCAGAAGGATTGGCAGTTCAAGCCTCTCCTAAGTGATTTAGCAACTTAGTGAGACCTTGCTTCAAAATAAAAAACTAAAACAGGCTAGAGATATAATTTAGGGTGATGGCTCTGGGTTCAATCTGCATTTCCAGGAAGAATCTGACACTTACTGTGTCACCCTTTGAGTTTTAATTCCCTCACTGATAACCCAGGGGTGCTCTTACCTGGCTGGCAGGTTCCTGATGTGATTGACATGAGGCAGTACAGGCCAAGTACCCCCAGTGGTGCTGGGCACACCTGCAGGGTTCCAAGGTCAGCTCGCTTCTTTTATCCAGGAGGCAGAGATGCTTGCACTAGTCTGCTTCTCCAGTCCCGGTAGTTCGGCTTGGTCCCTTGGCTGTATATTCTGATGTCTTCCCAGAACATTACTGAAAACCCCACTGGCAAGCGGAAGTACAGTCGCTTCTCACAACATCTGCCTTTTATTTTCTAAAGCACGAGAAGACTTCCCCCAGGAAGGGGTGCTCAGAGTGATTTAAGAGCTAACTGAGGGAGAGATCTTGTCTGCCACGCAGGGCCTCTGGAGGAGACAGTCAGTATTTAATCACCCCGGACACCCTTTGGGTGCCACTAAATATCTTAAGTTTGTCACCAGATGAACAAGAAACGTCCGTGATAGACTGAAGGGAATGTCCCAAGAAATATTTCATTTTGCCACCAGGGTTTACGAAGCCCAGCGCGGTTCTGAGGATGTCAGAGGCAGAGCTTCCAAAGGTGTCTTCTCACTGGATCAAGTGTCAGTGTTACACTTGTCACCTGATTGCTGCATGCAGCGGATTTCACTGCAGTGTAGCCTTTACAGAAAGTCCCTGAATAATCCCACCAAGTAGCCTCTGGAGCGGCCGGTTCCCTCCAGTGTGGCAAAGGATAATATGAGTTACTGCAAACATAGCCGCAAAGCTGTTATTTGCATAAGTAAAATGAAGCTCATATACACATAAAACTTTAAAATGAGATATTCTTCAAGCTCGATGGTCTGTGAATTTAGACACAGTGTGGACCAGGTAAGTTTGGCGACTGATTGGAATACATCATTTTAATTGATCATGTTGAATCCAAATCAATATTGAACACTGCGCAGTGTATCAGCAGGCTTTTTGCTGCCGCCTTCTGTTCCTGTGAGGATCATTTCACTGGTGAATCTCAGATCCTCGCTCAGCAGATACAGTCTTCTTGGGACAGGAGGGAGGAGATAGATCCAGTCACACTGCTCTTGCAAAGGCCAGCTAATTCGTCCTGAAATCCAGGAGGTCTCTGCTTGAGCTTTTCAAGGTGAGCTCTGCAGAGATGAGGGTGGCGTGAGCCTGAGTGCTGACCTTATTCTGTGCCTGTTCAACCTGCGGAGGGGAGGGAACCCAACCGGGACTGAAGTGGGACAAGACCCCGTACAGGGAGCACCAGGCCCAAGACAACAGGGGCTGGAGGCGTCCGCCTCTCTCCTCCCTGCCAATCTTGCTCTCTGCCGTCCTGTGGAAGCTTAGTGCTGTCAGCTCACACACACCTGTGATTTAATGCCCACTTGGCTAGGTCGAGGGACGGGTATAGTCACTCCAAAGGTTGCTTTAGAGGCCTTCCTTCCTTCTCTCCTTCCCCTTCCTGTCTTCTCTCCTCCGTTTCTTCCTTCTTTCCCTTCTCCCTTCTTCCTTTCCCCCTCCCTCCCTTTCTCCCTCCTTCCCTTCTTTCTTTTCTTTCTTCCTTCCTATTTCTACATGAAGCTGACATTTAAATCCTTCCTTACACTTTGACTAAAGCAGGTTCTCCTTGTCAGGCCACTTTGTGTTGCTGTAACAACATCACAGACTGGGGGAATGATAAATGCATTTCTCACAGTTCTGGAGGCTGAGAAACCAAAGTCAGGCTGGAGATCTGGTGAGCGCTTCTTGGTGCATCATAGCCGGGGATAACACAGTGAGGTGGGTCACAGTGCCGGCTCCAGTCTCTCTTCTCCTTTTTACAAAGCCGCTCCAGCAACATGGGACCCCACTGCCGTGATCTCACCTAGCCCTAATTATCCTCCAGGGATCCCATCTCCAAGTACTATCCACTTGTGAATTTGGAGATTACGTTTCTGACACAGGAATTTCCACGGGGCATACTCAAACCACAGCACCCTCTGTCACACTGACGGGTCCCGTTTATCAATCTAAGGCTTTCAGACAGAGCGATGTCCCTGCGGGAAGAGGCAGTTCCGCCAGCAGACTGACTGCTCTTGGACGCAACTGCAGCATGCGCTCTTTCCCAGGTCTCTTTCCAGCCTGCCGGCTTCCTCCCCAAATGTTGAACTTGCTGCTCTGAACAACTGCACGAGCTGATTCCTCAGCCTCCGAGTCTGTCTCTGCCCCTTTCCCACTCTCTTCCTGTCTCTCTCTTCTCTCCACTTCATGTATGTGTGTCTATGGAATAGAACCTCCAAATGTTTCTGGTCCTGTGGCGATCTGAATTGACATGATTTGGGGCTTTATTGTTCCCATTGGCTCACCCCACAAACCCCCAACTCCTATGGCTACTCACTGACCACTGTCAACCACAGTGAGATGACAGCACACTGGGGTTGATGGCTTCCTTCTGGTCATCCTGAGGGGGAGAGGGAGGGCTGCTCCCAAGCCTGTTGTGGACACTGTCAATTCTTCTCTGGAGGTGACTATGTCCCTGCCTTGACATTAAGTGGCTTGGACTAAGGGTTGTCAAACTGAAACCTGTGCGACCATGTCCAGCTTGTCATCTTTTATGTATGTCCATCAAGCCATCCATGAATGGTCTTTACATTATAAATGATTGAAAAAACTGAGGGAGTATTTCATTTCAGACGAAATTATGTGACATTCAAAATTCAATGTTCATGAAAGTTTAGCCACACCCACTGGTTTCTGTACTCTTTGGTTGCTTTTTTGATACAATGACAGAGTGGATTAGTGAAAACAGAGACATTATGACTAACAAACCCATGATATTTGCTAATTTTGTAATAGTCAGTCAACCTCTCCTCGGTCTCCTCCTTCCCCTCTGGTAACCACTATGTTACTGTCCTCTTCTAAGAGTTCAGCTTTTTTTTCGATTCTCCAAATGAATGAAGTCATGCAGTATTTGTCTTTCTGTGCCTGGCTTATTTCACTTAACATTATGATCCCCAGGTCTATTGTGTTGCTGTAAATGACAGGATTTAAATCTTTTTAGCTTGAGGAAATGAGATCCAATGTACCAGCACACAGAAGAGTGATTATAGCTAATAATACCATACTGTATAATTCACAATAGGTAGAAGAGAGGATTTTGAATGTTCTCATCACAAAGAAATGAGAAATACTAGGCATGATCAAAATATGGTGAATTTTTAAATTAAAAAAATTGTTAAACGTGAGAGACACAGTGTCATGAATCCCCCTCAAAATACTCCCCCAGCTTCAAATGTTTTCCCGGTTGTTCTGTCCACTCTCTGGAGCAGTCCTGGAAGTCCTCTTCGCTGAGTGTCTTTATGAGGTGTGGGCAGCAAATACAGAGAATACTGCTGCCCAGTGCTGTCCAAAGGAAGGCAGGCTTGTAAAAACATGAGCGTTTTCACCTACCTCTCCCCTGGATCAGGCACTGTGCTATTTCTGGGTCTTCCTCAAAGTCAAAAAGACCGTGAAAGGGAAACATCTTGAATGGATCCAGGGCACTGAGGCAACCTTGACAGTGCAGCTAAAGACCCTCACAAAGACAACAAGAATGGCTTCAGAAAGTGGCGAGAACAAAACAGGCATGGTTATGCATGCCTGCAATCCCAGCACTTGGGAGGCTGAGGCAGGAGGATCACTGCAAGTTTAAGAACAACATGGGCTACAAAGTGAGCTCAAAGCCAGCCTGAACTGCATAGTGAGACCCTGTCTCAAAAAGACAAAAAAAAAAAAAAAAAAAAAAAAAAAAAAGTGCCAAGAAAGACAGGATAAGTGCGTTCAAGTGGGAGGGGATTTTTGAGAGGGATCCATAATAAAATGTCTTCTACTGCAATACATTTTAAAATATTTAATATTTATGGATCACGTCTTGTACCTGAAGTGATAAACTAGGAATCCTCATTAAACATTACAGAACACCTGAAAGTACCAAAATTCCACACTGTGCACCATAGATTTATGCAAATATTGTTTCCCAGTTAAGAGTATAAATTAATTAAAATATTGACTATGTGTTCCTTTAGTGAAAAGTTTATCTACACAAGACTTAGATCGCTGCTGTCCAGACAAGTGTAGATTTGGGAATGGGGGTGGGTGGCTGGGCAAGGGATACATATTTTAATAAGATCATAATTTTACTAAGAAAAAAGGAAGAAGGATTGCATAAGAAATCAGTGGTCTTCATTAAACTTAAACAAGTCACTTGGCTCAAGACTCAGTTTCCCCATTGTAAGTATAGGATATAGGAGAATGTGTTCAGGAGGAATCACTGAGAATTCACCTGAAGGCACAAGGATGTAACTGTTTGGCAGATTCATGGCATGAGGGATGGATGGGTGAATGGATGGACGGATGGGTGGATGGGGTGATGGATGGGGAGCTGTCAGAGGTAGTGCTGGGTGGTTGCACTGGTCCATGTTATGCGCAAGAGTTCTGGCTTTACTCTTCAGTCATGCAGGAGCTTTGAAATACTGTAAGCAGAGAGTGAGAAGGTAGCGTCTGCATTTCAGTGAGGTAACGTGGCTTTGAGTCTGCCTAGAGCAGGAAGTCCATTTGGTCTGCGGGCAGAGGCAGTGAAGTGCCTCTTGCAAGACAGTGGAAAACAGGCTGGGACTCACCCAGCTGCTCTCTCTTAACATTTCTCCCTGAGAGGCAAGAGACTCGGAAGGGAGAACCCAGGGAGTGGTGGTGGGATTGTTGAGCGTGAGTACACTCAAGGGACAGCCCGTGGAGCGGGGGCTGACCGTGTGGTCAGGAAGCTGGTCACGTGGTGGTCCCTGGCCCAGGAAGTCAGATCCCAGAAGGCCTGGAGAAAGAACCAGAGCCCTCCATCCCAGAGGACCAAGCTTCTGGTGCTGAGGCCGCCACCAGCTTGCTGTGTGACCGGGCACAGGAAGGAGTTCTGCGTCTTGTCATCTGCAACATTTCTAAGAACAAGTATGCAATTCAATGAGCTGATTTTAGTGAAAACTTTAATGAATGAACAGGGGCAGATTCAGGTTTTGGGAGACCTGAAATCAAAACAATCAGGAATATTTCTTTGAGGAAAAGAATGCAAAACTCCTCTTTACTCTTCTATTTTCTGTCTGTCTCTGTCTGTCTGTCTGTCTCTCTCTCTCTCAGCACTGAGTACCAAATCCAGAGACTCGCACAAAGCTAGGAGAATTCTCTTCCACTGTGCTGCACTCTCTGTTCACCTCCGTTACATTTTCTGAAGAGAAGACAGGTAATTCAGCCCCTTAGACTGGATTCTGTTCCTAATTAATAATTAGACTGAGTAAAAAGGGAGACGTCCTACACAGCTGACTTATTTAGAGTCTTGCTATCAGTCTGTGACCTACTAAAAGAGATTCTTAAATACACCATTTGGCATGACTCTATCAGAAAAACACATGCAAGTCTAGCGTATATTTGCAACTAGATGCACTTTATCATTCAGAGAATTCCTAAAACTAGTGGAGTTATTTTTATTTGTTTATTTATTTATTGTAGTGCTGGAAGTCAAGTCCAGGAATGCTCACCACAGAGCTATGCCCCACTTCTTTATTTTAAGTTACCCAGGCAGGCCTTGATCTAGTGATCCTTCTCTTCAGCCTCCTAAAGTGCTGGGATTACAGGTGTGCAGTGCAGATCTGTGTGTCCTGCCTGTATAACAGTGAAACCTGAACACTCTACTTGCACTGGTGTATGTCTGATGCAAGACAAGCCTTGTACTCGTACGGTTCACACTTGGTTTCTGCTCTGTTACTCACCTAATTCTCTTGTTGTGTCAGTGGACAGGCGGTCCAGCTGTGTGCCCTGGAGATAGTCCTGAAAGCCAGGAGGTTAGCACAAGTGACCATGAGCTGTGTACACGTATTCCACCAAATCTAAGCCAATGCGTCTCCTGTGCCCCGTAGCTGGACCCAGCCATTCAGTTCATCAAACTGAAACAGTGGTCCATCCTCCAAATGAAGACAGAACTTCTCTGCCACATCTAAATACTCCGGATGAAGCTCTCATCAATTAAAAACTTACATTATTGTAGGCAACTTTCCATCACTATAACAAACCTACAAAGTGGAAAGTTTGGTTCTTTGTTTTGTTTTGTTTTTTGATACAGGGTCTCACTATGTAGCTCATGCTGACCTTGAACTAGTAGTGATTTTCCTGCCTCAGCCTTCTGAGTGCTGGTATTCCAGACACCGCCAGTCCTGGAAGAAATAAATGTAACAGAACTTCTGCTCAGCAAGAGCATAGAAGAACAAATTGAAGCTTCTGCATGTAAAACCTGCTAGTGACTAAACTGAGTGAATTAAATCGTCAGGTTATATAAACAGACAAAGCATAAATTAATAAATTTGAATGAAAAGAAATAAGGGTATGAAAATATCTGTATAATTTAATATAATCAGTATATAACTTAAATTACAAATAAGGCAGTATACAGGTGACTCTATGAAATAAACTTAGAGAAAAGTGCATGCAATGCATGTCTTCATTCAGTTATAAGGTGAAGCTCTTTTTGAACAATTCATCAGCCTTCAGTAGCCCTTAGGCATCACGTTGTAATTCAGCCAGACCTCCCCCTTAACCACTTACCTGACATTCTCATTGTGTTACTCTAAACAGTAAGTTGGGTTTGCTTGATTCTTTTGGAACATAATTTAAATGAAATTCAATTGTATGTTTTCTTTTTAGTCTTTTTTACTTGTTATTATACCAGGCATGTTCTTCCAAGATCATGCATATAGCTACAGTTTGTTCCTTGTCTTTGCAGTATAATATTCCCTTGCATGAATCTATTCAAAGTAATTCATTTTTCTACTGTGATAGTTAACAAGGTTGTCAATTTTAGACATTGTAGTAAATGTACCTGTGTAGAGAGCATGATTTATGTGGAAACTATAATGTTGACTAGTTCCAACATCTGGGAGCATCTGGGACTCACTTTTTCTATAAAAAGAACTGCCTCAAACATGATGAAATACAAATACCTGTTCAAATTCTGGAATGGACTTGGAAGTGGTGTTATATCAATTTCTGTGTCTTCTATACATCAAAATTGCTCATGTATTCAATTAAGGAAAGCAGTTTTGAATGTTCTACAGTGCTGCTGACTCCTTAATGTCTTTTGATTCCTGTTCACAATGGGAAGCAAATGAGAGTGTGTGTTGGTTTGTTTTGCTTTAACAAAGCAGTTAGGAACTGGATGTTGATGGAGAGAAGAGGCTTCTCAGGACCAGAGGTTTTTTGTTCTGCTCATGATGTCTGGATTAAAAATAAGAGAAAAAGGAAGAAAAGACTGTGGGGAATCGACCACACTTCCAGATTTGGGTAGGGCCAGATGCACTGGCATTCCTGTGGTCCAAGTGGACCCCTCTGAAGTTAACTATCCTGGATTGGTATGACGGTTAATTTTATGGTTAAGCAGCACCGACAAAGTGTTAGAACATTATTCCTCAGTATGTTTGTGAGGGCTTTTCTGGGAAAGATCACTATTTGACTGGTAGAGGAGATACATCCTTGCCCATGTATGAGCATCGTAAAATTCACGGGCGAAATCAGTAGAACAGAAGGGTGGTGGTAGTGGGGTGAGTGGGTGGGTTTGTGGTCTCTTTTAAACTGAAGTGGGCATCTTCTGGCCTTAGGCACACAATCCTTGAGCCTGCAGCCTTCAGATTCAAGCTGAATTATAATCTGTCCATTTCTCCAGCTGTAAGACAGGAGATTGTGGGACCCCTATAACTCCTCTAACAGATCTCCTCTTACATATTCCTCTATGTACTGTATTCTGTCTCACTAGAGAACCCCCATTAACATGGGTTAGTGGTGTTAGAAGGAGCCAGTGGAGAACAAAGCATACTTAGCACAGGGTTGAAAAGACAACACAAAGTATCTTAGTGATTATGCTATACCACCTTTCTTTCTTTCTTTTTTTATTAAAAAATAAAAGAAGGAGATTAAGATAAAAGAAGACATAACAACAACACAGGTCAGAACAGAACAATTTAAGCAACATAGTGTTTCACTACAGGATAATCCAACGTAACAGTAGCTTCCACAGTGTCTCTTTCCTTGAAACACTTGGGTATAACTTTGTATACTATAGCATCAAACGTATCAAGACAGTGTAAAACCATTCAAGAGAATGACAGTATTACAAGGTATTTAGAACCAACTAACAGAAAATGAACAATGGTTTCTATATTATCTCCTTGTCTATAAAAATTTTTGTTTGCATTATCATATATAATAAAATCCAATAAGATACAACATGATAAAATGGAGACAGAAGAACAAAAACTTGATGGAACTTCAAAACAGGATGATATTAAATCAGCACTAGTTATTATGATGTTTTGTTATCTTCAATATAGCTGTTCATACCATCACAGACAATAAAATCAAACAACCCAGAATAAAACCATTCCAGTTAATGAATGAAAACATTATAAGGCTTCAAACAATATAATGGGGAATCATGATTACCACATACTTTTATATATTCTTATCATTTCTTACACTAGGAAAACTGTTCAATATTTATACATGTGAGTTTGATTTATTTCACTTATGAGTATGGCCTTAAGCTGTGCCTGTTTATTTATAAATATCTCAGTGTTGTCTTTCTTTATAGCTGAGTAGCACTCCATTGTATAAAAATACCAAAACTTTTTTATCCATTCCTCAGTTGATGGACACTTAGGTTGTTTCCAAGATCTGGATATTACAAATTGTGCTGCTATAAACATGGGTGCACATATATCACTGTGGTATGATGCTTGCAGTTCTTCTGGGAATATGCCTAGAAGGGGAATGGGACTTCCAATTCCAGCTTTTTGAGAAATCTCCAGACTGACCTCCACAATGGTTGTAACAGCCTACACTGCCACCAACAGTGCAGGAGAATTCCTTTTTCCCCACAGCCTCTCCAGCATTTGTTGTTGTTGGTTTTCTTGATCCTGGCCATTCTATCAGGAGTGAGATGAAATCTCAGTGTGGTTTTAATTTGCATTTCTCTAATAAGTAATGATGATGATGAATATTTTTTCATGTATTTATTTGCCATTTGTGTTTCATGTGAGAATCCTGTATTCATCTCAGATGCCCATTTTTGGATTGGATCTTTGAATTTTGGGGGTCTGATTTTTAAAAATTCTTTATATGTTTTAGATAGAAGTCCTTTGTCTGAGGGACAGTACACTAAAACTATTTCCCAGTTTGTGGGTTTTCTTTTCACTATGCTGGAGATTTCTTTTGACCTGCAGAAACTTTTTAATAAGAGGTGATCCCAATTATTGATTCTGGGAAGTATTTTCAGTACGGTTTGATTCCTGTTCATGAATTCTCTACCTACTCCTATGTCTTCAAGGTTTTTACCCAATTTATCTTCCAATATATTTAGTGTTTCTGTTTTAAAATTCAGATCTTTGATCCATTTAGATTTTAATTTAATACATGGTGATAGGCACGGGTCTAGTTTTAGTTTTTGGCATATTGAGAGACAGTTTTTCCAGCACCATTTATTAAAGAGACTGTCGTTCTTCCAGTGAACATGTTTGGCCCCTTTATGGAAGATAAGGTGGTTGAGTGTGTTTGTAGTTGTGGTTGTATCTTCTAATCTATTCCATTGATCTTCGGCTCTGTTTTATTTCCAGTACCATATTGATTTTACTATAGTTGCTTTGTAGTATAAGTTTAAATCAGGGATTGTGATGCCTCCTGCCTTGCCTTTGCTGCTTAGAATTGACTTTGCTTTTCTAGGTCTCTTCTCACTCCAGATGAATTTTAGGAATGATTTCTCTAGATCTATGAGGTATGTTGATGGTATTTTTATTGGGATTGCATTGAATCTGTATAACAGTTTTGGGAGAATAGCCATTTTCACAATATTTATTCTTCCTATACATGAGCAAGGGATGTCTTTCCACTTCCTGAGATCCTCTTCAATTTCTTTTTCAGTGTATTATAATTTTCCCTGTATAGCTCTTTCACTTCTCTTGTGAGAATGATTCCTAAATATTTCCTTTTTTGGTTGCTAGTGTTAAGGGTGTGGCTTCTCTTATTTCTCTGTCAGTGATTTTGTTGTTAGTGTACAAGAATTTATTGATTTTTGAATATTGATTTTGTATCCAGCTACATTACTGAATTTATTTATTATATCTAAGAGTCTTTCAATGGAGTTTAGGGGGTCTTCTATGTAGAATATCATGTCATCTGCACATATTTAACTTCTTCTTTTCCTCTCTTTACCCCTTTTATTTCTCTCTCTTGTCTAATTTCTCTGGCTAGTATTTCCAGTACTATATTAAATAGGAGCAGTGATAAGGGACATCCTTGTCTTGTGCCTGATTTTAAAGTAAAGGCCTTTAATGTTTGGCCATTTAGTATGATACTGGCTGTTGGTTTGTCATAGATGGCCTTTATTATATTGAGGTAAAGATCATCTATTCCAATTTTTCTGTAAAGGTTCTTATCATAAATGAATATTGGACCTTATCAAGAGCTTTTTCTGCATCTATAGAAATGATCATGTAATTCTTACTTTATTGATTTATGTATATTGAGCCATTCCTGTGGGCCTAGGATGAATCCCACTTGGTCATGGTGTATAATCTTCTGGATGATTTGCTGCATCCTATTTGCCAATATTTTATTGAGGATTTTTGCATCTGTGTTCATTAGGGAGATTGGTCTGTGGTTCTCTTTTTTAGTTTGGTCTTTCTTAGCTTTTGGTATAAGAGTAATATTTGATTCCAGGAATGACTTAGGAAGGATTTCTTCCCTTTCAATTTCATTGAAGAGTTTGAGGAGTGTTGGCATTAAGTCTTCTATGTATTTCTTATAGAATTCGGCAGTTAATCCGTCTAGGCTTGGGATTTTCTTTGCAGGTAAGGACTTAATTACATTTTCAATTTCATTAATAGAAATTGGATTATTCAGCAGTTTTACATCTTCTTGACCCAGCTTTGGTACATCATATGTTTCTAGGAATCTGTCTATTTCTTCTGTGTTATCAAACCTATGAGAGTAGAGGTTTTTGAAATAGGTGATGATCTTCTGTATTTCTACAGAGCCTTTAGTGATTTCAACTTTTTCATTCCTTATTGCGTGAATTTGAGCTTTTCCTTCTTTTTTTTTTTTAGTAAGGTTGGCTAGAAGTTTATCAATTTTATTTATTCTTTCAAAGAACCAACTCTTTGATTCATTGATTCTTTGGATTGTTTTCTTAGTCTCTATTGCATTAATTTTTGCTCTGATTTTTATAATTTCCTCCCTTCTTTTAGCTTTGGGCTTAATTTGCTCTTCTTTTCCTAGATATTTGAGGTGTACATTCAGGTTATTTATTTGTATTCATTCACTTTTCCTGATATGGGAACTCAGTGCAATAAATTTTCCTCTGAGGACAGCTTTCATGCATCCCACAGATTCTGGTAAGTTGTATTTGTATTTTCATTTGCTGTTAGGTATTGTTTAATTTCTTCTTTAATTTCCCCTGTGGCCCACTGGTTACTCAAGAGTGTATTATTCAGTTTCCATGTATTTGGGGGATTTTTGCAGTATCTTTTATCATTAATTTCTAATTTCATGGTGCTATGATCCAATAACATGCAAGGGATAATTTTCACTCTTTTGCATTTATTTAAATATGCTCTGTGAGCTAATATATGGTCTATTTTAGAGAATGTACCATGTACTGCTGAGAAGAAAGTATATTCTGATGTTGTTGGATGGAACACTCTGTATATGTCTATCAAGTCCATTTGTTCACAGGTGTGATTCAGTTCTATTATTTATCTGCTGATTTTCTGTCTGATTGATCTGTCCCTTGGTGTCAATGGTGTGTTAAGGTCTCCTGTTATAATTGTGTTACTGCTAACTGGGTGCTCTGGAATTTGGTGCATATATAGTTAAGATTGTTGTCTCTTACTCTTGAAGTTTTCCCCTAACCAGTATGTAATGACCTTCTTTATCTCTTCTGATCATTATTGGTTTGAAGTTCACATTGTCTGCAAACAGAATAGCTACCCCTGCTTTATTGGGGGGTTCCTGTCACATGAAGTATTGTTTTCTGTCCTTTGACTTTCAGTCTGTGTCTCCTTTTGGGTTAGATGAGTTTCTTGTAGACAGCATATGGTTGGATTTTGTTTCTTGATCCATTCTGCCAGTCTGTTTCTTTTAATTGATGCATTCAGACCATTTGCATTAATGGTTACAACTGTTATATGTTAATTTATTGTTGACATGTTATCTTTCTGCTGTTACATCTTTATGTTTCTTTATCTTTTCTTTATCTGTTTAATTATCTTCTTTGCATAATGGTTTTTTCCTAGGTGTATCTAAACTGTCTTTTAGTATTCTTAGCAGGATTGGCTTGGTGATCATGATGTTCTTCAGCTGTTCTTTGTCATGGAAGTATCTTTTTTCTCCATCGATTTTGAAGGACAGTTTTGCAGGGTACATCAGTCTAGGCTGGGAATCATTTTCCTTTAGGATCTGAAATACTTCACTCCATGCTCTTCTTGACTTTATTGTTTGTGCTGAGATGTCAGCTGTGATTCTGATAGCTTTTCCTTTACAGGTGATCCGTCTTTTCTCTCTGACAGCTTTTAATATTCTATTCTTATGTTCTATTTCTGGGATGGTGATTATTATATGTTTGGTGTAGTTTTATTTTGGTTATGGCTATTTGGAGTTCTATATGCTTCATTGATCCTGATGTCAGTTTCCATTCTAATGTTTGGGAAATTTTCAGCTGTTACTTCTCTAAATATCCTATTGACATCCTTTATGATGTCCTCTTCTTTTTCATTTATCCCTATCAATCTTACGTTGCTTATCTTTGCATCATATTGCAACTGTTGAATTATTTCCTGATTCCTTTTTATTTTTAAAAGATCTTTCTTTTCCTGTTCATTAGCTACAATCTTGTCTTAAAGGTCTGAAATTCTATCTTCACTTTCAGTGAGGCAGTTTTTACAACTTTCAATGGAATTTTTGATTTCCTATATATCTCTTTGCATCTGCTTTACGTATTCTGTTTGTTTCTTATATTGTTCATCCAGGGATTCAACCTTTTGTTTATTTCCTCCAATTTTTTTAACTGTATCTTTCGTTATGTTCAGCATCTCTTTCATTTTTTTTTAATCATTTCTTCTTTTACCTGGGAGATTATATTTCGAGTTTGAATTCCTTTAAAGCTTCCCGGAGTTGCTTCTTTATTTCAGTTGCTATTATGTCAGGTATTTCAGGTGTATGGCATTCATTTTCTTCTATATACATAGCTCCTAATGTTTCTTGAAATGGGCTAGAGGTTTGAGATCGTATTTTGGTCTTCCATTTTGTCATTTTCACATATTGCTATGTTTCAAGTGTTATTCCAAGGCTTCCCCAGGGCCTGTTGGAAATCCTCTTCCATGCCCTCACCTCTTGGGACTCTGGCCGACCAGTTCCCTGGGATTGAGAGAGGATCACTGGTGGCGGAGTGGGGGCTGACAGGCCCAAGCCCTGCAGGGCAGGTTGAATGTTGCAGGAAACTGTGAAGTTTCTTGGCTGGTGGGAGCAATGATTCCAAACTCCTGGGTTTGGTATGGTATAGGGACACTCACCTCGGGCCACTTGGTCTCCAGAATTTAGGGCACCAGCAGGTCCAAATCCCCAGAGTCCGCCAAGCATAGCAGGAAGTGGGAAAGTTGAAGCAGGCTGGCTCAAGCCCTGCTGAGCTGGTCCAGTGCAGCAGGAAGCCTTGAAGTTCCCTGGCCAGGGCTGAGCGGGGATCCTAAACTTGCTGGGCTCATGGGATGGTGTGGGGACCCTCACCCCAGGCTGCCCAGCCTCCCCAGAACTGATGATGCCGGCAGGCCCAGAACTCCAGATTCCGCCAAGCACCGAAGAAGCAGGGAGGCTGGTGCAGGCCGGCTCAAGGCCCTCAAGACGTGCTGAGCTGATCCAGTGCAGCAGGAAGCCGCAAAGTTCCCTGTCCAGGACTGAGCGGGGATCCTAAACTTGCTGGACTTCAGGGATGGTGCGGGGACACTCACTCCAGGCTGCCCAGATTCCAGTACCGATGGTGCCGGCAGGCCCAGAACTCCAGAGTCCACCAAGCACAGCAGCCTCTCCACCAAATTAAACAGAGTCAAAAATGCAGTTCCCAGGGGGAGTTCCCAGGCCATGGCATAAGGTGGTCTTTTCCCATTTGTTTATGGTGCCTTCCCTGGTCTTGGTCCTTGTCACATTGTCACATGTTGAGTTGCCTCTCTACATGTCACCTGTGTCTGTAAAGGCACACAGGCGCAGCTCCTTGTGAGAAACAAAACAACTTCACTATCACCCAGGGATGAAGAACCAGAGCCCTTACTATGATGAAATTCATGTGTTTATTTTTCCCATTATTTCTTCTCCAAGCCATCAGCTTGGATGGACACATGGGGAGTTCCATGAGGACAGTTATTTTGCTCCCTAGATGCCTTGATGAGCCCCAACACTTAAGGACACTGTGTAGAGTGGAATAGTTAGCAAATGCTGTTGAACTGAACCACCTGGGTGTCTCTGAGTCTCTTCAGTCTCTAATCTCCCTCCACTCTACGTACTTCCCCAGCATCCCTTGGTCTTTTCTGCTCATTGCTTTTCCTCCATGCCCTGGACCAGCTGTCCATGTGCCACCAGGTCAAGATGATGGCTCTGACTCCTATGCCAGCCTAAGGAAGGGGAGGTCCACTCTTCTAATCCTGGAGAAGGCCTGCATCTTAGAGTTCACTGCAAGATCTACAAACATTTTTCCTGCTAATAATGCCCATTTCTTGCAAAACATCTTGCAGAGGTTATTATTTCAACAAAATGGCTTTCTTCTTTTCCTAATGGCTCCTTCAGACAAGAGTGATGAGACAAAGTGCAAAACAAACCAAAGAGTAAAAATCAATCTCATCCTATCAAAGACATTTAGTAAGAATTTGAGAAACTCTGTATTAAGTGCACTTACCAGCCCTCTCGTTGCCTTAAAAGTCTACTACCATGTTTTTGCTTCAGGAGTAAGGGCGTCATTAACTTTTTTTTCCTCTTTGCCTTTGGCCTTTTAAAAAGAATGCACTACACAAGCTTTGTGCGCTCTCTGTCCTGCCCAAACCACGGATGCTTATCTTGGCTGGGAAACTCATAGATGGATGCAGTATAGCTAGGAGATTGGGGCAAAGTTTTCCTCTGCATGGGTTGGAGATGAAGAAGCAGGTCTTTCTATGGTTAGCTCCTTGTGTGGGTGGGAGGCTTAAGTTTGAAGTGATAACAAGACATTCAGAGTGACTGTCAAAAAGGCAAGATTTTCAGGAATGTCAGGTTAAGTAGCAGTAACTCTCAGGTACCCAGATTCCTGCCCTTCCTTGAAGCCTTACTTGCACACTCAGGGAATATTGATCTTTTCCTTCTCTCAGTGAGAGGTTACTATTACAGCTACCTGACCCAATCAGCCTTGTAGTAAATATATAACATTTAGGCCCACTGATTGCTTCAGGTTGAACACAACAGGTCCCAACTGTGTGTAGTATAAATTTCAGCTCCTCAGTCTTGCAGTGAGATGTGCTATGAACTTGCCTTTCTAGTCTTTTACTGCTGCTTCCTCTATTTTTTCCAATTAGTGGAACTGAGGCAGGAGGTGGGGCAGAGGTATAGAGAAGTGGTTCCCCAGTAGAAGTCAAGGCAATAGGAAGAGAATCAAGAACCAAACCACACCTTTCCATAAACCAGTGGCGGCCATGGAGAAATGGAAAGAGAATGAAGATGCCAAATCATGCCTTCTCATGAGCCAGCTGGTGCATGGGCTGGGAGACAAGAAGAGCAACCTCCATCCCCATAAGCAGTGGCTGATTCAGAGGACTCAGGCTGAGAGGATAGCAACTAATGTATAAAAATAACTTAATGCTTGTGTTGTTTGACTGACTTTGCAGGCCTAAAGCTGGTAGTCTGAGCACCTATTTAAAGGATTACAGTATGCATTATAGCAACCATGGGGGATTTCCTTCTGTCTTGTTTTTGAAATCTAATGTTTTGTTCCATTTTATTATTTTGTTTTATTCCTGCATCTGGTAACCTGAGCAAATATTCTGAAGGTAACAATATGCAGTATGGCAACCATTGTTGAATTTCTACCATTTTCTTTTGAAAATCTATATTGCTATTGTTTTTTTATTGTTGCTGTGTTTTTTGTTTGTTTGCTTGCTTGCTTTTTTAGGTTCATTTGCATATTACTTTTCTGGGATTTTCTCTTTAAAAAAAAAAAGGTGACTTTCCCAAAGCCTCAGAGTGTTCAGTTCTGTGACCAAGAGGGCACTTGCACTATCACCTTCAGGGTCGGGGCATGACAACCTCTCTAGAAACCACAAAGGGTACCCACCTGTAATGACTAAGTCGTATCTGGGGACAGGCACTACAGAACATCCCAAACAACTGAAAGTGACCCAAACATAATTATAGCTAATTCTAAGCTCACTTACATTGTGTTTTTGACCCTCCACACAATGAATTTTAGCACCATTACAGTTCCTCAAAAATCCACAGAGGGACCAAAACTTTCTCCCAATAAAAAGAAGGGGACTTGCCCCAGATGGAGTGAACTGATAAGTGTCAGCTCAGAGAGCCGCTCCTCCTGTAGGAACTACTGGTAGGCTTGGACACCTGTTTTCTTCTGGGCCCTGAGTCCCCTTCTGCCTGGTCCCACCCTGAGGAATGTAACTTTGCTAATGAATCTATGCTTTCACTTTCACTTCTGGGTGTCCTGTTGAGGTTTTTGTGCCGTCAAGGACCTAGGACAGTCTCAGCCCCCTGACAATAGCAACATTGCTCTTCACAAATCCTTTTTCTACTCAAATCCTTCTCTTCTCTGCCCATTAAAATTTTACTGTTATTCTCAGTCCAGAGAAACTCCTGTCTCAATTCTTCGAATGAAATCTTTCCTCACCACCTCTGTGCAAGTAAATCTGTTCTTTATCTCAAAAACTGTGGCTTTAAAGGGCCCAGTAAAACTTTTTAGAGTGAAAGAAATGTTTTCTCCATTGATTGTGATAGTTGTTACACGAGTATACATGATGCTTAACATGCACCCAACTGCATACTTCAAAAGGTGAGTTTGATTAGAAATAAATTCTACCTCAGCAGACATAAGGATGCCTTCCATTTCTGGAGGCATTCCTTTGACAGTGAGCATGTTCATCTTGGGCCGAGATCTTCTTTTTCCTTTTATGTTCAGTCATAAAGCCAAGAGACAGAGGCACCTGGGATGTGAATTTGGGTGGCAAAACCGAGGAGTCTCCTGGGAAAAGAATCCAAGTGGCCACTTGTGGGGTCTTAACATCCATTGGTCAGGTGGTAAAAGGAAGGTTGAAAGTGGGGTAAAAAACAAGAGCAAATCATAGAATGAAACTGAAAGGTTCAGGAAAAAATTCAACCCCAGGGAGAAGTGAACCTCTTTCAGTGAGTGAGTCTCTGTGGCAGGGCCTGTAGCTCAGAGGGTCAGTGGCACCATGCTTGAATGAGGGGACTGCTTCTTAATCTAATGGCCATGGTGCAACATAGTTGGCACCACTGGGCATTCATTCACCTTGCTCACTTGCACAGATTGAGGCTTAGACCCATGTGTGACTGACTCTCTTGTGTTTGCTGCATTCATAACTCCCTCATCTTGCATGTGGACACTGCATACAATTAGAATACTAGAATTTCATTCTTCATTTCTGGAAAGTTGTTGTGGCCTCCTGATGCTGTACAGGGAAATGTGCAAAATTCTTACGGATTTCATGCAAGAAATTGCCTTCAGGAATATGATAGGTAATTCACGAAGCAATGAAAAGTGAACAGCCCGAGGAAAAAAAAATCCATACTGTAAACACATCTTAAATCTGAATGAACTTGAAAGTCCAAGAAATATTTTACTCATCTACTGAAGATTTAGAGAGCTTTCTTTAATACAAAAAAATAGGGCTTGTTTTCTATTTGGTTATGAAAGAAAAAAGATGGAAGGAAAAATAAAGAGTTAAAGAATTACTGAAGGGTTTTTGCAATCCTCCCTTGGGGATATGTTTGGGTGTGACGTTTCACTGTTTTCAGAGTTGTCATGAACTCAACACAAAACAAAATACATACTAATTAACATCTAGCATTCTGTTTTATAGTCTCTGAGTGTTTGCTTTAAAAATTAAAAGTTAATTTTTTCAAAGTAATGCATGGGTCTAGTCTTTTAAAAGTTAAACAGTCCTAATGGGCTGATAATGAGAAGCAGCAGTCTGCTGCCAGCCTCGTTCTCCAGAGACAACTGCTGTCTCCTCTTCTGGCTCTTCCTTCCAGTATCTATCTCCATATTTCTAAATAATCTATGTAAGAGACATTAAATGGAATTTTCCTTGGCCTTGGAATTATAGCGATAGCTTAAAAGCTGAACATGGTAGGTGCTAAGAACTTCCCCAGCATAAAAAGAACTGACAAGATGACAAGATTATCTCCCAAGATCTTCTGAATATGCAGCAGAAATAATGAGTCACACGGGGCTCACCGTGTTCCAGGTACTTTTCTAAGATCTTTGGATTTATTTATCATTTAATCATTAGAGTGACCCTCTGAAGTAGAGGTTAAATATCTCTATGCCAAAAATTGAAAATTCAAAGTGCTCCAAAATCCATAATATGTTGAGCCCCAATATGTTATTACAAGTGGAAAATTCCACAACCATTCTCATGTGTCCTTTGCAGAAAAAAAAAAAACCCTCAGGTGCAATAAAATATTACCCCTAAAATGAATTTTTTGCTTAGAATTGGGTTCCATCACCATATATCTTTATCACCATATTCTCTTTAAAATTTTATTTTAAAGAGAATAAAAGAAAAGAGAACAGAACAAAGCAAATCACAACAGAAAAATGCAAGCAACACAGCACTTCACAATAAGACAACCAGGTATCAACAGTAGCTACCATAGTATCTCTTTTCTTTGAAATAATTGAGTGTACCTTCACATAAAATAATATCAAACATAACAAAATAGTATAAAACCATTCAAGAGAATGAAAGCATTATAGAACATTCCAAAGCAAATAACAGGGAATGAAAAATGGCTACTATAATATCTCATTTTCCTTGAAAAAATTTGTTTACACTATCACACATAATAAAATCGAGTAAGACACAACAGGATAGAACCAATCAGAACAAAAGCATGGTAGGACTTCAAAGCAAGATGATAGTCAATCAGTAATGGCTGATTTCTTAATGTCTTGATTTCTTCAGAGTAGTTGTTCATACCATCACACATAATAAAATTAAACAAAACAGAATAATCCAACCAATGAATGAAAACATTTTAAAACTTTAAAGCAATATAATGGGAAACCATGACTACTATAAAATCTTGTGTACTCTTACCATTTCTTACACGAGGGAGAGTATATGTTATTTACACATGTGAGTTTGATTTATTTCACTTATGAGTATGGTCTCAAGTTGCATCCCTTTATTTATAATATCTCAGTGTGATCATGCTTTATAGCTGAGTAGTGCCCCATTGTATAAAAATATCACATCTTTTTTACCCATTCCTCAGTTGATGGGTGTTTAGGTGGTTTCTAAGACCTGGCTGTTACAAATTGTGCTGCTATAAACATAGGTGCACAACCATTCTCATGATGTTTTCAGTTCTTCTGGGAATATGACCAGAAGTTATCCCCGTATATCTAAGGTATGTTATTATATATGGAAATGTTCCAAAACTCAAAAGTCCTAAATCTGAAATACTTTGGGTTCCATGTACTTAAGGAAGACTCAATTTGCATGTCTAACTTTCAAGGGAGGTAAGTAAGGAGTGGAACTTCTTAGGGATAGACACAGATGTCTATTTTTGGTGATCTCTTAATTACACGACACTACCTTTCTTTAGCTTTGTTGCCATCACCCTCTCATTCTATTCCATTTTCTATAAAAGCTTGAAAGATCTTAGGAAACATAAGCCTGGAGGGGAAACTAATATCTATATGTTCACTTTCCCTTTACTCTCTCCTTTGTAATTCCAACCTGGGAAATCTGTGGATTTAGGGTAAAGATTATGGTACCTACAGGAAGGAAATAACAGGATGAGCAGGGATGGTTTTGGCAAAGGAGAAAGGGAAAAGTTCAAGGTGGGCTTCGGGGCATGGAAAAAATACAGGCTTTCCGGTAGACACAGGCACCTGGGAAGCTGGCCAAGCTAAAGCCATCTTACTGGCATCTTTCTTGAGTGTAGGATAGCAATGAGAGGCCAAGTGTAGGGTTAGGTGGACCTGAAGAGGTGAACCTGTCGGTGGGGGATGTTCCTGAGGGCCTTCATAGTCCTATAAGTCCTGTTTTATAGTTAAGTTTGGTTGTCTACAAGATTAACTTGGGACCTGCTTAGGGCATCAGTAGTGTACACTTCTGGGTATGACTGGGTGGGCTATGAAATTGTGAATTTGTGGTCTCTATGTAGTCTCTGGTCCTTTCTTTTTGGTGCCATTTCTCTGCTCACTTCTTCCTGGTTGCTACGGGTTGAGCAGCTTTCTTTCACCAGGCACTTCTGCCAGGCTGCTTCTGTCTTGGAGCCAGCCCGTTACAGACTAAGTCTGATAAATATGTGCTTAGCCAGAAATGAGCTGGAACCGGGAAACTACAGTGTAACCCTGTGAGCAAATTCCAAAAAAGGGCTGTGGCTTTCCCTAGTCTGTAGATCCCTGATTTCCTGAGACCACTTTAAGCCTTTCAAAGATCCTCCCTCCTACTAATCTTCTACATTCTATTCCCACACAACCACATCTAACAGCACAGACATCTTGATGACTAATTAGACCTAATTTACATGCATTACATGGTAGTTTTGACCCTTGTCCATGGGTGTTGGCTGCTATATTGGTTCTAAATCTTCACACCGTCAAAAACTTCCCCTCCTGCCATGACAGTGGAGATTCTTAGTTGCAAGACGTCTCATCCGTCACAAACCCCAACCCCTTGTTGAATACTAAGAACTCAAAAAGAAGTCCCTAGACTTCAGGACAGATACTTTCTTTAGGCCTTGCCCAGCTGGACCTCTTGCAAGCTTACTGCCCTCTCTAGTAAAGCTAACTAACTCATTGCTTAATAAAGTGCTCTTAGAAATTGACTGAATCCCATCCATGGATCTCCCCTGGAAATGTTTTGTGGGGAAGATCTGAGAGCTGATATCACTACAGAAGGCAGAGAAGAACCAGTCCAGACTTACCTTTCCCATAACCAATCCCCTGAAATCCTGAACAAAAGCAAACCATTCCTCCTTGAAGTTGTGTGTTTGGTCCCAGCAACAAGAGAGCTGACCAACCAGTGCTCTGGGAACAAATGAGCACTGAGGTTCCAGACATGGTCAATATCCAAGACCAAGCAATGTCACCTAAGAGATGACCATGAGAGTGTAATGACGTACCCCACTATTCTGATCTCCTATTGCTAATCCATATGGAAAGCAGTGGCATTGCCAATGTGTTTTCTTCTTTATTTAGCACCCTTAGCTAAGACACTGCTAGAGATAAGAAGAGACGTTTCAATGAGATCTGAGACTGAAATTTTAATGTGACTTTAAATGGCCATACCTAGAGCCTCTTGCATCATAGACCAGTACTCTACCACTGAGTTACAGCTCTAGCCCATATTCCATCTTCAAAAGGTGATAAGAAGGCGGTAAAATGGGGTGGAAATTAAGTGAAAAATGAAATTCAATCTAGCTCAGTAGAAGGTGAAGATTACTGGAGAAAATAACTGATCTTCTTTTTCACCCTTTCTCAGATGTACAGAACGCGCCACCCCCAGCATCCTGGCACTCATTAACTGGGCACTTACTGTTACACTGCTTCCTGTTGATTTGCCAACTTAAGTATTTTCTATTGTCTTCTTTGGTGTGATAAATGATGAATTAGCTCTTTCACCTGCTTCTCCCAACACATAAACTCTTCCTCCCCCAGCCTAACCAATATAGCTGTGTGCTTAAAGGAATCAATCATAAAAATTTATATTATTATAGCTGTCTAAATATTGTTCACCAGTGGGCCATACTTTTACTATGATTTTATTTCCTTTCTTGGAAATCTGGGGGAGTAAATAATTATTTTTCACTTACGCTGTTTTCTGTGTACACATCTTTGAATTTTATCATTGCACCTGTCAGTTTCCTGCATATGGTTATTTTCTCTCCCAGTGTTCATACATATGAGAAGTTTAAATCATCATCCTCACCCCCCTCCATGCAAGTGATCTCTACTGGAAGTTCAGTGCACAGCACTCATCTCTTTTAGGCATCAGAAACTGGTTTCCTGGAAGACACTTTTCTCATCAGTGGAGTTGGAGGAGATGATTTCAGGATGTTTGGAGTGCATTACTTTTGGTGGGCACTTCATTCCCATTATTATTAAATTGTACCCTTTATTTCCATTATTACCACATTAGAATGCAACAGGGATGCCACACTGCATAGTTTGCAGTAAGGTTTGCATCTCTGTGAGCACTTGCCACTGCTGATCTAATGGGAGGCAGAGTGGCAGTGCCAGCATCGGATGCAGCTGTAAACACAGATGGAGTTTCACTGGTTCAGGGCCTCTCACTTCCTGCTGTGAAGGCCAGTTCCTAACAGGCCACGGGCCACAAGGTGGGCTGAAGTATGGCTGGGGTCCCCTGAACTACACCATTTGTTCTTTGAATTTGCTGCACAGCTATTACCCTGCAATTTAAACTGACCAATTTCCTGAATTGGATTTAGTTTTGGTTTTCCACAATTTCATATCTCCCTCCCTCCCTTCCTCCCTCCCTCCTTCCCTCTCTCTCTCCCTCCCTTTCTCCCTTCCTTCCTTCCTTCCTTCCTTCCTCCTAATTGTATAATTACATAGTTGAAAAGTATCTTCATAGTTTCATATTTTTGTTCATGTACCTGGGAAAAACATTCCAGAACTGTTTTAACTTGGATCCCCAGAGAAATCAGAGGCAGAAAGAAAGACAATACGAAGATAAGCCATTGAGTTTGCCATTGTTACAAGCGATTGGTGTTGTATTTCAACAAAGCATTCTGTGGCGTTCTCATGTGTAGCCTCCATTTTCCATTGGCCAAGGGCAGCCTCATATTTGATTCCTCATTATTTCCTGGTTGTACACATGTGAGCACTGCATTTCCCACAGGAGTCCCATTGGCATTAGAGAAGTTCCAGGGCAGGAAGCAAGAAGTGTGTAGCCAGGAGTTGGGTGAGGTCTTCCCAAGATTCTCTTGTGTAGAGCTGGTAGCCTCCGTAGCTGACTGGCTGCCACTAGGCTGCTGGAGAAAGAGATAGGATTGAGAGGTTTGACCATGTATATCATTCTCTTTGGTGTTTCTCAGGGTGGAACTGCAGGTTCATTTGATAATTCTATGTTTAACTTTTGAGTAACTGTTGATCTGTCTTCCACAGTGGCTGCACAGTTTTATACTGTCACTAAAAATATGCAGAGCTTTTCATCCTTTGTGTATTTTTAGATTATTCATCCTTTTGTTTTGATCCATGGAATGTTATATATATTACATTTTATCACATTTTATCATACATATATATATATTATAAATGTTACATGTATAAATATTATATGTAAGATATATATCTCATTCTGTAATGTCTTTTAAACTATGCAACATTTTGATTTTGAAGAAGTCAAATTTACTTACTTTATGTTCACTTGTGTTTTTGCTGTCAAGCTCCTAAAGTTAGGTCCTTTTGATCCATTTTGGGCTAATTTTTGTATAAAGGGCAAGGCAGTGCTCCAACTTTATTGTTTGAGCATAATCTGTTGAAGAAACTATTCTGTATCCTTTGAAGGTACTGAGTACTCTCACAATTGATGAATGGAGCTATTTTTGGACTCATAGTTTTATTCCTTTGTTATATATGTCTACCACTATGTTATTACTGAAACATTTTTTATTACTGTGACTCTTAGTGAGTTTTAATATTTGGAACTATTAGTTCTCCAACTTGGTTCTTTTAAAAAATTGTTATGTTTATTTTGGGCCTTTGAAAATATTATGTGAATTTTAGAATCAATATTTCCATTTCCAAAAAATTTTGATAGGGATACAACGTCTGTATATCTCTTTGGATATTACTGTTTTCATAACAATATGAACATAGACTGCTCTTTTATGCTTATTTAATTTCTTTTAGCAATGCTTTGTGTGATTGTCAGTGTACAGTTTTTTACTCTATTGGTTAAATGTATTCCTAAGTTACTTTTGATGCTATTGCAAATGGAACGACTTTCGTTCTGTCTTGGTTTTCTCTTGCTGGTATGTAGAAATACTGTTGATTTCTGCATGCTGAGCTTGTGGCTTCAAACTCTATTGACAGTTTAGATAGTCTTAGTACCTTTCCTATGACCTCTTTGGGATTTTCTCTATATAGGATTATACTGTCTGCAGTAAAGATAGTTACTTATTCCATTCCAATGAAATGTTTTTTTATTTATTTGTCTTATTAATATTTCTCATTAGAAATTCTAGTGCAATCCCAAATAGTAATGGTGAAAACAGGCCTCCAAGTTCCTGCTTGTATTGTTGATTTTCCATAAATGTGTCATTATCATATCAAGAACAATGCCTCTCCTGTACTAGTTGGCTGAGTGTTTTGAAATCTGAATTTGTGTGGAATGTTGTCAAATGTGTTTTTCACATCATTTGGGATGATCACACCAGCTTTTCCTTTGTTCTGTTAATTTTCTGTCTTGATTAATTTTCATACATATATCCACTTGTATTCCTGGACTAAATTCTCCATGGTCCTGGGGTATAATCCTTTTAATAGGTTGCTGCATTTAGTCTGTGAGCATTTGTTTCTAGGCTTTTCTATCCATATTCAAAATTGTAACTTCTTTTCTTTTGATGGCTTCTTTTTATTTGCTTCAGTTGTCAGAAGATTTTCAAAAATGATTTGTGTTTCTTCTTCTGTAAATGGTTGGCAGAATTTAGACGTGAAGGTTCTTTGTTTAACAGTTTTCTTTTTGGGCAGGCTTTTGACCAGTGGTTGATTATCTTTGTTATAGGTCTACTGAAATTTTCTTCTGCTTACAAAGTTTGCATCTTTCCAGGGATTTTTCAATGACATTCAGGTTTTCTACTTTGCCATTATCCAGGTCTTCATACTACCTTCTCAGACTTTATTTTCAAAAGGTCTACAGTGTTACGTTCTAATTTTTGGTATCAATTATTCATATATTTCTTTTTATTTTTTGAGAGTAGTTAAGAGTTTGTGGATTTTGTTAATCTTCTGAAAGTACTAACTTTTGGTTCATTGATTCTGCTGTTTTGCATTCTTTATTTTATTTATGTTTGTTTTAATCTTCGTTATTTTTTTCTGGCATTGGATTTTTCACTCTTCTTTCTAATTCCTTAAGTTGGAAAGTTATTTTATTGGTTTGAGATATTTCTTCTTTTTTAATGTAATATTTACAATTGTATATTTCCTTGTGGACACTGGCTATGTTCCATCCAATACACCTTGATATATTGTATTTTTCATTTTCAGTAATCGCTAATCATTTTCCATGTTCCCTTATGATTTCTTCTTCGAGACATTCTCTGAGAATGTACGTCTACACACTTGCAAACTTTCATCTTCCTTCTGTTATTGATTTCTACCCTTATTTCATTGTGATCAGATTCTTATGATTTATATTTTCTAAACTTTTTTTCAAAAATGGACTTAAAAAGTCTATCCTGGAGAATTTGCCATGTGGACTAAGAAAAATGTATATCGTGTTGATTGGTGTAGTGTTCTATACAGACTTGACAGGTCTGCTTGGTTTGTGGTATTGTTCAAATTCCATTTTGTGTAGGTTTCTATCTACTACTAAAAATAAAATGTTAATATCTGTTATCATTATTATATTTGGGGTTTATAGCTTGACTTCATTTTTATTTTGAAGGACTGGAAACAAAAATATCCTAAGTGAATTAATGAAATAAAATCCCTGAAGAATTTTATTCTACAAAAATGAAGCAAGTTAATATTGATAAGTGTCTATCATATGGAAAGAACTCAGAAGTATCTTTTACAATTGTCTCATCTAAATTTTTGCAAGACCATTCAAAACAAGTATTATGTCTACCTCGTTTGAAATTATACAATTAGCAATTGGCAGAGTCCATATTTGAATCCTGACCTGTCTCACTCTAAAGTAACGCTCTTTGCATATCACATCACCCTGAAAGTACGGAAAACATCCGTCAAATAAGTCTGATGTTTTTATGGTCACTTTCTGAAGCTGAGGTAAAACTGTTTACTTAAGGAGCTGGGGGTTTAGTTCAGCAGTGTAAGTGCCTGCTAGGCAAATGCAGTATCTTGCAAGATCAAGATTGTGAGTTCAGTCCTTGGCACCAAACAAAGAAACAAATAAAAATCTGTTTATAAAACACTCTCCAACATATAAAGTAGTTAACAGGCAAAATCAGAGGTACCACCAAACTTACTGAGTTTGAGTCACAAGTTTTTTTTTTCTCAGATAATTATCCAATCCTAGATTTGATGGCAGAGTTGTATTGTCATCCAAAATTTTAAAACCTTGTTCATGCTAGAATTCATTGGAGATTTTTTTAATGCTCAAATCTTGTACTCTGAGTAACTACTTCAAGGATAACAATTAGCAATGTATTAGCAAAGTTATACTCTTATTATTTTGTTGTGAATTTCGCTTTACTTTTTTTCATAAAGCAAACAAAAAAGAAAATGTGATATTTATGTGCAATATAATAATATTACTCTGCCATAAAGAGGAATTGTCTAAAAAGGGACATCGGTGACCATTGTTAATCTATTATCATGATTTGAAACCCATACTGTTTGCATCGTTCTGTTTAGTTTGGTTTTATTCTGTTTCAGTTTGTCTACTTATATTAGATTTGATAGCATGGACAGCTATTCCAAAGAGAGTGGGATATACTATGGCAACCATTTTTGATTTCCTATTAGCTTGATTTGAAGCCCTGTTTGCTTTCACTATTTTGTTTTGACTGATTTCATTCTATTCTGTTTTATTTGATAGTATCAAAGCTGATACTATTAACTACTCTGAAGACAATAAGATACACTACAATACTCATTCTGGCTGGACTATTATCTTCTTTTGAAGTTTTATAGTGTCTCCAATGTTTTGTTTTTATTGGTTTTGTTCTGTACTGTTTTGTTCAATTTTATTATGCCTGATGATATGGGCAATTCTTTTGAAGATAACAACAGGCATTATGATAGCCATTATTGATCTCTTTGTATTTTGTTTTTAAGTCATGTACCATGTTGATTCTTTTTATTGACTCTATTTTGTTTTGTCTCATTTGATTTTGTTTTCTTCAAAATTAAAAAAAAGACTAAACTTAAGGTATTTGTAAGAAAATGAATGAACCTTGAACCATGATATTAAGTGAAAAAACTCAGGCCCATAAGCTTAAACAACACTTAATTTCACTCACATGAAATATATATACATATAATATATACATATGTATAATATATATTACAAAATAAAAGACAGATAATAGAAAATGAGAGAGAGAAAGGCATTTTAAAACAACATGGACATTATATCTAAACGTGTGTCTTGACTTAGTACAATTATCTTACTTCTTTTAAATGTTCTTTGGTTATTCAGGTTTCCAATCTATAGATATATGGCAATTAACTTTATAAAGTATCATAAAGAAATGAATCTGATGCTGGAAAAATAAAAGCGGGGGATTGGAAGGAAGGGGAAATAAAAGAAATTGAAATGTGTTGTGTACATGTATCAGTTACGTACAGTGCATGTGATCGTTACGTACAGCAAACCTACACTAATAAAAGTACAAAACATGAAAACAAAAACAAACCCTTACACAAAATGAAAACTCATCCTAAATAAATACCTAGATGCAAATATACATTTAACATAGTGGGTACATTGATTTTGTTTTATTTTAGAAGATGGATATCTATCTTAGGGACTGCTGTAGCAGAAACCCCGGAAACCTCTAGATCCCTAACACCTTGACCACAGAGGTCATTGTCTTATAAGCCCTTCTCCCCCCTTCTCCACTCCATCAGTGATTTCACGTCTAGCAGAAGATCATCCCTCCCCCCAGTTTTTTCTATTAGTACCTGTAAGAAGTCCACACTGATTAATTCACCATGGAGACTTGCTACATATGTGTGACACACATTCACCCTGTCTGCTTCCTCCCCGCTCCACAACAACTTGATGCTTCCCTGGTAGATCTGCAGTGTAGGTATCATAACGGTTCTCCTTCACTTTAAACTGACTTTGGGTGGGGATGTGCTCAGCAAGCAGGGACCCCTCTATCCCTGCTGTCTTCCCATGTCTGTCCTGATTAAAATCCCTGTTGCCCATCATGCCAGTATCAGACTCAATGTGTCCTTGCAACACACCTGACCAGGGCATAGGTTGACTGTCAGTCTTGGTTCTTCCAGAAGAGAGAAGCCTGGAATTACACTTCCTGTTTTTCATTTTCTGTTCTTACCTCACTTTATGGTACCATTTTATGACAGCCTGCTTCTGTTGGTTTATTCAGAAATAAGTGACAGCTCTAGCTTTTTGCATTTAATCTTTCACCCGTGATGAGAACTAGATTTGAACTATGTTTGTTATGGCCTGAGATACATTTCTGTGCTGAGGGAAAGACATCTCTTCCTTCTGATTTTTAGATCCAAGTAGGATCCTACTGTGAAGGGGGAAGAGAGAGAGAGAGATAGAGAGAGAGAGAGACAGACAGACAGACAGACAGACAGACAGACAGACAGACAGACAAAGACAGAGAGTTGAACCAAGCTGATTAACCTTCTGGTTTGGGCTTCTCTTTAGGCCTGCATGAAACTCATTTATCTCCTTATGCATTTGCATGATGTATATTAAATGATCCAGCCAACACTGATCTTAGATTGGGACAAGTGGACTTTTGCACTGGCTCCCATGTTTTAGATGGTCCCACTTGGGCCATCTTTATCAAGGAGACAGCTGGTCAAAGGGATATGCTTATGCCCTTCTAGATCATGCTCAGAAACTCACTGCCTTCAACAGTCTTGATCTGTTTCCCAGATTCACACAGGCTTCTGCCTTGGTTGCTCCCATAAGATGTGCAACTCTAGGTGTGAAGATTATGGCTGTGTTCAGGCAATGTGGGAAGAACATGGAAATGTGTAAATGTTCAAGGCCCTTTGCAAGGAAACACATGGTCTTGAAAGGGGAGAAAAGGATCAGGCAGGTGGTTATAAGTGTGGGGCTTCTCAGTGCCTCATTCTGTATAGAACCTAAGAAACCTGTAAGCTCTCAATTCTAACTTGGCTTTTTAGGTTATTGTGGACATCTGTTTGTCAAAGAAGATGGGTTTAACATTTAACTCAGCAGTCTGTTAACTTACAAATTGTCAAAATTGATGGGAGTGATATGCACTTTCCATTTATACTCATGCCTGAACCCCACAGAGGTTAGAGTTGCACCTGAACCCCACAGCGTTTAGAGGTGTGGCCACAGCTCTTGACTCACCTGGTCCTAACTTTGTCAATTCCATGAGCTCTTGTTCTTGAGATGCCATATGTCTCATATACAGTCTGAGCCAAAATGTGACATGAACAACACTTCAGGAGGTTGAGAGAAATCAAGTATGTCCAGGGAATAAACTAGTCTAATAAAAATAACCAAAGCTTTAGAAATAAGCAAACTTACACTCAAGGTGGCTAGCAAGCAACTGGAGTTGCTCATGTTCTGAATTTTCTCCTTCAATTCCTAAGGAAAATAGCCTCTACCTTACGACTGGGGAACATGAAGGAAGCATGTGGGTTAAATGTCATGCATGGTGCCTTGTTTGTATTCAACACTCAGGGGATGAGTCTCTCTCTTCTGCTGATTTTGGAAAGTTTCATTTTCCAAGAACAGAGTCCACCATCTCTAATGTTGTATGGAAGGGACATTCACCAGGAACCTAACACCAGTCCATGAGCGACCCTTCTCCAGACTCTCCAGTCTATGCTCTTGCTCTCTCCTTCCCCGTTTCTGTCCTCAGTCTTTAGGCTTGGAGATCTTGTATTTCTGCACTCTGGGACTTCAGAGTGTGACATCTTCAGAGTCTCTATCTTGAGTCATCTTTGTTTGGAATGATTGTGTAGGATTTTGTGTTTGTGGATTGGCTTTCATGTCTTGTGTCATGAGCTTTACCCATAACCACTTGTGGAATGTGTAGTTGGGTACTTCCACATTGAGTTTCTTTGCTGTCTGGTTCTGTTTCTCATGGTGGCTTAGGGCAAGGGCACCACACCTGGTCCAATTACAACTGCTGCAGCTGCTTCATCTGGAAACAGAGGCAGATCATCACCAAAGGGCAGAAAACTGGGAGAGAGGGATAAAGACCTTTGTACTGCTTAGAATATGAAGTAAGAGAACTCCATGCCTAGCAAAGGAGCCAGGGTGTAACTTCCCAAAATCTTTATTATAATTTAGTTTTCTACAGAATTTTTGGCAAAATCAAATTTTTCAAACTCTGCTTTGTGTTAGTTCAACTAAGAGAGAGACATTTTAACATACAAAGAATGTTCTATAACCAAACTCTCAGATGGAAACTGGCCAAACACATGGAGAAGTTATATAAAGAGGTAGAAATTTGGCAGGGAGAGAATCTAAAAGAACGAATTACTATGATCTTCCAATTTAGAAATTCTTCTCCAGATTCTGGTCTTGTCTATACACGTTCCATGTAGATAATTTTTTCCAGATTTTTGGTCTACGGTTGATTTAATCTGTGGATGCAGGACCTGTAGATTTGGAGGACCGATTGCTCTATCTCTGGCTTTCTCATCTCCGCCCATCTCTCCTCATCGCCACTACCAGTCTCCTAACTGCTCCTGCTGCCTCCAATACAGAGAAACATTCCAATTTCAGGAAGAGGAGAGCACATGCATAGGGACCCAGGGATTTGACTGGAAAGCTGGATCCAAGCGCTGAAGAGAAGTAGATAAACTATGATCAGGGGATGGGCAGGCATGGAAGGAGAAGACGGGCTTTGAGTGTCTACTAGGAGATACTGATTAGCTCTGAAATGACTGAATCTTTGGGAAGCCGTAGAGCAACATTTGAGAGGTCACACTTTTAGTTTAGGTAGCTGGTGACCTGGGCAGCAGACCTTGAGATGAAAAATAACATGTAAGTAGTTTTTCTGGGAAATGATGATCAGAAATAGGAATATGAGACTGGAAGAGAAGCATAGAAAAGCAACTCAAGTCCAAGTTTCAGACCAGTCACCAATGTGGGATTCTGGTGCTTGATTCTCATATCCAGAATAACTTATTAGGAATAGCTTGCCCCTGTAGAAGTGAGTCTTGTAGACAGTTATTGAATTTTCCACTTTGAGTTCCCCATCAGTTTCCTATCAGGACCCTGGCTCATTTCAACTGGACTGAATGGGCATATTTATGAAATGTAGGTCATCACACTCTCCAGAGTCTAAAGTGTATAGAATGAGGAGTGCATGCCAGGTGGATGAGAAAGATTCTGGGAACCATGTCACCTACCGTGACAAAGGGGCTGAAGGAAGTGGTGAAAGTTGCAGAGTCCGAGCCCCCCAGGTTGGGAGATTAGAATCTGAATTCTTAAGGCAGAATATGAAACATATTTTTGAACTATTTCTAAGGAGCAGAGAAGGATTTATCTCTGGCCTGTGGCTCCTGTGGGTTAAGAGTAACTGTATGGTTCAGAGCGTGCATGGCTCAAAGGTTCGGGGTTCTCAGCAGGAGTCCCATGCCAGGTCCTCCTCCAAGTCCTAACCAAGAGGCAAAAAGTACACCTGGCTGCTGAGGGCAGCAAGCTGCCTTTGTCCTTACTTGGAGCTCAGTGAGGCCAGCTCAAAATGACTCGTTAGAGTATGTAGTGCTCTCTTCTGTAAGGTTGCCCTGTCCTGCCTCCATCCCTCTGTGAGGAGCCACAGCCCGCCCAATCATTTGCTTTCTGTAATATTCAACTTGCCAATTGCCGGGACACAATACCAGACACCACCCACAATTAAAGGAGGAGAGATTTAAATTAGCTCAGGCTTTAAGGGAGCTAAGTGTGTGGGTCAGCTGGTTCCAAGGTAAGAACATCATGGTGGAAGGACATGGAGGAGCAAAGCTGTTCAGTTAACGGTGACAGGAAGCAGAGAGAGGGAACCACAGCAGGGAGAAAGAGATGAGGGACCAGAGACCAGAGGTAGGCTTCAAAGTCACACTTCCATGATCCACCCAGTCATACCTACAAGTATTCCGCACCCATCCTCTGGGGAGATCCCAAAGTCAATCACATCTGCCTGCACTCCATCCTGCTGCCACATAATCCCTAAGCTCTGCTGAGTTTTCTCTCCCTTGTCCCTAAAAGATCAGCACTGGTAAGAGTTTATGGCTTTACCAGTGGCTCCTTCAATTAAGCTTTCCTCCCACTGGCCCTGTCTGAATATACCATTTAGCTGTAAATTTCATATCGGATGAAATGCATTTTATAACCAGGTTCAGTTCCAGCAGGTTCTAGGAGGCAGACATAGACTGGAGAGTCTGATGGTCCAACCTTGGCAGGGGGCAGTGAGGAGTAGTGAGCTGCTGGCATATGGGTCTTGGAGGCTTTTTATCCTCTGGAAACTGAGGCCTGAACTGGACAGCAGGAGACCGTGTCCAGACCCCTTTCTCTGGAGAATCAGGCACTACTAACACACTGTCCAGGTGGGCCCTATGGCTCTGAAAAAACTGCTAGGCAGCACTGGAGAATCAGATGCACAGCCAGATTGCCTCATAGGTAACCTTCGAACCAAGTTTGCAGGAAGCAGCTGCAGAACAAGAGGACACAGGTGTGATGATAAAGCACCTGTGTGTGTCAGATGTTTTACCTGCATTCTTGTTCATTCTTTGTAACTACCCTGGAAGCTGCTTTTATCATTCCCATTTTACAGATTAAGACATTACAATTAAGGCATTTTAATAAATAGTCCTAGATCACGCAAACAGAAACTCGTGTGGTATTCTTGCTCCTGCTCATCCCTCTGGACTAAACTTGTTCTTGAAGAATCACTACAAGGAGTCTCCGATGGACTTCAGAGTGTGACATCGGATGGGACTGGTCCTCTAATTTAGTGACACATTACGTGTGATACACACTCATTCCATGGTATTCATGAGAATTAAGTTCTAGGACCCTTACAGGTACTAACATCTGAAAATGACCAAGCTCAGTACTTGTACACAATGTATAATCAATCCTATGTTCTCTAAGTTATCTCTAGTGGTCTCACAATACCCAGTACAATGTAAATGCTCTGCAAACACTTGAAATTTATTGTCTGGGGAATAAAGACAATTTAAAAAGTCTTTACATCTCCTGCACACACAATCATCATAAACCTAGTGATGGTTTCAACCCACAGTTGGTTGCATCCATGGACATAGAAGCTGTAAATCCGGAGGGCCGGCTACGTGCACCAACCCATTTCCTTCGGAGCTCTGAAGACCAGGCTCCCTGCAGGCCTCACAGCTAACCCTGCTGAACGCCGCTCCCCTCCCCATGCCTTCTCCAGCCCAGTCTCCACTAATGTTGATCTGAAGGGTAATTTTCTTGTCAACTGTATAATTAATGGGCCGCACACTGCAGTGGCCCTGTTACCCTGCTTCTCAAAGATACATTTCAGAACGAATAGCTGTTTAAGGGATCGCCTGGCAGACGTCTTCCCTGTAGGTGTTCCTGTCACTCAGTGTTTTCTCACATTGTGCCTCACGTCGGTCGAATCAATTTGGGTATGTGCTCTGGGAAAGCGAGAGCAGCCTTGAATTAGAAATTCCTGGAATATCAGAACTTGTCACCTATTAGCACTGAACGGCGCGTGGATCGCCCTTGCAAGCTCCTTGTCTGGTGTTCTGGCTCTCTCGCATTGTCTGCCACTTCTAATAAAGCGAGAAGAGGTCTTTTGCAGTGGCTCTAAGATAATGTCTTGTGTGGCCCGTGTGTCAGCTCTTCCACAGCCATCAGAGCATTTACTTTGCCATTCTGCGTGCAGTGGCTCAAAATGGGACTGTGACAAGAGGATTTCAAAACTATCGACAGCTCTGGGGATGTGAGCACCTAAGGAAATATGTATGCATTTATTAAAAAAGGGATTTCTGACACTCCATAGGGGTGCTTCGGAGATGGCTTTTGGGAAAGCAGAGTTTTAGCACAAGATTATAATGTGGGGAATTTGGTAAATAATTGGAATGATCCACTCCAGTTGTCCTGGCCTCTTGCCCTACCCAGTACTGGTTGAAGAGGAAGATATCCAAGAATGATCAATAGATAGAGTGAATATTTACCTTTTAAAACAATTATTACAGTAAAAGATACATGGCTATTGATTCCCCTTAGAATACACTGCCTCATCTCAGACACAGTTATCCCATCATTCTAGCCACTTTCAGAAGCACTTCTGCCAGTTATCTATTGTATGGGTCCTTACGAGCTGGGATTAAATGCAGTACCCACCAACTGCTTCTGCTGCCAAGTGCCATCCAGCTGAAATGCAGGCTCATAAAAACACGACCCTGTTCCCACCTGCACTTTATTCTCTCCATCCGGCATGACGTGACTTCCGGCTCATCCCCAAAGTCAAAATGACCATGAAAGGTCAATGTTTTGAATTGATTCAGGACACTGAGGCAGTCATGACAGTGGAACTAAAAACCCTCAAGAAAGAAGACTTCCAGAACTTCTTCAGAAAGTGGCAAGAACAATGGAATAAGTGTGTTTTGAAGTGCGGATGAGAATTTTGAGGATTAATGACATTGTGTCTTTTTATTTTCTTTCTTTTTTTGAAGGTAATAAAAATACAACAGAGCAAAGCCAATCAAGACAATGTAGTGAAACTGATTCAGAACTTCACAGCAGGGTACTGGGATGGTAGTAATAGGTACCATAGTATATCTTCTTATCTTCACAATAGTTGTCCAGTCATTTAGGTATAGTGAAATCAAACCCAAAACAGAACATTATAAGGTCAATTGAAAGAGAATATTGAATAGAGTAAAACAATTAATAATAATGGAACAAAACAGTGAAAACATTTGCCTTCAAACAGAAGATGGAAGGAAATCCCTCATATTTGAATATTGCATACAATCATCCTCCCAAGAGATGCTCAGACCTCTGTCCCCAGTTGCTAATGGGGGGTAGAGTGGGATGTTTGATGACCAGCCCACGTGTTGGTAGGCCCATGGCAGCTGCTGACTGGTCTCCTGATGGTTCATGCCCCAGGGAGGCACTTACCTAGAGGGTGGGCGAATTGCCTTTTTGTGTAACTGCCTGGGTTCCACCATGGCTGGATCTCTGATACTGTGTCTTTACTGTAATAAATTTTTATTTAAACTTACTGTATTCTTTTTAGTCACACCTTACATGTGGGACAGAAAACAAGAATCTGAGACCAGATGCATCCTTCCTTAGATCTTGGGATAGTTAGGAGGCTGGTGAGGTGGAAGAAGTTTGTTAAACAAGGGACTGGAAAAGACATTGGTGGATCAGCCTGTAACTTTTGACTTACTCTAGAGGTCATCTGCAGAGATCCCATAGTGCGATGCCCTCCTATATCTCTGAGTGTCTAGTCACAAGACTGCTCAGGTCTTGAACTTGGGGACATACTGAGAGTACCATGGTTAATCTCTAGGAGACACTTTCTAATTACAAGTGATAGATATGGAAATAGATACTCTGATCTCTTCTTCCTCCATGGGAAATTCACAGACTGAATTCACATGACGTTCCAGAAGGCCCTAGTGAGGCTGAGCCCACTTTACTGTAATAGTAAGACATGGGCGACAGCCCTATTTTATCTCTGTCAAACCAGCACAATTCACAATAGCGGAATCAGGAAGCAGCTGGTACATCCATCAGCAGATGAATGGATAAAGGAAAGGTGGTATTCCAGGGGTATAGCTCAGTGGTGCAGAACCTGCCTGGCAGCAGCAAGATCTTGATTGAGTTCATTTTCTGGATCCTGAGTTCAATTCCTGTTACCAGGGGAAAAGAAAGAGAGAGAGAGAGAAAGAAAGAGAGAGAGAGAGACAGAGAGAGAGAGAGAGAGAGAGAGAGAGAATGAGAGAAAAGAAAAATAAGACATACAGTACATATCCAAAAGAGTCCTATTTCCCATAAAGGATGGGTGAATCTTGAGATCACAGTGCTAAGTGAAATAAATCAGGTACAGAAGGTTAACTGTCATGTGGTTTCCCTTATATAAGAAACCCAAGATGAAAAAAATTAAAAATCAAAATGAAAGTTGATAGGAAACAGAGAGGCGGACTCTAAGGAGGTGGGAAAGGGATCTGGGGAAAAGGAGAAAGATGGGAAAGTGGTGTAAAAGAAATAAAAGTGATCAACTGTGCTCTGTATGTGTAATACTTCCCCATATGAATTCAATTATTATGTATCACAAACATATGCCAATGAAAACATCAGAAAGTAAAGATACGCTGCAAAGGCAGAAGCTGCAAGAAGACATGACCTTCTAAACATCACACACATGACGTAGGTGAGTCTTACCGAATCACTCAGGATTCTCTTTCCCGCAGCCCTGCTGTCACAACTGGCATCACGTAAGCAAGGTGGCCACACTATGTCTCTTTGTCACTCTAACTCACTTTCTTTCTGCCTTGCCAGCCTCTAACACACACAGATTCCAAATATGAGGAGATTACTGCCCATGGCCCACCTTTGATGACGGCAGACTGAAGCTCCTGAGTGTATATTCTGCGTGATCAAGAGGCGCTCAGAGAGTGAGTCCAAACCCTAAGTGTCTTCTGGAGGCCCATCTCACAGGCACACTCCTGTCTCTGCTCTCTCGCTTTCTTGGTGGATTCATCCCACCCTTAAAAACAAAACAACAAAACAGTGATCCAAATCTACCTGGACACTGCACCTGTCTAAGGCTGTGCTCTCCTGAGGAATGGAAGCGCTGGTTGGCACAGATGTCTCTGGAAAGTAGAGCGTCAGGATGGAGTTCAGAAATTCATCTCTCACACATCAATTGGAAGCAACTTAGACTCTATTTCTTGGGTGAGTGGGGTGCCGGTAATCCTTGGTTTACAGAAGCTTCACAGTGACCAGGACTCCAGCGGGTGGTAAATTGAGATGTTTCAAGTCCATAGTGAAACTTTCAGCAGGGCCTTTAATGAGTGAGATGTCACTAAGGTTTGGATGCAGATAGTGTCCCCAGAAGGTCCATTGTTTAAGCTCTGGCTCCCTGGACTTCGGGGTAGATATTTAGGAGATGGGGCCTTAAATGAGGTCCTCTGATCATTACAGTCATGACTTCAAAGGGAATTGTGGGACCTCCACTCATCTTCTCAATTTCTATTTCTTAGCAACAATATATTCTATGGTGCCCATTATGGTTTGACTATTATCTTCTTTGGAAGTCCTGTAAGGTTTCCAGTGTAGGTTTTATGGTCTTGTTCTGTACTGTTTTGATCAATTCTATTATATCAGATGATACAGGCAACTCTTTTTAAGATAGCAAGAGGCATAATGGTAACCATTGCTGATCACCTGGTATTCTCTTTTTGCATTATATGCTATGTCCACCCTCCTGTTCAGACTCGGTTTTGCCTTGTCACATTGGGGTTTTTTTTGTTGGTGTTTTGTTTCATTTGTTTTGGTTTTGTTGTTGTTGTTGTTGTTGTTGTTGTTTTTTCCTTTTCAAAGAAAAAGTTATAAGAACTGTGGGAGTAATAAAACCCAAAATGTGTAATTGTGTTCGTAAAAAAGAGAGGAAAAGAAAGTGATCTAGGGGCTGGGGATTTAGCTCAGCAACATAAGTGCCTGCCTTGTAAGCAGGCAGTCATGAGTTCAATCCCCAGTACCCATAAAAAGGAAAAAGACAAAAAAAAAAAAAAAGAAAAAGAAAAAAAGAAAGTGATCTAAAGGATATAACTGCATATGTATTTAAGTGTATAAGATAGAAAACCATATTACTATGTTTTTGTTGGATCATTGAACAGAACTGTCTGCAATCTCACTGTATTAATGTCCACTTCGTATGCTTTAATTTTGTAATCTGGACAACTATTTTTGAGATGACAATACGTAATCTATTAACTACAGTGGTTTCTTACTATGTATTTTTTTTCTTGAAATTCTGTATTGCTTGTACCCTTTTACTGTTTTGTTTTGTTTTTCTCTTTAAATAAAAAAGTTAAAAAAATAAGTTAGCTGCTTCAGGCATATTATTGCAGTAACGTGAAAGTAACTAAAACAGACAATTGATACAAAGATAGGGCCACTGACTGCAGCTCTAGCTGAAGATATGGAGGAGCTCTGGGATTGATTTGTGGGATGAGTTTGGATGAAAAGGCAGACAAAAGCCTAAAATTTGGGGTTAAAGCTTAGTGAGAAGTTCAGGTAGAGAATCAGAGACTAGAATGCTGAGAAATCATGCTGAACTGAAGAGTTTTCAGGTGGAATTGTGGATTCTAATTAGAGATGACTAGAAGCCATGATGGGAGATGTTTTGAAAGGGAGTAATAGCATGTGTCCTACATTGTAATACATTTTTAAAAATTTAAAGTGTACTGCACATTTTTATCATGTTATATCTCATTTATCAAAAGAATGGCCTTGATAGGTAAAGTCCAGGGCCCCGCTACCAAAAATGGGGATATTCCCTGGGGAACCCAACAATATTAAACATGGATGTCCTTGACTCCATCAGGCTGGCAGAATAAGTTCTCCCCCTGAGAGAAGAGCAACCTCCTCCTGTCTGGAGGTCTGCAGAAAGCTCATACAAAGTCATCTTAGAAAATGATGCTTGTTCTTCTCATTACCTAATCCCTGTGTCACTCAATGCCTCCAGACCAACAGCTAATGTCAGGCTGTAGCCCAGCCCAGCCACTCACTGCTTAGGAAGGAAATAGTGCACTCACCACCCAAAATCTCAAAACTTGCAAGTATATATTAAGAGAGTTAACAGTGAGAAACTTTCAGTGTTAGACCACAAGTAGTGGCAGTGCTACTGAGGGAGGCAGAATATACAGCTCAAGAGGGGAGAATTTATTAGTAAGAGAACACTTGCCCATAACTTACGGTTAATGTCTTGGCAAGGTCACTGCTGTGAGGGCTCCTTGAAACTTGCACGTGGTGATGGGTCCTAGTAAATAAGCTGGAGTTGTCAGCAACCCCGCTTTGGCAGAGTATTGAGTTAACAATCAAAAGCCTGAGAGAGGTAGGAACATTAGAAAGATTTATTATGTGAAACCAGAAAATCGAGCCCCTTACTAAAAACTCTCTCCTACCTCACTTCCTTCACTTAGATTAAGAAATGTGCTAGTGAAGGAAGCAATGAATTCTTTGAGAGGTTTAGCAGTAGCCGTTGTTCATAGTTTGGGGTTGGCAGTAGGACATGTTGAACTCCTGAGTATCAGTGAGATAACAGGATCCCAGAACTGCAAAGGCCAGATGGTAGCATTTAACTGTAAGGACAGGGCAGAAATAATCAATACAGTAGGAAATTCAACTGGGGTAGCAACCAGGGCACCCTGTTCTGCAGCAATGTACAACAATGACCTTGATGCGTCTATGGGAAGAAAGTTATCTGGGCATAATGTGACTTGTATAACTAGAAAAAGCTAAAGAAAATATTGATAGCTAGTGACTGGGAAGCTAATGCCCACTGCTACACTGGAAATAATGATGCTTTACTCAGTTTCCAGAACAAAGCCAGAGGCTCCAACGATTTAAGATGAATTTAGGTCTCTTGAAGAGAGAACTCTAAAACACCATCACAAGCGTGTAGAGTACACGTGCGCCCAAAGCAACCTTCAGTCAGAATAACTGCACTAGAAATAAGAAACCTTAAAGACAAGCCAGGAGCTGTGAGATCTTGTATTTAGGCTGCTGGCTTTTGGAAACTAGGTGGCAAGTTGGGTTGTAACCCAAGTCTGTTTCACAGAGGGATCAATGAATTTACAGACCTACCCCTTACATATTTCCTAGTCTCTAAGTCCATGATGTAGAAGCAGGCTGAATAATCATCTTCCCAGAAGAGAGGTTTTACTTTGGTTTCAGAAGTCTACTGGTTCCAGCTCAGAAGCCTCAGGCAGAAGGGCATGGTGGAGGAGACCTGCTCAACTCATGGCATCTGGGGAAGCAAAACAGTGAAAGAATGCCAGAAGGAGAAAGGACAGGGAGTAGATACTGTCCCCGAGGACGTGCCCCACAACCCACCCAGACTTTCAGGAATGTACTTTAACAATGTGTTAGGCTCTTCCAAGTCTATCAAGCCAACATTCAAGTTTGGCCATCACAGGTACACAGCACATGCAAACTAGTTTCCTGATACATGTGGCAGAGGAAGGACCAAAATAAAAGCCCAAAGCAGCGTTGTTATTCGAGGAGGAACTGAAGTGATGAGTGCCACCATCGGGAGCTTAATGATGCAAGTATGGTGATCTCCCTCAGGTCCAGAGAGCTCATCCACAAATCCACTGAATCCTGGTGGCTGAGGGAAGGCTGTGACAACCTCAGCCAAGTAGTAGCAACTGTCAAAAATAAAGTTACGGCCTGTGTCTGGATACCCACCCCTCCCAAACCCTCATAGGGAGCTTTTGAAAGGTGCTTGGATCTGGAGTGTGTGATGCTTGGACCAAATTATTAAATTATTCCACTGATTGGTTTGACATATCTCTGGGTAGAATTAAACGTGACCACCATCTCCTGGGTGTGAGTGCCACCTGCCCTTACCTGGATAGGGCATAAGGGACAGAAAGAGGGTTGCTGCTTGTTGCTTGCTGCTTGCTTCTTCACTGTTTTGCTTCTTTGCTGTCTTCTCCCCACTGTGAAGTGTGTTTGTTCTCTCTGATGTCCCTCTGCCGTGCCACATTGCCTTGGAGCCAGCTGACATGGACTGAAACCTCCACAAACCATGAATTACAATAAACCTTTCCTCCTCTAAATCTGGGCATTGGGTATTTTGTCTCAGCAATGATAAAAAGTAAGTTAGACACACTACAGAGGTACAGGGTTCTTCCTTTTATGGACTCAGTATTCTGGGACATGAGGGACTAATTTAGTGAACAGTGTAGTGAATAATGTGACCCTACCAATGAGAAACAAGCACTGAGCTTGGTGCCTCTGTGGATTTTGGAGGTGGCATACATGACATTTGGAAACATACTCTGACCCATTTGTAGGATAATTTTCAAGGCTTCAGTGGGCCTGATGGTGGGAAATGGTGAGGGAGGCTGGGTGAAAGAGATCCTCTGGCTAAGGTTATATGCCCAGCAGGTCTGGTAGCACTGCAAGCACCTGCAAGTCTCAGAGCACCGCCATGGGGGCAGCTCCTAGGATTCTGAAGGATTCTGAGGCAAGGTCATTTCTTCAATGCACAGAATTGATTGCAGTTTGGAAGTTACTTCTTGTCATATTATTGTGTTTTAGTGGAGACCAAGCAAATGGAGAACATCAAGTGAGTGTCGGAAAGTTCCCATCGCTGCTAAGTATTACTGTAGCCCTAAAGTGGGGTTGGCCCAGCAATAACTTATTGTATGATGGAAATGGCACATTTAGAATCAGATGTGTGTAAGGCAAAGGAGAACAAATAGGAAACCTGAACTGAAAGCCTAGGCATTCATGTCAACCACTACGTCTCCTTAAAATCATGCTTATGGCTACACGCATTCTCCATCTCATTCAGTGACAGAGGAGAAACTCAGACACAGTTCACAGATAGGTTAATATTTTTAATATAGCTTAATGTATAATGTATAGTATGCAATTATTTATGTTTACACAATTATTTATTAACATAAACACATTTAAATATAATTCATTGCTGTTGCTATGTAGTCTAATTATAATATTTAGTATGCTTTGGACTTGGAAGTAGTCTGTTGCTTCCCTACAGTTCCACATAGAGTATCCCTGAAGGATGAAGGCTATTTTAGTTTGCAGAGCTGTGAGAAGAGCATGCTATACTTGTGACAGACTCACTGTACTTGGCAGAAGTGAATGGTTTGTCTGATTGGTCAGAGACATGGAAGGGAAAAACCAAAAGGACATTAATGCACAGGAGGCATCAGATTAGTTGGAATGGACACCAAGTGAGCTAAAATCTTTGTGTCTCACTTTATTACTCACAGGGTGCATCTTCTCCACTGCACTCCTCTGGTGATCAGACAGACAGGATGAATCACAGATGATGGATGCAAGTCATTCTCTGTCATAGGCCAATTGGGTGCTTGTACAATGAGCTAAAAAGATATGAATGAGCCTAAGACTGATGTAGCTATTGCAGTTGCTGAATACTTAACTTGCTAGCTGCAAATATCAACTTAATCCATTCACTGGAATGGCATCCTTCAGCAGTCTTGCCAGCTATCTAGTGTCAAGTTGATTAAACTGATCTCTTCCACCCTAGAAATGATAGCTTTTGTCACTGCTTGAATTGCTTCTGATTCCAGGCCTGGTCTGTCTTCTCTGTCCATGTTGCCTCTGCCAGCATCATCATCGAATGGCTGATTTACTAGTGTGGAATTATAAACAATGTTACTTCAAATCCAACCACTGATCTTATTGCCAAAGAGGTGGAACAAAGACTGTGTGACCATGGGAGCCACTTGTTCTGTCATAGAAAATGTCGCTGCTCTAACACAGTAAAGCAATGTGCTCTAAAGTTGTGGGGAAGATGCCAAATCAGAGAAAATGTGCTCTGTGGATGAGGCACTTATTCCTCCAGGATACAGTAAATAAACTGAAGTAACAGCCAACATGTAATTCTGTGTCCCCAACAAACTACAGCACATGGATTCAGGAGCCACACATGAGAAGCAGGTTTGGTTCCTCACTATGCACTGCTAGTGACACTAGAGCATGTCTTCTTCGTCCTGAAACTTCAGGTCCTGCTGGAATAGAGATGCTAGTTTCTGAGGGAGAAATGCCTACTGTAGGCCGTATAGGAAGTATATTTCACTTACCTTGAAGTTATAATAAGAACATTGCCATGTTGTGCTCCTTATTTGTGCAGACCGATAGGTAGACTGAAGAGTTACCATTTTAGCAGAGAAAATCTTCCTGAGTTCCATGATGAATATGTGGCTACACAAGAGGCACAGAGAATATTCAATAAATATCTCTTGGTGGTTCTATGCCCCAGGCCCTGCAAAAGGACACTGTTGCAAATAGAGTTCAGGAGGAGCTATGCAAAGAGAAGTACAGAGCCCTTGTAGAAGTCAGGGTCATCCTATTTGCGCTTACTGACATGCTGTATGGAAGGGAGAATGTTCAAGGGAATGACAAATTAGAGAGTGTCTACCATATTCACAAGCCCAGTTCAGTAGCAGGGAATCTCAACTCCATTCATTAAATCACTATGCTAACTTTTTATAACAATTGCTGCCAGCTGCCTACCACCTTGTAGGACTCTGCAACAAACTGACCTTAATTACGAGCTGCAGTGTGTTATGGGAACATGAATGATGGGCTACACTGGGTATCCCATGTGCCATATCTTACAGTGTAAACTGACAGCACTTTCCTCAGATGGATACGTGAGTTTTACTTTATCACTGAACCCAGAGCCTTTGCGCTGAGCTACATCCCAGCCCTTTAAATTTCTTTTCCTTGTTACGAGATGGGGCCTCACTAAATCACTAAAGCCACATTGGGCTCAAACTCCTGATCCTCCTACCTCAGACTCCCAGAGTGCTGAGGTTACAGGTGTGCACCATGATATCTGGCTAATCCTTTCTTTTCTGCCTCTCAGAAAATCAGTCCTGAAGCTCATTCTATGCAGCTCCTCAGAGGGTCCCATTGAATTGAGCCCTAATTTCCCTTAGGCAAAGGTTAATGTGATAAATGACTCATTTTGACATTTTTGTATTAGTTAAATTTTGATGTGTAACAAAGCATTCCAGACTTTGTGTGCTTAAGGTAACAACCATTTATTTGGCTTATCAATCTGTGGGTCAGATGGGTATTTCTGTTCTCACTTGGGCTGGTTCATGCACTTGTGCTCCTGTGCTGGGTCAGACAGAAGGTGGGTAGAGGGAGGTGGCCTCTTCTGGGATGTCATTGTGGTCTTTTTTTCTCCAGTAGTATAGCCTAGATATCTTCTTATGGAAGTAATAGAATGTCAAGAGAAAAAGAAAGTATACACAGAATTGTATGTGCTTATGCTGAAGTTGGTGTGATGTTACTTCTGGCACATTCTGTTGGTCAAAGCAAATCACATGGTTAGCCCACATCTAAAGGAGGAGAAAACATATTTCTTTTTTTTTTGATGGGAGAAGCAACAAAACCATATTGCAGAAGAGCATATAGACCCTGAAAGGAAGGATGGTGATTGTTTTTGCTAGTATTCTACCACATTTTCTGCATGAGTTTTATGTATCAATTCAGCTAGGCCATGTTGCCAAATTACTTAATCAATCAAACACTCATCTAGATGTTGTGAAGGTTAACATCTCTAATCACTTGACCTGAAGCAAAGATTACCTCTGGTAATATGGTTTGGCCTCAATCAGTCAAACATCATGTAGAATAAAACCCGAGGTTTCCCAGTGAAGAATTAATTTTGCTTTGATACTGAGGTATCAGCTTATCTTAGAGTTGCTAGGCTTCTGCTCTGTCCTATGAATTTCAAACATGCCAGTTTTTGTAATGAGCCAATTTCTTAAAATAAATTCCTTGATTGATAGATAGATAGATAGGATAGATCAATGAGTAGATGGGATGGACAAATTGGGGATGGAAAGATGGATGGATGGATGGGATGGATAGATGGCAAAAGGAATAGAAAAAAGAAAGTCATTACAGGCAATACAGATGGCATATAAATGATAGAGAGATAGATAGACAGTCGGACAGACAGACAGATTCTGTTTCTCTGAAGAAGCCTAATACATCCTCCTTCCCTGCTTTACTTTTCCAAGAGCCCTAGTTGCTCACCAGTCCTTATCTCAGGGTTTTCTTTCTTGAGAGATCCCAGCATAAGACAGCAGGCTTTTGAAAAAAAGATCTCGTTCCCACATATCAACAAAATTTTGTGAGAAGTCTTTTATGTCTGGCAATAAGAACTTATTATTGGTGGGGAATTCCAAAATATAGAAACCTAACCTGAGTAATGTGTATGTACTCGAGGCTTTGCTGGAAAATTAAACAGGCAAATGAAAAATGTCAGGGCTGTGATCTGGGAATAGACTCACCCAGAATTTTAACCAGGAAAGGTTACGTTCATCATTGATATTTTTTTCTGGAATCTCAATTAAAAACAGGGACGGCTGGATGGATTTAGAGCAGCAAGTTCTGCCAAATACCGGCTGACTCTGCCCATCTACCGCCACCTCCAAAGCTCCCACCCTGCTCTCAGCCACCATCATTTCTTCCCAGGACCGTGGCCCCCTCCTTACAGGTCTTCCTGCTTTCACTCTCACTTCCTTTCAGGCTCTTCCTACCCCAGAGTCAGAGAGATCCCGGGAAACACGAAGCACAGCATTCAACTCCTTAGCTGACAATCCTGAGAAACTGCCCGTTTCTCCTGGAGTAAAAGCCAACATACAATAGTGTTTATGGCCTGATGTGATCTGGCTCTGGCCCTCCCCCCTGATCTCACGCCCTGGTTTTCTCCTCATTCACTGCAGCTCTCTGGCCTTCTCTCTGTAGTGCACTGGCTGTGCCTGGGCAGCAGAACTTGCCTTGCTTCTGTAGCATGGAAGCAGGGTGTGCTGGAGATGGAATGACAGACTCCATGACTGACCTGGGGCAAGGGCAACAGAGAGCTGAACGACATCTCACGTCTCTTAGGAGGCTGGCAAAAGTAACCCCCTTCCACAGACCCCAATCTAAGGGACAGTTTTCAGGACAATTTTGTTTAAAGACAGAGAATTTGGCAGCTGATCATCCAGACCATTTCCATTGGTATAACGTGGTTCTATTAGCATTGTGATGTACAGAGCCCTGGATATAGATTTAATCCCTCACTGTGTGGGATGTGGAGCTGGAGATGTCAGCAGCCACCCCCACACCTCTGCAAACACTGGAGCTCAGCCGTCATGGTCCCCATGTGAAATGACTGGGAAAGGGAGCGGATCCCAGCCCTGCACTTTGTAACTGTCTTATGCTCACTATTCCCTGGCAGGTGCGGAGAATGACTCATTTCCCCTACTCCTCTGAAAATGTCCCTTTCATGTTTCATAAACAACAGCTTCGCTCTGCCATTGTCTCTGTTAGTTATTTTCATAATTCATAATTATCTTAGTTCTTAAAATGTAGACGTACATTTAAAAGCATGATCCAATCGTGCTTGATTGCTGCCACATTGTGTTCAAAGTAATTACCATTCATTTGGCTTTTGAGGCTGTTGAATGAATTTTCCACATGAGATTCCTTAATTTGTACATATTTTATTGCTATAAAATAGGTATTGGCAAGCTGCCTAAACTGTAGCGAAGGCCTTTAATTCCTATCACTATGTGATAAAACAAATTGAGTGCAAACTGAGAGGCTTAAGATAGAACACTTGAAATGGATTTGACGCGTGTTTCTAAACCAAGTTTCCCCAGGTGTGAGACACAGGTAAGATTAAGGTAGCTTAGTTCAGGCTGAGAGTTCAGAATTGTTTCAGCATTTGTATAAAAATGATAATGTCCCGCCATAATGGCAAACCTCTGTCTTCCCACGATGTATTATCCTTCTGGGAAAAGATGTTTGGAGAGCAAATGTTATTGCCATTTTTCATGCACGACAAGGGAAATCAAGTATGCGCAAAACAAAGCCTGGGAATCTTTGGTCATGGCAGAGGGCTGGGCCAGATGTTCTCAGAGCTGGATTGAGGGTGGGCTCTGCCACGCTGTGTGGCCTTTGGAAAGCTTTTCAGTTCTCTGAGCCCAAACTGTTCATTTGTAAAATAAATGATTGGAAGAAATGAATCCGAAGTGTCATTAGCAATTTGTTTTCTGAGGCTAACCGTATCAGATTTATTCAAGATTCTTAAACTGAGTCTCCTTCTAGGGCTCTTAGGATTGCAAGGATTCTTTCAATCTCATCGCTCTGTTTCTTGCGCTACATTTTGAAGATAATTGAGTCAGATGATAGAAATTTATGCTGAAGTGTTGGCATCAACTACCTTCCATGTCTTTCTTGACCAGAACTGTTTGATTCCATGTGGCTGGAGGAGATTCTTCCCAGCTTTGTCAATCAGATTTCTGACTCTGCTCTAGCCGAAATCCTTCCCTCTGCTTCATAGCTTCCGTGGACAGGTATCCATGACTGTGTTTATTATTATTGAAATACTTCCTATCATTTCTGTTTTCCAAGAATTTATCCTTTTGTCCAGAGTTAGGGTGATTACCATGACATCCATATCGTTTCCCGTGGCTCCTACGCCCCCTACCAATGTCTAACAAAATGGTTGTGAACTTTGTTCCATAGTATTCTTTATTTTTAATTTTTAAATAAGTATATACCTTCTTTTTCAACTGATTGTATAGTTTTTGAGAAAAAGAATAGTATAATTTTCCTTTTCAAATTTCAGGTCTAGTAAGCAGCATAATTAATACTTAATAACGTTATGCTTTATGTTAAGAACATCTTGTGTTCAGAGATGGGATTTTTGAAAAGTGATTGGGTCAAGGGGCACTATGCTCGTCAGTGGATTTGTCCATTAATGAGTTCAGTCGCTGAGTGTGCTGTTGGGAGTTTGGGCCTGGTTGGAGATAAATCACTAAGGATGTGGCCTCAAAGGTTATATACTTGCCCCCAAAGCCTTCTCTTGCTCTTTGCCTGATGGTTGCCATGGGTGAACACATTTTCCTCTACCACAGGCATCCACCATGCTATTTCTGCCTTAGAGCCAACCGTGGATTGAAACTCTGAGTTGAGATTCTCAGGAACAACTAGAATTAGTGCAGGCAGAACAGTTGGGGCAGTCGGGCTACTCTCCTCCATGCCAGGTTGGAAAACATCCAGGGCTAATTCTCTTTCCATGCTCTAAGAGAAACAGAAATAAGAATACTAAAGACCTAGGAAATGCCTAAAGCTCCAGGCCTGAGCACTTGCGTGTTAGGTACACTGGCTATGATGTGCAGTGATCTGTCTTTACCTGAAATTCATTGATGATTCAGTATATGAACTTCATATCATGCATGTAGTTACAACAGAGTGAATTATGGGAGAAGTTATGGGCACTAGATACCATTGAGATAACTCAGCACCCTGTTGATCATTTATTCATCATACACAAGGATCTGCAGTCTAGCTCTCTGTTGTGCACTGTATCAGAACCACACCACAGAACTGGCCCACTAAGGGAGCTCTTGCCAAGACGGACCCCATGTTATACACCCTCTGCTGCAGAGGAAGATTGTCAAAATTCCTACAACCATTATCATTGTGAACATGAAACTGTAGCTCCTGGCTTCTAAATGACATATATGTTCACCATCATAGTGCCCAGAAAAGCCAAAGACCTCAGAATTATTGTCTATATTACCATGTTGGCCTTAAATGAATATCCCTACTGTAGAACCTGAATTCCAGGACTTAATTTCAAGAGGCTGGAAGATGCTATTTTTAATTTATAATCTTTATGGTTTGGAAAGTCTTCTTAGGGTCAGAGTGGGCAACAGTGAGCCAGTCTGAAGTATTGGCCACGCTCAGTGATTTTTCTCTTTTTATAGCAATCAGTTTTTTTTTTCTAATTTTTTTTTAGACCAAAGTTCATGCTCATTCCTAGATTTGCCCAAAGATAATCTAATTTTTAATGTTTCTAAATGCAGTACCTTATAATTCACTAATTTCAGAAGCTTCCTCTACCTTTTGTCAGTGCCAAATATATCTATGAAAGTCCATATGTTGTTCCTGTGTCTGTTTGTGTCTTGCTCCCTTAAGATTTCTAGCTTTGCTGGTAATACTTTTGGAGATGGATGTCTCTCTCCTGTACTTGGCTGGCATGAGTTCCTCTTTTTTCCATCTTGATAGATGCCTTATGCAAATCAGAGCTGCTCTGAAGTTTACCTACACAGCCATATTAATCATATCATCCTTTCTTTCTCCTAGAAATTGATAGGACTTTGATCATTTTATTCTTCAGCCAATATTTTATTGACCTACTCTGAATTGGGCAACAGATCCATCTTATATATTAGAAATGGGAGTTGCTACAAGGAATGGAATTGAACCAGTCCATGTCCCCGTGGAACTTTCAGCATGGAGGAGACAGGCAACTCAAAAGAAATAAAATGGTGTCAAATTTTGACATTTACTATGAAAGAAATAGTATAGGTCTGTAGAGTGGACAAAAGAGAAGTGTCATTCTAGGGGTGGTACATTCAAGACTGTGGCCTGAGGGGGTGAGATAGTCACTATGTTTTAAATATGACATGCTCCCATGTCTCTGCTCTCTGCTTTCTGGCTGTCAGGATATGAGAATCTCTCCCCTGCCAACTGGCCAACCCTTTCCATCAAGATGTTTCTGCCTTTAAGCCGATTGTGGACTAAAACCCGAACCTTTCCTCCTTTATGTTGTGTATGTTAGATGTTTTATCCAGCAACAAGAGAGTTAACTAACACACTGACCGAGCAAAAATAGAGATACTGCCAATCATTAAAGAGACCAGTATTTGCAACGGTCTGAATAGGAAGGTAGGCTTACGTGTTGGGAAAACTAGGAAATAACTGGAATGGATGCAGCAAGCAGTTGGGCCCATGAGAAAAAAGTGGGTTTTTTGAATACTGTTCTTCCAAAGCAACCAAATGTACAGCAGGCACGTGAAGACAACGTCATTTGGGCTTGAGGCAGCATAGTTTTTTGTTTGTTTGTTTGTTTGTCTTGTGGGTTCAACTTTAACAAATTTCTGTAATAATTATGATTCCTTTTTCACTTCAACCTCATTTAAATTATCTTCAGTGTTTCTTGTCTGTTGTTTCTATGGATTTCCCCAATAGTATGAATCTGTGATTTAACTATACTGCTAAGAGAGTTTTTTCCACGGATGCTGTTCGAACTGGAATGTTTCCCGACTGAGCTTGTCTTAGCCTTATCTCTACCTGTCTGAGTTTGTTTGGGATGATTTAACAAACGTAATGTAACCAGCACAACTTAAAATTAGTAGAAATCTACTTCTTACAGTTCTTAATACTGGCAAGTTTAAGATCAAGACACTGGCAGATGGAGTGCCTATTGAGGGCCCACTTCCTCACATATGAGTATGTGCTTTCTTAGCTGCCTCTGCATTTGGTAGAAGGAGCAAAGTACATCTTTGGAGCCTTTTTTTGAAGGCGTTAATCCTTTTGATTAGGGTTCTGTCCTCATGTCTTGATTACCTCTCAAGGGCTCTACCTCTTAATACTACCACACTGGAGACTAAATTTCAATTTATGAATTTTTGGGGAAAACAAACCTCAGATCACAGCATTACCAGTTAGTTTTAAAGACACTTTGCTTATTGTCACAATCCAAAGTTTGGCTTACAGGAATTCAGTGACTCGAGACATTTCTCGTATCTTTGTAGACTATCTTGAAGCCATCATTATAAAACAGTGCCCTTAAGTCTACCTTTGGTGATGCATACAAACCAAGAAGCAACTTTATGTGCCTGATAAATACCAGAATCCGATGACATCCTTAAATCTGTGGAAATGTGAAGAAGTTATTACCTTGGATTTTGTTTTATAATGATATTCACAAACACAATGTCTAGGAAGTTGCTAATAAAATCAGTCAAAGATGCAAACTTTAGTCTAATAGTAAAGGAAATCAGCACTATTAACCTAATCTTTTAAATAATGCAATTTAGTTTTTACTATGAGTTGTAATTTTTCTGGACATATCTTTGTTGATAAGGTAATTCTGTTATAAAGAAGCAAAACTAGGTAATATTTTAGCTGTCTCATGTAACTGAACATTTAGCATCTACTTCTTATTTACTTACTATTACAGCTTTATAAATGTCTACCTTTGGTTTGGTAGTCGCTGCTGTTCTGCCATCCGTAATGGAAATGTTTGCAGCATCAATCTCACTTTCTGTGAAGAATAGATACTCTATTCAAAAGTTCATCATCTATCCTTGTTCTTATCCTTATTAAAATTTATCCCCAAGCAGAGTGGACAAGAAAGGAAAACTCCCATGAAGTCACAAGTCATTGATGTGACCATCATTTATGATGACCACAACTGCCATCCAAATCCAGGGACAGTGGTCAGAGGAGGAGTGGTAGAGACAAGGGGAGGGACAGTTTGGACAAGTCCAGGATGTCATTTGTATCTTCATTATATCTGCATGCTCATTAAAATAAATCTGAGGGATTAGGTTACTGTTATTGTAACTACACTGGACCCTACAAAGTTAAATCATGATTAAATCTCAGCAGTTAGGAGGACTCAGTAAAAATTTGCTTGTTAAACACCATACAAGGGATAATAATTGAGACATAGGGAAATCAGTCTTTACCAAGAGCTGAGCCCCTTCCAGTGAGTAGGCAAGGATATCTACCCTGTCTACAGGCTCAGAGTACATGCTGGTCCCCTCCTTTACTACATATTAGAAAGGAAACACAGTCATCAGGGGTGTGTCCACAGGGATGAGGATGGTCAGTGGGATGACCTTCAGCTTTGACCCCACAAACTGCTGATTATAGCAAAATAAAATGTTGAAGCATCATGTTCTCTGGCACCTAAGTATAATTTAGGACTTACTCATCAGAGGTCATATGGGCCTTAGGCTTTATTTAGTCCCGCTGAAAATAACTCAATGCTTTAATGTCCATGACTAATTGCAAATAACACAGTAATCAGTAGCTGTTGTGCTCACCATTACTTTTTGTTTGATTTTTCTTTCTGTAAAATCTTCAACATACATATAAGGAGAAAGAACTGTAAGAAGGCAAGCCCTAGCAAAAATGAGAAGCCTGAACTTTGTCAGAAGCTACATGAACATCGAAATGAGCATGAATTTTAGGAATGCATTCAGGTAGTATTAGCTCTGCATACCCATTAAAATGGCCAAATTCTCAAGTCTTGACCACACCCACTGCTAGTGGAGATGAGTAGTAGTTAGAATCCTTATCTGTTGCTAGGAGCAGCAGCACAATGGCACAGGCACTCTGGAAGACAGTTTGGCAGTGCCTTCTAAAACTAAAGATTTGCTTACCACGTGATCCGGCAATCTGACTCCTTGGAATTGACCCAGAGGCACTGAAAACCTAAGTTCATAAAGAAACCTATACACAAATGCTTACAACAGCTATATGCATAATTGCTAAAACATGAAAGCAACTACAATGTCTTTCAGTGGGTGAGCAAGTAAACTGTGGTACATACAGACCACAGAGCTGTGTTTGGCTAAAAATGAATCAAGTGATCCAGCTGTGAAAGACATGAAGAAAACGTAGATGAATGCTATAAGGGAAAGAAGCCAATCTGAAAAGGTAGTTACTCTCTGAATCCAGCCAGATGATATCCTGGAAAAGGCAAAACCATGGAGATAGAAAAAAAGATTTGGAAGTATAGAAAGATATATATGCAAGACACAGACATTTTGGGGCAGTGATAATTACTCTGTGTGCTGTTATAATGGTGGGTACATGTCGTTATCATATGTCAACACCCATATCATGTACAATACTGCACATGAACCCTACATGGATGGTGGGCGTTGGGTTATGATGATGTATGAATCGTGTTGCTCTGCTGTCACAAAGGTGTCTCTGTGGCGGAGGATGTATACAGCTGAGGAGACTGGATGGACACATGGAGTATCTGCAAACTACACTTCCTGTTGAGCTTGCTTATTTTGCTAGGAACTTAACTATTTTACACAATAAAGTCTTGCATAAAGAGAGATGTAGAACCAACGGAAGCTGTCAAGGGTTACATGGTGGGGAGGAAGGACAGGGTGTGCATGATGTGGTCCCGAATTGCTGGTATAGGCACTCATTTGCTGCCACCTGGGCCTTCTATTTCCATTGTGCAATCACTGATATTTTAGCAAATACCAGAAAATTATTGACAATTATCTGAATAGGTGAGCTCTTCCAGAGTACAGGCAAGATTATGGATCACAGAGTAAATTGAGAGGAAAAACAAATAAACATTAACTTTTGTGTTCCACACGGTCACATGAGGAAATTTGACTTTAAACATTAGGAAATTTGAACTACAATGAGATTTTCGTTGCTTCAGACAATTAGTGCTTGGAGCTGTGACTGGAAGGTTAATGGTGCTGGGGATTCTGACAGGTATTTCAACAGAAGTGGTCCAGAACCAGCTCCTGTGGTGGCTGCTCTTCTATTGGGGGGCTGCAAGAGGTAGGTCTGGATTTCTGAACCTAAAATCTGTTACTTAAATTTCGTGAAGAAGAAGAAGCATTTGACCAAGTCCCTTGTGCCATAGGGAAGACTTGGGAGAGCTGTCTCCCTCACCTTGGTCTCCTCACCTATTAAATGGCCTTGGCAATGGCCATTCTTCCTACCAGAGGACTTCTGAGAGCATCGCATACAAAGGAATCCTGAAGTGCTTTGAAAACTTCAAGTGAGATTGCAGTTGGCTCAGTCCGTGAGAGTCTCAGAGCTCTTCTGGTCTAGCATTTGCTACTAAGACAGTGAGTTTTGAACAGACAAATTACTGGTAAAATAAGGAATGTTTCTAGGCTTGTTTCTCACCTGTCCAACAGAGGACACGGAAGAGATGACTTCCACTGTCCTTCGCTTAGGTAGCGTAAAATGATGCTGTAAGCCCAGAGAGGATGGCTGTTGCTTGACCTCCACTACCCTGTGTCTCTACTCTACTGGTCACAGCCTTTCCTGTAAGGCAGAGAAGTTCTGTGACATGGTTCCTTGTGTTTTTTTGGTGCAGTTCTCATGCTCTCAGCACTAGCAACACCCTTTGCAACCAAATTACTAATATTCCAAACAGATCACAGTGCTGGAGCCAGGGATGTGGGATTTCTGCAAGTGGGCAGAAATCTGCATTACTTTTTTAAAGTAACTTATTTTTTGGAAAAAAGTTTAGATGCAAAGAATGTATCCAAGATAGTACTTTGGCACCCTTCCCACTGTTCCAAGAGCCAGGGGCTGAGGGTCTGTGCCTCTGATGTGCTCTAGGAGATCCTGGTGCTTCTGGTAACTTCTGGCAATTGACAACCTGAATTGGGCTGCTGGCTTTCACCTTCACTGGCTCTGGGACCCTGAGGATACTGTAAACTGGCAGAACATATGTTTTCTTACTTACAAAACTGGGGGTGGGGAGTGTAGTAAGCCTGATTTATAAGAGCACTGGTGATATTGTGCTGCAGATTGCCTAGTGCAAATCTGGTGCACAACGATGACTCATTAAATACTTGTCTTCTTCTCAGTCCCAAGTGGGAAAACAACAAAAAGTGTGTACAGAACAAACGCAGTCTTTGGGGCTGCTCTCCCAATTCTGAGTCAATGTTCTTCTGGTTTGCCATTGCAAAGTATATTAAGAGCTTAGACCTCATTCATTCCACACTGGTTTTGGTTGGACCATAGACATCTTTGCTTTGGACTCTGTCTTATCATTACCCCTCTAGTCTAAACTGACCTTTGATATGTAACTGTATGACAAAAGAGTGTTCACAGGGAATAATTCCCTAAAAAGGGCAGTTCCTTCTCATTCCCACTGTCATGGAAACTGGGGCCCTGGAGCCCGTCTTGGAATAAGCCTTCTGACCATGTACTTTTCTCCTGGGGAGAAAGGTCTTGAAATGCAATTTATTGTAAAACACACAGTGGTTACAGAACTACCACAGTCAATGATATTCCTTTTATTACCACTCAGATGAGAACAGAAAATGACATTGGAAAGCAGTGAACTCACCAGAAGGGCAGAGAAAGTCATTAAATTCAACATGCATCGTATTTCATAATCAGAACCCCGAAGTCAGCGCTGACACTGTCGAATGAGTTTGTTGCAGTCATGATAATATAAAACCCACTGAATCTGCTTCTCTGGGCTCTTTCTTTTTGAGTCCTAGCTGGGGCCAGGCCATTAATCACTGGAGGCAGGGGACGGTACAGACCACTGCACTCTCGATTGCATAAATTGGAAATACATCAGTATTAGTGGGGAGCACCGTCATTCATTTGTGTCTGTTTGGGGGCAGTGGCTTCTGCAGGGCTGGGTGTTATTACAGTTAAACCACCTAATGATAGCTAGATGAGGGGCATGGTCTGTCTTGTCAGATGTAGGGATGGAAGCCTGCATTAAGAGTTTGCAGGATGTAGACGTGACTTTTAGTCATCATCCCAAGTAGCACAGAGGATGGACTGGGCATTCCCCAGGGGCCAGGGCGGTCACCTGTGCAGACCTCAGACTCATCTTAAAATTTGTTTTGGTTTTGCATTCTATGTCACTGTGTGTACATTTGAGATATACATGTGTGGGGAATGAACCCAGGGCCTTTGTCCTGGAATACAACCTCAACTCTTTTTATTTTTTAATTTCAAGACAAAGTCTTGCTTAGTTGCTCAGCCTGGGTTCAAATTGTGATCCTACTGTCCCAGTCTCCCATAGTGTTGAGATTATAGTGTGTTTTAATTTTAAAATAGTGTTTTGAAAAGATTTTATATTAACTAATATTAAAAATTTAGGGAGTTAGGGAAATAATAACTTGAGGCTCCTTGTGGCCTTGGACACTATATTATTCTGTGTATACTTAAGAAGTGTATATCTACAGGATAAAATTCTTGACTTGATTCACTTTTACAAAAGATTTTGTGATCTAACCATTTTGACCTCATGTTTAGCACACAAACCCAATAATCATTTTTTCTACCATATTGGATTTATGGATGGCTACTTCCCTCTCCCCAATCTGTTTTGGCTTTATTTTTTTTCAGAACTGAGAATTGAAACAGGGTGTACACAATTAGCTAATCCCTGGTTACATTTTATTTTCTTAATTTTAAGACAGGATCTTGGTAAGTCAATAAAACTGGGCTCAAATTTACCATCTTCTGCCTCAGCCTTCCAGAAGGCTGGAATTACAAGCTTGCATCAGCATGCCTGGTTCTTTTTTGCCCTTTAAAGGCAACCTTTCAGATCCTTTCTACTATTATTGAACATATCTTGTTGCATTTGCAATTATTGACTTATACTTAACTGGCAGAGTTATGATTCAAAACCAAGTTATCCTAATCCCTAAAACATACCTGCCATTCATCATTCAAGAGGTGATTTCAATGTTCAGAAAGATGCTAGCTATGGTACAGTTAATATACAAAGTCTGCCCTTGATGAAAAATGCAATAACCAAAGTCAGTTCATTACAGAAACAGTAAAATGCAGAACTGATGTGGTAGAAAATCAAATTATCCAAATAAAAGTCAGAATCAAGAAAAAGGCACCATATCAAAAAAAATTAATATGAAGAGAATGCCGAGTGATGGGCATTGGAGACAGAACATGAAATTCCATCCTGCCACAGAAGGAATTATACAGAGAGGGGAGCACGGCTCACAGTGCAGAGTTAATAACCCAGTGCAGGAAAAGAGTACTCCAAATCTTTTTCTTTTTAAATGGAGATTTAAAAATGGAGATTCAACTTCAGGTAAAATTAAGAAGCAGACAGCGTCACCAAGATGTAACATTTTAACTCACTTCTTTTGATTCAAAAAGTAATTTTAGCTTATTTGACTGGAGTGGGGTGTGCTTCAGTGGGGTCGAAGATGAAACTGTCACAACACTTCTAATCAACCATGAGCTGTCAAATCACCTGTTCCTGTCCTCTCAGGCTATCTCAGGAAGATCCAATAACTTTGTAGTCGCTTTTGATTACTAAATATCCAATCTACTTTGAAACTTCAATCGTAAAATTGATTTGATCTAACATTTGATACTAAATGCTCCTCTCAGTGTTTTTCCTGGCTTGGAATGGAGGAAGGTTGGGGTACGATCTTCCCTGAGACAGGGCACCTCACAATTCTGTTATGAATTAAGTCCCGTGGTTAATCAAGGTAAGGAAGTGGGGAGTGAAGAAATAATTACCATATTTCAGGAGCTTCCTGTATTGCCTTCTGGTTTCCCTGATTTTAACAGCCAGTTGGCTCTGTTTATATAGACATTGATCTCTTCATAGATACACTCTGAGGTTTCATGAGGGCAAGTTCTACTTCATCCCAACAGTGCTTTCACCAGGATTTCTACATGCATCTTCCTCCACCAGGCCCTCCTATGCCTTCCAACCATCAGGATGTAAGAACTTTTTGACAAGTAAGGTGAAAATTGGATTCGGTTAATCTTTCTGTCCCTGTTTCCTCCTCCAACCATAGAACTTCTTTGGGAAGAGCTGTAGGTGCTAGGCCAGTCTTCTGGATCCTCCAAACAGTAAGGTGAACTGGAGCGTGGGCACTGCACTCTACTGTTCATTCCTTTCTTCCAGAATCGCTGCTGTTATTGTTTGGATTTTAAATGTTTCCAAAACCCATGTGCTGAAGGTGTGGTTGTCAGATGAGAGGCTTTATAGGGAGTGATTGGGTCATAAGGACTCCAAGTTTGCCAGTGGATCAGCTTATCACTGAAGAAATCATAATTTGATGGCATCATCGGGAGGTGATGGAAACAGGAGGTGGGGCCCCTTGAAGGCAGTGAATCACGGGGACACGACAGTGGGAACTACATCTGACCTCCTGTTAATTGCTGTCTTGCTCTCTCTTTTTTACTTTCCTGGCTGCCATGATGTGAGAAGGTTTCTGCTACCAAAGCTTTGGCCAGCATGTTTCTGCCTTGCTACAAGTTTAAAAGCAATACATACAGCTGACCACTGGCTAAAGCTTCTGAAACTGTGAACCCAAATACTTCTTTTAAGTTATTTTTCCATGTATTTAGTCACTGTGTTGGTTCAGGTGGACTTTTCATTTGATTGGCTTGGTAACCCCGTGGAGGATTAGTAAAATGTACTTCTGAGTGTGTCAGGGTTGGCTGTGGAGGTGTGATCTTAGAGTCTGTATGTGGACCCTCACCCCTTCCTCTAAGGTGCTGCTCCCCAGCTCTGCTTTCCAGATGCCACGAGCTAAGCAGCTTTGTCATACAGTATCCATTTCTTATGGTGTCACTGCCTTGGAACCATGTGACTATGGACTGCATCCTCGGAAGCCATGAGCCAATTCAACCTCTTTGCCTTGATGTCAGTAACTTTTCTCAGCAATGGGGAAATCAACTAACAAAGTCACAGTGAAAAAAGATGATCAACACAATGACCCTACAACTTTATTTCACCCTTTGATTCACTGAGCCTTTTGCCTTGAGAAATCTCTGGAAGAGTCATGTCTATTATTCATGTAAGATCTTAAACTCTAGGGACTCATGATGAACTTACCAAAAATTCTACTCTGTATTTCTCTTTGTCTCAAGGAGAAGAGAATGTCTAGGTAACCCTGTAGATTCTTTCACTCAATAAGCACACAGCGAGAACCTGAGATGGTGCTATGGTTTGGGTATGGATTTTCCCAAAGGTTTATATGCTGAAAATTTGGTCCCATTTAACTGCAGTGTTGAGGTTTTAAAGCATTTAAGAAGTTGCACTGATGGGACAGTAGTGCCTATAATCCTAGCACTTAGGGGAGGCTGGAGCAGGAGATTTATGAGTTTGAATCCAGCCTGGATTACATAATGAGTTGGCCAGCTTGCACTATATAGTGAGACCTTATCTCAAGCAAACAAACTTGGAGTTAGTGGTGAGTAATTAGAACATGAGGGATCTATACTCATGATTGGAGTAATGTCATCTCCTGGGAGTAGGTCAGGTCTGGTAGGGCTGTATTAGTTCCCAGGAGAATGATTTGATGGCTGGGCATGGCAGCATGCCAATAATACTAGCTAGTGGGATAATAAGTTTGAGGTCAGCCTGGGCAGTAAATAAATAAATTTCCTAGCATAGGTTCAATGTTCAGTACTGCAAAAGAAATATGAGTTGGCTCCACTCCTGAGTTCCCCCTCCAAACACACTCTTGCCATTGTGGTATCATCCACCATAAGGCCCTCACCAGAGACCCACATATACCAGCATGTTTTTGAGCCTCCAGAACTATGCGCTAAATTTTTAAATTTGTGAAATATTTCCTTGCATGTATTTCCAAAGCTTATGTTTTGCACTTTGGCAAGTAACCCCAAAACTATTTTCCAGAGCAACATTTCCATTTTTCTCTCATGGACTAGAGAAAATCTAGCCCCTATTGCATCATAAAAGACCCTTATGAAAGAGGACTTTCAGAACTACTTGAGAGGTGGCAAGAAGAATGAGCTACGTGTGTTCAAAGCAAAGGGGAGGTTTTTAAAAGAGGAATTATTGGCAATATGTCTTTCATTTAATACTTTTTTTGTCTTTTTCCTTTTTATTGGTAACGGGGATCGAACTCACGACTGCCTGGTTCCAAGGCAGGCGCTTATGCCGCTGAGCTAAACCTCCAGCCCCAATTTAATACATTTTTTAAAAAAGATTCACCATATCTTCTCTTTTTTTGGTGCTGGAGTGGAACCCAGAGTCTGGTGTACATTAGACATGTGGGCATGTGTCCTTCCAACTAAAGTGCACCCCCACCCCTATTTATTTATTCTTGAACTTTCTTCCTTTGCTTAATTATAGCTTTTAGCATATGTTATAGACAGAAACACACTTTTTTATTACACCCCAGTTTTGTAACTGAATTTTAGTTTTCCACATTCATTTTAGAACAAACTTGTTAGGTTTTCAAAAATTACCTGGTTGACAAATTTATTAAAAACTGCATTGACTTTATGATAATCAGTGATCCATGCTAAAGTTTCCTGAAGTTTCAAAAAGAAACTCAGGTATTTTTAAAAGATAATTTTTTCTAGTTAAAGGCAGTGAAACAAAAAAACATCAAATTGTTCAACTTCTTCCTTCCATCAGAGGGGAAGGAAGAGGGAAGTTTGCCATTTCATAGTCTGTTCCAAAAGCCGGTGGCTTGACAGCCTGAGTATTCTTGAGGGATCAAGGGCTGACCCAGAAGGCTGCTGTCTCCTGTCAGCCTCTCATTCGCAGGTGGATCTTGCACAAAAGATACTCTTAGATCTACAAACTGGCATATTTTTTTCACTGAAAGCCCTTCTGTCGCAAGGCCTGGAGGGCATAATTCAGAGCACTATGAACGAGACACGAGGGATCTTGAAAAGAAATGTTACTTTTGAAAGGTACATGCAACAGCCAGTAAAGCCAACTCACCATTAGAGAGGATAGTCACTCTGAAAGCCCAGGGGTGTGCAGGGGCACTGATGGGGGCTAGAAGAGGACAGTGGGCTGCCACAGCTAAGCTTCGCTCCCTGCTCTAATTATTTGGGTGAAGTTAAAGGTGCACAGACTCTGGAGCCACTTAACCTTTTGGTCTTCTCCGGGAGAGGATTTCTGGTCATGCTGGTGATAATGGGAGGTCAGCGGTTCTATTTCCTGTCTGTAAACTGGCTTCTGGTTTCACATCTCAGTCTCTGAGTTTCTGTTCTCCAAAGTTTTAACATAATAATTTCTATTCAGCCCCAGAAGTTTGAATCATGTAAATTGTGGTTGAAAAAATTGTGGTCAAATAAACATGTGTCTGTTAGAAAACTGAGAGTGTTTGAAATAAATCCTCAGTGATGCTAGAAAAGGCTTTATATATTTTTTCATTTATCAAGATAACATGATTAAAGTTGGTCGGTAAATGAGAATAGTATAAATAACACTTTTTACCAATATTTAGTAATACTGAGATGTTACTTTGTTAATTTCTATTGCTCTCTAGATTCCTTTTAAAATGTTCGCTCCAAGTTCGCTTACTGAGTCTACAGAAGGAAATATGGCTTTGGGATAAAACCGTACAAAGGATATCAACTAGTTATTAATTGAATTGCATTTTCATCGTTAATTGGGCTTTCTTTTTGATAACTGTGTAAGGCTGACAAAACAGGATCTGGGTCTTTGTGCCATCAGTAAATGACAAAAGTGACAGAAATAATAGTCACTTATCCTGGGCCCTTTGCTACCTAGTGTTCATCTATATGATCTGTTATGAATAAAAAGCATTGAAGCCTTTGCAGTTTCAGAAGATAAATGTAGTGGCATTAAACAACTTGCTCATGCTCATCACAGATGTAAGTTAAGTTTTAAGAATTTGTATCTTTGCGCAGTACCCATGTTAAGTGTACACTATGCGTCATGTGACATCTATCAGTGAGCTAAACAGATATCCTTTCCGAAGACAGACAACAACCAATAGACCAAGTAATATTTTTAAAAATGTGAGTTCACCAAACTATGCAACTTGAAGCAATTTACTTAGCCATTTTGGCCATTTGCTTTCTCATCAGTAAAAGTGAAGTAAAATAACATCTGTGTGTTTATCCTGAGGATTAGAGATCCTGGCTAAGCATCCTTTATCCAAAATGCACCAGAAATGCACCAGAAATGTTTCAGATTTTTTTATTTTTATAGATTTTAAAATATTTGCTTATCAATAGTGAGAGAGAGATCGGGGATTTAACTCAGTGGTGTAAGTGCATGCCTGGCAAGCATGAGGTTGTGAGCTCAATTCCTGGTACCAAAAAATAGTGAGGGGGTGGGATTCATATCTAACCATGGAAATCTTTTGTTCCATCTATAACTGATACATGTTGCCTGAAAGTGATTTTATGCAACACCTTAAATAATTTTGTGGATGAAATCAGGTTTATGGTGTGAACATTTTCACTAGTGTTTTCAGGTTGGTATTCAGGTTTGGATTTTGGAGCATTTTGGATCGTTGCATAAGGAATGCTGCATTAAGTGGTTTCAGTGTTATAGTGTTACTATAATGAAATATGAGACATTGGGAAATTTATTTATTTATTTTTATTTTGAGATAGGGTATCACTAAGTCTCCATTATGGTTTATATCTAGATATTCTCCCCAGAGCCCCCATGCATTCATAGATGGGACTTTGGGGATGTGAGTGGATCATGAGTGTGTGATACTGGATTAGTTCACGGCTGATCTTATACCTGGGTATGATTTTGGGAGGTGAAATCTTCTTGGAAGAGGTGAGTCACTGTGGATGTGGTCTGGAAGAGTATATACGATATATACCCCTTTGACATGGCACCCTGCCTTGAAACCAATAGGTTAGGGAGTCAAACCTCTATAAACTGTGAGCCAAAATAAACATTTCCTCCATTAACTTGTGTGTATTGGGTATTTTGACCCATAAGAAAGTAATTAAGATAGTCTCTAAATTGCCCAGGCTGGACTCTAATTTGTGATCCTTCTGCCTCATCTTCCCAGAGTTCTGGGATTACAAGCCTCTGCCACCTGGATAGACTTGATAACTTCATAAAGAAAAGAGGTTTACTGAGGTTAAAGTACCACACAGCTAATGGCCTTCTTGCTGGCAGAGTCCTGACACTACAGTGGGCATTATTTGGAGAGAGACAGAGAAAGGCATGTGTATGTATATCCTATGGTCTCTGTTCTTCTCCTTCTTGAATGCAACTGGCATTCAAATGTTGGGTTCTACCATGATGACCTTGTAGAATTCTAATCACCTCCCAATGGCCCCATCTCTAAACACCATGTCATGATTATGTCAGTGGCCCCCAAGCCTCAAGCAATTATGGACTCTACCAAATCTAGCATTTGTGATTGGTTCAGTGGTTAGCACTCAGGTTGGTGGTGCAAGTGCTACACCCGCCTAGGGATGGAACCAGGATATGGTAATGGCAAAAGAAGGTGTGTCTCTCTCGCTTGCCAGTTCCTGCTTGCTGTTTGCAGCCAGCCATGAATGGCAGCCGGCCATACTACCCTGCCTGCTGCCTGGAGCCAGCTGGGAATGGACGGAAACCTCTGAGAACTGTAAGATATAAACCTTTTCTTTCCTAACTTTGGACGACATCAGGTATTTTGTCTCAGCAATGAGTAAAAAGTAACTAAGACACACCATCATCAGATTATGGTGGATTTCCAGTCATAGTTAGATTTCTACCTTCCGTTCTTTAGTGCAGGGGATGGAACACAGGACCCCACGCATACTAGGTAAGAGCTCAGCCACCGAGCTACAGCCTCAGCACAGTTTCTACCCTTTTAGCGCCTCACAATGGAAATCAAATGTCAACACACGGACTCTTAGGGATAACACTCAAAACACATCTAAACCATAGCCAGTACTCAGCCTGAAATTATACATTGTAAGCTGTTTTATCCCGTCCTGGAAGGTGGGTCCAGCTGATACAGCTCAGTAACCCAGGCAGCCACACTTCCACTCTGACAGCTAACCCACCCACTGTGTTTCTTCCATTCTTCCACTCAGATGTTGCCAGTGTAGGTACGAATATAAGACTTATCTGTTCAGTTTTTAATCCATCTCTCTTCCAACATTTTGTTCTTCTTATGAATAAAGTCAAGAGCCAGTTTCATTGTCCAATAACTTTCTTGCATCTTGACCTTACTTTTAGATGTCTACAAAGTCTATTCTAATGTAAATTTTAAAAATTTCTACAGTCCCATTTTGAATCTTTAAGCACTGAATGTGGTCGGTGTTGTTTCTCTTGCTTCCAGCCCAGGACAGATCCAGGATTAGAAGGCAGCTATAGTGAAGCAAGGTGGGAGATGCTCATTCCCTGCTTCATCTGCTCTTCTGTCTCTGCATCCTGAGTGAGTGTGGCTCCTCCTGGGCTGGAGTGTATTAATTTCCTGTGGCTACTGTAACAAACCACCACAAACAAGTAGCCTAAAACCCAGAAATACATACTTTCATAGTTCTGGAGGCCAGGAGTTTGAAATCAGGGAACTAGGCTGAAATCAATGTATTGACAAAGATATGCCCCAGCTGATGCTCTAGGAAGAGACTATTCTTTGCTTCTTCCAGCTTCTATGGCTTCAGATTTTCTTTGATTTGTGGCTGCAGCCCTCATTGTTTACTTCTTTGGTTGTACCACCTCCAGTGTGCTATGGGTTCCCTGCTGCTTTTTTACAAGTATACTTACAATTGCATCTGGGGCCAGTTGGTTAACCCAGGAAAGTCTCATTGTCTCAAGATCTTTATCTTAATTACATCTGTAAAGACTCTTTTCCCAAATAAGGTGACACCAACAGGTTCCAGCTATTGGATGCAGGTACCTTTGACAAGTAGGGGGCATTTCTCAAATGAACACAAGTACTGATTGTTCCATTATGGGTTTCTGCATAGCACAGGTAAGCACATTCTGGTTCTTACTCAGAGGGGTTAGGTTTGGAATGGGTGCTTATCATTTACCACTGGACTCTCATCTCATGCAAGCCATGTCCTTGGGTTCACTGTGCGAATCTTCTGCTTCTGCTCTCATGATCCAGTAATGTAGCTTCTCTCAGGTATAGCCCCACTTCCTTTACTTCAATCTCCAGGGATATTCTATGAATGGGCCCAAGATAGGAATATCTTAAGGATCCCTGAGGTGATTCATATATGCCTTCATGGTTATCAAATGTTAGATTCAACAGTTCATAAGTGATGATCTTGCATCGAGTTCTTCATAGAGCAATGGTGGAATGAACCTGAGTCTGGTTATTTTGAATGGATCAACAGCTCTTCCAGGTGACAACCTATGAGGTAGAGGTGACATCTCTCAGTGTGGGTGTTATCTATGTTTGCAGCAATTGGCTGTTGCACACACAGTCTCCATGGCTGTACTCAACATTTTACTGCTGTTAGTTTTGCTACCTCTAGATGTATCTGTCTCTCGGTTCATCTATTAATCTAAGTATACTATTGATTTTGTTTCTCTGGAAGACTCTGACTAATACATAGTGAGCCCATATGTTGAGATGAAAAAGATTTTGTCTGTATCTCTAAAATAATCTTGTAAGGATTTATTTGCTCTTTGTTATCCTCACTTAAGAAAGTATAGGTTATATTTCCATCTTCTCCACTCTGACTTAACAAAATTCATTGCTTTCTTGGAATGTGTGTGGCATTCATCTTGGCATAGAGTGGGCAGGGAAGTGGGGGTGGAGGACCAAGCGAGAGGAAAAGATGAAGAAAAAGCTAAGCAAAAGTTCCTCTTCTCAAAGCTGAGAAAAACTGGTTGGGTTTTCAGCACCTATATGGCAAATTGTATTTTCCAAATATAGCACAGCGATATTCCCTTTTCCCATATGTTCTTCTCTAATGTGACTTTGCCACTTTTTTTAACAACAGAAAGTGGAGTCTATTTCTTCTTCCTTTAATTTGGGTGGCTTTGGGCTGGGGATTAACTCAGTGGCAGACATAAGCACCTGCCTGGAAACCACTAGGTTGTCAGTTCAATCCGCAGTACCAAAATTTTTAAGAAATGTATATAAATCTGTGTGGCCTTGACTCATAAATATGCCAGTGTGGCATTCTGGGACTTCCAAGCAGGTCAAAAGAAACCTTACAGATTTTTGCCTAGATCTCTTGAAAGTTTGTTGTAAGATACTCTCTTTGGTACTCCAGCTGTAACACTGTGAGAAGCCCAAGTGATAGGCAGAGACCATGATTGGGCACATTAGCTGATGGTCTCAGTTTGACTCCTAACCTGTTACCAGCCTCAACTGTCACTCATATGGGTGGACCATTTTGGATAACCACAACACCTTCACCTTTAGTTGACTGCAGCCCCAGAAGGAGAAACCAAATGAAAATCCCCAGTTGAGTCCAGTTTACCCATAGAACCACGAGAGATATTAATCAATTGTCTTTAGAACTGGAGCGGTTTTTAAGACACTGATAGAGACCACAGAAACATAAGTACAGCAGAGCATTAAAATTGTACAATGCTTTTGAATTTTACATGGACTTTAATTAGAACATTGAGTGGATTCCTAGGATGGAAATCCTGGGAGCCAGCACTCTCTGCTGTATTTAACAGAGCAAAACTTGACCAAGAAAGGTGATGGTGAGGTTCAGAGGCTAACGGTGGCAGCTCTGGAACAGGATCTGGATCACTTGTTCATCTTTATCCACACGGAGGATCCTGCACCTCCGTCCAGCCACTGGATTCAGCCTAAGACTCTTACCCCAGTTCTAAACAGTCATTCCTCACTGTGCTTCCTATCCTTCCTTTCCTTTCTAATTCCTTTCTGCCACTGGCTTAGTTCAAGCCTTCTGTCATTGCTTCATAAACAAATGGTGGAGGTTTCTAATGCTCATCTACATGTTTTGCAAGCCAGTTTTCAACTTACCATTTCAGATTACCGAGCAATGGCTCTAAAATACCAGTTTGGTCACTCTCCCTCTCTGATATTTGTCAAAGTCCCCCTACAGATGAAGGTGTTCAAATCTCCTATGAGCAGACCGAGCACTCCACGACCTGGCATCTTCCCCCACTTCAGCCCTTCCCATCTCCAGCCAGAGCTGGAGTCTCTTTACCCACAACTTCTTTCCCAGAACTCTGTATGCCCTTCCTCTCCTCATCCTACAGCCACCCCTCAGCACACCTATCAATCAATTTCCTTCCTGAAAAAAAAATTGAGTGATTTTTCTTTCCAAAATGTACTCCTTTCCTTTCAGGGTCTTTAATCCTTTAAAAGTAAATAAAGCAAAGCAAGAAAGCAATTAATTCTATAACTGGATTTGAAAACAGATAATACATTTCATCTGATGATACCACCCCAAATGTAACGCCATTCACTGGGGATGCACTTGAGGGTAAGAAAGCTGCAAAATTAATATTAAGAGCATCCTATTTCTTCAAGATGAAGATTCTGCTCTGCTGTTTATCAAAGCACACACACTTCTGGCCTAATTTGGTGCGGAGTCACTATGAAAGGAAACAGCTTAGTAAGAAAATGCAACACCCATTAGCTCTTTCACAGATTCTGAAGATTTGAAATAAAGTTAATTGGATTTGTTCACAGATCTAAGAATCAGCCCACAGCCGTGTTCCGAAGGGGATTCCAAGGAATGTTGGTTCTAAGAGAAATGTGAAAAAGTGTTCTGTGATGTAAATTGAGGAAATACAGAATTAAACAAAATAAAATGATCTTTGTGCCCTTGAGCCCCCCCTCCCCCATCTCAGAGGCTTCACTATGCTAATATGCACAGGTCCTCTCCTGCAGGGGGCGATGGTATGCTGGCAATCTAGTCTTTGACCATGAATCTCTTCTATGAGAGATCATCTCACTCCTCTAATGGTTGGTAGAATAATTTGGGAAAAGAATATTTTCACTGAGATGGTAGTGATTGCTCCAAGTACTGTAGGTTGAGGCTCAGTCTTTTGGTCAAACAGATTTAATTTCCAGAGGATGGAGAAAGGAAATGCATACTCCCTTTCTATCACTTTATATTACAAATTTTTTCTTCTTAGAGAGTTACTGTTGTCGAAATCCCAGATGACTGTATATAAATTTACTGCGCCTCCTGGCTGTCTCTAAGTCAAGCATGTGCTTTGTGGAAAAGGGTATACATTGCCTTGCTGCCCTTTGCCAGTTTTGCTGGAGAGGTGAATAACGGAAGGAAACTGAATGCTGTGTGTGCATATGAGCTTAGTCAGTGGACCAGGACAAGAGACAAGAGAGGATGAATGGCTGGACAAGGATCAGAGTATATGATGAAAGCCACTGCTGCCACATCTGACCTGGATTTTCAGGTAGACCAGAAAGTTACAGAAAATTCTAAGATCAAATACTTGGAGTAAATTTTTGAAACAAAAGGAAGCACTTTTCCCTTTCAACCCTACACATGACTTGGCATGTAAAGGAAAAGCTTTTTTATGAAATTACAAGCAGGAGTTGAACCCTCTTCTTCCCTCAAGCCCTCATGAATGCCAAAATCTGAAAACTGTACATCTGAGTTTTCCCATTGTTGAACACAATACCAACATTCGCAACTTCAAGGAAGATGGTATAATTTGGCTCATGTTTGGAGGGGATTCAGTGTATGGTCAGTTGGCTCAAAGGCAAAAAGATCATAGCAGACGAGTGAGGTGGAGCAAAACTACTTGATTCATGGTGGCCAGGAAGCAGAAATAAACAATACTTAAAGGAAGGAGTGAGAGACCAGAAATACTACCCAAGGCCATGCCAGACTTGTGCTCCATAATTCCCTGAATGGTATCCAAGGCCAATCCAATTAACATGTGATGTTAACCACCATACACACACACACACACACACACACACACACACACACACAAAGGGAGATGAGGGAATATGTAATTATACTATGTAGCCTGTAATTACAATTTTCAAAATCCAAGATACCAAAAAATTGGATACCTAAGTTAAAAGATTTGAACAAAGACAATCTCCTCACGCATTTGACATTGAAATATGTAGTTAGTTCTAAGGCTCCTAAGTTGTTTAGTGCACCTTGGAGACTAGTATTAAAGCCGGGAGCCTGACAATGCCATTAAGTATGGTCTATCCTATAGTGACATTTTATACTTCGATATTTTTAGCTAACGCAATAGAGCAAACATCACAAAACAGTCATAACAAAGGATGCAAGCTTAGCCCTAAATCTTGAGTGCACTCGATTTGTGGGATTGTCTCATTCAAGAAAATGCTACTACCAGGGGCTCTGATACCTTTATTTCAGTAGGCTTTTGAGTATTTGTTAATAAGAACACTTTCTTTTATTCAAATAATATTTAGTGCTTTACAATTTTCTCACATCATGTCACTATCTCATTTCCTTTCAACTAAAATGCAGTGTTCAAGGAAACCACCAAATATACATGGTTGTATTCATTACAGCCTGCTTAGGAATAGGGAGAGCTTCAAGATCACTCACTTGGTAATTCAACAAGTATTTACTGATGGCCATAATATGAGTTAGACCCATATCAGGAATTGGCACCTCACAGCCTAGAAGACATGACTGAAAAATATAGTAAATGATACATTATAAATAATGACTGAGATGACTAACACTCTGCCATTAATCCACCTGGGAGCACTCGCCTCTGCTTCAAACACACTTACCTTCTTCCTTCTCTCTCTCTCTCTTAAAAGTTGAATGTTGATGAAGTCATTTTGCTGTATAGGTCATTGTTTGTGAGCCTTTAATTCCACTGTCCTGGCTACCTCAATTCCCTGAATTGATTCAAACCATTGAACTTTTGGTCATTTTTGTCTTGGGGGGAAATGCCAAAACTCATATGGTGCCCGATCTGCTAGAGATGGAAGGGGACACCTAATCATATTTTCATGGGACTGACTACCTTTCCAATGGATGGCACTCAGAAGCTACAGTCACTGTATTTTCTTTTTAAAATAATGTGCTGTAAGGGGCTAGGGATTTAGCTCAGCGGCATAAGCACCTGCCTTGTAAGCAGGAGGTCGTGAGTTCGATCCCTAGTACCGATAAAAAGTTAAAAAAAAAAATAATGTGCTATAAAGATGTTCATAAATGAAGATTTTAGAATTGCTTCAGAAAATGGCAGTTATGGTGGAATAAATGTGTTCTAAGTTAAGTGGAATATTTTAAGGGAGATGAATGACAATATGCCTTTTATTGTAACCAATTTTTAAAAATTTAAACATTCTCTGACTATTTTGATCACACAGTATACACAAGTTTAAAGGACTGAAGCAGAAAAAAACCCTTAAAAATAGAAAATGTAATTTTCTCATGGTAATAAAGAATATGGGGCAGAAAATGGTGTAAGCTTGAGAAAGATGGGGAGAGGTAGAGACAGCTTCAGACGGGTGGGAGTGAAGATCTCTCCACAGAGAGCAGAGACCAAAGAGAGAAGTAAGGGATAAGCAGTAACCACAGTGATGTGGTAGCTGAAGGAAGAGTTTTGTAAAGACTCATATTTGTAAGACAAGGTTATGTTTAAATGCTGATGATTCACGTGACTGTTGCTATAGCTTAGATTTAAAGTGCCACCCAGAAGTCTCGCATTTGGAGGTGGGGTTAATTGGAAGGTAATTAGATCAGGAGAGTCTAATGCTTACCAGTGGGTCACTCCATTGATGGGTCCTCAGCTAAAAATGTTATGGGAAACTGGTTAGAAGAGGTGGCTCACTGAGCATGTGATCTGGAAAGATGTACTTGTGTCCCTGGCTCTTTCTTTCTCTCTGAGTTTCCTGGTCGTGAAATGAGCAGGTCTCTTCCACTGTGTCTTTCTGTCACATTGTTTCTGCTTTAGAGCTGGCCAACCATGCACTGAATCCACTGAAACCAAGAGCCAAAACAAACCGCTCTTCCTTAAGGTTGTGTCAAATATTTTGTCCTGGTGATGACAAAGTAACTTATAGAGTCAATGACAAGATGTACTGATGTAGCATGTTAGAAAGAATTAATGGAAAGGTGTTGTTGTGGCTTTTAGCCTGGAAATCTGATGATGGAGTCACTTAGTGAAATATGGAAAATTAGTAGTTTGGCCTGAGTCGTCAAATACAGAACTAAATGGAGATGTTGAGCAGTTAGATATATGTGACTAGAATTCCAGGGGGAGATCTGGGAAGCAGATGGAAATTTTTATCTACATGATGGAAGCATATAAGCCTGGCTAATACTACCTAGAAAGGAAATATCGTTGGAAAAGAACGGGTCCAGTGATTGAACCCTGGATCTTCCAATATTTAGAGACTGTAAATTGAAAACTTGTTTCAAGGAAGAGCAAGTGATTAATTATATCAAATCTTGAGTCAAATCAGAACAATGCTTGTGTGTTAGTTCATGCACTTAGCAACATGGAAGTTACTGACCACCTTTGACAAAAGCATTGTCTGGAATGGTGAGGGTGAGTGTGATGGACGGGGAGGAGGGGTTGGGAGGGGTTAGGATGAGAAGAATGAGACACAGCTCACCTTTGTTTGTGGAGGGGGGAGTTGTGCTGTGAATGGACCACTGATACCTTTGTTCCTTCAGGGAGATGAAGTCACCTTTTGGGCAAACTTCAGTATGCAGAAAAAGTCTTGCATGAGTTATTTTTATAACAGCACCAGCTGACCTCATGGGAGAGCCCACAGGGAGATGAGGTCACGAATATATCACACTTCCTTTTATTGTTCTTCACTTCTTTGCACTTCACAGATACTGAACTTTCTTGTTTCCTTTCTTCTTCTACTTTCCTTCCTTCCTTCCTTCCTTCCTTCCTTCCTTCCTTCCTTCTTTCCCTCATTCTTAAAAATTGAAGGTTGTAGCAGTTTTGCACCTAGAAACATTGCTATTTTTCTAACAACATGTGCTCAGTTCAAATATCCAGGTCACATTTTGGAAATGCTTGTAAAATTTCAAACTTGTTCATTATTATTATATCTGAACTTGGCATAGGGCTGGTCGAATGAGACAAAGAAATTTGGCTTGTTAGGTTATATTTGATTATTCTTATAATTCTGTACAGAGGGACCTTTGATCTTATATATAAAACAGCTTGTTTACTCAACAGATGTTAATTTGCTGTTTGTTATGGGGGACAGGTCTCACTATATAGTTCCGGCTGGCCTAGAACCCACTGTGTAGCTCAGCCTGGCTCAACTCACAGTGATCCATCTGCCTTTGCCTCCCAAGTGTTGGGTTTACAGGTGTGTGCCAGCATGCCTTGCAGCAGATATTTATTGAGCACCTATTAAGACTCAATCACTGTTCCAGATTCTGTAGACGTAGTAAGAAACAAATACAACTCTCTGCCTCAAATCAGTTTTAAAAAGTGATCCACTTATGTGTCGTCTATGAGAAGCATCATAGATACAAAGATACAAGGAGACTGAAAATAGAAGATGGAAAAGATATTTCATGTGAACTATGCCTGAGGGCTGCAGAAGCTACACTAACATCAGACGGAGTAGATTTTAAAGCAAAAATTATTACAAGAGATAAAAAAGAACATTTTATGATGATAAAATGACAAACCTATCAAGAAGACATGACAGCTATAAATACTTATGCCTTTACCTACAGAACTCCAAAATATATGAAGCAAAAACTGAAAACCTTTGAGGCAAAGATAGAAAGGTCAACAATAATTACTGGCAATATAAATATCCACTTGTGATAATGAACAGAAAAGTAGGCAGAAGATTCCAAAAATGGAAGACCTTCCAAACACTACAGACTAACTAGAATTCCACCCACCGGCACAGAAAACACATTCTTTGCAAATACATGTGGAACACTGTCAGGTTAGACCACAGACCATATGTATTAGGACATAAAATAAATCTCAAACCTCAATAATTTTACAAGGGCTGAAATCACGTCCTTTCCAAGCACAAGGAATGAAATTAAGAACCAATAACAAAAAGAAATTTAGGACATCAACAATATATAGAAATTAAACAGCAGTGAAATAACCAATAAGTACAAATAGGAAAGATAACTAGAAAATAATAATAAAATAGAAAGAAAAGACAAACTAAGCTCAAGTCAATAAAGACAACAATATAAAGTTTAGAGTCAAAATAAATAAAATGAAGAAAAGAAATGTATTAAAAATCAACAAAATAAAAAATTTGGTTCTTTGATAAAAATAAAAGTGTTGAAAATATTTAGATTCATTGATCAGGAAAAAAAGAAAACTCTAATTTCTAAAACCAGGAATAAAAGAACACTGGTATCAAACTAATAAAAAACTTATTGTATGCCAACAAATTAAATAACCTAAATGACTGATTTCAAAACTACTACAAGCTACAGTGAGAAGAGAGTGTGGGGCTAACATGAGAATAGAAACAAAAGTCCATGAAAGCACTGAGAGTCCAGAAATGCAGCTACCTGTCTAAGATCAGCTGATTTTTAATGACCTGACAATTGAATGGAGGAAAATAGTCATATGAACAAATGCTACTGGAAAAGTGGAATATGTAAATAACAAAATTGGGTCTCTACCTTCTGCCAGATTTCCAAATCAAGTCAAAATGGAGCATAGATTTGAATGTAACAGATAAAAATTATACAATTCTCAAGGAAAGCAACTAAATTTTTGTGATCTGAGGATAGGGCTGGTTTTTTAGTAACAAAAGCCACAAATACATGAAATAGACATCATCAAATTAAAACATTTGTATTTCAAAGAAAATCATCAAAAAGTGCAAAAAATCACACGTGAAGGAAAACAATTGTAGATTATGTACGTGATAAGGGACTTCACTCCAGATGTATAAAGAGCTCATTTCTTATAATAAAAGTTAAATAACAAAGTAAAGCATGACCAAAGGATATCAGCAGATATTTTTTCCAAAACAAATATATGAGTGGCGAGAAGCCCTTGAAAAAGACAGTCATCACTAGTCACTAGGAAAACTTACAGTAAAGCCAAAGGAGTATCACTTTCCTTCTACTATTCTAGGATGACTTAACTAACTTTTTAAAAGGCAAGTAACTGTTGGCAAAGATGTGAAGAAACTGGAACCCTTACAGCACTAGAAGAGCGTGAAATTGTGCATCCATTGTGGGAAATACTTTGGCAGTTCCTCAAAAACCTAAACAAAATTTCCATATGACCTAGTAAGTCCTTGCCTAGATGTATACCCAAGAGAAATGCAAACATATGTCCACACGAAGACTTGCTTGTGCGTATTCATAGTGGCCCTTTTCATAACAGCTCAGAAGTGGAAGCAACGCAACTATCCATCGACTGAGGAACCGGTACACAAAAGGTGGCCCGTTCTCGCAGTGTGGGATGACTCAGTCATAAAAAGAGTCAAGTACTGACACATGCTGCAGTGGGAAGGAACGGGAAAACATTATGCTAAGTGAAAGAAGCCAGAAACAAAAGCACTTATATAATTTCATTTAGATGAAATATTCAGACAAGTTGGTAGAGACAGAGAATATTCATGCTCATCAGGAGCTGGAGGATGGGTTGGGAATAATTGCTAATGAGTATGATGTTTCTTTGAGAGCGATGTAATTGCTCTAAAATTAGATAGTGGTGAGCTTGGGGCCTGGTGAATGCATCAGGATGCTGACAGGGTGGCACAGGCAGAGACAGCAAGGCAGCCTATGTCTCCTCTTGGACACTCTACCCCAGGCATCTCTTGCATTTAGTCATTCCTGATTTTATCTGTGACAATAAACTCAAATGTTTTTATGCTTCCTTGTGTGGAAAACATGGTAAAAATTCCGAGAACACTGAAAGACTCAGGACCTCGTCCCTGAATGCTTTACAACTTCAAGGAGGGAAATATATCAGATGTAGCTCTTGTTTCTAGGGTGGATTTTGAGCATCTGGACTTGTCATTTAAAAGCTTGACACGCTGTCAGATGTGACTTGATGAAACTATGGATCCTGCACAGAAGGGACCTGCGGGGCAGAGTCCCAGCCATCAGAACCAGCATCCCACCCAGAACACTGCACACTGGAGTTGCTTTGATACAATCTGATGAGAGCTGATGAAGAGCCCAGTGAAAGCCGCTGCTTGGACCAGAGCCTACAGCATAATAAGGAGCTAATGGAGGTTAGCATTGCAAATGCGCACTGACTTTTAACAGGGCTTCTTGATTTGCACTCCCCTGCCTCAAATTCCTCCTTGGACCCTTCTGAGCATGGCGTCCTGGACAATCACCTCGCTAAGGATTGGCAGGCATAGGTGATACTAGAGACTGAACTCAGAGTCTTTACCTTGAGCTACATCCTCAGCTTTTCTATTATTATTAATAATAGAAAAACAATAGCTAAACAAAATTTCTCACAACTCACAACCTCGCGCTTGCCAGAGAGGCACTTAAGCCACTGAGCTAAATCCCCAGCCCTTAACTTTTACTATAAGTTAACTGTCCTAACTGTGCCCTGTGGCTACACTCACTAACAGGATTTGTTTTTTCTGGGGCTCTGAGTCTATGGACAACAGTGGCTGAAATCCTGCACAGCGGTAACTGGGTGTTAGCTTCACTGATCCCAAAGCTGACTTCAGGACTTCAGCTTCTCTGTCCTTTTTCCTTTCCAAGGGTTCAGGTCAGACTCCAGCCATGGTCTGTCTCCACAGTATGGCCTTCTGTATAGATTCCCACAGCAGTGTGTTTTGTTTGGTTTTGTTTTCTTAAGTCACAGAATTCTTTGCCAGAGAAGAAGCACTCTGGAAGGCTGAGGCAGGAGGATCAACTTTTTGAGACTGGTTTGAGCTTGCTGGGAGATGGTGTTTAATAATAGCAATAATTACTATAATAATAACAGAAAAGCTGAGGATGTAATTCAAGGTAAAGATTCTGAGTTCAATCTCTAGTATCAGCAAAAAAAAAAAAAAAAAAAAAAAAAAAAAGAGAAAGAAAGAAAGAAAGTAGGAAAGAAAGAAAGAAAAAGAAAAAGAAAAAAATGGGCTAACCAAGTATGTGTTTAACTTAAGACCTTGAAATGAAATGCAGGGTGTTCAGAGAAGAAAGCTAGGCTACTGTCACAGACAGATGGACACAGCATTGACCTGCCCTGGTAAGCCATGGATTCCTGGCCAGTTTTGTTAGTCAGCCTGCTGGCCTTGGAGGATAACTGCATTTCTTTGGGCTTCAATTTTGCTATAAATAAATTTAAAAATTCCGAGGGAGGCTGCGGTGGCTGGCCTGCAGCCTGGCAGGCTTGGTAGTCACACATGCGCTGTCCTTTCCTACACTGAACGGACACTGACACTGATTTGTGTTCACTAGTGGAAGGCACTGGATAGTGTTCCTGATATCTGGGTCCATTTTTGCCGTTTTGGGGTGCTGTGAGCTGCCATGCTGGAAGTCCAGTTACCCTGTGAGAAGGACCATGAGAGCAGATGGAGAGGAGAACTCATCTCAGTGGAGTTGCCAGATGATTCCGGCCTCGGCCACCGTCTGGCAGTAGTCGCGTGAGAGACTATAAACCAGACCAGCAGTAGAATCTCCTAGACAACCCTCAGAATCGGAAGATAATGAGAGCCTGTGATTGTGATTGCAACTGTGATTGTTTTAAGCCACTAAGCTGTGGGGGGCGGTTTGTTTGCTGCAGCAGGCAATTGAAACCAAAACGTAAACATGAAATGCCAAACAATTGATGTTGTTAATATTGCTGTAGCAGGTACCATTCAGTGACCCCTTATTCTCTCGTAAAGAAAGTTAAATTTGTAATGCTTTTACTAGGTAATTTTCCCAAATCTGTTATTCCAGAATAACTATAAACACTATTTGCCCCTTGTGCATTGTTTAAAACACTGGTTCTACAAACATGATTTATAGGCAAACTTCCTTTTTCATCCTGTGTACCATATTTCCTGCCGTATGGTCGATGTTCATCAAGCAGATGCTCTTTTCTGTATAAGGGGTGAAATGAATTATGCTTGAAAGGTAGTTTAGAAGGGTTTGTTATGTTTTGATCTGTGGTGCTGAAACCATGGACACTTGGACCCCGGGTTCCCCAAGCTAAGAAAACAAACCCATGGGCTCCTGGAGTGAGGGGTGGGGTGGGGATGAAACACTGAACATGTGCTCCACCTTTGTTCCATCTTGAAACTTCAGTTTATCAACATTAGAAACACCAAAAACCAAAAACCCCAAACCAACCAAAGTACACATTTGAAAGACTAAACTGTGACTCCCATAAATATGTTGAGTATACCTCACAGTATAATCATGTATTTTTAAAAAGATGATTCAGATGAAATTAAGATAGATCCTCCTGCCATCCAGCTGGTGTCCTTGTAGGCAGAAAAACTTTGAACACACAAAGGGACCTAAAAGAGGCATAGGATAGGCACAGAAAAAAGACCCCATAAGGATGTAGGTAGAAGCAAAAAGAGGCCTCAGAAGTAACGCAATTGCTCCAACACCTTGAGGTTGGACTTCTATACTCTATAACTGTGAAAACATTATTTTTTACTGCTTAAGCACTTTGGTCTGTGCTATATTATATGGCAGCCATAGAAAACCAATGCACTTTAGAAACAAATGGTTTTAAATGCACTGTACTGGCTATCAATTTCTGTTCAACAACTCTACATCTCAGGAGTGTAAAACAAGAATTTAACTTTGTGTATGATTTTGTGGTCAGAAAATCAGGAAGATTTCAGCTAAGCACTTCGATGTTTGCCATACTGCCTAGAGGAGAGCTACCACACTAGAGCTGAAGACTCTCCTTGTGGGGCTGCCAGCATAGGGCTAAGCTCAGCCCGGCCTGATGACAAGGACCTTTCGTTTATCTCTGCATGGGCCTCCTTATGCGGCTGCTTGGGTTTCTTCACAGAATGGAGGTTGCATTCCAAGGATGAGTGTTCCAGGAGCAGAAGTAGTAGTGTAAACTTCCAATCTCTTAAAGCCTGGTTGTAGAAGTGGTGGATCATGACTACTTATTCTATTGCTCAGGAAAATCACTAAGGCTCCTCTTCATCTCAGAGCTTCCAGCTAGGCTTTTTGGTATCCTTATTGATAAACAAAAATTTAAGGAGCAATAGCATGGCAGATATAACAAATCCATACAGAGGAAAATATAGGGGATGGGGGAAACTTTAACTCAGTGCGGTGGCCCACACCGGTACTCTCAGCACTGAGAAGGAAGAGGCTGGAGAATCACAAGTTAGAATCCTGCCTGAGACACTGAGTGATACTTTGTTTTAAAACTTTTAACAACTTTGTTTAAAGAGCCGAGGATGTAGCTCAGTGGCAGAGTAACTCTTGATTCAACCTCAGTACAGTGAGAAGAGGAAGAAAAATAAGAACAAGAAGGAAGAGGAAGCAAAACAAAAACCAGTATTTTCCATAATCAAAATGGGACAACGGGGGGCAATAAGATTAAGTAGGAGTAATTTATTTATAAGCCAAATGCAAAATAAATATCTATGAATACCTAATGATAAGGATAAATGGTTGAATTAACAAACGGAGTGATAATAGGCACATCTTTTGCATAGAAGACTTCCACATAATTCATGTAAATACTGTACACGAGGGGAAGGACACAGCTCTCCACTCAAGAGCGTGATGACTTTCCCTTGAAGAGCGCAGTCCAGAGAAGCCAGAAGACAGTAACTTTTAGTGGTGAAAGTTGACAAGCTCTATCTCAGCCAGGTAATTAAGGTTAATGTCAATAGTGATAACTCATATTGATAGTGTGCACCCCTGATAGGATGTAATGGAAACTGCATTTTATCTCTGTGGTCTTCTTCCAAACAGCTCATAACTTTAGGCTAATTCTAAGAAAAGTTATAGGACAAATGCCAGTTGAAGGAAGGTTTCCTTGATCAGTGCTATTCAGAACTTTCAAGGTCATCAGAAAAAGGGCAGTCTAGCAAGCTGTCACATCCAAAAGGCGTCTAAAGAGGCATGGCAACTAAAGGAGAAGATCACAAGTTTGAGCCCATGTGAGAAGAGTAGCAATAACAAATTTTAAAAATGGCCTGAGAATGTAGTTGGTGTGAAGACCCCTCGTTCAACTCCCAGTACACTTAAATCAATGAATGAATAAATCAACACATAAACAAACAAATTCATAGTCAACCTTGAGGTAATGCAGTTTCTCCTGTTTTCTTTTGAGTTTTATAGCTTTATGTTTTATATTTAGTTCTATTATCATTTTGTGTTAATTTTTGTTTGAGATGTCATGTATTTGTTGAGTCACTTTTTTGTGTGTCAACTTTCTTATTTTTGACATTTGTTCCGGTGCTGTTGGTTTGATTATCTTTTCTCCAGTGAAATACTTTTATATAGCTGTCAAAAGCACAAGACTACATTTGTTTGATTCTGTTTCTCAGTTCTCTATTCTTTTCCACAGATCTCTGTGCCACAAATACCGTTGTTAAACGATGAGAGTGACAAAGTAAGTCTTGAAGAAACTCTTTCTTCTTTGTTCATGTTTCTCAGAAATATTTCTGACTATTTTAAGGCTTTTTTCACATTTCAGTCTGAATCTTGTAATCAGCCTGCCAATCTCTATGAAAACTTTTGGTGGAAATTTGATTGGAACTGCATTAGAACTATATGTCAAATTGCAGAGAATTGACATCTTAATGTGAAATTTTCCAATCCATAAATAGAGTATGTATCTTCATTTACCTCAACTTTACTTAACTATTCATGAATATTTTACACTTCACAGGACACAGATACATCAAATATTTTTGGAGCAGTTCCTTTCAGATTTAATATACATCTATGGCAGATAAGACAATTTGCTTTTTATCTGAATTTTTAATCCACCCTGAAATGCCATCGTGTCTTACTAGAGATTTTTAAGTCATTTATATTGTGTGTAATTATAGTATTTTTGGCTTTAATCTCCCATCTTTCTGTTTATTTTGAGCTTTGCATGTTTCCTGGCTTTTTGTGACCTCAGGTATTATTTTCTAATGTCGGTGTCATTTAGTTATACGGTTTGAAAAATTTGTGCTTTAATTAATGTTTTACCCCTGTGGTGATTAGGGCAGAGTATCAAATTGATTTTGGAATTTGCCGGGGAATGGGTGTAGCTGGCTTGGTTAAGAGAGAGACATGTGGTTATCCAGGTATCTGGCTTTGTTGTCTATATCTGGTCCTTTGCTCCCTTCTCTATGACACTGTTCTCCTGCTCTGTTTCCCAGAAGAGATATATAAACCAAGAATCTTTGCTCTGCTCCTCTCTTCTGCCTTGATGTTTTGGCCTTGGAGCCAGCTGCTCATAGAATAAAACTTCTGAAGCCATGTGCCAAATGAATCCACCTCCTTTACACTATGGGTGTTGTGTCCAGCAATGAGAAAAACAATCAACACAGCCCAATTAACTTTTTATTTCCACTCCAGATTCATCCTGTCTGCCCTGGTTATTATTCCAAGCTTCCATTAACAGGGCTTCCATGACATCTGGCTATAGAATGGGTTCAATCAATGGTGCCCCAGAGGCAGCACAAGGAGGGAAAGTGGGGCTGGGCTGGGACATGGTATTCTTCCGTGGCAAGCCACTGAATGCTCTGCAGGACCTGCTTGTTCGGTCTTTCCTCCTCCAATTTCTGGAAATCGCTTTTTCTCCTTCACGCCTAGACGTAGCAATAACTTCAGTAACTACTAGCTCTTCATTCTCTGTAACTACACAGCTGTGAATGCCTGCTTCTTAAATAAACTATCTTCATAGTACCCTCTTTTGAGAGTCTCATCTGGCTTCTATTAAAACGTGGTTGATTTAGAGCATTTAGTCATTTGGGTTCAATGAAATTAATAGTACACCCTCTTCCCCAAGCAACTGGCTGATTCAGAGAAACTCAGGCTGAGATGATAGCAACTTAAGTAAAAAAAAAAAAAGAAAAGAAAAGAAAAGTTAATGCTTGTACTGTTTGACTGACTTTTCAAGCCTAAAGCTGGCAGTTTGAATATCTATTTGGAGGATAAAGTATGCATTATGGGGGATCTGTCTTACTTTTGAAATCCAATGTTTTGTTCCACTTTATTGTTTTGTTTTATTCCTGTATCTAGTAACTTGTGTAACTATTTTGAAGATAATAATATGCAATATAGAAAAAGAAAGAAATTAATGGTACAGTTTGGTTTATATCACCATCTTATTATTTCTAATTTTCCCCTCTTCTCGCTTTTCTTTATTCTCTTGGTTTCCTTTAGCATTTATTAAGTGATTTTTGTTACTGTCCTCATAGCTCTATATGCAGTAAATCTGGCAGTGGTCTACTTTTCCTAGCCTGTCATGATTATCTTAGACATAATGACATTTGCTCCTCATTCGACTATGGGAAGGTACGTTTATTCCATTTACACTTCCCCTGACTTACATGGCATTGTGCCTGTGCATCAGTTTGCAATCAAAGGCCCCTAAATCTATTTATATTTCATTTTATTTCTGGTATGGAGATCAATCTATTTCAGTATTTAAATGTAAACTGAGTAGCCAGGCCCCTGGAGGTAGGGTAGGGAGGAGAGCTGTATTTCTAGTCCTGTCTCTTACACCTGGAGTCTCTCAGAAGAACAACTTAGCTTCTGAGTGCTGCTGTAAGAATTGACAATTTCTACATCACCAAATTCAAATTATATTGTCCCTTGGCCAGTGATATTGACTGAATGCTGTTGTCCTCTGGAATGATATTTGGAGGCAGGATTTTAGGAGGTAATTAGGATTAGATTAGGACATGACAAAGAGGTCCTCATGATGGGCTCAGTATCTGAACGCTTTTTAAAAAGGTATTAAAGAAAGAAGAAAGTAAGAAAGCAATAGGAGACACAGATTGCTATTTCTCTGCTTTCTATTTTGTGAGGTCCAGTTAGAACAAAGGATCTCTGCAGACATTTGATGGGCTGGTTCCTTGATTCTGAACACTTTAACCTCCAAAGTGTGGCAAAGAAATGTGTGCTGCTTAACCCACTAGGTATATGGGGACGTGTTAAAGCCAAATGTAATTAACACATAAATTAGTATGGATAAATGGCGCTTTGGTAACCAAGACCTAAAACTATGCCAGAAGCTTGGGAGAATTTGTAGACTGTAAAAAAATTCAATATTCTTTTTAAAAAGGGTTCTTTAAAGTCATATTTTGGTGAAGGTTCAGGAAAAAGAAGTAGATGAGAGTGGAAAAAGTTTCCATCTTCTAAGAGAATACGTGAATAATCATGAACAGAATGTTGGTAGAAATACAGATGATAAAAGCCATTCTCGAGATCGCAGGCAGAAATGAGGAACATGTAATTGGAAACTGGAGGAAGGTAATCCTTTATAAAATGACAAAGAATTTGGCTGAATTGTGCTCATGTTTTACTGTATTATGGGAGGTAAAGATGCTAACACCAGATATTTCACTGAGAAGATTGCTAAGCAAAGAATTAAAGAAATGGCTTGGATCCTCTTTACTGCTTAAAGGAAAAGCCAAGAAGAGAGAACTGAATTAAAGAGATAATTGTTAAATAAAAAGGGAAAGGACTTAAATATTTGGAATATTCTTGCTGTGTCCATACTATAAGAGAAAAATGAGAAAGCATGCTTGGAATGGAACAGTAACAGTGAGGGTGTGGCGGGTAGACTAACTTTAGAGGGAACATGTGTGTTTCTGTGTGCGTGTGTGTGTGTGTGTGTGTGTGTGTGTGTGTGTTCCCAACCATGCCATCTCAACAAAATCAGTATAAAGAAGAATCTACACAAGTATAAAATTTTCCAGTTGGGAATCAAAAGAAAATAAAATGGAGCAAGATGAAGGAAGACCATTGACTTCTCAGAACTCACAAGATTAAACCATAGAGTTACTAGGCTACAAACATGTGTTATCATTCGAGACAAGAGAGGAGAAACCCCAGTGGTGATCTACCTAGAGGTCATCAGACTTGCTGCTCCCAGCATGAGCAGGGCCAAGCCTGCAGGAGTGTGCCATTCCTGTCATTGACATCTCAGGTCCGCGTATTTGCTGCTTCCCAAAAGTCTCAGGAAGCTTGGTGGAAAGGAAAAATATTTACTCAAAGCTAGCTCTATCTAGAGTGGCCTCATACTGCCCCAAATAGGCATCTCACTGCATCCAAGCCTAGAAGGGCCTTTTGTAGTAAGGAAAAGAGGGGAGAAGGAATGCAATGAGACAAGAAACAACTCTCCCTTCCCTGTGGGGAAACTAAAGGAAACTGGACTTTGACCTTCTGGTACAGCAGGTACATATTCTGTCCATTTGTCTGGGAAGTTATGCCCTAGGTTGGAGGAAGTGGCTTGTCTCTAAAGAAAAACAAATTTAATTTTTAAGGTTCCATTTTGCTCAACTAGCTTTACCACCTCAGTTTTAAATAACGGAATGAATGTTGTTTGTGGGACCTTGAGGGTTGGCTTTGCAGGAGTCACAGGGTGCAGCCCACATTGAATAGAACCACCAATGTGACCCTTAGTGGCAGAGCCGGAGACATGGAAACACTGTCCCAAAGGTCTTAGTGGTGGGACGAGTGCGTTGATGGGTCCAGAAAACAGCAGCAAGCCAAAATACCCTTGTGCTTCAACATCTCATAGAATTTGAGAGGAAAACACAGAGATTCTTCATATCCCCTCTACCCTCACACACACACATTGTCTCACTCCTTATCAACTTTTTGCCCAGAAGTGGTTCATTTATTTCAATTGATAAACCAGTGCTAATTGACCCTAACTATCCAAAGTCTAGAGGTTACATTAGGATTTATTCTTGGTGTTGCACGTTATACAGATTTGAACAAAAGTGTAATGGGATATACGCATCATTACAGTATCATTAAGGATATTTTCAAATCCATCAGTTTGCTCTGCACTCCGTCTACTTATCTTAACCCAATTCCTGGCAATTGCTGTCTTTTCTCCATATCTTTGTCTTTTCTGGAGTGTAATATAATTGGAGTCACCCAGTATATAGTTTCAAGGTGATTTTAATATAAATAGTACAATTAGAGACAAGGGGCCACTTCCTGCCACTCACCTGAATCTGGGAAACAACTCAAGGCAAACCCTCTAACTGTTGTTCTCAGTTCTACTATCTATAGGCATAGATCAGAAAGACAATGACCTCTGAAAAGGCCTTGGGAGATTAAAAAGTCCCAACCCTGGCAGCATACCTTTCTTTACTTGGGGCTCATTAAAGTTTCATGTGTAAGGTCCGCATATCCAGTTATAATGGGGTGAATTATGGGAAAGACATGTGCAGTAGACACAGATGACATGACTCCATATCCTGCCAGTCATGTCAGTCATGTTCTGAAAGACCCACTGGAAGGTGACCTAGACCTGAGAACAGCATTTTTAATTCATAAACATCCACATTTTCAGCCTGTCATGGCATTTTCCTTTCTGCTGGTGCAAGCCTGCTCATACTGAGTGCACAGTCACATAAATTAAACTTTGCTTCTTTTTTCTTATCATCACATTAGAGACAAGGGGCCACTTCCAGTTCTTATCATGGCAGAGAATAGGGTTTAGAGGTTAGGGACTGAATATTTGTATTCCCTCAAAATTCCTATCACACATTCTAATCCTAATCTTGAAAGTGATGGTGTTTGGAGATGAGGGTTTTGACGGGTAATTCAGAGTAGATCAAGAGGATGGAATCCTTCTGAGGGATTAGCTCCTTTACAAAAAAGACCAAATGATATGAAGTCTTCATATAGGCACAACCGTTGGGCTTGGGAAACCAGAGACATTCCTCCTTTGATTATTCTAAGACAAGCAGAAATCAAATAAAAAGCCCCTACCTGGGAGTCTCTATAGCTCTAAGCCAGAGGACAGGCCTTAGATCTCCTGACTCAACCTTCTGGAACATTTGCCTCACCAGAACCATGTGTTAAAGGTTCTTACATATAGATTGGATCTCATATATACAATTTTGTCAGAACTTTGGGACATGAAAGAAGCCTGTTAAATGACTCAGCAAGTTACTGGGTTTGGGCATTGAAGTCCCCCTTTGGAGATCATTTCTAGGTGCTCTTTGTCCCGAACAAAGAATTGGTCAAGAGAAGTGCAAATGGTGGTGAAGTTTATTAAAGATAGGAAAAGAAACAGGCTCTGCAGAATGAGCTTGGATTGAGTAGGAACAAAGGTACACCCCATAGCATGAGGGTGGGCCACCATGCAAGGACAACAGTGGCACAAACACATGTGGACTGTCCTTTGTGTATCCGCCACTCCTCAGGCTGATGTCAAATCCAGGACATCCTATCAAAAACATGTTTGAATTCTCATGAGAAGTCCATGTGCAGGGCTTTGGGTACTGTCCTGCACATGTGTCCTGGGATTTTGTAATGAGCAGGGCACAGCTCCATCCCCAACCAGCTTTAATATGCCCTGACTTTCTCTTTCATTTCCCCTTGAGTCGCACATATCCCCATAATTCTTTATGTGGTTCTGAGAGAGTGGCGGCCTCTGTCTGTGATAGCTTCTCTGGCTGTAGACTGTACATACTAGGTATTATGTGCTTTCCAGCAGCCCGGGGTTTGGTTCACAGGCTCTGTTGAAGAGAAGAACTGTTAGAAGCCAATGTGAGGAGTTAGAGACTATGGAATACAGAAAGTAACTTTTCTACTGTGTTGGGGATGTAGAATACAAAGAATAGGTCTGATTTCCGTGTTCTTATGGTGGACAAATGGCAAAGAGAGAAGTGAAAATTACAGTGACCATTTCCCTTGCAGCATTTTCATATCTTGTCACTGCATCCTTCGAGGAAGGCCCAGGATGTTTCCTTGGGAACTGGGAATAATGCCGGAGTCTTGAGGAGCTGTTAGGCTCCTCTTCTTTCCTCCTATCATGTTTTTCATTTCCCAAAGGGACTTCAGACATATCTCCTTGGTGTCCCTTACAGTGTATGGCTGAGACTTGTTTATAAAGATGGACTGCCTCTGGGAGTTTTAATATTTCCTGCTTGTACCTTATAAATGATTTTTTATTAGTTAGCCAGCTCCTTCTTTCCAGATTTCTGTATGGGCATATAGTTTGTTTAAAAGCATGGCCTGGTACTTGGTAAACCATTGCCTGTTAAACACAAGTAATCTTTGGCCTCAAAACTTGCTGTGTCTTGATACAGAGTCAGGACTTGTGGTTTCTGTCCTAAACTGAATTTTCAGCCTCCTCCATTAGCATAGCTATAGCTGCTACTTCTCTTGGGCATGGTGGCCATCCAGCAGCTATTTCATCTAACATTTTGAAAAGTGTATCGCTAGACAGATTACTTGTTCTGGCCTTTGGTATAAGATGGTAATTCCTTTCTTTTCTGATGTGTAGAGGAAGAAGACTTTTCTTGAGTCAAATGTTTCATTATACCATGAAGCAGGATACACCTGTTGGCTAGTTAATCAGGGAGACCTGGTATAGTCCCAACAGGTAAAATCCATTTTGGCATTTGTCAGAATTTGAGAATTTCCCCCTAGTCTAGCAAGGGAGTGTGGCACTGTGGGACAATTAAAAACTCATATTTAAATATTTGGTTTTTGAAGTAACATGTCAGAGCAAGAGTAAAGAATCTCCAATTAGAGGTCTCCTCAACTCCATCTCTGGCTATGGAACTAAAGGAGTTCCAGAGAAGTAAGTCAAAACAGAATGAAGTACAATTGGCAGCTGGATTCATGAAATTAATCTGTTCTACAATTTTAGAAAAGACAGTGACATTTGTGTCTGTGTGTGAAAGATAGTCATGGTCATGTTTATCACCTGATGCAGACTTTGAAAAAAAATTGCCAAATACTTCTATTTGTGAACCAAATTATTTATAAACAGAAGTATTTGTGACCTGAGGTACCACTTTACTAAACTCTAATTTGTACATATAGCACCTAAATGATTTGTTTTGTAATTGGAAGTAACCAGATTACCCTAGTAGAGTAACCAAAAATGGGGTAGGGAGCCGAAGAGAATGAAAAGGGGAAAGAAATTTCAAGAAGACCTGCAGGGTTCCTATGGCTGGAACAAAGACATAGATCGCCTTCCGCTGCCCCACCATGGGGAGAGAAGCAAGAAACAACTTCCGGTGCCAGAAGAGTCTCTTGAATTCCTTTGCCTGGGAGTGAAAGACAAGGAAAAAAGAAAAAGAACTTTGAAGCAATTTAGAGCAAAGAAAACAAGCAAAACAGGTACCCAAAGGGTCTTACCTACTCTTTTGGCTGGCTAAACCCACAACCCAGTAACAAGCACTCTGTCAGTCATTCCAGTCAACCTTATACAGAAACCCACTGAGAGGCCCCCAGGCTGATGTACACTTCTTTAAAAATCCAAAAGCCTAAATTATCCATGTACTTTTTATTTCCATGTTGCCCTGATACCATGTTTTTGTTTGTGTCCTATTCTTGTTCATTGTCATGGACCTTCCCTGAGCAAACCTTCCTACTACCTTCAGCAATTGCATCTGCTTTTAATTTTACTATTGGACATGCACGTCCAGTTCTTTACTCGTCTTACACAAGAGCCTGGAATCTATGCAGGGGGCCACCATTCAGTATCAGTTTCTCTCTCTCTCTTTCTTTCTCTCTCTCTCTCTCTCTCTCTCTGTCTCTCTGTCTCTCTGTCTCTCTCTGTCTCTCTGTCTCTCTGTCTGTGTCTCTCTGTCTCTCTCTCTGTCTCTCTCTGCCTCTGTCTGTCTCTCTCTCTCTCTCTCTCTCTCTCTCTCTCTCTCTCTCTCCCTCTGTTCTTAACCATGTGAGAGATACAAGAAGACACTATTTGCATGCTATTTGCAAGCCAGGAATAGAACTCTCAGGAGACATTGGATTGCCAGTGCTTTGGTTTTGAATTCCTCAGCCTTCCAAACCACAAGAAATGGGTGTTATTTAAGCCATCCCGCCCGTAGTAAGTTTTTTATAGTAGCTCAAGCCAATCGAGATAATCAGGAAATTCTTCACTATATTGTACCTCACTAGTATATTATAAAAAGTGTTGTTTATATTTTTTATAATTTCCTTAGCAGAAAATTGTTCTACAAGTCTTGACAGCAGGCATTCCTATAAACTTTGCTTCTTGACTAGCTCTCTTAGAGCCCAATATGAAGGGCTGCACAAGAGAGAGGGTTTTTGTCCAGAGAGGGGGACTTGCCAATATCATTGCATTATAACCAACCTCATTAAAAATCTTCAAATATTCTTAGATCTTTAAGACAAAGCCCATCAGTCTTCTAATCTTAGTATTAATTATTAAGAGTTAGACAATCTCCTGTTCAAGTTTACCTCAGGAGAAACTTCCATGGTCTTCTTAGTACCAAAAGTAATATAAATTTAATTCACTTTATACCCCATCAATCTATAGCACAATCATCAGAAAATTTTATTTTGTGATCCTGTTCAGAGAACTTTGTCTCTATCCTGACAAGGAATAAAATTGTAGGTGAACTTGGTCCCATGACTTTTCAAAGTAAATTAAATGAAATTTTAAAATCCCTGTCACAAAGGCTTATCTTAAGAATGCAGTAGATAATAGGGACAATTATTCAAAGCAACAAAAGGACTAAAAGAAGCTATTATGCAGATGTTTGGCCATTCAGAACCATCTAGGCTTAAGATACTGTCACCTTCCTAGCAGTGGATGGAACAGGAAAAATGTTGAAATGTTGAAACACTTTGTCCCCTGGACTGCTAACTTTATTTTAATGCTAGAGCCTTGTGTGATTCATATTACACCTCGGGGAGGTTTTATCCTAAGAACTCTCTTGTTTTTATTGTAAGGAGCTCTAGGATTCTCACTGCTAACTTTTCCTCCTAGTGGACTGTGCATCACCACCCACCGGGTCTGGCAGCTGCTCAGAACAGCAGTTGAGCTATGCTGATAACAAAGACACAGAGAATACTTTATGAAAAGTGTGCACTTGGAATATAGGAGACATACTTCCAAGAGAACTTGATGCCTCTCTATTTTCTATTGCTCCTTGGAGTACACAATTGATTTTTTTTTGAAGCTTTTGTTTATTTTGTTTAGTTTGTGGCTATCTATCCTGGGAGCCCATGAAAAACACAAAACTAACAAAAGGAAAAAGCACACACCTTTCTTGTCCTATACGTGTGACAGAAGCTGCCATTGGCTTAATATATGTACTTCCTAACTTGCTAATAGGCATTGCTACACACGCACACGCGCGCGCGCGCGCGCGCGCACACACACACACACACACACACACACCCCCCACAGAGGCATGATTCATCTGACTGGTGATCTGGTGATTTTGGGAGCATGACTGACTTTCCTCTCTTCCTCACTGTGAGAAACAGGAAGCGCGTTATCCTTGCCCAACTGAGTCTGAAATTGTGTGGAGAAGTGTGCTAGGTGCAGGCAGAAAGTGTGAGCAGTGCCATTTACCTTGAAATCTACAACTGGTTTATCATACTGGCCATTCTTAGCTTTATCAGTAACAGCAAAAGATACCTTTATCTACAGCTCCTTATTTCTTGGTATTTATTCTCTAATGGCTCCAAAATTTGGATGTAAGAAAATAAATTGTTTATGGACTTAAAAAAAAACAAAAACCAACTTGTGCTGGAGATTTAGGTCAGTGGCATGAGCACCTGCCTGTTAAGCATGAGGTTCTTGAGTTCAAGCCCTGGTACCAAAGATCAAAACAAAACAAAGCAATAAAACAAAACACCCCAATATCTTAATTGATAGGGCTATGAAATTTGTGAAATAAATAAAGTCAGACTGGAACCAAAATAAAATATGAAAAATGGGGTTAAGGATCCTAAAAAGAATTGAGAGTTTTACACCTCAGACTTGAGCGTACAGGGCTAATGTGTGGGAAGCTGACCTGTGCACATCTCTGCAGGCTGTACCTGGAGGAAAGTGACTGATGTAACCCCATTAGGGCTGCAGTTCAGAAACGCCAGCCTCTCGGGCTTTTATAAATCTGGTGCACATATGCTATTGTGAACATGGTGATGTAACCTGGCTTTGGGGTACTGCAGACAAAGCTTAAACCTGGGTCAAACCGGAGAACCTGAGGAGGTAGAAATATCTGGTGATATTATTTTTCTCAGAATGAACTTTAAACTGTTGATTTAGCTCAAAACTAGTGGTCCTATTTTGCTTTTCTCTAGGTATTCAAATAGTATTTGACAAGATAGACTTCTCAGTGTGGAAGGGCTTATTCATGTTTCAAAGTTGATCTTGGTGGAGGTGGGGGGGGGAGCCAGTGTTTGTTGAACTTTCTACTTCTCTTGCTCTGGTAAGTTGTTGCGGTCCATTTTCTGCTGCTCTAGGAAAATACCTGAGGCTGGAAAAAGTATTTAAAAAGAGGTATAGTTAGGTGATAGTTTCTGGAGGTCTAAGAGCATAGGGTAGAGGGTACACAGTTGATGATGACTTCATATGGTGGGGAGCCACACTAAAGTGGTGAACAGGCATGTTCAGAAGGGGCAAAACACCAGGGTGACCTTGCTGTGCACCAATCTGCTTTCTTAGTAACCAGTACTGTTCCAGGGAAACCAACTCTTTCCTCTACAACCTAATCCAGTCTCAAGACACCCAACCCAGTTTCTCCAGGGACAGTAATTAATGGGTAAGGAGGGAACTCTCATGATCTAATTATCTCTTAAGTGTTCCACCCTCTCAACAGCATTACAATGGGAATCAAAATTCTGCATGAGTTTAGGTGAGAACCACCCATATGTAAACACCCATGAGAAAATTCTAGAGAAATAAGTTAGACAAATGTTAGAGAATTCTAATTCCAGGCAAAGTCAAGAAAATATTCCACCCTTTTTCTCCAATTGAGCATAAGTTCAAACCTTGGGCAGAACACTTGGAACAGCTATCAGAAACCCAAAAAACAAATGGTAACTCACTCGTAGATAAGAAGAAAAACTGGCCTCAGAGGCAACTCTGACCCTCAAAGAGAGCACTTGGATGAGAGGAAAGGTTCTCTTCCTTTCTAGTTGGAGGAACACAAGGGGGATGCCTGATGATTCCCTGCCTTTTTCTGTCTTGATTCTCTCCCATTCAGCCATAACTAGACCACACTTCAGCAAGTGGCTTCAGTCAGATGCTGCAAAGGGAACCAGACGGCAGTTCCTGAGCAAGAAATACTTCTGCTAGAGCCACTAGACCTTCAAATGTGAGCATGAATCTCTTATGCTTTATTATTATTATTATTATTATTATTATTATTATTATTATTTGTCTCCCATCCTGCTGCTGTGTGGCTCCCGATGTAGACATTGTTGCAGGAAATAGATGTCAGAGGAAGGCAAATAAATCTCTAGGACTTGACCTGAGAATTAGAAAGCAAACCCTCAGGGAGTCAGAAAGTTTCTAAGAGACTGCAGAAATCAGAGAGCTCAAGTGAGCAATCTCATAAGGTCGTGATTGGACTCAATAAAACCCAGAGCTTGCCCTTGAAACAATCCACAAAATGGGTATATCCAACTAGTGTGACAAAGGAAAAAAGCAGAGAAGACATTAGGCTTGAAAGAGGGAATATCACTTCTGCTGGATCCCAGAATCAGTCAAAGGGTAATAATGGGATGCTATGAACAGTTTTATTATGAAAGTTTTAGATACATAACACTGAAACATAGACAATATGAAAAATTACTTGAAAGCCACAAACTAAAAATTCTCTCCCAAAAAGAAATATATAACCTGGTTTTCTCGTATGTTTTAAAGATATTGAATTCATGGTAAAGCAAAACAAAGCATAAAGTCTTCCAATTTCCAAATTCTGCCAAACACTTAAAAAAGAAATAACTCTAATTCTCCATATTCATTTCCAAAAGTTGAAGTGTGAACAATTCCATAAAACCAGCATTCTTTTAGCACAAAATCAGAAAAAGCTAGAATGAGGAACCTAGAGATTCATATGCTTGTGACACCATAAATAGTTAATCAACTCTAGCACTGGCTTGAATAGAGATTTTCTCCACCCAAATTTATTTTTATTTTTGTTTTTTTTTTTTTTTTCGACTCAAATTTATGTTTATCTACTTGGTCCCCAAAGTAATGAGGTTAAGAGAGGTGGGGTCAGGAAGTAACCAGGTCATAAGATTCATTTGCCCTCAAGAACGGAGTAATGTCTTTCTAAGGGACCATAATGGTTCTTAAGAACTTGATTTCTATCACTCCTGTTTCTTTCACATGTATCTGCTTTCCTTTCTTCTCTACCAAGATATGATAGAACACAAGGTCATCACCAGAAGCCAAGCAGATATGGCTGTTATACTTACTCTTAGACCTCCAGAACTGTGATCTAAAATAAATCTTTGTAAAATAAATTACACAACTTTAGGTATTTTGTTATAGCATACAAAAATGGACTAAAACATTTAACCTTATATATAGAGTAACATGACATAACTAAATGGGGTTTATCCCCTTATGTTTAATGTTATACAGACAGTATAGCTGTTCTACCATATTTACAGGCAAAAAGAAAAACTATGTAATCACATCAATAAATATAGGACAAACAGTAGAAACATTTAATGCCCACTTATGACAAAAGTTTACACAACTTGAGTTTAGAAGAGAACTTCCTTAATCAGTTGAAGGACATTTTCATAGAATCTTCTGGCTAATACATTTAGGAATAAAAGATTTGTCTTGGCTACTTTTCTCTCATTGCTGAGACAAAACATGCATTGCCCAAAATTAAGGAAGGAAAGTTTTATTTAGCTCACAGTTTATGGAGGTTTGAGCCCATAACCAGCTGGCTTCAAGGCAGGGTGGCTTGGCACAGGGGCAACACTTCAAAGTGGCAGAAGACAACAAAAGCAACACGACCAAAGTTGTGAAAGCAAGCTTCTGTTCCCCCCTTATACTGTATGCAGGCTACCTGCCCTTGGTGTGTAGCACTCACACTATCTCAGTGCCCTCCTATTACACAGACTCGGGATGTTTACAGAGTGAGGACTCTGGCCCCCTGCTGAGTCACTTGCTTAAACTTCTCAAGTTGACACAATGAACAATATCCTAGAGTGATCAGGGCATGTCTTCCACACTTAAGGATGAGAACTGATGAATTACTTAGTTAAGTTTCTAGACTTCTCAATTTGACACAATGTATCAACTATTATAAGACCCAAGGCTGCTTTCCTAGATTCTTAAAAAACCAAGCTTGATGTCCATCACTAGCCTTATTCAACATCACACTGGAAACCTTAGCCAGTGTAATAAAGCAAGGAAAGTGCATACCATTTGGAAAGGAAGCAATTGCCTTGATTAGTAGCTAATGTAATTATCTGTGGAGAATAGCCTGAGAACTCTACTAAAAATATATTACAGAGGCAGGCATGGTGATACATACCTGTAATTCCAAAACTTAGGAGGCTGAGACAGGAGGACTGCCATGAGTTTGATGTCAGCCTGAGATACATAGTGAGTTTGATACCAGCCTAAACTATATAGCAATACTATCTGAAAATGAATGAATGAGTGAATTAAATAAATAAAATTTACTAGAATTAATGAGTTTAGTAAGTGTCTTAGTTACTTTTTACTCATTACTGAGACAAAACATCTGATGACCAAAGTTGGGAAGGAAAGATTTATTTCCTACAGATTTTAGAGGTTTCAGTCCATACTCTGTTGGCTCCAAAGCAGGATGGCATGGCAGGGCCGAGGTTTATGGTGGCTGCAAACAGCAAGGCAGAAACTGGCAAGAGAGCAAGACACGCCTTCTTCCTGCCATTGCATTACATCCTGGATCCACCCCTATGTAGCCCTGACACCATCAATCCAAGCTCTGGGCAATGAACCAATCACAAATGCATAATACAAACACAAGAGGCCCGGGGGCCACTGACATAAACCATGACAATAAGTTTTTCAAATTCAAAAGGCAAAGTTCAGTCACATTTCTTTCTTTCTTTTTTTTTTTTTTTTAACTGATATGGGGGATTGAACTCATGACCTTGCACTTGCCAGGCAGGCACTTGTGCCATTGAGCTAAATGCCCTGCTCTTTAGTCAGATTTCTATATCTTAACAATAATGAGAACAAAAATTTTAAACAATATTATTTCTAATTATTTTACCAAAAAGTACATAGTTAGTTGTGTTGAAAGCTACACTAATTCTATGAACATAAGAAGATAAACTAGATTAAAAACAGATGATTGAAAAATGTGGTGAGTGTTTAAATTTTTAAAAATTATAGGTAAATACAAGTTGCTAAGAATGATAGGATATGCCTGACTGAAGGGAGGTTTATTCTGAGTATTTTCAATGGCATTAACAACACATCTTTTATAGTAATGCATTTTTAAATGTAAGTTTTAAACATCCTGAGTTTGTGCAGAGGTTGTGTGGAGAACAATTAGAATCAGGACATGGAGTTTATGATATTATTTTTATAATAGTCACTAGGAGTTAACACAAGAAAATGCAGGAAATCTATCCGCAACACCAAAAATATACAATATTTAGTCAAGGGCCTACATCCCACAGCAATGTCCCACATGAGTCCAGATGAAATCCCAGAGCTCATGATAATGCCTCCCACGAGTCCAACTGGAGGCCCAGAGTCCACAAGAAGGACTCATGCCAATCTCTTTTATGGATCCATGCTGGGAAGGCCCAAGGGTCAGTGGTGGAAGCCAGAAAGTTCATGCCAGTGGGGTAATAAGCTGTGCTGGTAGATTGAGGGTTCTACGCTGGAGCCGAGAAGTCATACTCACAAAAAGACCAGGGCTGTCCTGAAAGGCACCACAGTAATCCTCAGCAACACACAGGCCCTGAGCTCCTCTGAGGAAAAGCATAGCTGGGTACGTGCCAGGAAGCCAGCATGACGAGTTCATCCTGGAGACCAAGCAGCACACTGTAGGGAGCAGCGCGATAGCCCCATTGCTGCCTCCCTGCCTCTCTCTCCTATGGGCACATAATGCACCTGCCTACATTACCCATAATCCTCTCCTGCCTATGTCACATATCTAGATGTGATGATGACCCATCAGAAACCACTCTGTAGCCACTTCCTGTCCCACCAGCCTGCCCTTGGCCCATAAAGGATCCGACCACTTCCTAAATAAACCAGACTTGATTGAACTCCTCAACTTGTCTCCATCTCTCTTTGTCTCCCACCCTGTTGTATTCATCCCCGTTCCCCCTCCAGGTATATACCCCACGGATTGATCTGCGGGCCGGATCAGTACACATCTTCCCCTCCAGAGCCAGGGAGCAATGCTCGATTGTGAGGATCAAAGCTTCTCTAGGAGAACCAACGACTCAAACAGCAACTCATAAGAGAATCCACAATGCCTCAACACCTGAAAGCAACAATGAATTAATGCACTGTCTTCTCCACCTTTCTATTTATGCTGGCAACTTTCCTCAGGGGGAGCATCTAAGCTCAGCACCATACTCATGTAATCCAGCTGGCGTTAAGTTGATCATCAGTTCTTAATGCATAACATAAGTGTAACACCATATTTTATTTTATATTTTCATCCCTCCTTGGTCAACTCTTTATGGAAATTTTTGTCAAATGAAAATATGACTGTGTGACTGCAATGGCAAACAGAAACATTGAAATGATGCCCAGGATTTGGAGGCAGATTTATTTACACTGATGGACACTGATTGGAATCACACCCAAAGTACCAGGTCTTGATCTCTGGTGGCCTAGGGCTTATATTGGATAAGCAAGAAGTAAGCACAGAGGCAGAATGGCTTGTCAGTTCAAGGTTGGTTTATAGAATGTGCATCACAGTGGCCAGCTGTGCATCACAATGACCAGCCATCCTTGAGAGCCAGGAACAACTGGACCTGAAACACGAGCTATTACCTGGGCAGCTAAAAAATCAAAGTATACTGGGTAGGGGGCATTTTCTCCTACATTTCCCCCTTCCTGCTTTTAGTTTACTTGATAAATTTTTGCTGAGCATATTATGTATGATCTTCAGAGACAAGGCCCAGCTAGAATTTAGACCTGTCTGTTCTGTAGCATTATTATGACAAGGCAGTGAGGGAACTGATCTGATCTAGCAGAGAGTGTCCATTGTGTCTTGGATGCTCATTGAATTTTGGTCAAGTGTTTGACTGATTGTTTTATTCTCTTGGGGGCAACACATTTATACAGTTTAAGGAAAACAAAAACAAAAAACAAAAGCACAAAACAAAACACAGCTAGCAGGGGGCAGAAAAATAAGGACTGGGGTGAACAATCTGAAAAGACACAAAAATAAAAAAAATAGGTGTGGAGCAATTCTGTGAACTGTGTCCTTAAGCTCCAGTAGTGCATAAACTGGTCAGTGCATTATCTCTTCAGAGTAAGTCTCAGCAGAGCTGTCCAGGTAAATTTTTCAGCAGATCTAAGACTGGATTTCTGATTGTAGGGGTATTTAATATGTACCTTGGTTATATGCATGTGCAGGAATGTTTACACATACAGCTGGTCTTTTAAATGGTTACAAGCTGTTTCTGTAGGGTTATGTGTTCTTTCTATGTAATGTATCTACATCTCTTTAAATGGGAAGAGTCAACTCTAATGCATGAGGTCAGGGTCAGTGACAGAGATGTTGAAGCCTGAGCTGCTGCAAGAAGGGTACTGGTGTCAGTGCTGCAGCTTGAGCTTGCAGAACAAATGCTGGGGGCAGGTCTGGTTCTGATCTTCTGGGAATACCAGGTAATGTTTTGCTGGCTGTGGTTGATGTTTCAGTCAATTGGATTCCAAGGGGGGCCTTAGGTCTCTTGATGGGATTATTTTGCATCATTCGTGGCAGGTTTCAAAACAGCAGTTTGCTGTGCAGATCATCCCTGAACGAGAGTTTTGGCCAAAATAGTTTGTCCTAGGTGACCATAGCATGTCTAGCACATCAGACTTTATTTCTAATGGAACTACTTTCATCCATAAACTAGTAGTAGTCAGCATCTGTTTTTAGAACAGTTCATCCCAGTGCAGCATGTGGCACCTGGACAGTTAGGTCTTGGTCTAAATTGAACTTGTCAGTCTTCTTGATCAGAAGGTCAGTGGCCATTGGATTGTGGAGGCAAAGGGGGTAATAAGTCCTTAGAGGCCACAGGGTACTCACAGAGACTGACAGTCTGAGTACAAATATAAAAGCCAGCAATTCCAAGAAATTTATGGGTTTTCTTGTAACCAGTTTCTGTGACATATTGTAGTGGAGATTTTGTGTAGGAAGCATATACTGAGGGCAATCATGGTAGCTTGGGCAGCTTGGAGATCCTGAACTGACTTTATAGGCAGGAGAGGTATACTGTTTGATGCAGGTGGGGATTGTCTTGGAGCAGAGCTTGATCACCAAAGGGGCATGATTGTTAACAAGCCCCAGGGTTGAGTCCTTTGTCCATACTTTTGAAATGAGTCTCAAAATTTCAAGGTTATGGTTATTAGCATTTCAGACTGATGGAGGTGATATTGTTCCTCCCAGGGTATAGTTGGTGTCAATATCAAGAATGAAACAGTGGACCCAAGTGTGAGGGAGGCTGGTCATGTCCCAGGAGAGGTATAGGACACTTAGGTATGTGCCGAAACTCATGTTTGATAAAGTCCACCAATCTCACAGGGTCTGTTTTGGAAGAATTTCTGTTCAGTAGGGCATCCAGTGGGTAACTGCAGTAAATTTATACGTTTATTGGTGTCTTGCTTCACTCTTTGAGTTCTCCCAGGAGAGCAGTGCAATAATGATCTAAGATTTCATGGTCTTCTGTCATATTTTATTCCCTGTTTGGATATGCTCAGAGAACAACTGAGTTTACCTAAACATCAGGATCAAACACGGTGGCGGTGACTTTTGACTGTAATTGGGCTTGTGCCCCATCTAAAATACAGTGGCTTATTTTAGGATTAAATGGAGTCAGAAGCAGTTGCTGATAGTAGAACAGGAGGCCATGGTGCAGGACACAGAACTGGTGGTGGTGGCATCATGGCTATCTGAGCAACTTGGGGCTGTTGAATGTCAAGGGGATGTAGATCGGACTCAGGGTCCTTGGCCCGAACAGGATAAAATCCTTGAATCCAAAAGCCTCTAAGACGGCCTTGTGGGCTTGTTGTGACAACTAGGATGGCTTTCTTGTCATGAAGGACCCAGGTGCGGAGCCAAGGTGGGAGAATTAACTCCTTATGGCAACTGATTCCAAGTGAGCAGGCATTTTATTTCAGCATTTTCCCAGTTGAAGGGGCTTACAGGAGCAACTCACAAGCAGAGGAAGGCATCTTTTCTGCATTGTGACAGTATGGAGATCATGCCAAATGTGATTAACAATCTGTCAGGCTGATATGTGACTGGATGCCTGTTTGTGTTTTTGTGACTTCTGATAGCTACAGGGGTCACAGTAAGGTGGCATGGTGGGTGTCCAAACCCAGAGGCAAGTCTTTAGTTTATACCTCTGAGAAGAGAGATTCATAGCTTTAGGATTGCAGTTATCTCTCTTGGGCTGATGCAAGCATCATTTTTCTCTTGGGAAAAGAGTCAAAATTGAATGAATAGAGTTAACCAAAAGTGGAGCTGACTGGTTTGGTGTAAAGGAAAGGTCCTTCCAGGCTATAAGTTTGTGCCTGGTAGAAAGGGAAAGAGGCAAGAGTCCCAGTGGCCCCAGTGATGGTCATTTTTTGACAGAGGGAACTTTTGAAGGTGAAGAGTTCTGTTCCATTGTCAACAGGAAAGTCACAGGTTTGCTCCAGACATTTGCAATGACCATGGGCTCTGAGGAGCCCAGTGTGATGGATCTTGGTCTCTCCTATCTGTTTAGGCCCAACTGGGTGTAACATATTTGTCAAGGCTGACAGTTCAGTGTCTCCTCAATCAATATGTGAAGTTCAGAAGAAATTGTTGACAATCATCCTGGGTGGCTGTTAGATGATGCCATCTGACCAGGATATGTGTGTAAGCAAAAGACTACTGGAGTGAGGGCTTCCATAGCCAAATGAAGACAATGGATAGCTGGAATCAGTTCAATAAACTGGACATAGATAAACTGGGAGTGGGGAGTGAAGCTATATATAGGTGCTGGCAGAAACTTTAGTAGCTGATGAGGTGGAATTTTCAGGAAAAATGAGCTTCTTTTTCTTTTTCATTGAGATGTAAGGAGTGGCTTGGTTTCATTTTTAACTCTATAAAAGCCCCTTTTCTTGCAATCAGGGTCTGTGGGTTTGAACAAATTAGTTCTCATTTTATCTCCCTGTGGTGTATGTAGTGTACCTGTGAATGATGGCACAACAGAAAAAGGGTGAGTGATCCTCAGAGAGAGACCATTCGGGTACCTTCCTGTCATGCCCCTTGCAGTGATTTAGGCACAACTTAGCTAAGGAGGGTGTGAGGCTTCCATTATGCCATATGTTGATTGTCACAGAACTTCAGATGAAGGTCTAATCAGTCACTGAAACCAGTACTTCCCAGTCTTGGTGCATAGATGGAGCAGCTTGTTGCTTATACTTCCTGTTTCACATACATGTTAATTCAGCAGGCACTCAGAGGTTAAACATTCCAATCCTACCTTCCATTGAGGGTGGCCTTAACTAACAAGAGTTGATCAAGCTTTTTCAACTCAAACTAAGCAGGACAGATTGACTAACTGGGGTACCCCCGGGGGTCTTACTGGAATCATACAGAAAGGTAGACAGGCAAGCAGACAGACAGACTGTATCCTCCTTCCTTTCGGCTCTGGTGTGAGTTGGTCAAGTGGAGAGCCAGGAGTCCTCCTCCAGACCTCAGAAGGGACTTGAGAAATCTCAAGGGTGCACCTTCTCACTGGGACCTGGAGAGGTCCTTGCTCCATCCATAAGGGTCATGACTGGTGGCCAAAGAGGTCAGCATGGTTGGTCTTCCCAGCCAATGCAGCAGTTGCAAGAGCAAGCAGAAACACTGAAACAACACCACGGATGTGGAGGCAGATTTATTTACAGTGATGGATACTAATTTGGATCACTCCCAAAATATCAGGCCCTAATCTCTGGTGGTCTAGGATTTATATTGCATGAGCTATGAGGAAGTAATTAGGCAGAATGGCTTGTCAATTGGGGATTGGTTTATACAATGTGCATCATATGACCAGCGATGCATCACAGTGACTAGCCATTCCTAAGAAGCAGGAGCAACTGGATCTGGAACAGGAACTATTACCTGGGTAAGTAACAAACTAGTATAACAGCATGGCATGCCGGTAATCTCAGCACTTGGGAGGCTGAGGCAGGAGGATTGTTGCAAGTTCAAGACCAGTCTGGGCTACAAAGTGAGTTCAAGGCCAGCTTGAACTGTGTAGTGAGATCTTATCTCAAAAAGATAAAACAAGCAAACAAACAAAAAAAATTTAGTACACTGGCTGGTGGCATTCTCTGCTGTATGAGCTCATCCACCTTCTTTACTGGATCTGGCACTGTGTGATTCTTGACTGTTCCCCCAAATCAAAAAGACCATAAAAGTTAAACATTTTGAATCAATTCAGGATATTGAGGCAAGACAACTGAAGACACTTACTGCATGTCTTCCAGGAAGAGAAAAGTCAGCACCTCCTGAGAATTCATCATGCTGGGACTGGGAGGATCCAACATGAAGCCAACCAGCCAGCTTTTCTTGTAAGTCGTGCAAGCCGCGTGGTTTCCAAGAAGAGAAAAGCCAGTACTTCCCATGAGCCTACCGATTATAACCCGAGAATCAACCTCACTCCTGTAAGGAACAGGCTGGTTCAGAGGGCAACTAAGATACATAAAGCAACTAAATGCCTGTATTTTTCGGTTGACTTTGCAGGCCTGGGGCCAGCAGTCTGAGCATCTCTCGGGAGGATGACACGATGTAATATAGCAAATATGGGAGATTTCCTTCTGTCTTGTCTTGGAAGGACAATATTTTTCTCATTGTTTTGCTTTGTTCTGATTGTTTTGCTTTATTCAATATTCTACTTTGATTTTATTCTGCTTTGTTTTTGGTTTGATTTTTTTGTATCTGATGGAATGGACAAAAATTGTGAAGGTAAGATATACTATTGTAGCTATTGTTGTTTTCTTAGTATCCTGCTTTGAAGTTCTGTACCAATTTTACTGTTTTGTTTTGATTGGCTTCTTGTTTTCTTGAATTTTACCATCTTTAAAATAAAATAAAGTAAAATAAAAGCAAAGACACTCAAGAAAGAGGATTTCCAGAACTGCTTCAGAAAGTGGCAAAGCAATGGGATGAGCATGTTTAAAGTGAGAGGGAAGATTTTGAGGGGGGTCAATGACAAAATGTCTTTTGCAACTACTTTTTACAACAGTCATTGAAAATTACTTAAAACTGACAACCCAAATAAGCTTCAGTGGCTCTGCTTAAACAAACTGTAATACAGCCATACAATGCAGAGTGACTTCTCCACGAAATAATGAGTTACTGATACATACAGTAAGGTAGACAAATCTCAACAACCTTGTGCCGAGTAAATGAGGCCAGTCTCAAGGGTCCCATAAGGTGTAATTTCATCTATACAGCAAAACTGCAACAGCAGATCATTTGTTGGGATAATTGTTACAGGTCGGTGAGATTACAAAGGGCCATGTGATGTAGGTTTTGGGAGAGACGGATCTGTTCTGTATCTAGTCTGTGGTGTTGGTTACACAAATCTATGCATTTAAAGAAATTCATAAGATGTATAAACCCTTCTTGTAAATGTCATTTTCACTACATAGATATGAATTCAACAAACATATACATTAAAATGTCTAGGAAGGAAAGCAAAGGTAGAGAAGAAAGGTAGAAGGCATTTGAATTCATTAAACCAAGTCCATCCTATTGCTGCTTTTTTGGAGTAGGCAAGTAACTGAAGAAACAGGCTGCGTTATTATACCCTAAACAGAGCAACACATGGGGGAAATCTTCATTTTTGCAAGACAAAGAAATGCTACTCAAAAAGCAGAATGATTTTTTTTTTCTTTTCTTTTTCTTGAGGAGTCCAAAGACAGATGCCATTCACTAGATCCCCAGTGGTTCACATTTCAGACATATCAACTTCAGCTAAAATTATCCTCTCCACGGAGAGGAATTCTGTAGTGAGAAAAAAAGTGTGGGCGCAGGGGCGGTCCTTTCTTGAGAGGCAGGCTATTTATCTTAAGAAATTCCACATTAAGAGGCACTGACAATGGATTATGTAGCACAGGATAGAAAAGAGCCTTGCTTGTAAAAACCCGCTAGACAAAAGCTATGCTAATTTCAGTACTGAAATACTCATAAGCACAAGACTTAGAGAACATCTTGAAATCAAAGGGTTTTGAATATAAATCTAGGAAAGAAAGCCACTTCCACTGATTTGGTGGTGATGTGATTGCTAATGCTAATGTTAATCTTTAAAGATGCTCTGAAGATATGTAGGATGAACAAACCTAGAAAGCCAGTGTACAGTCCTAAGACTAGAGTTAATAAGATCATATCACTCAGAACTTTTGAGGGAAGGATAGATTTTTAGGGGCTTTCACCAGAAAAATAAAATGAGAACTATGCAAGATGCTGAAATGCTAATTTTCTTGGCCATTGTAACCACTTGACTGTGGGTATGGGTATCAACATATAATATTATCTTCTTCAATTATGTGCAATAAGACAAGCCTGAGATATAATCCATGTTTGAGAGGGTAGACAATAAATAGAAGGGCTCTATTCCCTAGTGAAGCTTGGAAGTAATTTTCTGAAGGGCTGAGCTCCAGAAAACAGGTGTAGAATGAAGAACACCATGGCAAAATGATATCAAAAAAGATTTTCACTGAAACCTTTCCTTTCTCCATAATAAACCTAGTCTCTATCGTCCTTTTTATTTCCTGTAACACTAATTAATATGTACTAGTGACTGGGGATGGCTTGTATTTTCTAACCCCTGGATGCAGGACTAATGTGATATTTATCCTGAATTATTAATCTATGGTTGTTAATTATTGAACTCATTAAGTACTATTGAGACTGCAGGGAATCTGAAACCTTTTATTGTGCTGGAGGGCTAAAAATGAAACAACCACTTTGGAAAACAGGAAGTTTCTTAAAAACATAAACCATTCCAATAAATTTACCCAAGAGAAATGAAAGCGTATGTTCCTAGAAAGTCTTTTCTTTGTTTTTTCTGTCTTTTTTTGTTTGTTTTTTGATTGACACATAATAATCATACAAATTTATCAGATATAAAATGTTGATGCATATTGTACCATAAATGTTGATGTATATATTGTACCATGATCAAACCAGGATAATTAATGTATCCATCATCCCAAACATATTTCCTCATGGTAAAACATTAAAAAATCATCTCTTCTAGTTATTTTAAACCACATCAATTTATTATTATAGAATTACACAATTTTTTCTATTTAACAGCAATTTTATACTCATTCAACAACCTTTCTCTATTCCTTTTTCCTGTATTTCTGCTTTAGTCGGCTTTCATTGTTGTGCCCGGTATCTGAGAAAACCAGCTAAAAGGAGTAAAGATTTATTTTGCTCACAGTTCTAGAAGTTTCCATCCATGGTTATTTGGCTCCATGGTTACAGCTCTCAGTGGGCAGAGATAGCATGGCATCAAGGCATGGTGAAGAAAAGCTGCTCATTCATAGCTACCAGGAAGCACTGAGAGAGCACAGAAGCCAGAGAGAGAAAAGGGTCAGGGAGAGCAAGAGTCAGGGACCAGATAATAGGTCTCAACATCATACACCCATGATACACTTTCTTCGAACATGTACAATCTCCTGTTTCCATAACTTCCCAATAATGCCATCAAATTGTGAACACATCGATGGATGGACCCATTCATGAAGGTACAGCCTTCATAATTCAATCACTTTACAAAAGCACTACCTCTGGACACATCAACTTTGGGACTTTGGGGGCACATTTAAATCTGAATGATAACAATTCCCTAGGCTCTGCCTATTCTGAGCAGGTGTTCAGAGCAGCTATAGAATTGGAAATAGCATAAATGGCAATCAGCAAGTAAGAGGATAAACAAGTTGACACAATGTAATTCTAATCAATAATAAAAACTGAATGAAGCATTGGTGCCTGCAACAATATAGAGTAATCTCAAGATTATTCTGGACAAGAGAAAATAGTCAATAAGAGAATACAGGCTCAGAAATGCAAAGTAATCCACAAGTGGAGGAAATCATGTAAGCGTTCACTTAGGGCTGAGAGACTTTGGGGAGAGGTAACAAAGATGTGAAAATTTTGTGGGGGGTGATAGATATATTCATTATCCTTGTATTCTTGATGGTTTCAAGGGTGTATTCATTACCCAAGCATGTGAAATCACATACTTGGGACATGTGCAATTTGTCACACATCAGTATATCTCAAAACAACATAAAAGTTACTGTGTATGGTTACTCAGCCTCAAGTGTTAGGGAAAAAGCTTTGAGGATCGTTTTTTGTAAGTGCCTAGGAGCAATGAAGACAGCACAAGGAATTCAAAGATCTCAAGGTGTTGTTATCATCATTGAGAATGACAATCTCAAACACTTAAATTCTCTGGTTAAGCTATAGGCTGAAAAAATGGTTCTTATTCTTACCATGCCTAAATAATTTTTATCAGCCTTTGGGCTGGAGTATCAGAAAATGGTTCTCAGAATTTTTTGCATTGATGTCCCTTCTGAAATCTCCAGGATCAGAGGGCATTTCCCACGATCATCACAGGAAGGCAATTTTACTATGCTGTACATACCCAGATAGTCTCTAGGGGTCCACACCAAGATAAAAATCGTGGTAATTCACACATATACACTGTCAAGTCATCACATGGTATACTTTGAGTATATTAAATCTTTGTCAATTAAATCTTTTAAAATCTCAAGAAAACCCATCTTATCCAATAAAGCATTGCTAATGAATAATGGCAGAATATGATACAAATTCTAAGTGCAGTCAACCAAGGTCGAGTCATAATGTTGGACTGAGCTGAGTCTACAAATGTGCATACCAGAAATATACATATACAGAATATACATACCGACTTGAGCAGCTGGGAGGAAATCTACATCTAACTTTGCTTACCTTAGAAAAATAAATGCCAGAAGTTACATAATAAATGTAAAAGAAGAAATGAAAATACTTTGGCAGAGAAATACACTGCAATGCATTTGTCATTTGAGAACTGTCCATTTATTCTCTAGCCATATTCTCACAATGAAGGAGCCTCACAATAAAATCAGTTCATTAAGAATTTTAGGCTCTAATTGGTGAAGGAAATTCTGATAGTACTGAAAAGCAGTTTAATAGGGTGAAGATGCTGGGATTCTACAATTGAACCGGACCTTTTGAATTCAAAAGAGAAGAGGGGAAGTGGGAGAGTGTAGAATTGACACATGACCAGCAAAAGCACTTAGCCTCCAGAGGAGAGAGGGAGAAGGGGTGCTCATTACACTAGACAACAGTGCTGCTATCATCTGAATGGTGGTGTTTCACAGATACACAAGTCAAAATTGAGTGCTAATGTGATATTTTTTAATGGATCTTCAATGAATGCTAACTTCTCATTCATGAAGCTTCATTCAAGTAATTGTGTCACCTCAGCTGCTGAGGATCAGTTAATTCACTTGCCCGTGAATCTGGCTTCTTGAGTACAGCTGTGACAAGACTTCTAGGCTTTTTTCTTGGCCCATTGCTTAATTCTGAGTATCAAGAAGAAGAAGTATGACAGCTTTCTGCAGTTACATTGGTGCCGTGTTGTGAACTGGAGCAAGGTGTGCATTACAGAATTACAGAAAATCACAATTTCCTTTGTTCTACCTATGGAACCGGAAGTAAAGGGCTACATAGGGCTCAGCTCACTGTAGTTTTCTCCCCATTATACTGGAAATTGAACACAAGGCCTTTGCATTGTGTTCCAAGGCTCCAAGCCTATTTAATTTTTTTTTTTTTTGAGACAGTTGACCAAGTTGGGCTTGATTGTTCTGCCTCACTCAGCCTTCCACAGTGAGATTGCAGGACTGTGCCACTGACCTGGTTCACTGTGTTGTTATTTAAAGGAGAGACATTGAACCATACAAGACTGGAATATGACTGAAAAATGGATTTTTATTGTATTACTACTGAATTTCAGAGCTGTGTGTGAGAGTAGCTAGCAGTAATTACCCTAAAACAAGCACTCATTATCTAGTGGTATTTATAGGATTAAACCAAGCAGGTCCTAAAGGCACAAGTAAATTGCATGAAAAAAGGGTCACACTCCAGGGATAACTGGTCCTGCCACACTCTATGCCTGTCTCCTTCACACATTTGGCTTCACACTTCACATTTTTGCTTAGAGTGAGCAATAAAGAGTTCAATAATTTTCTTTCCTGAAAACTAGCTGGAGTCAAATTTCGGAGGGAGACAGTAAGTTCCACAAAACATGGACAATAACCAAATGGTCTGAAGTCTACCTAGAAAATCAGCTTGGTTGTCTGCCAGTTCTGAAAACAGGAATAAGGAATTTAATAGATGTGTGGAGAAATGGTTTCTCTCTCTACTCCAGTTTTTCACTGTAGAGGGACAAACAGGCACAGACATGATCAGTTAACTCCTTGAGGTACATGGTTGGAAAATGGCAAGTCCAAGACGAGCACCTGGTCCTCCTGAGTGTCACTGCCAGGCGGTGTTTATCGCCTGTGGCACCTGGCGAGTGGGTGAGTCACAGAAGGCAACTTCTCTTTCATCCACTAAAGGCAGACTGTGTTCTCCAAGATAATGTCTTAGGGTATTTTTGGGGGGCTCCTTTTGCAGTAACAAGACCCCATGAAAAGAGGTGACAGCAGTTGCATAAATAAGTTTGGTGGAGGCAGTGCTATCTTTCATCAAGCTATAGCATTTGAATGTTATCACTTTTATTTGAAAGTGTGCCTGCAAATAAAGTGCATAATGATGAGAGTCCCATACACCTATTCCAGAGACAGCCTGTGGTCCCAGGAACACTGAAACACACTCAGCTATAATGAAAAGTAAACGCTTGCTAAATAGCAAGGGTGTCAATTCATTACATTCTGCTGACTGTTGAGTGAACAGGCTGGTATATTTTAGTGTTCTGAATATCAAAAAGGAGAAACACACATACATACATACATATGCAGACTATAGAGCAGCTGAGTAATGCAGTAGGATCCTAGACATCTAAAGTGTAAATTACTGGATGAGGTTTCACTCACGCTCCTCATTTAATGCTTTAGGAACTGAGGTTCAACCAAAAGAGAAGTAGGCTGGCTGAAATTGCATCATTGAACAGGGTAGCTTTACATCTTGGTCAGTGTGTGTCAAAGTGGAAGTGTGGTATAAAGCGATACTTCTCAAAGCTTAATGTGCTCAGTCGCTTTGGGGGATCTAGCTAAATGCAGATTCTGATTCAGTAAAATTGAGGGATGGCCCTGGGATTCTGCACACTCCCTGACAGAGGCTGTGGCCACAGACACTCAGGCCGAGGTGCATATTGGAGTCACCTGCAGAGCTTTAAAACCACTAATCTTTAATTTTTTAATTTTATAATGATAAAAGACAACAAAACAATAAAAACATAACAGAACACTAGAAATGATTTAGAATTTCAAACTAAGCTGGTAGGAAATTCACAATAGTCACTATATTGCCTATTGTTATCTTCAAAATAGTTGCTTAGATTAGAAGATAAAAAATATAAGCAAAACGGATAAAAATATAAGCAATCATAGTTTCTTTTCCTAAACTAATGGGATCAATAGTACAGTTGTATTAGCTACCCTGTGTGTGTGTGTGTGTGTGTGTGTGTGTGTGTGTGTTCCCTTCCTCCTTTTTCTCCACCCTAGTTGTTCTTTCCTTTTGAGCAGTTTCATTCCCTTTCACGGTATCTTTTGTGCCTTTTTGATCTTATTTACTCTTTCAGTTTCTTACATGAGGGAGACAATACAGTGTTTACACATGGGAGTCTGATTTATTTCACTTATGACTATGGTCTCTAGTCTCATCCATTTAACTATAAAAGTATCAAATTTATACTTCTTTATGCCTGAGTAGTACTCTGTTGCATAAAAATATCGCATATCTTTATGCATTCCTCCGTTGATGGGTATTATTTATGGGTTGTTTGAAGATTTAGCTATTACAAACTGTGCTGTTAGAAAAAACACTAAGCCAGGCATGATGATTATAATCATGGCCCTCTGGGAAGGTGAGGCAAGAGGATCATAAGTTCAAGCACCACCTGGACCACCTGGTAACTTACTGAGAATCTATCTCAAAAACACACACAAAAAGGAGTTAGTATGTAGCTCAGTGCAAAACCTAGGGTTTAATCCTTAGTATTGCCAAAAACCAACCAACAAACAAACAGATAAAAATAGATAAATAAAAAAGATTCAACATAGTGAAACATCAGGAAAACATAACAAGAACAACATCCTGTTCTTTGCAGTGACCTACATAAATGTGGAGGACGTTATGCTAAATGAAATAAGTTCTCACTTACATGTGAAACCTAAAAAAGCTGATCTCATAAAAGTAGGCAGACTAGAGTAGAATCTGAGAAGGGTAGGACTTGGAGAGAGAATGGTTAGCAGGGATAGCGGAATCAGTGGACAAGAATGTACAGCACTGTTACATAACTGTGGTTAACAATTGTATATTTCAAGAAACATGAAGTACAAAGGAATTTGAATGTTCCTAATACAAAGAATTCAGGTGGTGGATATGTCACTTATCTTGATACGATTATTATTTACTCTACACATATATTGGAATATTATGCCATAACCCCAAAACAAGAGTAATCATTACTTGCCAGTAAGAGTTTAAAAATATTTTTTAAATACCTATTTTTTAGCCCTGTCCCAGAAACTCTGGGATGTGACCTTGACATTGGGCTTCTTTAATATTCCTCAGGTGATTCTAACATACAACTAAGTCTGAGAATCACTGCCATAAAACAGTCTTTTTCTAGGATGGTGGCCTTTGGGTAATCTGTAGTTTTAGGGAATCTACATCATTTGTTGCCCCAGTTGAGCTAATTAGAGTTAGTATAGTGAGGTCAGGCTTGGCAAATTAATTATCAAAATGATTGTTGACTAAGTTGATCCTCATGGTAAATACACCTTCCAAATTTGAGAGGACAAATGATTATCTCAATAAACACAGTTTTGTATACAAGCATTCATAGTGTATTAAAGGTTATAAGTCAGAGGACTTGGTGAATGTTTGTTCAATATTTATTTCAGTATTACAGGACAAACTCTGTTCTTTTTCATCAACAGATTTAAAGTCTCCTTTATGGTAATCAAATACAGACTAAGTAGAAATTTAAGTTAATTTTTAGGGTGACTATCATGTAAATATGCACAATGCTTCTCATCTGATCAGTGCAGGTTATTAATTCAGTGCTTTAATTGTTCAAAGTAAAAAGCATCTGAATTTTCCCTTAAATGTTTGCCAAAAATTCTCATAGCTTCTATTTTTTTTCAATTTTAATTAAGGCTGAATTTAAGGTACAGCTGCCTCTCCAGAACTGTGAGTTTCACATCCATGAATTCAATCAACTGCTGGTCAAAAATACTTGGAATAAATTTGCATCTGTACCAAACATTTGCAGGCTTTTTTCCTTGGCACCCCTCCCCAGGACAGTCTAACAATGATTTACAGTGGTGCCTTGGTTTGTGAACTTGATGTGTCCCACAATTTTGGAAAAGATGGCTGTTTGTGTTTGTGCAGGCAATACAGCTTCAGTCATAGGTGTAGAATTTTCAGGCAAAAACAAAAATTTACCACTTTTGTTTACAAACCAAATGGACCAAGCATTCATGAACCAGCGTACCACTGTATATGGCATTTGCTATATACAAATTAAACAGTCTAAGTACTGTAGACATGGTTTCAAGTACACAAGTGGGTATGTGTAGATTTTGTGCAGATACATCATTTTCTATAATAACTTTAGAATTCAAAGATTCTGGTATATTTGGGGAGTCCTAGAAATTCTTTGTGGATACCAAGAAAAGGCTACATTACAATAATTCATTTCCGCTCTGAAGAATGACAGTTCCTTTAACCCCATCACATGCTCTCTGTGCACAAAGACTTAGACGCACACTTAAATATGTGTGTTTTAGTACTGACCCTTAAACCTGTCTCTTTATCAAGTTTCCACACCTGAGTTGGGGCCAGGCTTTTGGTAGGTCCGACTGCAACTCTCTTAGCACCAACCCTTGGGGAGAAGAAAAAGGAATTCAAAGATCTCATTCCAAAGTTAATACAGCTGGAAATTTTTCTGGTAGTTTAATAATCATTAAATTATATATCTTTTTTTCTTCTGGAAGGCACTGAGACTACTAAAGTGAATTGATTCCAAGTTAAAAAGAAAATAATCCAGTGAATAAAATATATCAGTGCCTTGGGTTAAAAATAAAGACATCTGCTGATAAGCAAAATCTTTGGGAAGTCATTTTATCTGTTCTACCTTGGCTGGAAAACATTAACCTTGCCAAACAAATTAGAATTTAGATCCTATAAGCTACATTTCTTGGGGGTCACCATCCGACCTTCAGGCTGGCTTTCTACATTGAACTAAACTGTTCATTCAGCAAAACTGGCAGGACTGACTTATGGTTTAAAACATGTAAAAGTTGCTGGCTTAGAAAGTTTAAGCCTCCTCCCCAAAAGCACACTACCGTGCAGCTTCCTTGAATACCTTGGCAGTAATCCCTAGGAACTGCAGCAGAGAACCATGTGCCTTAGAAAGGCAAAATGGTTTGATTTTTGAGAAACTGGGAGCTCCCACCACATGCTCCAGGAATATGTGGTGGGTATGACCTGCAGCTTAACAGTGCCCCAAAGAATTCACATCCTAACCTCCAGCACCTGTGATTATGTAAGTTTACATGGGAAAATTGGTGATGGAATTAAAGTTGCAAAGCAGCTGACCTTGAAAAGCAGACTTTATTTTGGATTATTTAGGTAGACCATATATAATCCCAAGGGTCTTTAAACATGAAAAAGGAAGCAGATTGAGGAAATAAAAGAGGTAGAAATGTAAAAAAGACTTGACCTGGTACTTTTTGCTTTCAAAGTAACCAAGAGGCTATGTCTCAGTCCGTTTTCTGTTGCTATGATAGTACACCCTAGACTAGGTAATTTATAAAGAACAGAGATGTATTTGTCTTTAGTTCTTTAAATTCAAGAGCACAGAACTAGCACCTGCTTAGCATCTAGCAAGAACCTTCTTGCTGGTGGAGTTCTCTACAGAGTTCTATGGTGCAGGGTGTGGCATAGTGAGACAAAACTAGGTTGCTAACTTGTGGCCTCCTTCCTCTTTTTATAAAGCTGTTAATGCAATTGTGAGGTCCCATCTTCACAATTTCAGCTACTGCTATGTCCTTTCCAGATTCCATTCATATATGACTTTCAGGATTAAGTTTCAACATGTATTTTTTTGGGATAAACATTCAGACCATAGAGGCCACAAACCATAAATATGGGAAACCCAAGAAATCACACTGAACAAGGAAACATATCCTGCTCTGGACCCCCCCCCCCGCCACCTCTACCCCAAGATTGCAATTCTGCTGACACCTTGACTTCAGTCCAGTGACACTCATAAGTGGACTTATGAGCTTCAGGTTGGTTAGGTAAATAAAAATGTGTTATTTTATACAACCAAGTTTATGACTATTTGTTATAACTGCAATAGCTAGGAAATTTGCAAGAAAACTGAATTCTGCCACTTCTTAAATATTTCACAAAGAACTTAGGAAAACCAACCTTTTGCTTTTTTTCCCCAGCTGTATGGAGATATAATTGACAAATGAAAGTGATATGAAGGTGACGGCATTATGCTTTGATACATACACATCATGAGGTGTTAAATACAAAGCAAGGAGTATCTATCTCACATAGTTATTTTGTATGTGAATCTTGGAAGAATGCTTACTATCCAGTCTGTGAGTTTGGGGGATGGTTATCTACTAAAAGATGATATTCAATCAGTGATGGACCAAGGACTCAATCGTGGTCCCATCCACTGTAGGTGCGCAGCAAGTTTTTACCATCTAGGTTTTTGCTAGTGTGTTCTGCAATGTTCACACAACCCTGGAATCCTCTAATGGCACATTTCTCAGACTGCATCCTAAGATTATATACCTTGCAGGATTGTTAAGGAAAATGTTAAGAAATGTTTATGTAGATGGATGTCATAGAAAACCCTTCTTGATACAATTCTGCCTACCTCTTCCATGACATCTCTGTGTCTCTGTGTTTACCTACTGTCCATGTTAAGTACTTGTATTTCCTCATTCCTTTGTGCCTGTACTCTTTTATCCTCCTCATGGACTGTAGAGCCTCCTGAGAGTTAGTAGTTGAACATCTGCAGGTCTCTCATGTGTCATCCTCTTAACCACTTAACCAACTGTGCCTGGATGAATTACTTACATGTCTTTCTCTCTGACTGTATTAGAAAATAGTATCTGTCTCTTTCTTTTGATATCCAGCACACTAGTGATCACTTTGCCTTTTGCACTTGAATATTTACATTGTTATATTGAATACAGTGTGTGAGATAGATGGGAAATACTGTATTCAGTTCATATCCACTGTACATAATTGAAAGAAAGTAAAATACCTGAATAGTTATACAAAATATAAGAATTGAGGTCAGATTTGTTTTAGAGTTGAGTAAGGAGTCATATCTCACATATGAAAGCAGCATAATAGATAGAGGGAGAGTTCAGCTCTGGGATTAATCAGGAGTTGGATACCTGATAAATCTGGAGCCACACTTACTAGTTTGTGATTATAGCAGATTAATTACTGGTCAATTTGTAACACCCAGATGAAGTGAATCAGCGTGCTGCTGGTCCGGAGGGCCCACCTGAGGACCGTTGCCAACAGTACAGTGGTATAACTGGAGGGGAAGACGGCGTGCTGTTGCTTCTCCTGGAGAAGGATTCCATGCTGGTTTTCCTGATAAGAACTGAGTTGTCGTTGTCAGAGAACTCAGTTCCCCGCTTTGACTGAGGATGACTGTGCTTTTTCTCAGGGAAGCTTTGATCCTTACCTTGAGCATCTCTTCCTGGGTCCAGTGTGATCCCTCTACTGGTATACATCCTTTACCCCACTGGCACCGACTTTCTAGCTTCCACCACTGGCTTTTGGGCCTTCTCAGAGCAGATCCTTGATACAGACTTACATGGACACTGTTGTGGGTTCTAGGTCTTTAGCTGGACTCATGCAGAACAGTGCCGGGGGATCCAGGCCCTCAGTTGGATTCTTTGGGTCTCTTGTATATGGATAGATTCCTTGTACTCTTCTGCATTGGACTTTTTGGGTGAATATTATAGAACAATTTTGCAAATTATATGTCCTATATTAAATTTATTCCCTTGCAAACCCTGATTGCACTAGTGATCATAGGGAGTTTATATAATTTAGTTCTCAGGGATTTTTTTTCTGCAAAATACGGATAATAATAACATAAAGCACAATGGTTTTCACAGGAAAACAATGAAATAATACAAATCTGCTCAGTCATTGCATTTTGGTTGTAATTTTTACAATACACTGTGCTTTGGGCCTTAATTTACAGGAACCTTAGAACTGATGCTTGTGACCAGTCCACATAATTTTCTTTAGAACTATTCTCATTCTGGTGATTTGCCTAAACCCTGCCCCATTTCTACTGTGAGGTTGGGTTTTAAATCTATTTTACTTTTTAAATTTAAGAATTTATTTTGTGTTTTATTTGTTGGCCCCTCATGGATTTTCTATAAGTAGGCAGAATACAAGTTATTATACATGCTGCCTGATGTGATGGCATAGGAGATGGAGGCTTACGAAGTGAAGGTAGGGGCTTCTTGAGTGGATGGTTTTCCTCATCATGTGAAAACATTTAGAAGATGACTGTCTTTGGAGCAGGAATCAGGTCATCTCTAGACATTAAATCCAATAGCACTTGGATCTTGAACGTCCTAGCATGCAGAACTGTGAGAAATTGTGAGGCCAGAAAGAAAAGAGGAGTAGAGACAGCCTCTGCCTTCCTAGAGAAGACCTAAGTAACCTGGAACAGAATGTTGGGAGGACCACGGATGATGAGGTCTGTTCTGATGAGATCACAGATAAAATGCAGAGTGGGTGATAAACATCAGAAGACACACACTCATATTTTAAAGTGCTAAGGAACTTGGCTGAAGTTTATTTGTGTTCTAGAGTTATGTGGATGGTAAAACTTTAAAGCAATGAAATTGAGTATTTGGCTAAGGGATTTGTAAGCAAAGTCTCAGAGGGTGACCTGACTCTTCATGACCACTTATAGTAAAATAAGAGAGGGAAGAATTGGAGGCAGAATTGCTAAGCATGTAAGTACAGGACTTAAGCATTTGGCAAATTTTCAGGCTATCCATGTTGGAAACGAGAGTGGCTGTGCAGGAGAGAAGACCAAAGATATGGATAGCAAAGCAAGCTTTCAATAAAGAGATTATTGTGAGCATGGACCATGGATTTAATCAGCCCCCATGACATAGAAACTGCCAGTTTAAAATGTCAACAGAATGCAATAGAATGGTATTTGATGTGACCACATGACTGGACATACCAGAGCACTTGAACAAATAAAATCCCTGTGTGACCTTGACACTGAGGTTTGAGAAGTTGAAATATTATTATACATTACCACCTTACGGACTCTGTAAATGAATCACCCAGGGTTATCAGCAATTATCTCCACTACGAGTGTCATTCCTTAGAGAAAAGAAATTTATTAGGGCTAGTAGAAACAAGTGTTCAGTTAATTTATTTGGGGGACTTAAAGAGTCAGTTGTTTTATTTCTCCACAGGAAATGAAAATTATAAAAAGCTCATGTAGTTGTGTGTGACAAGCCTGGTGAGTAAAAAGTAAACTGCGTCATTCTTTCTTCTCTTCTTTCCTCTCTCTCTCTCTCTCTCTCTCTCTCTCTCTCTCTCTCTCTCTCTCTCTGGATCAAACTCACAACCTCACATTTGCTTAGGCCACTGAGCTAAATTCCCAGGCCCTTTCTTTCTTTCTTTCTTTCTTTCTTTCTTTCTTTCTTTCTTTCTTTCTTTCTTTCTTTCTCTTTCTTCCTCTTTCTTTTTCTTTCTTTCTTTCTTTCTTTCTTTCTTTCTTTCTCTCTCTTTCTTTCTTTCTCTCTTTCTTTTTTCTTCTTTGTTTCTTGATACTGGAGATTGAACTCAGGGTTTTCACACTGAGCTATGGTCTCAGATTATTTTTAATTTTTATTTTTTATATAGGATCTCATTAAGGTACTAAGTTATCCAACCTGGGCTCAAATATGTAACCTCCTGCCTCCACCTCTGTTTGGTGGGACTGAAAGTGGACCAGCATGTCTGACTCAGGTTTTTTATGCAACTAAATCTGTTGATTTCTCTGGATGCTATTTAGAATAAAAGTAGGCAACCTTCTTCTGGCTGACATATCTCAAGACATTACATTTCTGTTCTCAAATTAATAATGGTCTCCACTATCAAATACCTACTCTTGAAAGATGTGAGGTCCTTGCTAGGCACAATATGTGAGGCAAACACAGGTGGCACACGGGCTTGAGTCCCAGGAGTTGGCATCACAGAAGGTGCTAAATCCACAGGGAGTGAGATGATCATGAGATCTGTCTACACAGTCCTAAGTTTCAAAGAGGGAGATTTCTCTGTGTACCTTAGGAGTAGGAATGAATGTTTAATTGCTTAAAGTACAAATAAACAGTTCTTAAAGGAAGAATGGGATTTTAAGTAAAGAGAGGTGTAAAGGAGGGGTAATTAACCAGTTATTGAGCACCTGCTACCCAAGGGACATTATATAGGGTTTGACATATTCTAGGAGAGGACCTCAGATAAGTCTGATGCTGGACCGTACTGAGGAAGATCATGACAGAGACACTGGCTTCCACTTTATTTAGCCTCACAGTAACTGCAACAGCAAGTTCCTTGGTATTGTCAGGGATTCATTCCAGAATGGATCCCATAACCTACAAATGGTGAGCTCCCTTACATAAAATGGTGCATTTGCATAGAAGCTATGCACATCCTGTAGTACACCTGAAAACATACCTACTTGACTCCTACTCCACAGTACAGTATCAATGTTATGAAAATAGTTATACTACCCATTAAAGGAAGTGCGACAAGAAAACCTCATTATATGCGCAGTACAGATGCACCTATTTTTCTAAATACTTTTGATCTAGGGTCATTGGCACCCCAGATTTGGAAAGTCAGCTGCACTCAGGAATGGACTGGGGCCACTGTGTATTGGTTTCCTGTGCATGCTGAACAGGTAGTGTAGCTAAATTTGGCAGATGCATAGCTTGTGACAGGTGACCAGGTAACGAGTCAGAGTGTATGAAGCCCTCAGTCAAAAACTGACAAATATCCTCTCACTAGGGAATTCATTCCCTGAACAGGTGGTGTGGCCTATAGACACAGATCTCCCTATAAATGCTGGAGTGTAAGACCCTGTTTTGGTGGAAGCACTTTGTGGCCATAACACATCCCCATATGTGTTCCTCAGCTGTCCATCACTGTGACAAAGTACCCGAGAAGATCATCTTGGCTCACAGCTTCAGAGGTTTGAGTCCTGCTTACTTGGCTCTGTCATTTCTGTGCCTGTGTTGAGACAGAGACATCATGGGGGTTGAGGGGACACCAGAGGCCAAGGCACAAGATGTACTGTTCAAAGTCTGCCCTTGGTGATCTGCTTCCTTCAGTGAGCCCCAGCTTCCAGAGTCTCCATCATTACTCAGTAGCACCATTGACTGGAGACCAACCTTTTGACAGGTGAACCTAAAGCCATCCCAGATCCAAATGAATCACTCTAGCTTTGCTCTTGAAATATGTTTCAGTCACTAATTGGGCCACCCTGATCCTTTTCATTAATCACTTTGCCATTCCACTGTAACTATCATGCCTCTGAATTAATCTACGGAAATATGCCCTATCTACTGTTATTATCCAATGGCTAAAGGCCACTAGGAACATCCTTGTAATGAACAATGATAAATTTATGACTTGCCACAGCAGAGGAGTCAGCACTCATGGGGCCCATGAGGCATCTCAGAAGGGAGGATGTTAGGGGGATTGAATGTGGTCAGCTCTCTTGCCAGAACATGGTACGCCAATGGACTTGTTGCTGCACCAGTCTGTTGGCGGAATGTTTTGGAACAGACAGATGTCAATGAACACTCATTATAGGAGTTTAAATTCAGGTTTTTCTTTTTTTGTACCAGGGATAGAACTCATGACCTTGTGCCTTATCAACCACAGAATAGATGAAAACAATGTGGTATTTTTGTACAATGGAATATTATTCAGCTATAAAAAGAATGACCTTGAGGCTTTTATAGGTAAATGGAGGCAATGTGAGACTATCCTCATAAGTGAAATAAATCAGACTCACACTTGTAAATATAGTATTGTCTCTCAAGTATAAAAGTTAATAATAATAAAATGAAAGAATAATAAGATCCAAATGTATAATAGATATTGTAATAATGAAAGGGAAAGAAAGTGCTCTAAAGGATATAACTATTTTTATGTTTAAGTGTGCAAGATAGATAACTGTATGACTAAGTTTTTGTTAGTTCATCGAACAGAGTAGTTTGTGCTTTCGTTCTTTGACCACTTTTTATGCTTTGATTTTGTAGCTTGAACAAGTACTTCTATGATAACAATATGTAATTTGTCAACTAGTGATTTCTTACCTTTTTTTGAAATTTTGAATTATTTCTACTTTTTTTGTTTTGCCTTTTTTCTCTAATTAAAAAAAAAAAGGAGTTTAGATTCAGAAAGGTTGGGATTAGTAATTTGCTTTCTGCTTGGTAGGGCTTCATTTACTCCGCGAACCAGACCTTTGTGACAAAATGCGGTTTGGGTTTCAAGCAACAGTTTTCCCTTGACAGCTTAGCTGTGAGGAGGGCAATTCCTCAACTTCTGGCTGCTTAGTAAGAAAGGGGCTCAGAGAGGTTAAGCATGTGCTCAGTGCTACCTTGGCCTTGCGTCTGGCAGAGGCACAGCCAATAGGGTGAGGTGATGGGAAGGTAGAGCCAAGGGATTTGGAAGAGGATGCATCAAGCACCGTGACTTGGATGCCTTCTTTTTATTCCCTAGGCAATGCCAGGCCACTGAGGGTGTCCAGCCAGAGCTGTCAGATTCAGAACTGGAGGTCAGAGCTCTATGGCCTGGGTGTTTAGGGACCAGGCTGAGAGAGCAATGGAAGACTGATAACTGGCCTTATTGCCAAATATTCTCTAAGGTAGATAATTATAGCTCAGAGAACAGAAAGAACAATCCAGCATTGAGGTTGCTAATCCAGTGTCGCATTATCTTCCCTTTTGTGTTATCATTCCTGGGGGTACATTCTTATCTCTTTTTTCAGTGAAATGAGCCTGTGATTCTCAATGCTGGAAAGTGCTTCTCACCTCGGCACCCTGTACCCACAGCTTCAGCGTGGGCTGGAGCTCTGTAAGCAATGCAGATGCTCAGGCCCCTTCCAGACCTGCTGACTCTCGGCAGATTTGGGAGGTAGGGACCCAGCTACCTGTGTTTTAATAAGTTCTACAAGCGTTCTGATACACACTTGGTGGAGCTGGAGAATCCCTAGGCTCGTGTGCTGTCTGCAACCCAACAGACTTTGAGTGTACATAGATCTTGACAACAGTTAAGCTGCTTAAATAAAATAAAATCCCTTCCTATCTTAACCAACTCCACAGCACTCACGGCTATGACATTAATACCATCTTTGCAGCTCTATCCAGCCTTCTTTGGTATTAAAATATCTCATTCTACGTCTTTGGAAATATCGAAAGCCACTAAGAACAATTAGTATCATTTCATTAATTTACGAATCACAGTAAATTCTTATTTCTTTTTACTAAACAGAAAGAGACAGAAAAGGAAGACACCTTGAGAAATTACATGCATGCTAATTGTGGCCTGTAGCTTCCCCGTGACAAGGTTTTATTTTGAAGCCCTTTACGACTTTTATTAGAAACAAGACCTTTTTGTTACTGTTTGTTGCCCCAGGAGTTTTAAAAGAACTGATTTTCTGTCAGAAAAGATTGGAATCAATTGCAGTCTTCCCTTCTAGATAGTGCTAAAACATTTATTTAAGAATTTAGCTGCTTGCCCAGCCTTATCTGTATTCTGAATGGCTTGTCCAATGAAATAAAATTCATTCATGCCTTTGCTCACTGTGTTATTGACAAAGCACACACTTTATGTGACTCACAGCCAGAATCCTGTCTTCTGGGAAAACTTCTCTCTAAACTTGTCTGAAAGAATTATTCTATTATACTTTTTCCATGCCAGCTCAAGAACACCTGTGTGGGAAATTCTAGAGGTGAAGTGTAGGACTCATTGACTAAGGGTCTGTGTAGACCAATGGTCAAAAACTAGAAGGGCTCCTTTCTCTGACCCAGATTCTTCATCAGAGTGTCAGGGTTAAGCAAGCTTTCTGAAATAATGAACTCTGTGTTTCACTCCTTCTAGGAGACTTAATCACTTATTTGCATTTATACATTCAGTAGCATTTTAAATGCACTGGCTAATGCTGTATGCATGCAAAAATGTGCTAAAAGTAAACACACTGTTTTTGTATAATTAATATGCACTAAAATAAAAGTATATAAAGCCAAATACAATGGACCCAAAATATAGTTTTCTTTCCTTCTTAGGTATTTTAAATTTGCACATAATTGTAATGCTGGCTAGAGAAAAGGAACAACAACAACAAAAACTTCATAGAACAGCAAAACAACCAACACAATAACAGGCATAAGCCCACATCCTTTAATAATAACCTTGAATATAAATGATTGCTTCTTTAATTAAAACACGTAGAATTCCTGAGTGGACAAAAACAAACAAACTTACAAAATACAAGTACTAACTGTATGCTTCCTGCAAGAAACTCATTTCATCCGTAAGGACATTGTTATGGCTTGTATCCAGCTGTCCTCTGCAAGTGTCATGAGCTCATAGGTGGGGCTTCTTGGACCCGGTTGTATCTAGGGTGTGTGATACTGGGATTAAGAGTACGTGGCACTAAATTAGCCCACTAGTTGGAATTAACATAGTTCTGGGTGGCATCACAGCAAAGGTTGGTAACCTGGCTATGATAAAAGGAAAAGGCAGGCTGACTCTACTGCTGCCTGCTGCTTACTGCCTCTACCTGCCATACATTGGACTGTTTCTGCTCTGTTATGCCCCTCTGCTGTGCCACCCTACCTTGGAGCCAGCTGACTTTGTATTGGAATCTTTACAAACTGTAAACTGAATAAAATCTTCTTCCTTAACTTGTGGATGTTGTGTTTTTTGTCTTAGCAATGAGAAAATAAGAGTTATACACCGAAAGTGACAGAATGGGAGTAGAAATTTCTTCCTGGTTCTTCATCAGATTATAATAACTCAGTTTTATTTGTTTTATTTTTTACTGTTTGCCAAGAACTTTATATATCATTTATTAACCCAAAATCCACCTCATGAATCAAACATTTCTGATTTATACATTAGGAATCTAAAGGAAGTTTATGTGAGTGAAAGATTGAGCTAAGGTTATACCTATCCCTAAGCAGCCCTTTCTAACAGCACCAGGAAAGGCACCATCTCTGTGTGTAAATGAAGCTGCTCCCTGTTCTCGTAGGGATTCTTGGGGTCATTTTGAGAATATAGATCACAGCCTGTGCTGCAGGGGAGGGATATTAAAGGAGATGCGGCATCTTATTGAATCCTTGACTTATCAGTGTGAATGTCCTTAATCCTGAGCAGAAAAGACCATTTCACTCTTCAGAACTGTGATAATTCAGACACCAGAATAAAATCCAGGAAAGCAAGAAATTAAAATTTAGGGAGCAAAGTCTTTATTTTAGGTCAGGCCCAGTGACACAGTCTCCAGGAGCCAATTTGGAGACTGCTCACCTGACAGCTAAAAGTCAGGGCTTTTATCTTGTAAATCCACAAAGAGCTGCTGGTCACACAATGTAAGGAGGGGAATGGGGTGTGGTGCACTACAAAACAGAAATACGGCGATTACATGTCTTGGGAAGAGCAAGATCAGGTAAGGTTGTGCTAACAAGCAAGTCTCCCTGTATACAAGCAAGTTTAGATAAGAAGAAAACCTATTTTCTTCAACGAAGAATAGAAAAGTCTAACTGCAGTTAACAACCCTAGTTACCTTACTTTAGCACCACATCTGTTGTTTGTAGAGGGCAGCAATGGTTAATATATCAATTAGGTAAGATTTTACAATTTTTTACAGAGGAGAACATTGATTAACTATCAATTAGGTCATCCAGAGGGGTTAGGGAAAAACACATATACAGTAAAGCCAAGTTACAGGTTTTGCTATAATACACATATAATGAAGCTATTTTTTCCTAGAGTACAACAAGAACTGTTTCTCAGAAAAAAAAAATATTTTTTAAAGAAGAGACATGAGAAGCACTTCTTAGAGGCAGATATAGGACACACTCACGGATCAGTTTAGAAAATATTTTGATATTAAGTCTTTGTGCAAGCACATAGTTTGTAGCAAAACACCCTGTACCTGTGCAAGTATTTTTCGAAACAGCCAATGGGACCATGCATACTCAAGAAGGTGAATGTGCTTGTGGGGATGAAGACAGGAGAAATGAGTGCCCAGAATGGCTGAGGACATCTCTATGTCATGTACATGAAGAAAAGTAGCTTGTGGAGGAAAAGGTTTCTGAATAACATCCCAACTAAAGCAAATTGTAAATAGAACTTGGTGACACAGCTTGGTGAGTTTAGACCTCAGATTACATGTCTGTAATCACAGCACTCTGGGAGATTGAGGTAGGTGAATCCTAAATTTAAGCTCTTCCTGGGCAACTTAGCAACTTAGAGAGATGTCACTTAGAGTGTCACTTAGAGTAGGCATCAGCTTTTCTGACTGCAATATTAAAAAAGAAGCATGTTACTTCTAATTCCCACACTGGGGCTGGAGGGGCTGAGATAGTGAATATGCCAGTGTTTCCCAGTGGAGAACCTGAATGTCAACAAGAGTTAGCTTATCTCACTATTTCAGACTACAGATGGCTGGAGGGACAAAGAGTGAAGATTATCACTGAGCTGTGAGCCATTGGTGGGACTAGCGTGATGGCTGATTTCAAAACTCTTAGAGCTGGACATGGTGGAACACGCCTATAATCCTAGCACTCTTGGAAGTTGAGGCAAAAGGCCCACAAATGTGAGCATAGTTTAGGTAACTTAGCAACTTAGTGAGACTCTGTCTCAAAATAAAAGTAATATGACAAGGATATTGCTTAATGCAAAGGTCCTAGATTCAATCCCCAGTACTGCAAAAAAAAAAAAAAAAATGAAGAAAGCTTCATGTTTATACACAGAATTGCCTGTTAGAAGAGAAACTCATCTAAATTCATAGCTATGTAGTTTGGCTTCTTGGGATTTCTTCAAGGGATGCAGAGTTCCTTTTAAGGTAAAGGCTGGGTCTCAGCTTCAGAGATGTCATTTCTGTTATCTCCACAAGCACCATGAACTGGATCTCATCTCCATTTCTTAGGTGAGGAATGTAGGCTTGGGACTTGCTAACCAGCGCCTAAATTCTGATGATATTTAAGTGGCCTGGTCCACTCTGGACTGAGTTAGACTGCACTCTGGGAAGAAACCATCGAGGCAGCACATAGCTTACAAACAGGTGAGTTTTTAGCACTGAGGTTTTGGAGAGGTCAGTGAATAGCAGAGAGGATCTGGGGCTACTGTCCTTGTTATTCTCTGAATACGAGACCTTGGACGAAAGTGTCACCAATTCCAGGATGGGGGCAAGAAGAGTACAGTGGGAAGCCATAACATCATATTGTCCAACAGAGTATAAAGCTTATTAGAAAGAAAGAGGGCCACATAAAAAGACACAGGTACCAGCTTAATGGAGTTCTTCTGGGCTAAATCTGGAACCATGTGAGCACCCAACTGAGCAAAATCAGAACCATGAATCAATAATGGTAATAAACACACACAAAGCTTTCTCTTATCATAGAAGGCCTAATGAATGGGAAAGACATGAAAGAGGCAGAAAACCATTAAATTAAGCATGAATTTGTTAAAGTTAACACTGGGTTCTAAAGCTAGATTGAAAGTTTGAGGAAGAATGAGACATTTGTGGATCACTTATCCCACACTATCCATGAGTTCTTTATCATCTGACTCAACCAACTGCAAGTCAAACATATTTGAAAAAAAAGTTGCACCTGTATTGAGCATACATGGGCCTTTATTCCTTATTGTATTACTTAAAAATTATAGTTGGATAACCATTTGCATATCATTTACATACTATTTACATTGTACTAGGTATTACAAGTCATCTAGAGATGATTAAAAGTAATAGAAAGATGCACATAGCTTATGTTCAAATTACTGCATCATTTTATATATGAAATAAAACGGATTTTGGTATCTGTTTCAGTCCTGAAATCAATTCCCTATCCATATTTTACTCTCAAAGTGTCCCATCACAAAGTGTGCTTTCGTTAAAGTGGAGACATAATTAGCTTTACAGTCAGTAGAGAAACCTGACAGTTACTGCCCTAAACCAAATGTTTACAGTTCGTCTCATGAGTAAAGGAACAGTCTGACTCTATCAGGAGTACTAAGAACCATTAATCTACTAAGGGAATTAATCCCTTCTCTTGGTGGGACAATTATAACTGCCCAAGACCAGAGTTAAAATATAGTAATCTAAAGTCCAAACTCAGATCTACCTGACTTCAAAGAAGAAGCTAATTCTACTTTATTTCCCCTACACCCTGTATGAAAAAAGTATCACTGGTCCATGACTGTCATATAAGTAGATTGGTTGGACAGGGAAGATAATGAAGAAAGGAGAACTTCTTGAAGTTCTAGAAGTGACTGGGAGGAAAGAAAGCCACCATACTGTCTGGAGGTACCAAAAAAATGCCTGACTTTTTAGAGATGGACATATCCTCCTCCACAAAATTTGGGACAGTCTGACTCTGTAGCAACATGAAAAGAACACTGTGAAAATTCATTGCCTATCAGACAACATGCTGAGCTGTAATGAGGATTTACTGAAAGATGCACCATGTCACAAACTAGATGCAGCACAAAGGATGGGAAGTTAATTATATGGTCAATTGCTCATCCATATTTACACAGCAATATTACAGGATTATTTTCACCTTGCAAAACAAATCCATTTGGATAAATCAATGTTATTTCCCAATGCACTCATTCCACTAAGGAACAAAAAAAATGGTACTGAGACTGAGGCAGATCTAATATGCTTCTAGAAATTAATTGGACAGAATCATATCCAAGGATATCTCTTAAACAGAAAGTCTGCTTAATCAGTATCTGATAACACAGAATGCTGCTAAAGATTTCAGAGGGCCCCAGAGGTAGTCTGTGAACATCCTTAATAGAATGTGATTTTGCTCCATAGGGAGTTCTTCTGGCCGAGAAGTTTTTACAATTTTTTAAGTTGTAAATTAAGTCATTTTTTGCACTTGGGATTAACTCAGCAAAAATGTTTAGAGAAAATAAATGTCCTCGACATGGGCAAAGTCAATGACTTCACAATTTGTTCAAATGCTTGGCACCTGTATCCGTTTTCCCCCCGGGTACAGAGAGGCCTCATTTATTTCTGAGTCTGTGGCTGAGAAAAGATGTATTACATACGACTGGATTATATAACTGAAGTCTGAGTTTCAAAAAGCATTTTGAATATAAATCTTCCTGAAGTGTTTCCTGCCTTTCTCTGTACTCTTTTCTAATGGTCTCCGTGGGTCACAGATCAACGTTTCTTCTTTTTCCTGTTTTCCTCCTTTCCTTTCTTTTTATCCCTTCCCTTTTCCTTTTCCTTCCTTCCTTTATTCCTTCCTTCCTTCCTTCCTCTTTTCCCCCCTCCCTTCCTTCTTTTCTTTCTTCCTTTCTTCATTCCCAACTCTAGGTCCAACAATAAGTACTTTAGTGAATCCTTTAAGCAGTTTGGTGGATGATCTACTTGGGCCTGAACTGCAAGTAGGATTTGGTTCAAGATAAGGATTCTGAGTCAAGGAAACCTCGAGGTATGATTAGAAAAAATTGTGTTTAATAAGTATTTGATAGCAATCAGACAATGCTGCTAACAATTTTAGTATGATTGAAAACATTGCAAAAAGATGGGCAGTAGGGATTCAAGGTCCAGCGTGGAAAGAAGAAGGAAAATATGCAGATGTGATTCAGCTGGAAGATGTCTCTTCCTCCAGCTGTACTCAGGCACAGAACCCATCTTCCTCCTAACATCTGTGTGTCAAATTTCTGCTCTGTCCTCTCAAGGTGCAGATTGACCACATCTCTTCCATCATCTTGCTTCTCTAGACTCCAGGGCATCACAAGATATAGAAGCCTGATCATGGTCAAAGAGACACAGATTCAGTGTGGGTGTTCTGGGGACATCATTATTGAGGTTCCCACTATGCCCCCAAATTCCTTTCTGCTTGAATCTCTTCAATTACCTAATGTTTTAGGATGCACATAACTCACTTGCAAGCCCTTCTACTTCTTGAGTATGATTTCCCACACAAGTGCTTTCCACTTCTGCCATTCCTCTTAGTCTCCCAGCATGTCCTGCTCCTCAGGCTCCGGTCCTCCTCCCTGACATCAGACCTGTCCCAGTCCTCTTGGTCCTGTCTTATTCCTAACAATGCATTGCCATTATTTTTCCCAGGTCTTTCCAGCAGCAGTACTGTAGGAGTTTTCTCATGCATAAGACACTGAGGCCCCACCCAAGGGTATGGTAGGGACCGTGGGTGACACCTTGGAGGTACAATGTAGAAGGACCTGGGAGAGGAAAACGGTCTGACAGGAGTCATAGGATGTCCTACGGAAAGCATAGTGTTCTTATCACTGAACTGAACTCCACAACAGTGGAGATTGCTTAGAGACATCCAAAGACCATGCCTGTGGTCCACAATGCTGGACTGCAAGATTGCCTTCTTCACTAACATCAGAGCTCCTATAAAAAAGCCACTTTCTTCTTTTCCCACAAATCTCCACTTAGCCCATTTCCAGTTCCATCCAAACTACAGAAGACCTGAAGATGGAGGAAAGGTATATGGGAGGAGAGTAACAGCAGGTAAGGTTGTGAATTAGAGTACTCAAGCCCTACTCTTCTCTTGCATGGGCTCAGGATGTTTACAAATTGGGGGCCCAGATCCTTTACTGAGTCACTTAGGTAAACTTCTAAACTTCTCAATTTGACACAATGAAGAACATCTTAGAACGGGAAAGGCATGTCCTCTACAACCTAGGATGTAGAACTGTTGAGTGAGCTAAGCTCCTAGACTTCAGGTACATAGTGTATCAGCCATTACATGCCTCCTATCAGATGAGCAAGGCACTAGATTCTCCGAGATGTGCAGACCCTGGTGTGAACTACACAGGCACAGGACCAGTGTTACACACATCTTTGAATCACCCTGCAACCATCATCTCCTTCCCATAGCTTGTATTCCATGAAGTCATTCCCTAGTGCCAGAAAGGTGGGAGATCACAGTTACAGATGATGCCTGACCATGTGGAAACAAGCAGCTTTGAATTGGATATGAGACCGAAGTTGTATGCACAAAGCTAGTGACCGGAGGAAACAATAAGATTATTTTCTTCTTGTAACATCTTAGGTTCAAACAGCCCCACAACTGGTCACTGGTTTGTGTCTTTATGCTCATCCAGGTTGAATTAATCCCTCCATGTGATTAAAAACAGGAACCATTGTAAATAAAAAGAACTTGCTATAACTTCAGGGAAATTCATCACTGGCCACACAGTACCACATAGAACCATGAATAGAGCAGACTTACAGGTTAACCAATTTAGGTACAAATTTGAAATCTGTGACTTTTCAGTTATGTGACCTTGAGAAATCCCTTAAGTTTACCTTACTTATTTTTCTAAAGAAAGTAATAATTTTCATTTCACTGGATGGCCATGAAAACTGAATATTGGTGTAATTGTTTTATGCACAAGTATTCAGTCCCTGTTCATTTATTTTCATTCCATTAACTCCTAGTTACAATGAACTTAGGAAGATAAGAACTGGGCCTCCTTATGCCTGCATTTTTACTAACTGTATTTATCTCTTCATTTTTAATTGAAGAATAACACACATCTAGAATGTACTTAGTGTATAGGTTATTAGATTTGATCTATTGTTTCATTTGTTTGTGTTTTGAGACAGGGTTTCACTATGTAGTTCAGGCTGGCCTCGAACTACCAGCCTCCCAAGTGCTAGAGTGCTGGGAATGTAGCATGCACCACCATGCCCAGCTCAGTTTATCTGTTGTGAAGCAACAAACCACCACAAAACTTAATGATCTAAACTCCACATCTTATTTTCTTTCAAGTTCCTATGGGTTGACCACATGCAGCCAAGCAATTGTCTCCTATGATCCTTCATCTAGTTATAACTAAGATGTGGCTAGGGCTGCAGTGATCTAAGACTTTTTCCTAAAATATCTGGTACCTGGGTTGAGATGGTAGAAAACAGGGGGATAGTGTTGTCTCTTTCCTCTGAATACTCCCTGGCACTATCTTGGGCTTCCTCATTGTATGGCAGTCTAGGAGCAGCCAGATTTTACTGGCCTTGGTTTTCTCCAGAGCACACATTTCAAGAAACCTGGGTGGAAGTAGTGAGGTCTCAAAAATCCCAGGATATCCAGATCACTGAATCCATCGCATGACGAAGTCCCTGCAGTCACCTTTTCGGTACAGGAGTGGAGAAGGATGCGTGCTCATCTTTGATCTAGAATGATGCCCGTGTAATCACCATGTAGATAACTGTGTGGGATACTTCCTCTCATCTTTTCCCAGACAATTTTTCTCTGTTCCTAGTGACAATCATTATCCCATATATTTATTTTTAATATTTATTATTATCTAAAATGCATACTTCTGAGTCTAATAGATGGCTTTTAAAATGTCCTCCTTCTGATTTGGTGATAAATAAATTGCACATAAACTCTAATTAGAATTCAAAAAGTACCATTTTATGATGTTACTCAACAACTCAGCACTGAATGTAATTCCTTAGTGAATAGAAAACCAAATCCTCACTTATTAGCCTGGTTTTCAGGGCCTTCCGTGTGCATGAAGAAAACATTTTGAATACTAATGGATGTACTTCTTTTTTATACTCTCTTATACCTTTGCTATATCCATTCAGGGCTGTCTTAAAACACAGGTTGATTAACTTTTTCTGAAAAAGCCCAGTAATAAAATCTTAGGCCTTGGAGCCCATATGGTCAGTATCACAAAGACTCAAATGCACTATCATAACACAAAACCAGCCATTGACCTTCCGTGAGTGTGGCTGTGATCCAACAATGCTTTATTTGAAGGTACTGAAATTTTCATGTGTCAGAAAGTACTTTTATTCTTTTGATTTTTTCCAACTATTTAAAACATATTAAAAAAAAAAAAAAAACACTTCTTAGCTCTTGAGCCCCAGGCCGTGCCTTAGCAAATGGAAGGTACAGCAGACACAAATGCCTAGATTCCTAGAAAGCACAATTTAGAAGAAGAGACACCATATAGGCAATAGATGGTGCCAGTCTCTGTCTGAGAGCCCAGCCAATTCCATCTGTTTCAGTGGACTCTTGTCACTGAACATAAGCTACCCTAACTGTATGCGATATTGTCCTTAGGGAAGACAGTCCAATGATACTGGCTGCACTTACAGACTCCAGCAAGAAGGCCGCCTTTCTGTTCCTCTGGACATTCCCCCAGGTCACTGTGATGGCCTTGGGCAGACGTTCCCGTAACAGCTCAGCACCCAGAGCCCAGAGCAGACAGTGCTGGGAGAGCAGTCCCCAGGTTGCTATTTGCATGGAACTGGGTAGACACAGTTCATCCTTTCTCCAGGCTGGGATGACGCTGCAGGTCTACCTTTCCCTTGCTTGCTGCCTCAATGCAACATTCTTGGCAGAGCTGTTTAGTCCCAGCTCCTTTGTTTCACTGTATCTCTTTTGAGGCTTGCAAGAACTTCCTCTCTCGCCTCTCAAACCATTTCTGCTCTAGTCCTCATTCAAGTCCTTGTCAAATCTCTTGTCTCCCATGAGACTATTCTTAGATGCTTCAGTGTTTGGTAACTGATAGCACTTACTACACTCACTGTGCAGCTGGAAATAAATTATGCATTATCTTTCTGTGGCGTCTGCCTTATTGTCTCCAATATACATCTTTTCATAATTACTTTACGAATGCACAGATTCTCCCTGAAAAACGTCCTTTAAGAAAACTAACAATTTGATTTCTCTATCCCCCTCATCCAGCCTAGGAGAAAGCCTGCATATATATATTTCATTCATCCATTTCCATTTCCACAATAGTATAAGCCACTGTGATCTCTAATGCACAAACTTGTTACTGAGCACTCTGCTGCCATCTGGTCTACCTCAGTAGCCCATGTCATCTTAATATACAAAGCAGAGCACAGTGGCCTGGCTTGCTCACCTGGCTTGTCTCACCTATCCAGCTTTATTTATCTACTTTCCTTCTCTTCTGTTATTCTTGTTCCTCTGGCCACAAAAAATTAAGTTTCTCTAACAGGCCATACTTTCAACTATCTGGACTCTGGAGTGTGTTATTTTCTTTGCTTGGGGAAGAGCTATTGAATCTGAGACCCACTAGACACAGGATGGAGATGAGAGGGAGAGAAGCTTCGAGGCAGGGAATATATTCTCTATGTCTTTCCCTCAGGTGTTGGAGGACAGTCACATGGCCAGTTCTGTCCTCTGTGCTTAAGCCACTCACCGCAGCAGGTGCATAAGAAGCCTTCATAAAATGACTGAAATTGTTAAGTACAAATACTCTAAGGTCAGAAACTGTGCCTTTAACTTCTTGATCTCTTTACCTGCCTTGCACCCTGGAAGCATTCTGCAGATGCTGGATTTATGGTAAAGATTTAAATAAAGCAGTATAAATTTCTCTTTTCATGCCCTCTGATTTCCTCCTTCCCCCAAAGATCATGAAGCTTTACTTCAAAAGCACCAAAATCTCTGGGAACTGCAGATGTACATTTTTTCTTTACATTTTTGTACCTTTTGATCTTCCCATGTACTGCTGAGCAAGGTCCCTCCTGTCTTTATCTCTGTACACAGGGAGGATTCATTTAATATTTATGTCTGCTTGGAGGAAGAATTGAAAGTTAAGGGAAATGCAAAGCTACTAGTTACTTCCTAGATCCTGTGCTACCGGACAAAGAGATGGAGTTACAGAGTGTCAGTGCTGAACAGGGTTTCGCATTTGAACTGAAGTATTAACTGGACAGAAGAAAGAACTGAGAACTAGAGGAGATATGATGTGAGCCTTAGCAGAATTGTCTATTCCAATTTCCTGCCTTGAGTTTGCTTATGTGTTCATAGCAGACACAGATAGCCCAGGTCTCCCTGTCCTGCTTATAGGCATAGTCTTGCACATCTGTGCTGTGTTTCTAGTTCTCTGCTCTTCCTGCCTTTGCATTGGAGAAGTTGAGCCTCTCTGGTATTCACTGTCCCCGTTGCCTAAAGGTAGATGATGTGCACACACTTGATTTTCTCATCCCAAGGACTTCGGAGGAATACTTCTATAAAACAGACACCAGGTGGGGACAACTCCCTGCCCTCAGCATAGCGGCTACAAAGCTGCTGTCTTTTCGCTCTAACCTCTCCCTTCTAAGCTCTGCATTAGGGTGCTTGAAGATGGGACCCTGCAAGCCACATTTCTGCTCCTTCTGTGAAGCTCTGCTTGTAAGCTGTTGCACTGTAAGACTGCAATGCTGTAGAAGGAGAAGTTAGCTGCTTTTAATATTTTAGCAAGAGAGAGACAGAGGAGAGAGAAGCAGAGAGAGAGAGAGAGAGAGAGAGAGAGAGAGAGAGAGAGAGAGAGAGAAGTTTTTAGACCTTGCCTGAAATGTGGATGAATCTTGACACTTGTCTGACACTCATTAGGGAGAATCTGCTGATTCCCCCTGGAATGATGCTCACCTTTGTGGCTTTGCTTGACTATCACATGGCCCTGAACACCACTGGGCGTAAACTTTTAAAGAGCTGTTTGCAGAGAGCTGAGATGTTATGAGTGAGGCAAAATCCAGAATAAGAGTTGCCTCATCTCACGTCCATGTTGAAATAACCTCTCCTGGCGTACTGATCAAGGGCCAGGCAGAAGAAAGACCCACACAAGCCATGTGAGTGTAGAGAAATGAGCATGAAGAGTTTTCCAGGTACCTGGCATAGCGAGAAGACCTATTACAGGATACAGAGATGGAAAGGAGTGAATGAATGAACACTGCCATGCTTTGGAATGGAAACAAAAAGAATAAGTTGTGCAGATGGAAGATATTGATTCTGCTTTAACGGAAATTTGAAAATAGTTCATTCTAAGCCAAGTATGAGGGGCAGTGGAATGGGAATTTAAATTACTCTGAATGACACATTCTGTGTGGCAGAAGTTGCATGATCTTTTACAATCACAGAATAAAGGATGCATTTACCAAATATATTGATGGAGGTATTAGGTAGGTAGACTAAAGTGGGAAAATCTCTTCCATGGTTTCAGGTGTCATAAACATTCTTAGCTTTACTTTTGTTGCAAACTAGAAATGTATAGTAAATTTAATGTTCTCAGAGTTTTACCTAACAGAAGAATACTAGATGTTATATGGAAGTTGAAAGTAGTTGGTTATCTAAAGCTCTAGAATAGCATCAGCTAATTTTGGCTTTCCACATATATGCAACATTCCTTCTCTCCACAATTACAATGCTGGTTTGACTCAGTCAAGGCCAACCAATCTGTAGGATCCTTAGTATAGATGTGGCTTCTTCAGGACTTCAGGACTTCAGATTCAGAATTGGAATGATTCAAATTTAGAAGCCAGGGGAAGGGTTCTGTGGAAGAGTTCTGCTTGTCTGGTGCTGTGTCTTGGTGGTGGGCATAGGGAATGGTGAGAGATTGTGAGATTAATTCCATACATGTTGGGAAAACTGCCCACTGGATTCTAGTATTGCCACAGAGAGAAATTTCTATAGCCAGGGTGAGGGAGCCCCTGCTGGGGTAATTAATGTTCACTAGATTAGGAAAAATGGCAGTCAGTGGGATAAAACTGCAAAGTAACACTTCACATGGCTTTTCCTCTATGCTGGGAAAGCTCTAGATTTGCTTACAGTGATTAATTTCTATCCCTTGAGGAAGAGACGTGAAGGCTCAGGCATCTTTACAAATGTATGACTTGCTGTAAGGTAATACAGGACCTTTGCTTGTATCTGCTTCTCCTCAACTGCCTTCAGTTCAAAATATTCCTTACATCAAGTGGCATATTCTGACGTGGCATATTCTACTTTTCAAAATGTAATGAAGACCACATAGGTATAAAAACTTGTCTTTGAGACATTCTTTGAGATTGACATTCAGGATTTATAGAAAGAGGAGAGATTTTAGTTACACATCTGGTACCCATGGAGTAGACCAGTGAGACGTTCAGGACATTAGACCTGTGCCAGTTAATGTTAATTCTCCGCTTTATTGGATTATGAGACTTTTGGAGAAGTGATCAGTTTGGGATGTTGTACATATTATCAGTGAATTAATCTACTAAAATTCAGTGCTGAATGTGTCAGGAGGTGGGGCCAGGTTGGAGGAGATGGGTCACTGGGAGTGTGTCTTTGAAGAGTGTATCTCTCCCTGGCATTCTTCCCCTGCTCTGGTTCCTGGCTACTATGAAGTGAGCAGTTTTGTTTCACCTGCCCCTTCTACCATGAAGTTTCTGTTTTGGAACCAGCTATACATTAACTGTGACCTCTGAAACCATAAGCCCTTCTCCCTTAATTTGCAGTGCCAAGAATTTTTACCAGTGATGGAAAGCTGGCCAATACAAGGGTGGTCAGTTCAGCTCAGTTTTGTAGGCAGTGGTACTGGGAAAGGACACAGTGGGCTTAGAGTATGTTTGGCATAATCATCAAGCAGACTCAGACAGGAGAGGATGGTATCAGGAAAATGGTCCCCCATATCTGAGAAAGGTTGGTAAGTCATATCAGCTTTCCAACTCATGGCTGTGTGTAAACAGGTAGGTCCCAAAGAAAAGCATCTCATTGTCTACCTGAAGATGAGCCACACACATTTAAAATGGTAACCAAGGACACTTGATGGTGTATGCTTAAGTTCTGAGTCACAAAGCATTGATGACAAGTAGGGCGCAGATCCAGAGGGAAAACTAAATTGGTAAGCACTATAATCAGTGGACAATAGGGTCTGGAAGAGCATTGGCAGGCAGGAGAGGAAGGTGGGTGGGGAAGTCATTAAAACAAGCAGAGGAAAATCTTCCCTGAGAATTTAAAGTCTATCAGTAAGTATTTTCTCAGAACTGTGCTAAAAGTGGTGGATGAGATAAAAATCTCAATGCTGTTTTATTTGCATTTCTTGAATGACCAGTGATGGTGAACATTTCTTCATGTTGTTTGATTGTCTGTCCACATTTTGTGCTTTGATTTTGTAACTTGAACAACCACTTCTAAGATAACGGTGTGTAATTTACCAACTAGTGATTTCTTACTGTTATTTTTCAAAATTCTGTATTATTTCTAGTCTTTTTTCTCTATTTTGCTTTTTTTCTCTGAATAAAAAAAAGTGGTGAGTGATTAATACTTTTTCAAAGAATTTGCCTTCTGTTTGGGAAATGGTCAGAGATAGGATAAGAGTGAAGCTCATATTAAGAAGGGTGATTAGTTCCCTGCTAAGTCCAGCATGGCCTTAACCAGAAAGATTTAGAGACCTACTACAACAATGTAGGATACGAACTACCTAACTTTTGTCTTGAAGAAAGGCAAGTTTCCACTGCAGGTGCTCTACTTCTTGGAAATGTTTTAATGGAGATACAGTATGAGTTAGCAGTTATAATCTGCCAAGAAGGAAAAAAAAAAGCTTTCATGTGTTCCTAGCCTGTTCTGAGACCACGACATGCCATGGTCATCTCTTCATGGCCACCGATGTCCTATTTGAAAAGTCTCATCCAAAGTCTTCCAACACTCTTTTCCAAAGTGGCCCTAAACTACTGATTAGCATAGTACGCTGCTGGCCTTCCGCATTCTGTATCCATGCATCCCATCAACTCTAGGTTTAAAATATTTTTAAAAATTGTGTCTGTATCAGACATGTACAGACTTTTTTCTTCTAATTATTTTCTGAAGGACAATCCAAGTAAAATTAAAGTGAGCAAGAGATAACTTACATTGTACAGGGAATTGCATTAAATCTATGCAAACAAATATGAGACACAAGCTTTTGTTAATTTGGGTATCTGGACCGTCCCCCAGAATACTTTGGGATTCCCATTTACAGTTTTCTGCCTTCATGCTATAGGGATATCGCCAACATTGGTTGTTATCATTATTAGCTTTTACTAACTCTGGTTTTGTCTTCTCAAAGAAATAAAGAATGAGAGAAAATAATATTATAAGAAAAGGCATGAAATTACTGTGGTGTGAAATTGAAGAAGAAAGAAAAAGAAGGAATGTGCTAAATAAGAACAGTTATGAAGGGAAGATAGAAAATATCAGTGCACAAATAGAATGAGATTTTTGAGTGAAGTCAACTTAACTCATATAATAAAGCGAAGTGGCAGAGAGAGAGTAGTGAGGTGAAGGAATGAAGCAGAAGCGAATATGGTAGAACATTTCATGTGATAATATTTAAAGGAAATGGAAAGGAAGGAGTACCCAGGAGTGCCTTGCCATATATTAGTCAGGAAACTAACCAAGCTGTGTAACAGTTTTCCCTCTGGATCTGTGCCCTACTTGTCATCAATGCTTTGTGACTCAAATCACTCACCACTTTTTTTTATTCAGAGAAACTCAGGACTTCCATGACTTTAATGAAATAGTAATCAATTTTTTCTCAACTGTTAGGAGGTACTGGGTGGTGAAGAAATGTGAGGAACTTTTTCTGTGAGGTTGGACAGGGCCTTTTGCTCATTTTGTGTTGTGCCTTGTTTCTGTCTTCTCAAGTTGATTCACCTTTATGACAAAATTGGGATCAGCACATCCCAGCTCCTGCACTAAAAGGGGACCTGTGAAGGAATTTTTTTCCATTTAAGGCTGTGTTCATACTTCTCTGTTGAGAATTAGCAACAAAGTTGGACATTGTGGTGCATGTCTGTAATCCCAACACTCTAGGTGGCTGAGGCAAGAGGATCACAAGTTTGAGTCTATCCTGGGCAACCTAGCAATTTAGCGAGACCTTGCCTCAGAATACAAAATAAAAGAGTTGGGGATGCAGCTCAGAGTGGAGGCCCACAGTGGGTGCAGGAAATACGGTCTGCCTGCAGTAGCCATGGGTCCTGCTGTGATGTGAAGCGTTTATTACTAGATGAAGAAGACTTGTGAGGTGGGGTAGGTGGACAGTTAATCTCTCTTCTGGCCCAGATCTGTTCATCTTGCCAGGATATGTCAATATGCAAATCAATTCAAAAGTGGCCTTGGGAAGACACTTATTCATAAATTAGGAGATACTGATACTGTGTGTACTGGGCTTGTGGTTCCACAAATGCCAAGGAATGAAATTGAGAAGCAACTTAGGAATTTAGGATAAGCAGAAGGAGAATAGCTCCTGCAAGGCTGCTGAGTGGGGTGACCATGTGCAACCCCAACAGCTAATTATTGATCAACAGCACAAGGACTGGAGAACTGTTTAGTGGCCACCCATCATAGATGGCTCTGTGGATTTAAAATGATCAGCTGGAATTCAGACTTTTCACCCAGTTCAACATGTAGGGCTTACAGGGATCTGGGATCTTAGAAAAACTCATTAATATGCATTGTAATTTCCTCCAAATTTAGCAGCTTAATAGGGAATGTGCTGCATCCCATACTGCCAGAGGAGGGTCATTCTTTGTGTCCAAATCCTAGCTTCCTCTCTATTCTTCATTTTTATCAATATGGTTAGTCACTTAATTCTGTCTCATGTCCTTCTGCTAACTAGCTGCCTCACTAATAAGCTAACTAAAAATTGTTCTCTATGCTGTGATTCTCCCTATGGTTAGAATAACTCACACAGTCACGGCATGGGCTAACTGCAGAATTTTAAAAGCTAGTCATTACGTTTTGTTATACGTACAAGGCATTGGCTGAGAGCTTGTACGTATTTTCTTTATCTTTCCTTAAAATCATAATTTAATTCTGTAATTGAGGCTCCAAATTAGGATGCTACTCAGGATCACACAGTGAGTATCAGAGCCTCTGCCAAGATGCTCAAAAAGCAGCCCAGCCTGGTCCTGCCAACTGCAGCCTTATGGAGTGGTCACTGTTAACATCTCCATTTTACACTAGCAAATAAGGACCAGAGAGTTAACAAACCTGCTCAAGGCCACACTGTGGGTAAATAGTACGGGCATCCCCTAGGTCATAGGATGCTTCTGAGGCCTGGCATCTGGGACTGAGTCATGGCATCAACCTTAACATGCAGACGGGTGTTAGGGGTGGGCAGCTCTGCCCCCTGCCAAAGGGGTTTCCAGGTGGAAACAGGCTGGGCATATTTCAGACAGCAACCATTCTGACTTGTTATTAGTGAAAACAGCCAAAAACATTTGGCACCAGAATGCTGTGTATGAGGAACATTTAATGGGAGAGGCTCAGCTGTAGCAGATAAATGTGGACATGGTCTCTGTGGAGTCCGTGTGTGTGTGTGTGTGTGTGTGTGTGTGTGTGTGTGTGTGTGTGTTCCTTTGTCTTTGGGTAAAGTCAGAGGTTTCCACTTGTGAGCTTGGATGGGTAGTATGGAACCACAGCTCAGTCAGAGCAGGGGCTCTCCTGAGGGATAATGTAGGACAAGAACAATCATGGGAACAAATCCTGCCTGGGTCTTTCATCTTCTTAGGAGCTGAGCCAGTGATGGAAATGAGACACAAGCTGCTTTGGCTTGCCAGAGCCCCTCTCCTGTCTTGTGGCTTCAGCAGGGCTCTGTGGCTTGGGTGTGGGTGGCCCCTCTCTTGGCCTTGTTCCTTACCATTCATGGAGAAAGGTCAGTTTAAACCCAAACCCAAGCCCACAGGAGCAGTCACAGAGCTTTTGATTCCCCAAATCCAGATCACAGCCCTCAGGATTGGCCCTGACCTCCCAGGGAAACATTGTCCTCTGGTGACAAGACTTTTAGGACCTTGGGAGCTCTCTAGGAAAAACATCATTTCTTTTCTCTTGCGGATGAAGCCAGCCCCTCCTCAGCACCTTGCTTTTGCATATAAAAGGCCTGGTAATTACTACTTTCATCTTTAAAGCATGCAAGTGACATGCAAAATTAGCACTTGAGAGGATCCACTTTTAGACCTGGTTGTAAAGCAAAACTTATTATTTGAAGATAAATCAATTTCTCTTGCCTGTATTTGCGGTTTCCCCCAGATGGCTAATTACCAAAGATAAATGTGTATAAACACAAGCCGGATCCTGCTCCATCCATCTTCCCTGCCTGCCTGTTTATCCAGAGGTTAATAATCGCAATCCTGTAGTGGATTGCCATCCTAATGGTTTTGATGGGCCCAACAAGTTTATGACCTTTTATTACAAACAGAAGGACATGCATTTCAAGAAAGGAAGGTCATTTTGGAGATGAATGTGCAGATAACTAGCTGCTCAGAAATGGAGCCAAAAGGAAAAAGAAAACAGAAAGCAAAATAAAAAGAAGTGACAGTGTAGGGGGGGAGAGGCACCACCGAGCAAAACAAACAACATAAATGTCACGGAAATCGGTTTACAGCAAAATTAAATAAGGTTCCTGCAAGCATTAATTTTCATATTCTCTGTTTATGTACTGTTAGAATTATTCCTCAGCTTTGATTTGTGAGGGCAAGAGAACTGGCGCTATCATTCGGGCGCTCGCCAAATCCAGTTAGGGGCTGGAGCGGCCGTTCACAGGGAGCTGACCTCCTCCGTGTGCAAAGTGCAGGCAGACAGCCGCGTGTCTGGAGGCCAGCTTAGCCTCCTGCCCAGAGCGGAGGCTCCGTGCCTCCCTCGTCCCTCCGTCCCTTCCCTTTTCTTTCTCTACCCTCCTTCTCCTCCTTCTTCCTTCCTTTCCCTCCCACACCCCACCTTACCCATTCTCCTTCATTCGCCTCCCTCTTTCCTCTCTTTTTCCTTCCTCCCCTTTCCTTCTTGAAAGGTTTTTGCCCTGATATAAATTGCTGTACAATTATGGTGATGGTCCAACATGTCCCAAGCAGATCCCTGAAGATGGAGAAGTTTACTGATACAGTGGTTAAGCCAGCCACGGATATATGGAAGCACTCCATAAATACTAGATACTATTACTGCAGTAGTTGCTGGTGTCCTTCATACCTTCCATATTCCAGCCTTACACTGCCAACTCTCCAGAATCACACTGGGCTATTATTTCTTTTCCCCACTGTTAGATCTTGTATTCTTTCCATTACTCCCTGGGTTTGGACTGTGGGCTTGGATTTAACATAGGTAGGGGGAGGGTCAATGTCCCATGTCGCTATTGCCAACTCCCACCCACCACGAGGAGCTGAGGACAGTTCATGTCATTTGAAAGGTCAGCCCTGAGCTCATGTGAGGATAATGCACCACATGAAATGGTGCGAGCAACATTGCACATGAGAGAAATCAACTGATCCAGCCAGAGCCCACATCTAATGGAGGAGATGATATATACCCCATGAATATAGAGTCCTGACCTAAAACCTGCCAGAAATCAGTCTGGGCTGCAAAACTGAGCTGTGATTATTACAAAGAGTTAGAATGATAGTTTCAGGCATGATGCTGCGGAAAACTCATATAGTACAGCCCAAACAATTTTGTCATTAAGGGTTTAGAGAGAGAAGTATGGTTTGTAAAGGAGGAACGTGTTATTCCCTGCAAAGCTGCTCTGAAGATGTCAGATGTATGGAAATAACAGATGGGGGAGGTGTGCCAAGATCATTACTCTGAGTGTTGAGTGCCATTATTGACAAGCGCTGCCCACATGGCTGGGTACACAGATATGCCTGAGAGCGGCAGGAGAGATTCACGAGGAAGGGAAAATGTAAACTAGATGTTTCAGAGCATCGTGTGGCAGAGAGAAACTGTATGAGGATTGCATCATTATTCTGAGATAGTGATAGAGACAGACAGAGAGAGAGAGAGAGAGAGAGAGAGAGAGAGAGAGAGAGAGAAGAGAAACAGAGCAAAGAGAGACAGAGATATAGACAGAGACAGAGACAGAGAGATTTCGGATAGAATGTAAATGAGGATGGGCCTGTTAGAAGTTAATTAATGGGCTTGTTTGCTTTTCAGTTATGTGCAGTACTTACTGTTAATGCTGCAGTTTTTTTTGGTGGTGGTGGTGGTGCTGCTGGGGATTTAACCTAGGGCCTTCACACTAAGCTACATCCCTATTATTTTTATTAATTTTTGAGATTTCTGAATCACGAAGTTGCAATCCTCCTGTCTCAGCCTCCCAGAATGCTGAGATTGCAGGCTTGTGCCTCCATTGTGTTTGGGGGGGAAGCACTTCTGAAATGTCATGGAAATGGGTTTTTCCTAAAAGAAATGCTCTTACAAAGATACAATTTTGGGTAAACAGAATAAGGAGCACTGCTGAACCCTAAGTTAAAAGGTTTGGTCATGTGGCTTAAACAGAGAAATATGGAGCTGGCGAGCACTCAGATCCCAGAAGCTTTGGCCAGGTTTCCCAGGCTGACACAGCCAGTGCCCTCTGCTAAAGCTTCAGCGCCAAACTCCACTGCTGTCATTCTTCCTGAGGTGTGCTGAATGGATTAGAAGCTTCCTTGTCTCCATTCTGTTTAAAATGTTAAGTAAAAACTGACTAAGGTCTTCTTTAATTCTTTGCTATTAAAATAATCAATGGGAATAGTATTAGAAATTAAGGTGGGATTTTTTTTTTGGAGGAATACATGCAATTTTGCATAGTATCTTGAGCTCTAGCACTTCTTGATCATCTTGACTACCTCCTATTCATGTAGAAATGACACCAATGAAACTGCAGAATATACAGTGTGAGCAGGGCCCTGGCAGGCCATCCAAGCTAGAATCCACCCCAAATGCTTGATCCAAGGGTTGCTTCTTCAAACCATCCCTGAAAATCAGCACCATGTGTGGGCTGTTGGGACAAACAGATGCCAGCCTTTTCCCATGAGACAGAGTCATTTGTGGACTGTGGGGGAAGATTACAAGCAGTCACCAAAAATCAAGCCCTGCCTGTGAATTGGCACCGTGAGCAGGCCACTGGCCGGAGAGCCAGATGCCAGCCCCTTCCGGTGTTCAGGCTGGGAAACAAGAAGAGCCAACTCCTACAATCCAGATGTAAGCGACCAGCTGATCCAGAGAAACACAGGCTACAGTGATGCCCACTGAGGTGGAATACAACTTAATGCTTGTAGTGTTTAGTGTTTCACTGGTTTGTGGGCCTAAAGCTGATGGTCTAATCATCAATTCAGAGGATAACCCTAAATCATGTACCAACTATGGGGGGATCCCTTTCTGAGGGTGGTGGCCATTGCTGATTTCCTATTGTCCTGTTTCAAGTCCTGTATTATTTTCATTGTTTTGTTGGGTTGGATTTTATTCCATTTTTTGTTTAATCATATTATACTCAAAGGCATAGGCAGCTATTTTAAAGATAACAAGATATATTATGGTAGCCATTTGGATTTGCTATTTTCTTATTTTGAAGTCCTTTATTTCATTAGTTTTTTATTTTTATTGGTTCTATTCTGTTCCTTTTTGATTTTGCTACATCTGGAGGTATCTGCAGCTATTTTGAACATAAAAGGCATTATGGTAACCATTGCTGATAGTTTTAGAGTACTGTGTCACTTTTGATTGGCTTTATTCTGTTTTATCTTGCTTGGTTTTATTCCCTTTAAAGTAAAACAAAAACACGACCACCAACAACAAAAACCCAAGATTGCTTCTTGCAAATCTTTGAGCAATAGAAGCAAGGCCTTGTAGCACAGAGAAGCACGGAAAGTGCTCCAAGACGCAAAGTTAAGAATGCTGCTCAAAGCTTGAAATTTAGCAGTAAGTAAACCATCACCCTGCTGACAATCTATTTATGCACTGAGGATTTCTAATAGCAAATTGTGATGCTATGTTAGTATACTCTGGTTGGTTACTTTTAAGGACATTTTGCTAAAAGCTCCATAAGGTAATCAAAGAAAATCTCCATGTAGCATCCAGAAGAAATGATGTCGAGTATCCCAAAGTTGATGTAAGGATGTGGCCCCCTGAGAACAGCTGTCCTTGCTCCTAGTTTGAGATTTTCCTGTTACACCTACCACCCCTGGCTTCTACAGACAGGGATGTGTAGAAATTATATTCAATAACCCCTTAACAAAAAGGGCAGATGAATCTTATGATTTGTTAGTTCTATTCTGAGACAAGTTAGAAGAGAGGAAATTCAGTTCGTTCTCATTTGTCATTCGCTGGGTCTGGGATATCCCCGGGCGATGCTGAGCTAACACGCAGCAGTGTCGACAAGATGACACACAGTATGTTGAAAGGTAGGCATTAAAGGCCTTTGCTGGCATTAGAAGAGGGTAATACAGCTTCCCAAGAGCAGTGAGAGCAGGAACAAATGTGAACTGAAGATCAAACATCAGCCTGTCACACTCGACAAGACTGGAAGGGGGCAAGAGCGGAGGAGGTGGTCCGTGGGCTTGGCGCCTGAAAGAGGAGGACGACTGATCTCTGAAATAAACAGATGGACAGATCACAGCCTAATTTAGATACTACTTTGAGATGATTGCCACTAGGGTTTTGGATTTTCTTCTGTAAGTAGTTCATAGCTTTGCCGGAATATAAATAGAGTATATTGAAATTTAAAGCTTGAAGGGAATGAAAGATGTTATAGCCTCATTTCCTGACTTTTTTTAGAAAGCCAAAGGCTGGGGAAGTTCACTGATTTGCCTAAGGTGACACAGCTGGTTGGTGACAGCTCAAGATGAGAAATCATCTCCTTCGCATCATGTACATAGCCCCTGGGATTGATCCTGGTGGACTAAAGAGTTGAGTGGGACACAGAGCTTGTTTTCAGTAAGTTCACCATAATCTGAGCAAAGAGAGACCCACAGTGAAGAAGAGGACTGCAGAGAGAGTACAGTATGAAAGCATTCCCTGCTGGCTTAGAAAAGGATTAAAAGCTGCTGGATAGCCTTGGGCTGGCAACATTGATGGAGATATTGGTCCAAGTGTGCACCAGGCCAGGGAGAGGGTTACCTCCTACAGTCAAGAACCTCTGGGCTCCTCCTATATCAATAGCCATGAGATGAATTAGCCATGAGGTGGCATGAGCTGGGAAAGTGGCCTAAGTTTATCTACTAGTTATTGCCTCTGAACCATGCCTTCATCTATGTCTGCCATATTTCAGGAGACAGTACCTCACTTGCTGTTTTCAAACCAAATTCTTTGTTCAGCCTTCCAAGATCAATCATGCATCAGTGACCTTACCAGTGGGACTGTGTTCTCAGAAGTAGGCAATTAGAAGGTTTTGTCATCATGTGAACATCCTGAATGTTTTCATACAAACTACGATAGTTATGATGTCACTAGTATCTTAATCAGATTTCCTTCACTGGGACAAAATACCAGAGGCAAACAATTTAAAAGACAAAAGGTTTACTGGACTTACAGTTGCAGAAGATTCAGTCCACAGGTACTTGGCCCCATTGTTACTGGACCCCTGGTGAGGCAGGACATCAGGATAGGGAGCATATGGTGGAATAGAACTGCTCATCTTATGATAGCCACCCCCAGTCCTAATAGACCCTGAGAGAACACATTCCCATGACCTACTTCTTCCAACCAGATACCACCTCCTAATATTACTACAGCCTCCCAATAGCACCAACAGCAGGAAACCAAACCTTCAACACATGAGTGTCTGGGGAATATGGCAGATTTATTTATTTATTTATTTATTTATTTATTTATTTATTTATTGTTTTTTTGAGACAGGGTCTCAATATGCAGTTCAGGTGAGCCTTGAGCTCCCTTTGTAGCCAAGGCTGGTCTAGAACTTGCAGTGATCCTGCTGCCTCAGCCTCCCGAGTGCTGGGATTTCAAGTACGCAATACCAAACTTAACTGATGTGGCAGATTTAAACTTTAACACTAGATATAATCTATGGAACCATGTCCTATTTTCAATTCATCATCTACTGAAATGACCTTAGGTGGTATGTGACTGAATGTTACTCTGCTCAACTAATGCTAACCTACATTACAAAATGACACAGGTTAGGTGATTAAATAATAGAAAGTCTTTATATCACAGTTTGGAAACCGGAAGTCCCAGATGAGAGTGCTGTCACGGTTGGCTCCTGGTGAGGTATGTCTTCCTGGACTATAGACGGCTGCTTTCTCACTATGTTTGCACCTGGCCTTTCTCTTGTACACACATTCTGCTGATATATTCTGTCCAGCCTTATTGTTTGACCCCCATTCATATGACCTCATTTGACTTCACTTTCTGTAGAGCCTCATTTCCAAATATGGTAACATTGGCATTACAGTTTCAACATATGAAGTTGAGGAGCATACAGCTACTGCATAAAACTGAACAACTTCTCTAATTGATATCCATTCCAGTAGCAGGAATTCTTTGTTCTTAGGACTTCAACTTATTTTCTGGGAAGTCATCCCTAATGGGATCACAACACTCTTATGAAGTCTTTGATCAATATTAAAATAGGCAAAATTAATCAAGGCTATTAGGATGGTGGTTATACTTAGGACATAATGGCAGCAGAAGGAAGGATAAGCTTTCTAAAATGCTACCTCTTGATTTGGTGGTTATATGGCTATTTTCACTTGTAAAAACTCACCAATTTATATTTATAAGATGTATGTTTTCTGCACGTGTTTTGTTCTAGTTATCCAGTGCTGTGTAACAAATCATATCAAATCTTGGTAGTTTAAAATAATAATAATGTTACTTTTTTCCCAGGAAATTTGCAGTTTGGGCAGAGCTTGACAAGCATAGCTTATCTTCATTACAGTTGGCATCATCAAAACTGAGGCTGCTGAACGGATGTGACTGGGATTATCTGAGGCTTGGTCATTTCTAGATTGAGCGTTTGGTGTTAGCTGAAACTGAATTAGGACCAGGATATCTGGTGGGACACCCACAGGGTGACACCTCATCTAGTTTGGGCTTCCTTATAACATGGTGGTTGGTTTGTGAGGGCCAGAGTCAAAGGGAAGTCATACTGCCTTTTGGAACTTCATCTCAGAAGTATGTAGTGTCACCAACCTTGAATTTTTCTCATCAGGAGAGACTAAAGCAAACACAGAACCAAAGTCATCTATTATGCTTCAGACTGAGAATGTCCATGAAAGCCTATAGGGGCTCATAGGTGGGCTCTTGGAAGATGAATGGATCATGGTGGCACTATAGCTGACTGCCCCTTAACAGATAGGGTCCGGTCAGGAAAGACAGGTCACTGGGGTGTGACCTGGAACAGTGGACCTCTCTCTCTGCTCCTCACGTCTCTCTTTGCCCCACGGCCACCACGCGATGAGCAGTTTTTCCTTGCTGTACCCCTCTGACTTACTGTCTTCTTCATTTGAGCCTGTCAATCATCGACAGGAATCATGAGCCATAAGACACTCCCCCTTTAATTTGCAGATGTTGGGTTTTGTGTCTCCGTGAATAAGTGACTAAGACACCATCCTATTTCAAAGTGAAGAAAAATAGACTGCATCACTGACTGGGTAATAGCAGTTCTAAAAGCATATTTGGGGCCAGATATATTGATCTGGAAGATTTGGGGAAAAAAACACATTACACTTCAATGTTGTTCTCTAAAAAACAGTGCTTTGGAAAACTTCAGGTACAATAAACTTGGGGGGGGGAGATTGATTTGGAGAAAAAGGTAGAGACAAATAAAAAAAATCAGATCACTATCAAGAGATTAAAGTACAATCATATACTTTAATCCACTCTTAATCTTCCAAAGAGCCTCTGGCCTTTGGCATGTCCCCATCCTACATGGGAAAAATAATAAGTCAAAAGTCAAGACCGATCCACATTGTGACGGTGAGCAGGTTATTACTTGGGGCTGGTTGGACTTGTGTATTCTTTTCCAGTCATTTGTAATCATAGTGGAAAAAAAGAACATTATCTGCAAAATAGGAGGCTGCTGTGTGTAGGAAATGGGGCATAACAAGGATTTGTGCTGTGATGTAGAGATTAGAAAGAACAACCCATGTGGATTAATAAATGGAATGCAAATACAGTATATTCAAGTGTAACTTCAGCACAGCTACAGAGGATTTGTTACATGAGGAGCTACCAATTCTCCAAAGCATTATTAAATTCTGACTTTTTTTCAGAAGGGAGCAATGCTTCCGTATGAATGCTATTGAGAGCTTTTCAGTCTCAAAGTGAAGTCAAAATTCACGCCCCTCCAAACCTTCTGAAAATCTTTCTCTGACCATGACTCCTTCTGTACTATTTAAATCATGCTTAATTGTACAAGGGGTAATACAAGACTATAGTGAATACTTAAAATTAAAAATAGTTTCCACAGATCCCTCTCACTGTACTCCCCTTTGCTTCATATAGTTGTTCCAGCCTTCTTCCCCCTGTCTGAAGCAGTTCTGCAAGTCCTCTTTGGTGCACATCTTTGGTTGTCCTGTCATGGTGGCTTGCATGTCCTGAATAGATTGAAAATTAATCTTTCTTTTCACAGCTATTTTGACCCTAGGGAAGCATTACATGTGGCACAGTGCCAGATCTGAAGAATAAGGGGCATGGGGACGCACCATGATAATTTATAAGCTTGCCTTTCCATTGGATGGTACTTGGCAATGGCCTTCACCGTATTTTTGATCTGATCTCATAAAGACACTCATAAAAGAAGACTTCCAGAAGCGTTTCAGAAAGTGGCATGAACTGTGGCGTACGTGTGTTCAAAACGAGGAGTATTTTGAAGAGGCATTTATGATAATGTATCTTTGATCACATCTTTCATATTTTGAGTACATTTCTCTTCCTGGAGCAACTTAGTGTGTTCCTCAACTTTGGGCATGAGTAGAAATTGTGCCGGCGCTCTCCTGGGCCAAGCACGAAGGCACGGCTGTGCCCCGCCCCTCTGAGTATGCTGCATTTCCACTGTCATCCTCCAACAGCTTCAAGCCTTCTTGCTCTCTGAAAAAGCATAGGGCTGCGCTTGTTGCTGAGCTGAGTGAGTTAAAGCTAACGTCCCTCCCTCTACGCCAGTTCTTCCGTTATGATCAGGGTGAATCCGATTTCCCCCTCTTCTCCACACAAGTATACCCAAGCTTGGGACTGGTCCTCCCACTGAAGAAAAGTATCCCTGCCTCTTGACTTTCCTGTCCTTCTCTGAGCAGGCTGGGATTTTCAAACTGACTCTTAGCCCATTGCTTCTCTGTCTGCGTTTCACCATTACCGGGTTGACCTCTCTGTAAGAGCCTTTTTACTTCAAAAACATGGAGCTATTTTTGAGAATGAGGTTAAGGGAAGCCACTTAATGGGTACGTAATAAAGCATCCTTAATAAATGTGGGTTAAAACTAGCACTACACATTTTCATCTTTGCATTGTGGAGGAAAGGTTGAGAAGGCATATTTTAATAAATTCAAAAACCTTAGAAAAAATTACAATTTAATTAATTCCTTAGATATTTGAGGTGATTTAATGAAGGGTAAAGTGTTGTCTCTCTTGATCTAGCCCTGCCGAGCTATGGAAAGTCCCAGTGTTGTCTGCCTTGCTGTGATGAGGTTTAAGCACAGGATAAGGAGGAAGTACCTGCTGCAGCGTAAAGGCTTGTGAAGGACTCAGGTTGCTTCTTTCTGGAGCTTCAAGAACACTGCAATGTAGCAAAGCAGCTAACACAACAAACCAAAGACAAAACTCAAATTTGACAATAATGCAAAGTATGGGAAATACCATTAGTGAAGGCCAAACAATGTGTCACAGGTAAGGCACACCCTTTGTTACAGAGATTCCCTTCGTGGATGTGGAATTTCTGTTTTTGGAATTCTGGGAGTGGCATGTGGGTAGAATCTCTGACTTTGCACACCAAGCAAGAGTCTCAAGTGGAACAAGTTCTCTGTGCATCCCATGCCAGGGTTGGTGGAAGCAATTGCAGCCTAAAGGATAAGAAGTTCTTGGGTGAGCTGTTATCCCAAAAGATGCAGGAACCAGGCACGGCCAGCTATCAAGAAGCAAGTGGAATGGGAGTGAAATCATAACTACATTTAAGAAAGATCAATCCGCAACATCTGTAGGACATCCCAAGGGGGTACACACAGGGATGGAAAGGTATGGAGACTGAGAGGCTGGAGCAGAGGAACCCAGAGCACCAGTGGCTGCAGGATTTCCCTCTAGGAGGCAGAGGGGCTGGCAGGGGAGGGGAAACCTGGAGACCTGGCTGTAAATGGGTTTGCATAGCTATCTTGAGGTTTTAACTCCATTTGTATCTTATTTGTTTGTACAATCTCTCTCTCTCTCTCTCTCTCTCTCTCTCTCTCTCTCTTCTCTCTCTCTCTCTCTCTCTCTCTCTCTCTCTCTCTCTCTCTCTCTCTCGCTCTCTGTCTCTCTCTCTCCCCCCCCTCACCTCTACTGTATTATAACCCCTTTGATATACAAAGAAGATATGTTCCCAGGCTTCCAGTGGATGCTCGAATCCACAGATAGTACCAAACTCTCTACATACTATGTTTTTCCTATTCATACCATTCTAGTCACTTTCTCATCACCAGGACCAAATACCTGACACCTACAATTTGGGGAAAAAGAAGTGTATTCCGGTTCATGGTTTTAGCCCATGGTTAGCCAGCTCTAAGGCAGAAATAACATGACAGGAGGACCAGGTGTGAAATGGCGCTCAGCCCACAGTGGCCAGGAAGCAGAGAGATGGGGAGAGGCTAGAGCCAGAACACACCCTTTCAGGCCCCGAGGCCAGTGACCGTCTCCAACAGGCCCCACCTCCGAGCTGCTTTTTCAGCTGCTGAAGTCACCCATGGACGAATCGTGCCCCGTGATCCATCCAGCTTCCACACATATGAGACTTTTGGAGGACGTTAGATCTAAACCATAGCAAATATCCACCTGCGCAAAAGCAGAGCAAGAAATTAATGACAACTACTAATACCAGAGAGGAATCTTAATAATTTACTGTAATAACACTGGCAGCTTCACTATTCTTAGGATTTGGGCCATTATTGAGCAGAATAAGGGTTATTTAAACACAAGTTCTGTGATACCACAACAGTTGACTTCACAAATAAGACAGCTGCTACCCAAGTGACTACTGGGATAAAAGCATAATACAGCACAGCTATGCTGTACCGAGGCACAGTTCACACCCCGAGCAGGGCACAGTGGAAGGGGCGATGTTCAATGTAAAACTCATGAATTAATTTTGCAATTTCCCATCTACTATTTTTGGATCATGGATGAGCACTGATCTCAGCAACTGGAACTATAGAAGGCTCTGGATAAGGGAACTACTACACTTTGGTAGTTATATCTCAATTCCTCTCTCCCTATGTTAATCCATTCCATTTTTGATACAGTATAAAGGCATTTGAACACTTCCTCCTAAATACTTCAAACTTGCATATTTTAATGATTTATTCAATAAATACTATTACTTAGTATTTATTGAACACATACTATATCCCAGACACTGAGCTAAAAAAACATATGTTTTTACCTCATTTCCTTCTCACCAAAGGCCACACAATTTTTATTATCTCCATGAATCTATTAGTTCCACTGGGCACATGAGATTTAAACCCACATATAAATGATGCTAAAGTACTTCAATAAATGCCACAAAAATCATGTTAACTATTGAGAGACATCGTAGGTCAGATCCTAAATCCCCAATCAATCTGAAGCTTGGTCCTGGGACAGTGAGGGACTGATCATCATGACCATTCAGTGATTCAGTGAGAAGCATATAGCTCAATATCTGTATTGGAAATAAGGCAAACATTAAATCTAATGAGGACATAGTAAGAGCTGGTGTCCTAAGACTCTGAGTCCATGACAGGCAGAAACCGATGCAGAGTCAAGTCTAGGAAATCAGACATGTTTGATGGCAGCGTATGTGGAAGACTCCATCTCTCAGTATCGTGTTCTCTTCTCTTCTCTGCTTATGTTGAATTTAATGATCTGTGCCATAATCTAAACAGACGTTCATCAGTGGGACCAGGGAGGCCCTCACCATGATCAATTGGCACATCATGTACCAACTTCAAGGTGCCAAGATTCACCTGGAGACAGAGCTTTCTATTCAGAGAAGATTCTGGTGGTAGGGAAAGTGAGAGTGGTCTATGCCAGAAGCCGCTTCCCACCACACCTGCATTTTCCCAATCTCCTCACAGCGAGTTAGGTTTGCAGGAGGCTAATCTTGGCAAGTGGGATGCGAGCGTAGATGACGCTATGGTTTACAGGCTGGTGTCTGGGTTGGCACATAACTGTTGTACACATCAGAGAAACCCAGAGATAATAAGTTCACTGAAACAGACGAGACAGAACTCTGGGGTTATTGCTTAGATTGGGCTGTCTGGGGAAGGTGACACAGCCTTAGCAAGCACTGTGAATGAATCAAAACAAAAGGAAAAGGAACCCTTGTATTTGAAGCTAATGATATTTGGTGTTCTTTGTTAGTGCAACGAAGAGTAGCTTATCCTGACTAAGCCACTGTAGCAAAGCGGTAGACAGTGAAAGCCAAGAAGTGACAGGGTGCTCTGAAATAGAGAAAAAAATTTACATAATAAACTAGAAAACTGAAAAGTAAAAAAGATGGATAAAGAGAGAAGAGGCACAAAGATTGTAACTGTTGTCTGTGGGCTACCAGGCTGGAACCAGACTCCCATCAAGTTCCTTCTCTCCTGCCAATTCAGCATCCTTGTCTGAAAATTCTAAATTCAAATTTCTCCAAAGTCCGAAACTACTTGAATGCCAACATGACATTGCAAGTGGAAAATTCTACACATGACTTTCTGAGATAGGTCACTGACACACAAGCAGTAAAGATACCTTCAGGCTGTGCAGATATAAGGTGTATATAAAACAGAAATAAACTCCGTGCTTAGACTTCGAGGGTTTTTTCCCTAGGAGTGCTCATGCAGTGGTTCCAAAATTTCAGAAATACAAAACATTTTTGGTCTCAAACACTTAGGATAAAGGTTACTCAATCTATTCTAAGAATTTAGAGATAATTCCATGATATTATTAGGTGTGAATTTTCTCCCTCCCCAAACATTTACCATCAGAACTGTTACTTTAAATCTAGTCTATCTAGGGGCTGAGAATTGAGCTCAGAGGCACAAGTGCCTGCCTGGCTTGCATGAGATTGTGAGTTCAATCCTGGGTACCAAACCAAACCAAACCAAGAAAAAAAACAAAAACAAAACAGCTCCATGAAAATCTGGTCTATCTTACTGTAGCATGAGATCTTGTTTTTAAAATAAAAATCAGTGGTTCACCATCACCTATAAAATATTGCTTCATTAATGTGAAGACTGTAATTAACTACATATCAGCCATCTGGCTCCAGGCAAATATCCGTAATTCCTTTAGTCTTTCCTCATTGTCTGCTTCTAACCTGTTAATCATTCTCCTGGCCTCTTACCACCATCCAGTAGAGGGAAAAAGGATTTAACCACACATGGCTGTCTGTTTGTGTGTTTACAAATGCCCCTGTGGTACTAAAACACACATACATATGTGTCTGTGCTGTGCTAGTGTGTGCTTGTGTGCATGTACTTGTGAGCAGCTATTTGTGTGTGGGGGGGGGAGGTGCATGGAATTGAGCCCAAGGCCTTTGCACTGAGCTAAATCTTTGTCCATTGTTTCACTTTGAGGCAGGGTCTCACTAATACACTTTGCTGCCTCAGCTGGACTTGAACTTTTGATCTTTCTGTGTCCACCTCCCAGAGTGCTGTGTTGACAAGCATGCACAATCATGCCTATCTAGGAGCAGATTTTCTTCAAAGGCAGATTAGTAGTCTAGATGAACAGGAAAAAGAGAGAATTATTTGTTTTTCAAAGAATCTAAACATATGATCATTTCAAATAATAAATTTCCCTTATTTAAAAATAAGATTTAATCTCTCCCCCGTGTGAAATGTTATTTATTTTGCCGAGGTGCTCACTACAAACGCAAGCCTGTCTTCAGAGAACTCTCTGCTGTTCAGAGGCTTTTTTATGAAATATAATTTCAGCAAAATAAAAATATAGCAGAAAGAATAAAGAGGAGCTAAAGTTCCATTTACTTAGCCTGGTACAATTTTTCTAGAGAAGAGGAAATGAAAGGTGACTGAGGAAAGATAGGCAATGTGGTAGCTGGGTGTTATGGCTTGTGTCTAGATGTCCCCACAAAGCCTCATGTGGTCATAGTTTGGGCTTATTTTAGAAGTGGCTGCATCTAGAGTGTGGGACACTGGGATTGATTCATGGTGCAAAACTAGGAACAAGGTGCTAGGATCAAGGGTGTCAGTGCTGCCAACTGTTAAGTAGCCTGGATAAGATATAAGGAATAGAAAGCTGCAGTCATCCCTCGTTACTTTGATATTTTCTGCCCATCATGAGCTGTTTCTTTGGCAATGCCTGTCTGCCATCCACCTTGCCTTGGAGCTAGCTGATTAGGAATCAAAACCTCTACAAACCGCGAGCTAAATAAACCTTTCCTCCTGTAACTTGTAAGTGTTGGGTATTTTGTCCCAGCAATTAGAGAAGTAACTAAGACACTGGGAAAGTATTTATTCTTTACTCCAGGAGAGGAAAACGAGTGAGTAAGAAGGTGGCTGAGTCCGGCAGAAGGGGACAGATAGAGTATATCTATCTAGAGTTATAAAAGCACAAGACTATTACTGCACACTGTCAGGGATTTGCAGTGTGATCAAACTACATAGTGAATGTTTAAATTTTTAAAAATTGAGATTTTAAAATTTACAAGATTATTGCAGTAAAAGACACAGTCCTCCTCCACACAGTTCCTTTGACGTCAAGCACACAGCCCGTTGTTCTCGTTATTTTCTGATGCAGCTCTGAAGTCCTCTTCCCTGACTGTTTACAGGATGTGATTAAAACACTATGAGGAGTGCTGCTGCTGAGAGCTATCGGGGGAAGGGAGGCTGATAAAACATGACAGCATATCCTCATCCACCTTATTCACTCGATCTGGCACCTGTGGCTCTGTGAGACCTCTGGCCCTTCTCCAAAGTCAACATGACCACAGAAGAGAAGCATTTTGATTCAATTTCGATGTGGAGGAAGCCACAAGAGTCCAGCTAAAAAACTTGTGAAAGAGGATCTCCGTAACTGCTTTGGATAATGGCAAGAATGAAGCGTGTGTTTGGAGTGATGGGAGGTCTCTAGCCAGGGCACTACACTGAGGCTTTGCTCACACTGTTAGAATGCAATTAGAAATCATCTGGTAAATTTGTGGTCACTGTATCCATTCTGATCATTAAGTTTACAGTGGGCCAGAGATTCACAGTTAAACAATATTTCAGGCAAATCCCTTGCTGGTCCTTGGGTGGGGGGGAACAGAAGGATCAGTAGGACCTAGAAACATCAGTGGCACTGGAATAATGGCAGCAGTACTTACCCTGAAGAAGCAGAACTTTTCAGTCCCTGGGGACCAGAGCAGCTAGAAGGACAGGTGGCTTCGACCACAGGATATAAAGGAGTAAGTCTTGGCACAAGCAGACAGGGGTAAAATATTTGAAGCACAGCTTTCTCCTCCATGGTCCATAAACCTCAATAGGAGGGAAGCCAAGACATCCAGAGTCACTACCATTTCCCACCATCTATCTCAGTGCCTCGCATATAATAAGCACTCAGTGAACACCTTGACCTGACCTGGAAAATAAATCAAGTGCCCAGAATCTGCAGGTAAAGATGAGAACATGCAGAGGAAGTAATTTCCAAAGTGAATATTCCAACTACCTGTGAGGGGAAGCCAAGAAATAACTTTCACTTGGAGAAAAATTGGAAAAGTGAATTTTACCAATTATTTGCATTGGCAGAGAACCGATGTTAAGTTTTCTCAGCTGCCCTGCTTCTGGTTAGTCTTACAGGAAGCTCCAACCCACCTTCATTCTTCATTTGGCAGTTTTGTCTTTTTGCAGGGAAAAGAGTTAGTAGGGAAGAATCTGAGGGGTTTGTATCAAGCTAAATCTTTGACTTTTCAAAAAAAATATTTTTAGATTTTGACACAGATCTTGCTGATTTGCTACACTGGCTAGACTAAGTCAAACTTCCAATCCTCCTGAGTCAGCCTCCCAGAGTACTGGGATTATAGACATGTGCAGGTCTGCCCTTTCGAATGCTCACTTACAGCAAAGAGCTTGGCTGCCACATTCCAAATAACTGGCAGAAGATTTAAGATGCATTATGTATATGTATTATCTTCCCACAGGAATGCAGACATTATGTACAGCAAACACGTTCTCATAAAAAGTCAGTAAATAAAAAGAAAGTGGATACATCCCTAATGACCAAATGCAATCTATACGTGACTGTGTTGGCTCCAGTATCCCAAAAGATGCCAAAATTCATGGAATTCAAGTATCTTATGTAAAATACTGTAAGGTTGGATCCATATATGAATTCTAGATAAGACATTTAAAGATTACATAAGTACTGCAAACATTGAGAGAGAGAGGTGGGGCGAAAAAGAGAGAAAGGGATCAAGGATGCTTAAAAGGGGAAGGAGGGAAGGGAAAGGGCACAAGAATTAAGATGCATTATGTACATGTACCAATTTCCCACAGGAATGTGAGTGCTACGTACTACACACATGTAGTGAAATACAAAAAATAGTGTAGTGCTTGCATACCATCTATGCCTTTTACCTCTTGTACTTTGAATCTTCTCTCAGTAACTTACACTAATTGTTATGAGTTGTACATAGATGGCCCACCAAGGCCTCATGTACTCACAGGTGGGGCTTTGGACAGTGACTGGATTGTGATTGTGTGATACTCGATTAGTCCACTGATTGGATTAGCCTAGTGCTGGGTGTGGGTGACGGATTTACTGAAAAGGGAAGACCTATCCTAGTTGTGGATGACACCAACCAATAGGCTTGTAGCCTGGATGGGATAAAAAGGGAAAGCAGAATGAAGGCTACTGCCTCCTACCTGCCATCCTATGAACTGCTTCTCCTCCATGATGGTCCTGTGTCATGCTGCCCTGCTTTGGAACCAGCCAGCTATGGACTACAACCTCTACAAACTGTGGGCTAAAATAAACTTTTCTTCCTTAATCTTATGAATGTCAAGTATTTTGTGCAGCAACTGAGAAAGTAACCAAGATATTAGGTAATATATTGTACATATTTTGTACATAGTTGTCATAATGTTGTAATAATGTAATGTTACAATACAATGACAAAGAAATGAGTTTTGTGTATTCAGTATAAACACAATTCTTTTGTGTGCTTGTTTGATTCTGTGGATGCAGAATCCATGAATATGGTAAGTGGACTATAATTAAAAACCAGAAAAAAGGTACTCCACAATATGACAGTTAGCTGGATTATTCCACTTGTGATCTGGTGAATTACGCCTATCACATGAAAAAGTACAATGTGCAGTTGTTATGACTTACGTCTTCCAAAGTCTCACGTGATTGTAGGTGGAGCTTTTGGGAGTTACCGAATGATGAATGTGAGATATTGGATTAGTTCACTGATTTTTTATAGCTGAGAGAGGTTTATTATGTTGGGAGATAAATCCTGATGGGTCATTGTGGGTGTAACCTGGAAGGAACTGAAACCTTTATAACTACGGTGTAAAATGAACTTCTCCTCTTTGACTTGTGATTGTCAGGTATTTTCTCCCAGCAATGAAAAATTAACCAAAACAGTAGTTCCAGTCTTTTGTGACTATCTCCACACAGGTGACTATCTCCTTTGTGACTATCTCCTTTGCCTTTGCAGCCTTGATCTTGGTGAAAGCAGAAATCATTTATTTTGCTGGACACATAGAAAGTACAAGGTTAAACAAAAAAAAAATTAAGACAATGCCATCTACTCTTAAATCACACACAAACCCAACCTCATGCTCATATGATTATTTATTCCTCTCATTTGGGCTTGTGAAGCAATTACTACATAAATTATTAGGATAATGTAATATGTATGACTTTAAGGAATGACAAATTGTAGCCACATTTCTTAATTTGTTGCCATAGTTACATTTCCAGAAATTCTAAATTACTGCCACCCTATTTGTTTAGCTTTGATTGGTGAGACCATAATTGCATGATGGTAAAATGACAAGTCTAGTAGGGAAAGTTTTGCCTGGCATTCCCTGCTTCAGTTTTCAGGGTGTATCTGGCTTAGCCGAGGGCCCAAGTGACTGCAATCAGAGATGGAGAAGATCTTGAAAGAGGAACGAGGACTGGCAATCTGTCTTGACCTGCTGGCAACTTAGTGCTCTCTTCTTCCCTTTGGGTGTGTAGGGTGCATTCATAACCCAGAAGCAAGAGGAGGCTGTTGTGGCAACCGAATAGTCTTGGCTCCCATAGAAACCAAGGAATGGCTTTCTCAGCCACACTGGCTTGGGTCTTAAGGAAAGGTCTGGCTATCCTCTCCATAAACTAGTAAGGAATATAGTAGCTCCATCTATGCCTAGAGGGTGGACCTGCCAGAAGACAAGGAAATGCCCTGGAATCGGCTTTTCTATCTCCAGTGAATGACAAGATGAAGTTGGATCAACGTACTTCTTACCAGCCCATCTTTGTTTGGTTTAACCACATTATTTCAGACTTTCTTCAAGCTTAATTTTCTTATTGGTACTTGTACAGAATGAATCATAACATCTTTTAAAGCAATAGTAACCAACTTTTCTGGCACAAGGGACTGATTTCCTGGAAGGCAATTTTTCTACTGATCAGAGGGAGGGGCGATGGTTTCAAGATGATTAAAAGTAGTGTCAGCCTAAGTCCAAATGTGCACAGGTTGTAGCAGGTTCGCGCTTCTATGAGAATCTAACAGGAGGTGAGCTCAGGCAGTGATGCCAGTCATGAAAAGCAGCTGGGAACACTGATGAAGCTTGACTTGCTCACCTTCTAGAGTGAGGCCTGGTTATGGGGGGCTGGAGACCCCTGTTTAAAGAATGAACAAAGATTGAACATTATGGGGTAAATGCAAACAAAACAGAAATAAGAGTAGAGACACTAATTTCAACTAGCAGACTCAAGAGTCACCAGGAATAGTAGAGTTGAAGGCAAAATACATTAAATAATGAGACATTTTATTTTGGTAATAAAAGAATAGTCAATAATATCAAAATTTACAGAATCAGAGCTATTCAAAATAGAAGAAATACCACAGAAACAATTAGTGTGAGAGAAGATTCAATTCTATCAACATCTTTGTGTTTTAATAATCAAATATTCAAACACTAAGATTGCATTCGTTGGTATGTATCTCTACCTCTTGCCTGCCTCCATATATTTATAAGCCTTTTCCATCTACAGGGAAGTCACTTCCTTATTAAACATTCATGAAAGTGTTGGCCATTCACCAGGCCTTGTGGAAAACTTAATAAATTTCAAAAAGCAGAAATTGCAGGGTTCATATTTTCTGATCACAAAGCAAAATAATAACAATAATTATAAATGCTTAAAATACTCACTTGCTTAGAAATTAAAACAAAAACAATAATAAGTTTGTGAGTCAAAGAGGAAATCAGAACCATAATTATAGGCATTTAAAAAAATAATGCCAATGAGACAAAGCCTATCAACGGAACAGAATGCAGTTAAAGTAGAAGTGAGAGATAAATGTGCCCTTGGATGTACTTAACTTTTTAAATAGGAAAGGATGTAAATAAATAAACTGCATACTTAGCTCAGAAATCCAGCTGCATGGCTGTGGGGAAGTTTGGAAGAAGGCAGGTAGAGGCTGGACTAGAATGTATCCCCTTGCTGTGGTAGGCCTGGCATGTCTGCCAAGATGGGGTGCAGACTGATCTGGGGAAGGCAGCCTGTTGGTGTAAAATCCAGGGCTCCTCACGTTCGCCCAAGGAAGGCCCTTCTTCCCAACTTGACATGATATGTTCCACTAGGAGTTTGTCTTTTTTACTCCTGGCCTAGTTCTTGTTCTGTGCCCATAACACTATATCCTGTCTTCCATAAATTTAAAGAAATAAGGTGTATTAGGCTCATGGCTGTGATACAAGTTTGACTGTCCATGTGGGGCAGTGGTCTTCTTTCAGGGTCATAGTTTTGGGTGGCAGAGGGCATCACATGAGAGACAAGGTCAAACTGGTTTTTCTGGCAGAGCTACCAGTGAGGTAACCCATTAACCCATTAATCTGTTAATCACATGACTGGATCAATCTGTTCACAAGGAGAGTTTCTTAAAGGTCCCAGCTGGTTCCCTGTATTAACATCTAATGAGGTTTACATTTTGATACAAGATTTGAAGGGAGCAAACAATATCCAGCCTGGATACATTCATACATAGAACAACAGGGCAAGGTGTGATTATTCAGTCAGCGCTTCCATCTAACTGCCCACTATGTAAAGATCCTCATTTTGGAACAACCTATAATTACAGTTAATAGCTGAGACCAGTGTAAGGCATGATCGGTTGAAGCAAGAGGCACATCTGGCAGATGAGCTTTTTTAAGAGGACAAATGAATTTAAATAGATTCATGGACAGAAAGAACATACAGTGCCTGTCTGATACATTCCAAATGGTCAGCACGTATGAACTGCTGAGCTGTTTTATTTCATCACACATGTATATGCGCACAGAAAATCTGTAAAACTACTACAGTTAATCATAGAACTGTGTAAAAGTCTGAATAAAAAGACAAACGAGACAAACATACTTCTAAACTTCTACTATGTGCTTAATGAGAAAATCCTACGCAGCTGGGAAAGTGAAAGAAAGCAGAAGCAAGGAAAACGTAAGCAGAAGAAGGAAAAGTGTGATGGAAAATGCTGGATCCGTATGAAAGGAAACACAGATGATTGCTGACAAAACATGAATAAGTGGAGGGAATTTATTCTTTTATTAGAAGATTGTATAACTTAAGAATGTAAATCGCTCATGATTTAAGATATATGGTTGGGACCTCCGTTTACAAACTTAATTGTCTTATGATTTGGGGGAAGATGGCTGCATTTGTGTTTGTGTGGGGAAGATGGTTGTGGTCGTATTCGTCAAGGGATATAGAGTTTGCAAATGGAGGCAAAATTTGGAAAGACTTAGAATCTCTTTTTTAAAAGAAAAGCTAAAAATTCAAATCCCATTCAGCCTAACTATTCCCCATCTATGTATCTTCTCAAAGAGTTAAATATGTCATATTAGACTGCTATATGCATGCACATGTTTATGGCAGCACAGCTCACAATCGATATATCTTGGAAGCAGCCTATATAGCCATTAACAGATGAATGGATAAAAAAAATGTGACGTTTACACACAATGGCATGCTACTTTGCCTTAAAGAAGGATAAACTTCATTCATTTGTAAGAAAATAGAGCACCTTGAGACCATAATGTTAACCAAAGTAAATCTTAAATACTGCATGGCTTTTCTTTTATAAGATACCCCAAATATAATAAAATACAAAATAAAAGATATTCAATAGGAAATAGTGAGATGTTTCTTTGGTATACCGGAAGGGAACTGAGAGATGGGGCAGGGGAGAAAGGGGAGAGAAATGAGATTAAAAAACAGGGCTTGTGAAGTGCTTATACATGCACCAAGTTCTTACGAGGAATGTGTCATCATGTGCTATAAACATTATCTGTCTACTGTCTATCTAGAGATGCAAGGAGGAGGAGTGCAGGAGGAGGCACGTGCCCTGTACATGTGCTAACTCCCCACGTGAGCGTGCTCCTCATGGGGGGAGACTCACCTGAGGAGGGGAGGGTTAAACTGTGGGCAAAGGCCTGCAGGTTCTGGGAGGCGGGAATGAATGAACAGCAAGACGGTTGTGTTTCACTGTCTTCCTCCCCTTTCCTTGACAAACTGCCTACCCTTGAGATCATTCCTTGCTCAGACTGCTTTTCTTCTGTTTTTATGTTATGCTTTTTAGTAGAAATAAAAGCCAGAGAGCCCTCAGCTTTAGTGCTACTCCTGCGAGTCCGTCTCCCTTATCTTAGGTGCTCTGAGTTGAGAAAGCCGTTCTGGGCCTCTCACTGTCCAGATCAAGTGTCATCTCTGAGTAATCTTTTCATCCTCTGTGACACTGTCACACACTGTGACATTTACGTGCTACAAACACTGATAAAAATACAAAAAGAAAAGGTATATGGATATTAAATATAATCCAAGAAAAATATTGGTTGGATCTTTTGAAAGGTACTGAATCGTGATTTTAAAGTTCATCTGGAAAATAAACAGATATGGTATTACACACCTATTATTCCAGCACTCTGGGAGGATAAGAAAGAGGATCACAAATTTGAGTCCAGTGTGGACAATTTAGCAGGATTCTATCTCCAAAAAAAAAAAAAAAAAAGGAGGAGGCCCTAGGTCTACCAATCCCCAGTGATGACAAAGAAAATTATTTCTAGAATAATAAAAAGAAAATATTGAGATAATTCACCATTAGCCTTTAAGGAAATAAAAATTAAAACCACAGTGAGACATCACTACTTACTGAGTAGAACAGCTCCAAATAACAGTCATAACAAATGCTGGGGAGAAAGCAGAAAAATTGGGTCACTTGTATGTTGCAAATGATGTAAGATGGGACTGTAACTGTGTAAGGCTGTTGATAATTTTTAGTACAACAAACATACTCTTACCAAACTATCTAACTGTTACACCCTTGAGAATTACTCTGGAGAAATAAAAACTTATTCTTATATAAAAACCTGCAAATGAAGGCTCACAGAAGTCTTGCTTTATAACAGCCTCAAACTGGGAACAGTGCAAATGTTCTTCAGTGGATGAATGGTGAAACAAATTCTGACAAAATGAAACTGACTGAACAATGAAAGAAAAGGACAATCAACTGATATGCACAAAAACTTTGATGGACCACAAGGGCATTATGGTTAGAGAAAAAAGATCAACTTAAAATGCCACATACTGTATACTTTAATTTATAAAATATTCTTAATATGCTGATCCTATAGAGATGGAGCAATGGTTAGTGATTGCCAGGACACTGATGGAAATGCAGATATAAAACAGTATCATACCTGACGGTGCTCCTTGGTGGTGACGGAGTGGAAGTGGATCTCGATTGCTAGTCTGTACACGAAACAAAGCTGTGTACACTAGCACAGGGATGGAGACACACATACACACACAGACACATGCAAATGAATGCAAGTAAAAATCATAACAGCTGAACAATGTTGGTAGTTTAATATTTTGCCACTCTCACATTTTTGGTTTGATATTGTGCTACAGTCATGTAAACATGATTGATGAAAGGTGTTATTGTGTTTTCTTGTTGCTTTAATAGAACACATGTGATTGGGTAATCTGCAAAGCAGTGAAGTTTACTTTGACTCATGGGTTTGGGGGCTGGCAAGTCAAAAGTATCTTCTTACGTTTGGTTTGGTTAGGATTTCATGGAGGGAGGGCAAGTGAGTATGCAGAGGAAACAGTGGTCCAAGCTCCTGCCATGCTTACCCGTTCATGAAAGAACATTCCAGAAAGCTCCACTCTGTGACCTGGAGGTCATACTCCAGGACCTTTCCCACCAGGCTCCACCTCCTAACGCTGCCATATTGAAGAATTAAGTCTTTAGCACAAGGTGTAGTAGAATATACATGAAACCCAGCAATGAGTGAAAAAAGTATGTGAGACTTATTCACATATTTAGGTACTAAATTTCTAACTTTATGTGCAATCAGCACATTTTTCTTCAAAATAAAAGGCTTTAAAACCATCAAGAAGTGCAAAAGTTAAGAATTACAAAGGATTATGAGATTCAAAATTAAGAAACTTAAATATGAAGATTGGTGTGATGTAATGTACCCTGCCATATACAGTACGTACCCTGAGGTCACATGATGCAAATGTCAACAAACAGGTCAAAGAAACAGGACAGAGCTCCATCAGGGGCTAGAATGCAGTTGAGCGGTAGAGCACTTGTAACATGTAAGAGGTTCTGGGCCAATCTCCAGTACTTCAAAACTTTACTAACAAACAAACAATCAAAAACTAAATTGGGTCAGTACCAGCACATACGTGAAAGAGGGGGGTTGCAATGTTAGAAATGTGGCTAATTTTTTTGAATTAAAACCATTTGAAATCCTCATTGTATCCCATACTCCAAAATAAGTCCTACCTGGGTTAAAGTTCAAAGAAGACAATAAATTCACAACAAATTTAAATGTGAGCAGATAAGAGGAAATTTTTCTAATCATGAAAATCTTTATGTAGAGTGGCACAAGCCTGTAATCTCACTTTATGTCCACCCTAGGTGTCTTAGGAACTCAAGGAGACTTTGTTTAAAATGAAATAAGATAAAATAAAGTAAAATGAAATAAACTTCAAAAAAGGGGCTAGGGATGTGGCTCAGTGCCAAGTCCTTGAATTCAATTCTCAGTACTACAAAACAGTGTGTAGCTCAAACAAGTATTCAAACAAGTATTCCAAAGTTCTATTCATGCAAATATCACGAACAGCAAGAACAACAACAGAAACATTAAGTGCAAAGACCATCATCATTACTTTATTCAGAGAAAGCTTTTACATGTGTAAGAAACAGAAAACCACAGTGGAGAAATGTAAAAAGACCTAAATAGATAGAACAAATTAATAAGATTGCGTAACCCAGTGAGTTTAAGAAAAGGTGGTGGTGGGGGGGGGGGTTTGCCAAATCAAAGCAAAACACCAGGTCACTTTTCCCTACCACACATGCAAAGAACTAAACCTTGGCAGTAATAGTGGGCGTGCTACAGCGCTATAGTTGGAGTTCCCAACAGCTGATGGGAATATAAATTGATGCCAATTCTGAAAAGCTTTCTGGCAATATGTGTGATGATCTTTTAAATTGTTTATGTCCTTGACACAGTGATTTAGTGCTGAGGGATCTGTCTTGCGAAAATAATCACAGGGTTGGACGAAGATGTATGGAGAAGGCTATCCATATTTCTCTATTATTAACAAGCTAGTAGAGAAAATTAGAGGGAGATGAAATGTTTAACAATAGAAGAACGGTTTAAACTGAGGCAAGTCCATACAATGGATTCTCATGCAGCCACTGAAAAGCAGAATTTAATGACCATGTAGAGACATGGGAAAATGCTTACAGTAAAATAGCATGTCAGAAATGAGATATAAAATGGTAAATCATACATTAATACACACATGCACATCAGCTTATCAAAAATATGATGTGTGTTAAACTTTTTAAAAAAATATATGGCAGTAAAAGGCACATTGTTATTGATTCTTCTCAAAATAGTTCCCCTCACTTTGAACACACTTATCCCATTGTTCTTGTCACTTGCTGGAGCAGTTCTGGAAGTCTTCTTTTGTGAATGTCTCTTCTAGGTATGATCAAAAATACAATGAAGCTGCTACCGAACATATCCAACAGAAAGGCAAACTCCTAAAACATCAGAATGTGTGCTCACCTGCATAATTCACTGGATAAGCACTATCTGACTTCTGGCTCTTCCCCAAAGCCAAAATGACCACGACAAGAAGATACACAAATTGATTCAGAACATCGAAGCAGCCACAACAATACAATTTAAGAAACTCAGGAAGGAAAACTTCCAGACCTGCTTCAGGGAGCTGGGAGAAAGGTAGGATAAATACATTCACAGAATGGGGACAATTTAGAGGGGAATCCATGGCAATATTTCTTTTACTGTGTTTTTTTAAAGCAAAAATTCAGTGTATTTTTCCATTCCACCTCTTATACATACTACTGTGGTCTTGGTATTTGTGTCTTCCTCCAAATTTACATGGTTCAGTGATTTCTAAAGCAGTGGTATTAAGAGGCACCACTTTTGGAAAATGACTTGATCACAAGGAATTCCCTCTCATGACTGGGGTTAGTATTCTTAGGAAAATAGCTCAAGGAAAATGCTCGCCCGTCTGTCATGAGAACAGGCAGTAGGAAGAAACCATCTTGGAGTCTAGAGTGAGCCCTCACCAGAAACCAAACCTGCTGGTGCCTTGGACTTCAAAATCTTTGGAATTATGAACAATCTCCATAGTTTATAGGCTATGTGGTCTAAGGTATTCTGTTACAGTGTCCTGAATAGACTACAGCTCATACATTCATATGTTCAACTACAAATGCACCTGTACACTGGCATGTAGAGCTTGAGAAGACAGCATCAGAATATTTAGAGCTGGGATATTCCTCTGTGGCAGTGACTTTCAGTTTCTTCTTTGTTATTTTAGTGTTACCTTAATATGCATTCTGTAATGAGCATTAGTCACGCCCCCTATCTCATCTGACAAAGAGAAGCAAGCATTCTTGGAGTACATGAAGACTGGCCAAGAAAGTCTGTAAGACTGTTGGATCAGATTTAGAACAAGTTTAATTTAAAAAGTTCAAGTTACATGTATCGATCACTTCTTGCACACCAGCCCTTGGTGTAGGTCCTGATGCACCTATTTAACATATACCTGCATGGAAAGCATTTTCCTTTTCTTACATGAGGTTAAGACAGGCTCAGAAAAGGGGAGTGGTTTTCAGGGACACCCAGCTTGCAGATGCCAGAGCAGGAAGCCTCCTGTGCCAGTTCTGTCCCATGATGGCCTCATTCTTTTCTCTGGGATTTGTTCAGCTGGTGAGACTCAACTCAGCAGACAGGAGTGAAATTATTAGCTCAATTAAAAAGAAAAGATGGCTTGATGAACGCTTTACTGCTGGAAATAAACAAGGTGTTTAGAGCCCAGGAGCTCAGACGTACATGAACTTGGAAGCTACCAGCAGCATCGATTTCACCAATGATTTGTAAAGGCAGAATCAATTTAATCCTTTCCTTTCAGCTGCTTCATCCTATAAAAACAACACCAGGCTTAGACTGGGCTGGCCAGGGAGGAGGGCAGAGTGGTGGAGCCTTTCATACCTGTAAAACCCAGCTCTCCTGCCTGATGTCTGAGTAGGAGGAGGAAAAATGGCCAAGGAAGTACAGAAGCCATTTGGTATTTTTCTTGTGCCTCATCCGGTCTTCCTTCTCTCATCCCTCTCTCCTGCATTTTACCTGAACCTTGAACCTTAGTGGTTTCCAGCTATATATCCTCTAGGATCAACTCTGTCTTCAACCCGCCTCTTCAAGGCCCCAAGGAGGGAGACACGGGCCCTACTAAGGGTGTGGCTAAGGGATAAACGAGGTGTGGAGAGGCAGCAATAATAAATGCTCTCCAGGGTTAACTCCCAGAGGAAATGATGTTATGGATCACCATGATATGAGGAGTCATACGATCTGGCCTGGTGGCTTGAAAATGATGTCTGTAAATTCTGCAGTGTGCTTCCCGTCAAGGAGTTGAGCTGAAGTTCCCTCCCTTTAAACTTGAACAGGCCTTTGGGATCACATCTGTGAGCAGAATGTGGCAGGAGGCTGCTGTTCCACTAGAAAGAAGGCAGGGAAGGAGGGAGGGAGAAAAAGAGAAAGAGACACAGAGACCGAGAGATAGAGACACAGAGACAGAGAAAGAAAGAAAGAAAGAAACACAGAAAGAAAGAAAATAAATATTAAATACCTTGTCCAAATCTGCCTAGCATATTTAAAGAAATTTCTATACTTGTAAATACAATGTAAAACAAAGAGACAAAACAATAAAGGGATCAAGTAGGTTGCAACATTTTGCACAATATCACATTTACGCACGTATTTTATAATGTACCGGTACTTCATTAGTTTATTTTAAAATGCTGCACCCAGTCCATTGTTTCTCTACACCAAATTCTTACCTACCTGGAGCTTCAAAAAGTGGTGTCACTTGGATAAAGTATCTTAGCAGACGTCATCATTAAGATGCAGTCGTGTTCAATGAAGGGGAACATTAAATCCAAACACGGGTGTCCTTATAGGAACAGAGAGGACACAGAGAAGCACAGGAGGGAACATGTTCCTGTGACAACCCAGGCAGAGAGCCACAGAAGGGTGAACAGTGCCAGCAGCCAGGAGAGAGGCCAGGAGCAGACCCCGCCCGGCAGCCAGATTCCTAAAATTACCAACTTTGCTAATGTCTGGATTCTGAACTTCTAGTGACCTGAACTGTGAAAGAGAAAAGGAAGAGGGAGAGGGAAAGGGAAAGAGGCTGGGAGGGAAGAGGAGGAGGGACTCTTTTGTGTTTGAGTCTTCTGGAGCTCAGGTGACAGATAAATTAGTGAGCCCAGGCCACCTCCAGATGACCTGGTGCAGCAACCGTCTACCTACAGCCTCAGAAACACCCTAATAACAACTATTTGGGAGAATCCAGTCAGTCCCTAGGATGAGAAGAGATGAATGATACAATGGTTGTCATTGTGTTACACCACTAAAGGTTGGGGTTACTTGTTACATAGCCAGAGATAACTGAAGCCTCAGATTCCCCACCTGAAAACACTGGATGGTAATTTGAGCCCTATCAAGCTAGATTCTCCACCCATTAAATATAAATCCACTAAATATTACAGTGTAGAGATGACAAACCTTGCAGAGTGAAAACTGCAACTCAAAACTCACTTATTTATCGCAAAGTGTCAACACTGTAATTAATCCTGAATGTTGAAGTTTTAGTAAAAATAAAAACCAAAACTCTGCATTACCATATTTTATCTTAAAAGAAAAACACAATAGTACATGTGCCATCGGTTCACCAACACTGATACAGTGCATCACATATGAGATCAAGTGTTTGGCAAGCCATGGGAAGCTCGGAGGATGCTGGTGGTTGTTAGCACCGTGGCATGCACATCTTTCAGGGTGGAATCCCAGGAGCAAGGGATGGTGCGGCCATGGAGCTGTGGAAAAGGGGCTTTCTGTATTCCCCCTGACACCAAGCTCCTTGGGACATGTGCAGAGACTTCCTGTCAGCTCAGAGCTAAGAGAATACAATGGTCCCTTGATACCCATGGGTACAGATTCCAGGACCCTCTAAGGACATCAAAATCTGAGGGTTCTCAAGTCCCTAACATAAAATGGCACAATATTGGCATAGAATCTATGCAGCACCTCCAGTATACTAAATCGTCTCCAGATCGCTTACCATACTAGAGACAATATCAACACTATGTCAGCAGTTGTTGAACTATCGTTTAGGGGTCAGGGTTATGTGTTACACAGCAAGAGATAACTGAAGCATCTGGATTCTGTTACTTGCATATATTGGGTCATAACTGACAACATAAAAGAAAGTAAGGACAACAAAACATCTGTACTTGCTTGGCACCGATGCCACCATCGTGGCTCTGACTACATTTCCAAACTGCTGTTGGATGAATCTGGCTATGGAACCTGTGAATACAGAGGGTTGCAGCCATTTTCTACTGAGAAAACACACACTCTTCATCATTTCCAACAGAACTCAGAGAAATGTGTCTGAGAACATCTTGTTCCCTGTAGCCCAGCTAGCCTCAAACTTTCAGCCATCCTCCTGCCTCAGCCTCCTGAGTGCTAGGATTACAGGCATGCAGCACATGCCCAGTTCTCTCTTCTATTTTAATTCATGTTTTATTTATTTGAGGGACTCAAACTGAGTGCACTCTGCATATCTTGGATTGCTATTTCCTTGGGAAGAATGGGATGTTGCACAGACCTCTGGGGTCACAGCACCTCCTTCAGGCGTATTATCTGCAGCACAAGCATCAGCAGAACTTCCTCTTGTCTCCCTGAAGCCTCCTTTCCGTGCTTTCTGTGTCCCTTCCTGGAGGGTGACAGAGGACTCAGGCAGGAGGTAAGCAGACCTCAGAGATGCTGGGAGCTTTCAGCCTTTCATTGGTGATTTAATGCTGATTGATCTTTTCAGGTGTTCCTGGGCAGCAGGAACTAAGCCTGTTGCTTTTCTCCTCTCCTCTCCCTGTTCCTGACAGCTATCCTCTGTCTCTGAGTCTGTGGTGACAGTGTGGTGAGGACCTGAGCCTGGTGTAGTGATGACCTCCTTGAGAGATAGACCCACTACCCCAGCCAGTCTTTAGAACAGTGGCAGCATAGAAGTGCAAAGCCATCAAACAGAGATGGAAAGACCCAGGCTTTATTTAATATTTTTCCTTGATACTCTTTCTGAATATGGTCTAAGCTTCGTGTTTGGCAAATACTATTTGCAAAATGAGGCCAGAGGTTGGGGCTGCCTATTAACCCTCCTGTCAAATAATATTTTCCCTCTATTTTTCATTTCCTAGGTTTCTTATTTCTTCAGGTTTTAGAAAGGAGCCAATGTTCCTTTGCCATCTTCCATATTCTCCCCCGGAATCCTCCACCCTCCACTCTGACCCCTTTCCCTCCACCCCATGTTGTTCATCCAATTCCAACAGAGTGAACTCCAGCGGAAGTCTTCAGGGTGAAGGAGGAGTTGCCATGCATTCTCCCATGATAGCTGTCCAGAGGCTGCCTCTACAGGGCACACGATTTGACTCTGAATTTCCTTCCCTGTTTACCATGGTTCAAATGCCCCTCTGGTGCATGTTATAAGTTAATTGCAATGATGATGATATTGCAAACTTCAAGAAGTGATTAGGTCAGAAGAGTTCAGCCTTCATGAATGAACTAAAGCTGTGATCCTAGGAGAGAGCAACTTATACTCAACAATCAATATCCTCGGGGCTGGGGGTTTAGCTCAGCGGCATAAGCACCTGCCTTGCAAGCAGGCGGTAGTGAGTTCGAACCCCGGTACTGATAAAAAATGAAAAAGACAAAAAAAAATAATCAATATACTCTCCTTTGAGTGACTGGTCATTGTACGATACCTTGTGCTATGTCATAAGGCAGCAAGAGAACATGCAGCAGATGGGCGTCTTTCCTACTGGCCTTCCTGGTTTTCAGTATAGTAAGAAATACATTTTTACTTTGTAAATTACATTGCCCCTGGTATCCTGTTATAGCAGCAGAAAACAAACTTAGACAATGCCTTTGGTTTGTCAAAATAATAATACTATTATCATTACCAAGAGTGGTTTATAGTGAACAAAATCAACTAAAATTGCTTTTCTACAGGGGTTGGTGAACATTCTGTGTTTCCTTTCATTCTCTCTCCTTATTCACACCCCTCTGTCTCATCCCACAACCTCCCACAGCTTATGGACATCAATAGAAATGCAGTGGTTTCCTGATTCTAAGTGTTCATCACGCTATGTGGAATTCATGAATGGAAGCAAAATTTTGGTGAAAATTCTTCATGAACAGTGGGGTTGTAAACCAAGGCATTACTGTATCTGGAACTAAGTCTATCCCAAAACTTGCTAGAGCAATAGAATTAGTTTTAGGACAGAACCAGACACAGTGTGGTTGCTCAATAAATATGTTGAAATCCTAACAGGAACTTCAAGTGTTGGTAAATGTTACATTCCTGGGACCTAGCACAGTGCCTGACATGTGTTAATTGAATAAATAAATGGATCTTCAAATTTCCATATCTGCATGAATCTTGTTGCAGAGGCAATGTGGTTGGGAGACAGACTGGAGACAAACTCAGGTCTAGGTTCAAACCTCAGCTTTAATACTTACTGGCTGTGCAGTCTTGGGCAAGTTACTTAACTGCTGTTCTTCAGGGGGAAAAAAATAATCAGTGCTATTGGGTCACTATTGCAGTGGCCTGGCTCAGGCTGTCCTTGAACTGGCAGTGATCCTCCTGTCTCAGCCTCCCAAGTAATGGAATACAGGTGTACACTGCCATGGCTAGCTTAAAATGGGTGTCATTGACACCCATTAGTATAGAGCAATGACATGAATTCAGGAAATTAAGTCAATTATTAAAACGTAAAATAGTAAAACGTTTCAGAGTGACAAAAACTAGTAAAAATGGAAAATAATAATGTATACATGATGGGACGTTGTGAACATTAAAAGGGCTCTTATACATAAACCAAGAAAGAAGCAAGGCAGAGAGGGTGATGAAAGCCCCCCCCCAAGCACACACGCACACTCACACATGCACACTCGCACACACGCACACTAACTGGTGAAGTCAGTGCCAGTCAGCTTCCTCACCCCAGCACAATCCTGCCCTCACCCATGGGCTGTAGCTCTCCTAGAGCTCTCCTAGAGCTACATGGAGTAAATGCTTCTTTTATTATTTTTTTTGTTTTGTTTTGTTTTGTTTTTGGTTTTGTGGCAATGAGGATAAACCCAGAGTCTTTGTACTGAGCTCCATCCCCAACCTTTCTCATATTTTTTTATGTTTTGAGATGGTGTCTTACTAAGTCACTAAGTTGTCCAGGATGGGCTTGAATTTATGATTCTTCTGCCTTAGCCTTCTACCAAAGTGCTGGGATTGCAGACACGTGCTACCGTACAGCTAAGGAGTTAGTTTCAATGACCTGTTCATGAAATATATCTTCCCTGCTGATAACCAAAGAAACCTAATATGTCTTGGTATCTATGGGTTGAATTGTGTCCCCCAAAAGGTGTACTAAACGACAAACTTAGGTCCCTGGCGATGCTACATATTTGCAATAGGGTTGTTGCAGATGCATTCATGAAGATGAGGTGGCAGGAGAGTAGGATGAACCAAGACTTCAAAGTGACTGACGTCCTTAGAGAAGAGGGACCATGTCATTGAGAGAGACATGCAGGGAAAAGGCTGTGGGGGATTGGGGGCAGAGACCTGGATGATTCATCTACACCCTGCAGGACATCTGGGCTTACCAGATGTCCTTGTGCTTACCAGCACAAGGACAGATCCTGGAGGGACAGACACTGCTGGCACCTGATTTCAGATCTCTGATTCCCAGAATTGTCAGAGACCCCGTTCCTGCTGTGTTAAGCTTCCTCGTTTGTGCTGTTTTGTTACCTCAGCTCAGAGATTTACACACCACCTTCCTGTTTCTCAGACTTCTCACCTACACATCTGTTAACTTCTTTTAACTTTTTTCAGCAAATGGAAGGACAGTAGCAGATGCCTGTAATCTCAGCTCTCTAGGAGGCAGAGGCAGGAGGATCACAAGTTCAAGTTCAGCTCGAACAATTTAGTGAAGTTCCACGTGAAAAAAACTAAAAGATTGCAGTATATGAAGTTCTTGGGTTCATTCTCCAGTATACCAACACAAACACACACACACACACACACACACACACACACACACACACACACACCTTGAAGGCTAACATGCAGAACCTTAGATGGTTTTCATTTGACTGAATTTGTAAGTCACTTCCTCATACAACCTTACTTCTTTACTTTCTGGTCACCCTGAAATTCTTCAGCATCCTTCTGAGATATGTTTCCTAACCAAGACCTGCAATCAGGAGAGAAGAACTAGAAGGATCCACATAACCTTGTGGAATCCAGCTCAGTCTGCAGGGGCAAGGCATGATGGCACACATCAGGGCACAGATCTGTGCCTCATGGATGCCAGGAAATCCACCAGAAGAAAGTGGTCTCCCGGAAGTGAGATTCTCCATTCTTGCCACGTCCAGAACTGGAGCACAAGCCCGGATGTTGGTGATGGGTTCCATGTGATTTTCCTCTGTTGGAGCGAGGCCCTTGGAGGTGGTATGAGGTGCAGGGTTAGTAAGCTGCTCTCCCACTCAGCTCATTAGAGGGCTTAGATGTCAGAGCCGCACTCTTACAAGGCTGATCTTGGTCTACTTCCTCCCAGCTGTAGAAGCTAGAAATCAATAAGTGCCTTTCTCTGGGGGACTTAAACTGTGGCACAGAGCATATCTGCCAATAAAATTATCTCCAAAGATGTGGCGATGAAAGAGTTGCTGCCTGGTTTTGAGGGCTTCTGATCCTTTGAGGGTGATCTTTGAACTTACCAGCTCCTGTGCCAATCAAAGGAAAACTCATCCCGGGAGGAAGTCATAGCCTGCTGCTGGGGTGTGACCGACGAAGAGCCCAGTCTCAAAATCTCTTGGGTGTTTGAAAGGTACTTTGTTCACTGAAAATGACTTTGGCCAGAGCTCCATGATTGAGTGCACCTGTACAACAAACACGAGAGGTGGGAGGGCTTCTGCTAAGTTCTTCTCTCTGTGTTAGATCCCGAGAGAGAGAGAGAGAGAGAGAGAGAGAGAGAGAGAGAGAGAGAGAGAGAGAGAGAAGGAGTTTCCAAAGCTGGCAGACTCTCTACAATTCCTGGGAACCTACTGAAGACATCAATTTCTGGACCGGAGTCCAAGGGTCTTGTTTAGTAATCTCCTCAGGGGAGACTTCTGAAGCCAGCCCGGAATGATTCTGCAGTTAACTTGAAAATGGTGCCTAATATTGTGTGTTGCTATATGTGATATGCTCCAAGAATGTAAAGGGAGCTCTGTGCCGTGAATAATGTTCTTTAGAGGTGGATTCCAGTAGGCATATCTGGTGTGCAAAAGGCTGAATACCAGAGAATAAGTGAGGAAAAAAAGTCTATTTTGGGAGAGGAGGACAGGAGCAGAGAAGAAGAGACAGAAAGTGAGACCTTGAGTAGGGTTTAAGGGGGGCTTCTGGTGCAGAAGAACCTAGTTAGCTGGTCACTTGCCACGTCTTCTGTGGGTTTCATGGGTTTGCTGAATATACTCATCTCTCTTCATTTGTGGATGCATCTTCTGCAGAGTCCATCAACCATAGATAAACATAAAATTTGCATCAGTACTGAAGACATACTGATATTTTGTCTGTTGTTATTTCTTAAGCGATTCTATGTTACATCTATTTACAGAACATTTACATTGTCTTAGGTATTATAAGTCATCTACAGATGAATTAAAACATACAGTGAGATGTGCATGGATTCTATGCAAATACTATGCCATTTTAGGTAAGGAACTGGAACACTCATGAATTCTGTTCTTCCCCAGGTTCCTGGAATAAATCCCCAATGAAGGCTGAGAGATGATTCTATCTGTGCTAATAAGGAAGGATCTCATCATTATCCTAGACTATGCAAGCTCTCTACAGCTTCCTGGCTTAGCCCTCTGAGGAACAGATAAACTACGATGAACAGTGCAGTGAGTTTCTGCTCTCATTGACAGCAAAAGAGAGACAGACAGACAGATAGACAGACAGAGACAGAGACACGGAGATAGAGACACAGAGAGACAGAATCAGAGACAGAGACAGAGAGACTGAGGATGGTGTAATCCTCGGGCTGACTTTAACGAAACAAAGCTCTTCCCTTTTTGATCATCTTTCAAGATCTTTCCTTCAGAACAAAGATGGTCTTGTAGACAGTTCACTGTGGGGAACACCAGGTGGCTTATAGCAAAAAAAATTTGTCCCACTGTGATTATCCTAGAAGTGAACTCTACCACTTCAAATCCATCTCCCCTTGACCCTGTCCTTGTCCATGCAGGTAAGTTCCCTTCCATTTCAGCCTTGTAGTTTATTGCTTTCAGCCTGGATCGTGCCACTTTTACCAAATGCCTGCTGAGATCTGAAAGCTCCAGGTAAAGGCTACTGAGTTTCCCTTCAAGTGTATGACCAGGCCTTGGCCAGAATCTGCTTCTAATTTTCAGTCTCAACTTCAGTTGTCTCTGCTTACAGACACCTCAGTGGAAGGATCCCCATTTTTCTCTAGGATAGATGTCCCCAGTGTTTTTAGCACTAGGGACTGATTTTACTGAAGACAGTCTTTCTACAGATAGGGCCTGGGGATAGGGAGAGGTGATTTCAGGACAATTTAATAAAGTGGGCAACCTGCATTTTTCACTCATGCAGTCCACAGTAGGCATCACTGCTGGGAAGCCTCTGTAGCCTGCTGATCTGACAGGAGACGGAGCTCAGCAGTCACTGAATGATGGGGAGTGATGCCAACCCATGGCTTGGCAGCTGGGGAACCTACTCTAAACCACACCTCAGTGGATACCGATGTGTCCAGTGATTGCACCTGTCCCTGGCTGGCCAAGTACTTTAACTGAACTTGGACCTATCCACGGCTTGGCAAATCACTATCTGTGAAATACAAGACCCCTCCCCATGGTGGCAGAGCTGACATTTTACAATGGACCCTTCTTATGTCAAATCAGTGTGACAGAAGGGCCTTATTGCTGGGCATGGCCCCCCTTCCGAGCCCTGTCCTAAAAACCTGCCTGGCTTCAGATCAACTGGCTAATTACTTGTGCTGTAATGATCAACCTGCCTAATTTATCACTTCTTTGAACATTTAATTAGCCAGCAGTGGAAGACAATTAGGTTCTGAATTAGGATAAATTAAACTGCTAGCTTAGCAGCTCTAAGGACATGGAAACTATAACCAATTACATCTACAAAAAGGTCTGACAGAACCATCAAAGAGCAAGAGCCTGACATGGGCCAACAGCTGGAAGTGCCAAATATGCCAGAGAGTCTCAGGGAGAATCTCAGTTGTTTTCTGTAAAAAAATAAAGTGGTGTGCAGCCTCTGAAAGTACAAAGCAGGCCTTTTGCTATTTATCCCCGGCTGTTGGATGCTCAGAGGGTTTGTGACAAGTACTCATATTGTCTAAAAGATCCACCAGAACTAGAAATCTACACATTGACATTCATAATGGGCATGTTGAAGACTGTCATCTGTCTGTGTCAAGAAGAAAGACACTTCTCATCTAAGTATTTAAGCTTAGTCAACTCTTGAATGTTCATACTAAAATATCTGAAAAAGAATATATACTCAAGGATAAAGCAGTTTAGTAGAAAATCTCAAAGTATATCAACTTAGCTTTACAAATAGCTTGTAAGTTGTGCGCTTGATTACAAAATAGGATGAATGTATACATCTAAATATACAGTAAAAGACATAGTGCCATTAATCACTGCCCATAGTATTTCCTTCCTTTTCTAATGTATCTATCCCATCATTCTTGTGACTTTTGAAAGCAGTTCTGGAAGGCCTCTTTCTTGAGTGTCTTCAGTTGATGTCCTGAGTTAACTCAAAACATTTACCTTTAGTGGTCATTTTGATTTTGAGGAAGACTCAGAATGGTTTGAGCTTTGCTTTGATTGTGAAGAAATGCTTTCCAACCCATGTCAGAACAGTGAGGGCCAAAGAAAGGGGGAGAAGGAGGAGAAGAGGGTGAGCACCCAGGACCAAGCAGCAGACTGAGCTTTAGGAAACTGTGTGCAAGACATAGGCCCACTTGAAAGCTCTGAGGCAAGTGCCACAAACCCACTGGCACCCTCTTAAAATGTTTGCGAGCGTGCATTTCATTGACAGATTTAGAACAAATTAGTTGATTCTGCATTGTGTCTCCAAATAGCATGATATCATTGCTTCATTAAAAATGTGCCAATTAAGGAAAGAAAGAAGTTCCTTAGGATAGCGATCTGTACATATTAGACTGATGTTTTCCAATTAGAGACCAAATCACAGGTCCCCGTTACCATGAGAACCACAGCATTTCTCTGGCTGTTAAAATTATTAACTTCAAGAACATGCATCTTCTTAAATTCTGCCTGTTATTTAACGACTGTTCCACGGGCTTGCCGGTGCCTAGAGTGAACTCTATTAATCACCAGTGGAAAGGAGTGTGTGTAGTGTGGGAGAGCGAACAACCAGGCTTGTCTTTCTGCTGAGAGAAGCCATGGATGGCAATTTATTTTTCCATTTTGCTTCATCTGGGAGGAGAGAGAAGAGGAAAGAGGGAGGCCGGAATGGAGACATCTGGAGAGGCCTGAGATGAAGCACACAGATTAAGGAGATGGGCTCTCTGTGGCATCTGGGCTCTTTGTACTACCGTGGGCATGAGGGTCAGACTGGTGGCCTGAGGTAGCTTCCTCTTAGCAGGGGTTAGAGGCCAGTAAGAGCAAACAGCGATGTGTATTACTATCGCAAGCTGACCCTGTGCTCTTTCTCCATCCTTTCATGAGTCTGCCCTTTCATGATTAACCCTTTTAATCTGCTGTGAGGATGCATAATCTCCATTTCACAGAGAAAGGAAATGAGACTTAGAGACTTTCAGTCTCAAGGAGCCCGAGTCACTCAGAGGAGAATTGGTCTTAAAGAGCTGTTGTGTTTAAAAACTCCATGCCTCACACATAAAAACCTGCCTGTTTCATTGCTCTCAAATGATTCCAAACATTTGCCCTTCATGGTCATTTTGACTTTGGGGAAGAGCTAAAAGTTGCACAGTGCCAGATTCAGTGAATAAGGTGAAACAAGACAGCATTTTTGGTATTTCTGGACAGAAATTGCCATAAATGATTTGCATGGGCTCAGAGCAAGGAGGCACCCAAGAAAGAAGACGCAGGATGAAGGGCTTCCAGAACTGCTTCGAAAGTGTCAAGCTTGATGGGATTGAGTGTGGGGGAAGAGACAGGGAGTGTTTTGTGGGGAATTTCTGCCAATGTGTGTTTCATGGTAATAATTTAATTTTTTAAAAAAAATTAGACATTCACTTGTGGCCTTGTATTTATAATACTGACTACCCAGAATTCTGAAGAGGAAACCCTACAAAGAGAGTGAGGATATGACTGTTTGCCAGTGGTTAGGGAAAGGAGGGGTAATAGGTGGAATATAGTGGCCGTTTCTAGGTCAGTGAAATCGCTGTAGCATACTGCAATGGTAAATAAACTTATTAGTTGTCCAAAGTTAAAGAGCAAAACACTCCAAGAATGAAATTTAATGGCAATTGCGAACATGGAGCAGTGCTGAGGTTATTGCCTTTGTAGGGTCAGCAGTCCTGACCATGGTGAGGGATTTGGTAGCAGGGAGACTGTGGTGGGGGAGATGTAAGGGAACTCTCTGTGCCTTCTTCTCAGTGTTGCTTTGAACCTTAAACTTTGCTAAAAACCATAAAGTCCGTGACAGCAAATTCCATGCAGTTTTCATCTTACCACCAGAAAGAAAACCAAGTCATCACATTGAAGAAGATGGAATCTGTGATCAGACAGTGAGGGGGGAAAAGGAGCAAGAGAAATGAAAGCATCAGAAACCAGAGGGTGTCTGCAAGAACCAGCACCCACGGCCTGCAGGAGCACAGAGCATCCTCATCAAAGACCCCGCTCAGCAGCCTCTCACTTGCTCACTTCAACTTGATTTCTCAAGTTTGGTAGCACATAACAGTGTGCACTTCTTGTAGTAGACTTCCTGTTTTAAGTAACCTAAAAAATTAAAGTCTAACGCTTATGTAGGCAAGATCACAGATGCATGCATAGTGGACTGTGGCCTCATACCACACTCCTAGGTCCAGACGGGATTTATCAGCATCCTACAGACCTCTTTTACTTCTTTTCTCAGTTACCTCCTCTCCCTTGATTTCTAATCTACCATGCAAGTAATATGGTTTCTATTGCAGTAACAACATACTGAGGCTGGGTACTTTATATAAAGGACGTATGTGTATATAAATCATAATTTCAGAGTCTGAAATTCCGAGGTTGGGTAGTCTCACTTGCTGAATCTCTAGTGAGGATCCCCAACCACGTCAGATATGTATGAGAGACAAAAAGAGAAGCAGCTGCATGCAGAAGAGCTGAGCAGTGGTGGTTGGGGGACGCGTGTTGGCCTTACTTTACAATGACCAGTTCTGAGAACTGCACACTCACTGCAAGACATTAATCCTTCCTGTGAGTAGTGCCCTAACTGACCTATTTATCACTCACCAGTTGTGGTTTAAATCTGAGGTGTCCCAGAAAGGCTCACATGTTGAGGGCTTGGTAATCAAGGTACCGGGAGGTGACTGGGTTAGGAGTGGGTTGACCTGAGCAATGGGCTAACCCATTGATGAGTTCAGAGCTCAGTGGACCTATTAGACGGTGAATCCCAGTTGGAGGAAGTAACTCAATGGGGGTGCTCCTTGGAAGGTACATTCTGTCTGCACCCTTCCCCCCCGCCCCTCTCTCTGACTTTTCCATAGTGTTCTGCTTTCTGGCTGCCCTGAGGCAAGAAGCCTTTCTCTGCCATGTCCTTCTGCCATGAGTTTTTGCTTCAGAGCCAGCTGGTTATGGACTGAAGCCCCTGAAATTGTGAGCCAAAATAAAGCCTTCCTCCTTAAAGTTGGGTATATCAAGTTTTTTTTTGGTTTTGTTTTGTTTTTGTTTTTGTTTTTTGCCCCAGTGACAGGACAGAAACACCAACTCTTAAAGGTCCTACTACCTCTGAATACCACCACTGTGAGAACTAAGTCTCCCACATGAGCTTTGAAGGGATACACTCAAATCACATCCATACCTTAGCACTGTCGAACTTTGGTTGCTTTTGAGCTTTCTGTAAAAGCAGATTTACAATACGTACTTTTTCTAGTCCTCTTTTTGTCCTATTACACTTTTCAGATTCATCCATCTTGCCTGCAATAATACTTTGTTCTTTTGGCTACATATTATTCCCATTGACACATTATCTATGAGTGTTGTTTTGGCAGCTTCCAGGTTGAGACTACTATGAATTATACTATAACATATCTTCTGTGTTTCTGCATCTGTATTTTTTATGTATAAACCTAGCAATGGAATTGCTGAATTGTGAAAATGCTTATGCTCAGCTTTAGTGTTTTAGTAGTACTTTGGGATTTTGTTCCGTGTTTGTATAAATAAGTACACATCTATGAGCAATTTTTGTGTCTTTGTAAATTACTCTGTGTTCTTATGTGGTATTCAAATAAACCTGTTTGTGCAGGAGCTTTAGTTAAGTATCAAAAGGCAGAGAAAAAATTCACAGGTGGCTGACATTTTACAATCACAAGTGAAGTTCTAGATTCCCAGGTTGTCTAGGATTTCAAAAGTGGCAGATGATGGTTCCTGTATCTCTCAACCCAGTCTCTATATGGGAGGCTCACAGGATTGAAGTGGGACGGTCTAGAAGTCAGTCCATGTGGAACAGGATGACTTAATAGGGAGAGAGACCTCGCAGTGATCACTAGAAAGGTTCTTTATGGGTCTTCTGGACTTCAGTTTCACAGGTGGCTGAGGGGAAAGAGAAGAGTCCTCTCTGGTAACAGGAGCACCTATTCTGAGAGCAGTATAAAAGTGAGAGTTTCCTGGGAGCACGTGTGGGCCTCATGGGAAAGACTTTTCCAAGACAGAAGGGCAATTTCAGCAGGAAGAAGCTGCAGGAGATGTGAGTAAGGAAGGGGCCCTGGCCAGCTAAGGGAGCAGTCAGCAGTTACCAGAAGGAGTTCAGAGAGGCCCAAGAAATGGTCCATGAGCAATAGGTGAGCTGTATTCTGCTATGTTCAGGGGAGACCAGTAAGTAACATGAATACCCTGACCAGTCCTATGCTTTCTATCTTCTGGTATCAGACCACGAATCAGAGTCAGCCTACAGATAGAAGATGGAGCACAGCAGGATTTGGTAGGGAAATGGAGAAGAATCCAATCACTGCCAGACTGTGCCAGCCCCTCCCACCTCTCAGTCCTGAAGCTCCGACAACCTTCAGTAAGTAGAGTTCAACTTCGTGTGCAGCTGGGAGTTTGAGCTTGACTGGCTTCTGGCATATTGGCTATTGAAATGAGATTGCCTTTAGATTTTTAAACATTTGTATGGGTGACGTAAGCAACTTGGGAAATCCTAGATCTAGAAGAGTTAGTCAGAGCACCCTTAGGGCTGGGGATGGGTGAAAGATGGCTGGGGAGGTCCAGGCTGATGTGTAATGGTGCATAGCAATGTTAGAGGCAAACTGATTATGTAGTCATCTGGACATAGAACTGGACTTCACTGTCAGGACTGGGTGCGGAGGCTGGTTCACCTGAGGTCTCATGCTTCCCCTGGGAGGCTGGCACCCACTCACACACCATCCAGAGCATGGGTGCTCTCCATGGTGAGGCTCTTGGTACCTTGGGACCCTCAAATAGCAAATTTGTGCGTGCTAGTACTACATGCAGAGAAAATGCTAATGACTCAAGATACCCATTATATTGGTCAATTTTGTGTGACTCTTTGAGCCATTGGATGAATACTGGGTTTCTCTGTGAAGGCCTTATTGGAATAGATAAGCATTTGAACTGATGGACTAAGAAAAATAAACATTTGTTCATCTGGGTGGTATATATGGAACAATCTGTTGAAAGTAAAATAAAAACAAAAAAGAAGGAATTTACCCCTTTTTTCTTCCTCTTCTTTGAAGCTGGAAGCATCTCATCTTCTCTGGCACCCATACTTGGATTTGCACCATCAGATCCTCTGGTTCCAAGACCTGTGAATATGTCATGAATAACACTGCAGATTCCCTGGATCATAAGTTTGAAGACAACAATATAGATAGGTTGATAGAGGATAAAAGGTGGAGGGTTAGATTTGGGGTCCAGTGACAACTTAATTGGCTTGGAATTCACAGAGGGAATTGGGAGAGTACACTTCTAGGTGTATCTGGGTGAGTTATGGAGACTTGGGATCTATTCTGGTTCCTTGCTGTTCCTCTCTGTCACTATTCTCCTGTTCTGCTTCCCAGACTTTATGAACTGAGCATTTGAACTGAAGTTTGCTCTATGGAACCCTTCTGCCATGATGTTTGTGCCTTAGAGCCAGTCAGCCATGGACTGAACCCTCTTAAGACATACTTAATCCTTTTAAATCTCTCATCCTTTAAAATGTGGGTGTTTAGTATTAGACACCAGTAATGAGAAAGCTGAAAAACACAGGTAGGTAGACAGGTGGATAGATAGATTTCCTATTGGTTTTGCTTCTCTGGAGATCCTTGATAAAATGTACATCATATTTGAACTCATTGGATTGCACTCAAAAGATACTTTCAGTTTAAACCCTGAACTGGGAGAAGACAACCTAGAGTAGTAATTCCTAACTACCTGAACTGTGTGTGTGTGTGTGTGTGTGTGTGTGTGTGCGTGTGTGTGTGTGTGTGTGTGTGTGTGTGTGTGCAAGTGCATGGCAGAAGGGATAAGTAGAACTGATTTCAAAGCTAGGAAAAGAAGCACAGCATTTATATCCATCTTGAGTGGTCATTCTGAAGAAACTGAGCAGCCTGAATATATTAGAGTGCACAGTATTCAACAAGTGTGTAATAAAATGCATATTCCTCAATTGCATTATTGGATTTTTCATAACACTCTGCCATTATGCAGCTCTCAGTCACAAATGTATCATTTGAGGATCCAACATTTTCTTATTTTGCTTTGATCCTTTAAAGGGATATCCTTAAACCAGATGAGAGGAAAGAGATACACAGCATGAACACTCAGATGTCATTTAGCCAGCATGCAGGCTGCCAGATAAAACTGTGAAGCACTTGTGGGATGAATTGAAAATTGTCATTCCGTCAAACTCAGTGACAACATTATCTCTAGATCTTAGAAAAATCAGCTCAGAAAAATCCCTGGTCGGTAGTGATCCTTTCAGATAGATTGAAATCTTTCCAGGCTATTCCTCAGGGCTCATCAATCAAGGGCAGTTGTCATGGTGAACAGTTGAATAGATAGTTTCCATTTAATTATCTTTAGCCCTCTAGATATTGAAAGCACTTGGGTACAGCAGATTCTGCTGGTCCTATTTCCTTCAGCTAAACTATTCTTCCTTCCCCATCTTACCTTCACCTTAAAGCATTCATTATTACATTCATTCTTTCTTTCTTTCTTTCTTTCTTTATCAATAAATAAGTATCAAGAACTTACTACATGCTAGGCACCACACATCTGCCAGACAACTCACTAAAAATGCCAGGCACTAGCTCTGACTTCATACCCTACAGGCTGGTATCACACAGACCCTTAAAGCAACCATGAAGGATGAAAACATGAACTGTTTGATGAAAGGAGAGAACACAATTTGAGTAGAATAGACTACTAAGCATTGGCCAGTTGGATCAGGAACTTGAGTTGGATCTCAAATGGCCAATTATTCACATAATGATCTTGACTATGCAAAAAAAAAATATTCCAATTCCTTCCAAAGCAAGATAGAGGGATAGTAGTAATATGAGGACAGCAAACCATGGGAACAAAAACCCATTTTCAAATGAGAAGAAGCCAATGATAAGGAACCAAGTGATGAAAGGAGTGAAACAGAGGAAGTGAACAATCAAGAAGGAAGGTCCTAGGGTAACACCTTGGGTGTTATCATGGTTTACATCTCCCACTAATCAGATGTCAAGGTTGTATTGGAGTAAAAGATTTTCTTAAGGAAAAATAGCTAGGGTGGAGATAAACCAGGCAGCGAATTCTCTGCCCATCCATCCTTCAGCTGTGTATTCATTTAACAAATGTTTTCTGAATGTCTTCTATGTACCCAGCTTGTGGGGGAACAATTAGTAAGCATATAATTTTACAAATAATTTTTAATCATAAATGTGGATTATGCTATACAGAAAGAGTAAGACTGTGCTATGATGTGAACGTGTCCCCTCCAAAATCCAAGTATTTCCAACATTAGAGTGGTAAGTGGAATTACTAAGAGATTATTATTAGGTCATAAGGGTGCTTTCCTTATAAATGGTACAGGTGATATTAATGCTTGTGTCTAGATGTTCTCCCAGAGCCTCATATGGTCATAAGTGGGGCTTTTCATAGGTGGCTGGATCTACAGTGTGTGATACTGGAACTGATTCATGGTGCCATGCTAGTATCAAGGGCACTAAGATTAAGGGTGTTTCTGCTACTCACCCTAAGTAAGCTGCATAAGATAAAAGTGATAGAACTGTGGCCACCCTTGTAATTTTGTTGCTTTGTGCTTACCATAAATTATTTCTGTTATGCAATGCATGTCTTCCATCCATCCTGCCTTGAAGACAATCAATTATAGACTGAAAGTCCTATAAACTATGAAAAACTTTCCCCCGTTTAATTTTAATTGTTGGGTATTCTGTCTCAGCAAAGAAAGAAAAGTAACTAAGACAGAATTTGACACCAGAAAAGTGGGACTATTTCTGGGACATTACCCGGCCTTGTGGTTCAAGAGCCTTTGGAACTGAATTGTGGGAAGGGGAAGAGTTAGGAAAAGGTTTGAAATGCTTCCTGAAAAGGTAGAGTTGGGACAGCTCACGCTGTACTTGATGGGATATTACGGTCAGGGCTTAGAAGACCAGAAAGCGCATAGAAATGCTGCCAGTAAAGACCAGGCTCATGTTGCTCCTGCTGGGAAGAAGGACTGTTATACCTTGACAGAAAGTTTGTAAGCATTTTGCTTGTGTCAAGAGACTTTGCCTGAGACTAAGATTAAGGGCAGTGTACTAATTAATCTTGCAAAAGAAATTTCAAGGAAGTCTAATGTGGAGACACTGGCATGGCCTTTGGAGGCTTTTAACCAAATTTATGTTGAGAATCAAGAGCAAAGAGCACAGCATGATAATTTAAAACATTTTGATTTTAGTGAGAAAGAAAGCTCCTGGACAGAGAGGACTGAAAAGAAACTGTGAACCACAGGAATGGAGCACAGGCGAATTTTATTGCTAAGAAGGAATGGAACAATGGGAAAGATGGCCTGACGATATCACAAGTACCAACAGGGCTCCAACATATGCAGCTTCAAGGTTGCAAAAGTGAAAGAGTTCATTTTGAGAAGATAGCCTCAGAGTACTATGTTCCAGACTGGTGGTAGCCTAGGGAAGTTGTTCTTTGGATTTGGTTCATAGGCACTTGACACTGCCAGCCAAGTGAGAAGGAAGCCTGGATATTGCTCCAGCTTGTAGCAGACCTTGGCATCATCTACATGGTTCTGCTTTTAGGTGCATGCAAGAGTTGTGGAGCCAGGAAGGTTTCCACCCAAATTTCAGAAGAAGGCCTGGGAGGCCAGCCAGTGTGACGCTGAGAGATCAGTGTGAAGCCAAAAGTACAGTTAAGATCCCAGATGTTTCAAGGGGCCAGAAACATGGATTGTCTGAGCAAAAATTCAAGGAGGGAGCATAACATAACTGGCTCCTGAGAGAAATTATGAGATCTACAACCACAGGCAGTGCTAGGGGCAGAGACACCCAAGCATTCACAATTTGACACAGATTTCTGGGGAAATGAAACTGTTGGATTTACTGTTTGCCTTTTTGGGTTTTGGTCTTGCTTTGTTCCCATTTCTTGCTAGTCATGTTTGTGACTTTTGGAATGGAAATACTTGCCTTGTGCCATTGAATACTGGCAGTGTTTTACTTTCTTTTCATTTGCACAGGACCTTGCAGCTAAGAGTTTGCTTAAATCTCAGGGAAGACTGTGGACTTAGACTTTTCAGCAATACTGAAACTGTTAGGATTTTGACAACCTTGGAGATGGACTATGTGGTTTTTGCATAAACATATGTGCATGAGAATTTGTGAGACCAGGAGTGAAATGCTATGGCTTGTGTTTCTATGTCTCTCCAAAGCATCCTGTCATTGTAAGTGGGGCTTTTTCAGAGGTAGTTGGATCTAGAATGTGTGACGGTGGAATTGATTCATGGTGCAATGTTAGGATCAAGAGTCTAGGATACAGCGTGTGAATACCACCTGCCCTCAGTAGTTTGGATAAGATACAAGGGTAGAAAAAGGTGTAGTTGACCTTTGTTGCTTTTCTACTTTCTGCCCATCAGAACTGTTTGTCTTCTGTGATTCCTGTGCACCATCTATCCTGCTTTAGAGTCAGCCAGTTATGGCTAAATAAGTCTTCTTCCTTTAACTCTGAACATTGGGTATTTTATCTCAGTGATGAGAGAAAAGTAGGTAAAACAAGTGCCTTTTAAATTGTTAACTAATCAATTAATTAATTTAGTGATACAAGGAATTGAAACCAGGGTATTTGACCATTTTGTTATTTTTTATTTTGTCAAAAGGTCTTGTTAAGTCAGTACGTTACCCAAGTTCGGCTCAGAGTTGAGATCCTCATGCCTCAGCCTCCTGAGCATCTGAGTTTACAGACCCATAGTCCCATGCCTAGCTAGATGTCCTTTTGCAAAGCTTGACAGACATAAGTCATCTCTCTTGTGGTTTTGCTTCCCATCAGGTGAAGGCATCTTGTCAAGGCCACCTCTGGACATGAGATGGGGTAAATTGATCTTGAACTTCCCTACCTTCAGAACTGTGAGAAATACTTTTTGGGGGCAGGGAGCATACCAGAAATAAAACTCAGGACCTTGCACTTGCCAGGCAGGTGCTGTGCTGTTGAACTATATTCCCAGCCCTACATTTCTGATCTTATTAAATTATCCAGTCTATGATATTCTGTTACAAATGTACAAAACAAAGTCACCTAAGGCAGTTCATGGTCACAGTGTCACACAAAGTCTTCCTGAGGATTTGGAGAAGGAAGGGAAGCTGGGAAGAAGTAGTCTCAGGGCATATTTTCCAGACAGAAAGCATGGCTGAGGATATCACAGAGAGATGAATGTTTAGAGAAGAAAGGCGATCCCATCATGGAAGCCACTGGCACTTTACCCCCAAGATATTAGGCAGATTTAGGAGAAAACAGCTAGGAATGACAGGTATTGTTAATTCATCATTCTGGCTATTGTGGGGAGAAGGCAGTGTAAGAGAGTATGTCAGTCCATTTTCTGTTGTTATATCAGAATACTTAAAGCTAGGAAATTTATAAAGAAGAGAGATTTTTTAGCTCACAATTCCTGAAGCTGGAAATCCAAGTTCAGGCAACTGCACATCCTGGCTTGTCATGAGATTCCATGCTGTGCCATGCATGGTGGGAAAGCAGAAGGGCAAACAGATGTATGCAAAGACAGAGAGGAACAAAAAGGAAGATGCTTTACAACAACCGTCTCTCATGACAACCACGCCACTCTTGCAGGAACTACATTGAGCCCTCATGAGAACAGAACCAGCAAGACTGAAACACTTAATGTGAGTCTATCACTTCTCTGTACCACTGTATTCACAATTAAATGTCAATATGAGATTTGGTGGGGACAGTCACACCGAAACCACAGCAGAGGCTGAGGACAAGTGTGGAGTAACAGGAAGTGACTGACCCAGGTAATAGTCGTGCATTGGCGTCTTGGCCATAATGGGTGTAAAGAGGAAACAGAGTGGAGGTCATCTTCCGATGTGCAAATTTGCTGTAATGCTGTGGCCATGGGCAGGTGACAGTTCAGGCTTTCACTGTACACAGCAATCTGTGCTCTGTGGAGGGAAATGGAGCCAGCTCCAAAACAGAGCAAACAGACTTGCACTCCTTGACAAGCACAGAAGAGGTTGGCATGTCTCACTACAGAGCAGGAGGGTTCACCTTGTATGGGATGGAGGGGACTTTCTGAAGAGAGAAGGTTTTGACAATCACCTTCAAACCATGTCAAGATCAAGGAGGCTCAGACTCCAGGCATCACTAGGAAGGAAGCAGAGCTGATGTCCTTGTGATACTTAGAGAACCAATGCCATGGTGGGGTCAGGAAAGCATCTCCTTCCAAGGTCAGTCAAAAAGGGAGCAGTAAAACAAAACAAGCCTTTAGTGTTACAGTCTTTGAAAGACAGCTTGGAAAGGCCAGAAGTATCTTTAAAGAGAAACTCCCAACCTGTGAGAACTGGAAATAGTGGAAAGAGAGAAAAGATAGGCTAGATTTTGTTCTCTTTTGAGCTTTTGTCCTTTCCAGATTGTCAGAGGAAGAAATTTTCCAAAGCAGCTGATCAGATGTGTTGTCTCCCAACAGGCCTGGTACTGGATACTAAAGAAATGAGGACAATTAGAGTCTCTCTCATGGCACAGAAGTCCATGGACACTTCTTCCATTTCCCAGCCTTGGTCTTGGGCCTGCCTGTGGTCTTGGGAACCAGGCACTTGAGCCCTTGGTGCACTGGCATTTCCTCCTCACATGCTCCTTCTCAGAGCAGGCATCCTGCTGGCAGGTCCTTGTCAGTACTTTACATGCTGAGTCATCCATGGCCAGTGACAAGAGCCTTGGCCTGACCCTGTTATTCAGCACATTGCTGGACTTAAACTCATGGTCTTTGATGCCCCCGTGTCTCTACTGTCTCCACTACCCCCATACTGGAAAAGGAACACCACAGAAAGGGTTTCTTGGCATTAGAAGTAGGACATCACATCCAAATGGCTGAAGACATTGCCAGCATGAGAACTAGAGGCATTTCTACTAGAGGCTTTGGTTTCTAGTCACTTCTGTGAAATGGACCATTCAAGTATTTGCCTGTAAACTCAAAATGACCCTTCTGTTCTGTCATGTGTCACTGGTTATCATTTCTTCCTTCAGCCCCTGCCTAACTAGTGGTGCCCAGAAATCAGGCTCTGTCAACTTGATTGGATTTAGAAAACCTTATTAGACTGGTAAAGCACACTCCTAAGATCATGAAGCTATGACCATGAGTAATATATCTGGTCCTGTACCTTTTTCTCTTTAGCACTGTTCCTTGCTCTGCTTTTTGGCCTTCATGAACTAAGCAGCTTTGCTCCAACACACTCTTTGCCACAATGTTTCTGCTTCAGAGCCAGCCAACCATTGACTGAGATGCCAGAAACTGTGATCCAAATAAGCCACTCCTCCTTTAAGTTCCGGGTGTCAGATATGGTGTCTCAGTGATAGGAAAGCTACTGAACACACTCTTCATTACTGCTGTGTCTGATCAGGAACAGATCAGACTCTCTCTCCTTCCCAAGGCAACAGAAATTTAGCAAGATCTTGTCCCACAAATATATATATATAAAGAAAAAGACTGGGGATGTAGCTCTGTGTAATGATCCTGCAATCAGTCCCCAATACCAAAGGAATAAAATGGAGCTAAATATGAACAAGTTTCACCAGGACTAAGTGCCTAGAACTGAGAAGGGAAGAAGGTTTAGGAGTTGGCAAGAGAGGCCTCAGATCCTGAGCAGGTCTGGCTGTGGAGCAATAGGGATGGAGAAGAGGCAGGCAAGGTAAGAGGGGCCCCAGAGCACAGCACGGTTCCAAGACAATCTTGATCAGACTAGCAGGGAATCCATGCAGTAATATTATGCTGTGTTAAATATCATCTGAAATCTGATGGTTTAAAGCAGTATCCAGCTTCTATTTTCTCCTAGTTTGTGTGGAACAGAAATTCAGAAGCAGCTTAGTGAGTGGTTCCAGCTCATGACCTCTATAAGTAGGACAGTGAGCACCACATACCTGAGATACACTTATGCACTCCTGTGATTCTTGCCAAGTTGATGAGACATGGTAAGCATGCCAGGATTGGAGTGTCCAGATGGTTATTATCTGAAGGCCTCTGGGACCTGGGCCAACTAGTATTACCTGTAAAGATAACCCATTTCTCTGCGTATATGCTGCCCAGGAAGGCAGCGCATACATTGGAAGAAAGCAAGCTCAGGATGATACTGCAGTACAGCTTAATCTATACAAATTCCCTCCCTACAAATTTGGCTGTGGAGTAAAGCGCTTGGAGTGAGTAGGTAAGTGCTGTTCATCCATCTGGATTCCACTGGACATCTGGAGTAGCACTGTTTGGTGCGCAGCTTGTGTGGACCTTCAAAGTGGCACTACTAGACCCATAACTACTTCTCGCGGCCTTCTCCAGTCAGTAAACCTTAACAAGCCTTATCTCTCACAAGCTATGTCTGGTTATTTTCTTTGATCACTTTTGCTGTGGTAAAGGTGCTGGCTATTTTCTGGGCTTTTTATTCTTTTAAAAATTTTCAGAATCTTGCTGAAAGTCACTAAATTGCCCAAGTTGGGTTTGAACTCTTGATCCTCCTGCCTTAGCCTCCTAAGGAGCTAGAATTACAGCATGCATAGGGCAGCAGGTTTGACTTTCAATGAACCTTCCTTGGCTTTCTCTCCCACGTGACGGAAATGGCCCGGCATCTCTCTTGTTTAGAAATAACTAAGCATCAGCATGGCTTCCTCATTACTTTTATTTTACTAGAATTTTCTTGGTATTTCTCTAGGTAGAACTATTTCTTTCTCAAATGCCTTGCTGAGGTTGACTGGGAGCCTTTGACAGGGAGCCATATTGAACTTCAGCATCTAGTTGTACTGTGTGGCTTTGGGTCTCTGTCTTCCAGAACCTCTTCCCAAAGAGCTCCTCTCACGTGACCCATGTTTCTCTGCCAATCATCAGAGCTGTGTTTGTCATGTCCCCTCAAGACCCACTCCTCCAGAATCACAAATGTTCCTCTACTCCTTCACCCTACAGATGAGGAGACTTGATCTGATTTAAAGCACAGCTGAGGAAACCATTCACAGGGCCATAATTTAAGAAGGGTGAATCGGTGCATGTGTCTGGGAGGAAATTACTCCCTAAATAACAAATGGAGAAAAATTCTCCAAAGATAGAGTTTGTTCAGGGCTGAGGATCATCACGACGTGAATTCACGTGGGTGCATTGAAGCTGGCAACAGAACACAAGAGATTACATAAATGGTTTTGAAACAATTATCCTCAACTAGGGGGCCCATAAGCGAGGCTTAATTAATGATCCAAGGTGGGACGAGAAGCAGTTGCTGGGCAGGTGTTCCCGCAGCAGTATTTTCTGTGTTAGGTTTGAGTGGCCTTCATGCCAGGAAGTCATTATGGCAGAAAGTTTTATGATAGTGTCTGTTGCTGGGAATTAACCCAGGGCTTTCACAATGAGCTACATCTCCAGCCTTTTCTTTTCTTTTCTTTTCTTTTTTTTTTTTTTTACAAATTAAAAAGAATTTCTTTTTTGAGCTAGGACCCTGCTAGATCAATTACTTGCTCAGGCTGGGTTCTGATTTATGATCCTTCTGTCTCAGCCTCCCAGTGCTGGGATTATAGGCATGGGCTACAACGCCTGGTTTTGTGATACTTCTAGTTATTATTTATACCTGTAGGAGAGTCTGTTCTCCAAAACTTCCTAGCTTTATTTTTTTTTTGTTTGTTTTTGTTAGAATTTGACACAAGTGATTCCATCTTGAGCCTGAAAACTTTAGTTAAAAAAAAGAGAGTTGGGGTATATAGATTCTTTCCCTTAAGAGCTGGCAGTGAGAGATAGAAGTAAAGGTAATATTAGGAGGGCCTGGGCCTGGAGTTAAAGGGCACAGCCAGCATTGGTCTCCTAGGGCTGCCTGCACAAAGGGCCACAAACAAAGTGGTTTGACCAAGCAAATGAATTGTTGTATGACTTTGAAGACCAGAAATCTGAGACTTTGGCTCCCTGTGAAAGTTGAATCTTTCCTACACCTCTCTCTTAGCTCAGAGTAGCCTCAGACTTGCCTGGCCATGTCTTTATGGGGCTTTCTTTATGTACATATCTGTTTCTGCATCCAAATTTCCCTTTGTTTTTGAAGGCAGCAATTGGATTGGTCCATACACCCCCAATGACCTCACTTTAACTGGTTTATTATCTTTGTGTAGATTCTATTTCCAAATTAATGTCACAGTCTGAAGATTTGGCCTTCAACGTGTATTTTTGGGGGAAACACAAGGCAACTCATAACTCCCCTGATACAGCCAAATTCATAAAGCAAGTCTGGGAGGGAGCAAAGGAAAGTTATCATAGGGTCATTGGATTTGAGGAAGGGCATCACCTGGCCTCAACACTGGGTGCATCTGGTGATGACAGACCCACTGTCCCACACAAAGCCAACTCAGGATTGTGGGTCGAGGAACAGCTATGGCCGTGGTCCCATGGTCTCAACAGGACCATGAGTGGAGGGGTCATAAAGGGGAGGGACCTCACAAAAAGCTGCTTCTCAGACCACTGTCTCTGTCTCTATCTCTCTCTTTCTCTGACTCTGTCTCTCTTTTCCTTCCTTTGTCCCTTCCTGTTTATTTTTGGTACTGGGGATTGAACCCAGGGCCTTTGTACCAAGCTGCATCCTTGGTCAGTTTTATTTTGAGACAATATCTCAACTAGGTTGCAAGTTGCCCAGGGTATAACTGAACCCATCATCCTCTTGTTCTGACGACCCAGAGTGCTCCAATTATAAGTACATGCCACCATGCCTGATATATTTTCTTTTCTTTTTTTGATACGGGGTCTTGCTATGTAATTCAGCCCAGTCTTGAATTCACTATGTAGCCCAGTGCCTGGCTTTGAACTCATGACAACCTTCCCGCCTCATCCTCCTCTGTGCTGCAATTACATGCCTGTGCCATCATACCAGGGTGACATTCTCTTCTTCTTAAATGACTAGGAATGATGTGTTTTTCCCTGTTAAGGAATCCAAGTAAAATAGCAGTCCAACTTTGAGATCTGGGCTCACCTTAGCCCTGCTTCTTAATGGTGACAGAAAGCGTCATCCAGGGTTCGAGTTCAATGCAGAAGTTCTGAGCAGGCTATTAGATTTCGGCTCGAGGTTGCTCATCACCATGAATCAGCTGTGTGATTCTAGCCCTCAATCCCCTCATCTGTCAAACAAGGGCTCACAGCTAGAAAACTGTGATTTTTATCACAAATGATCATTGAAGCCCAAATGGTCCCTCTGACAGGCAGCCTCAAATACATACTTCAAGAAAAAATCCACTAGGGAGGTAAATGAGGTGCCCATAAATGAGAGTTTATTGTCTAATGCTCTGGGAAGCAGACCAGAATTTCCTCCTCAATGTGGGATTTACTTTCAGCTTAAGTTATTTTTAAAAAGTAGACAAAATCCATGATATCATCGCTCTATTAATTTGAGGATGTGAAAAAAAACAATTCCCCCAGTCCTGAGCCTTAGATAAATACACAGGAGTAATAATAACCTGTGCGGAAAGGTACTGAACGCCAGACAGCTACTGAAGGAGCAGCATTTGTGCCAAGGAAGCCACTGCCTGAGTCTTTGATTCAGTGTGTAAACTGCCAAAGGGGGTAATTACTATTCTGTTATTTTTGGTCTCAAAATACCTTAGAATTCATTCCATTGTGGTGCCACTGCCAGGGAAGAACCTGTCACCCAGGTGGGAAAGGGCCCACGGTAGGGTTCCTTAAAGAAAATGAAAGTCTCCTGTGACCGGGGCCCAGGGGAGGGGAAGGAGCTGCTCCTGCTCACTGTCTGTGCGCCATAACTGAGTCCCTACTGTGCCAAAGGCCAGGATACCCTGGTGAGCCCATGAGCGCCCCCTGGTGGAACACAGGTGACACGGAGTGATCACGTGACCCAGAGCCCTCCCGTAATTTCTGTAAAGTTCACAGAGGCATGACCACAGGGGAAGGATTCAGTGGATTACAAGGCTGCTGCAGAGGTGGAGGTCCCGCACCACTTGAGCATCGTGTTCTGGAAGAATACCTATTGTTGGTTTCTTTATAGTCATTCTTGTATGTCAGGTGAAAAAATTGCCAGGATACAAAATTCTACATAGTCTGAACTCATCTTATAAATGCTATGCTACGTGTAATATAGATATTTAGTACAGACACACACTTCTAGGCTTTATGTGTATTTATATGTGTGTGCACGTCTAACACCACATAAAAGAATAAAAATTAGCCAGCTGTGGTGGTTCATGCCTGTAATCTTCTCATTCTGGGAGGCTGAGATTATACTCATGGAAGGCAAACTTGTGGCTTAGTGAGACCCTATCTCAAAATAAAAATAAAGACTACAGAAGGTAAGGGATTTCACTCAGCATAAAGGCTGAGGATTCACCCTCCAGTACAAAACACACACACACACACACACACACACACACAAATTGATATAAAGGTGACTTCTGAATTTGTACTGTATAATTTAATACATTCTGACACTGAAACATTCTTTATGTGCCACATATCACTTTATTTTGCATGAAACGGGTCACATATGCAAAACAGTAGTTGGACATGTGAACAACATGAGAAGAGTAAGTGGGAATCCCACTCACCTTCCTCCCTGCTGAGGCCGACAGTAACAAGCTCTTCTCTTCCTCTGGCTGCAGCTCATGCCTGGTCCTCAGCAGTAACCAACAGTTTGTATTTTCTAATTGTGGTTAAAAAACATGTGCCATGATCTACCCTTTTAAAATGAAAGTGTTAGTTACAGCGCCAATAAGCAGACATGGAAGGCCTGCAGACTTTTTCACCTTATACACTTGATTCTCTCCTATCCTACTTTTTTTTTCCAGTCCTGTGAATGAAACAAAGGTCATTACGCTGACCTACATCTGCATTTTATTTATCAATTTTTATTTTGAGACAAGTTTTTGCTAAGCCATTCAGTTACCTAGGTGGGTTTAAACTTGGGATTCTGCTGTCTCAGCTTTGCAAAGTGTTGAGAGGACAGGTGTCCACCATCATGTCTCATTTACATAGGTAATTTTATTTATTTGTTCATTTGAGACCATCTCGCTATGTTGTTCAGACTCGTCTTGATTTCACTATGCAACCCAGGCTGGCCTTGAACTCGTGGTGCTGGGGTTACAGGTGTGGGCGTTGTGTCCGGCTAACTCTTCACAGCAGGGCTGCACCACGGCCCCACTCACACAGTTCTGCTTTATACTTCACGAGCCTGATGCTGCTTCAGACAGCACAGCTAAGTGAGACAAGGCTGTGTTTGTGTTTCTGTGATTGGCTTATTCACTCAGCATGGCGTGTTCAAGGCTCCAGGTTCAAACGTGGCACACATGGCAGGATTTTCTGCTTTTTAAAGACCGACCCTCGTCTGTTGTCTGTACACTGTGTTTTCTTTGTCCTCCCATAATGGCAGGCACCTGGGTGATTCTACATCTTGTCTCTTGCCAACTAATGTATGAGCGTGAGCGTGTAAAATGCCTCTTCAAGGCCCTGACTTCCGTTGTTCTGTATAAATATCTAAGTGTTGGGCGACGGGCCCCTGTGGTAGTTCTAGGTTTAATTTTCTAAGAGATTGCCACCCCGTTTTTCCACGGCAGCTGCACCATTTCACACACCCACCCACAGGCCGCCAGCCAGGCTTCCAATTTCTCGGCATCCCTACGAACACTTGTGATTTATTTATTTGTTTTTGATAATGGTGTCAGCTACTCCTCAGAAGTAATTTAGCACTTGGAAAGGGAGGATGGATTTGGGAGGCTGACTAGAACATTCTGCCAAACAGGCTCAAGCCAAGCATGCTCCCAATTAGCTGTGACCACAGCAGTGACCGCAAGGGGGGCTTGGAAATCCCTGCAGCCTCTTGTCCTTGCCAGTTGTTGGTGCTGCCTGCCTTCAAGCATCTTGACAGTGTGACAGCTCTCTGATTGTTATTTAGGATCTTTCTGTGGCTTCTTGCTATTTTTCATCTATAGAATGGCTGTTTCTAATTTTTGGATTTATTTATTTTGATAAGTTGTCTTTTCCTCTGAATTGTCAAAAGTTCTAAATTCATTCTGAATATTCTGTTTTTAAATTTGTGGATATTCAATAAAACCTCCTTTTTTGTCCTTTACATTCATTTATGTTGTGTTTGGTTGAAGAGGGTGCTAAATGCAATAGTGCCAAGTTCAGCAACTTTTTGCTAGTTTTATGGCATGTACACATTATTATTTGTAGTCACTCGACTGCCCATGATGTGTGGATTTCTTGCTCCTATTTGACTGTACCTTAGAATCACCCCCTAAATTGATCTCAGTCTCAGTCTCAGATAGTCAGCATTTTACTCTTAACTTTCAGGAGATCAACTTTTTAGATTCATCATATAAGTGAGATCATGTAGCACTTGTCTTTCTGTATCTGGCTTACTTTACTTAACATAATGATCTCCAGTTTCATCTGTATTGCCATAAATGACAGAATTCTGTTCTTTTTCACAACTGAATAACATTCCATGAGATCTGTGCACCACAGTGTCTATTCATCAGTTCATAGGTACTCAGATTACTTCTATTGTTTGACTATAGTATATAGTGCTTCCACAAATATGAAGTGCAGATCTCTCTTTAAAATAATGATTTAGTTTCTAACCCAATTGAATTGTTGGAAAATTTTAACTGTATCATATAATCATTTAATAATAATAATTACTAACTCCTTGGTTCACTGAAGAACTAAGATGAAAGACTTTCTGGTTCTTATGTTGTTTGTGTATCTAATGGGAGATAATTTTGTTTCGAGTTCAGATGAAGAAAACATCTTCATATATAACAGTCTGTTTCCACATTCTAGTAAAGTGGGTGTACTCCTCATGGTTGTCAAGGTGATTTGTCCAGTGCTTGATTTGTGTTAGGCTTGTGCTAAGAGGACTAAAGATTCTCTAAGTACTTACCCTCGCATTTCAAATAATTGTCCTGGGGTATGAAACAGCAACCCCTTGTCAGAGTTCCTAAGTTACTAGAATCAGTCTTGAGCTACGTGATCACTAAATCTTTCATAACTTTCGTGTTGGATTCTAACCCAAGATGCTTCTGGATGTAAGGATGTTGAGCTTAGCATCCTATGACATCCTTGGTTCCCGTGGTAGTAGGATCCTGTTTTATAAATTTGTGTTTAATTCTCAGTGATACATTGTACTACCGATAGATGCTGGTGCACGACAACAAAACCGGGTAAGTAATGACAAAGGATCAGAACACGGAGGGGACAAACACACAGTTTTTGCATTTAGCTTATAATTCTGTCTCAATTACTTTCTACTATAGTATTTCCTTCCCAGTGCATGCAAATTAAGCTCAGGAGACAATCTGGAATATTTGGAAAACCCAGGTTCCACTTCTCTGCATTGTTTTTTGTCATTCCGTTCATCACTGTCCGATAGTCTGTGTATATTTACTCATTTCTTATTATTTTCCATCACTAGAATTTTAGCTCTGTGTAGCTGAGATTTGTGCCTATTTTTTCCAACATTGTATACTCTGTGATCAGCACTGGGCCTGACACAGTCTGTGTACTGGATTCTTTGAATTGCATAGCCTGGAATAAGAAGGAGAGATAAAGAAAACTCAGGGTTATTATATTCGGGAAGGAAATGCTGATGATGAAATTCACAGTATTCTGGAGCAACAAGCTCTGCTCTTGAGCTTAAATATGCATCAAAGCCAGACTGCACTCTGACATCCTCAACCTTCTAATCCAGATGGGTCAGGCCTCAGATTGACACTAACAGATTTTCAAAAGTGGTTGATCCTAACCTAGGGGTTACTGTGTGGGAACCATCATTGTAAAAAAGAGAAGCCCTTTTGTGTAAATGAATCAGTATCTTCACCTCACTACCTTAGCACCACGTACAGAATAAATCTGTATGGAGCTAAGTACTCTTCAGCATCCCAAAGATCACAAGGACATTGCAGGACAATTAACCTCGTGTTTTCCTTATGAGGTCCTGGGAAGGATACAGGAAAGGAAAGAGCTCAGAACATAATTTTAGAGATAGGCAAATAAAGCCCAAGTAAATCAGGAGACTTGTCCAGGGTCACACAGTACATAGCAAATAGAAATACTTCACCAAATATTTTCCTATGTAAAATCGGCACTGGAAATGCCAAATCTACCTCTGGAATCCCTACATCTGGCCTAAATTTAAGAAACAGAGTAAAATTCCCAAAAGAATAAGACCCTTATGAAATCTAAACTCAAAAGAATGTGCATCTTTTAAATTTTTATTTTTTAAAGCAAGATATGCTGTTGTGCAATTGTGGAAGAAATCAAAATAATAAAAGTATTTATGATAATGGGAGAGAAACCCATTAAGAATTTTATTAGATAAGGATGACAAAATTAACTTTCCCAGTTTTCATTTTTGGAACCACTGAACATTTCTGTTTCTGTAATAAAAACAGCAGTGAAAAGAAAATAAGACACAGGGCATTACCCTTCCCTCTGCAGGGTGGAGGAGGATTATTCCTTCTCCCTTGAATGATGATGGAGATGATCACAGGTTTAATTAAAGAGATCACAGGAAAAAAGTGAGGCAGTAGCTTGAGGTCACCCGTCTCCAACTTGATTCTCCAGGTTGTGCAGGACTTACATACTTGGGCTCTGGAGTGAGACCATGGAGTTGTGAATGCTGACTTTGTCACTTACTGTTTTAGTCTCTTCCTTGTCACCAGAACAAAATACCCAACACCCTCAGTTTAAAGAAGAGATTTATTTTAGCTCATTGTTTCTAGAGACTTCAATCCACAACTGGCTGGCCATAGCAGGAAGGGCCTGGTGGAAAGGTCTGGTGGAGGAGAGCTGCTCATATCATGGTGGGCAGGAAGTAGAGAGCAAAGGGAGGAGCTGGAGAGGGTAACACACCCTTCTGAGTCACATCTTTGGAACCACATCTTTCTATCAGGCTCTGCATCCTCACAGCATATTTAGCTCTGATCTCATCAGTAGATCAATCCATTAATGAGTACAGTGCCCCTACAATCCCATCACCTTCCCCAAAGCCCCATATCTGAACACATGAGCCTTTTAGAGAGAAGCTTATATCTAAATCATAAAATTTACAACACTTCGAACAAGGCACTCAATATTCCCATCCTTCAGTCATCCCGAGAGCACCTGCTACACAGGAGCTATAGAATGAGATGATGCATTCCTTACAACAGTGGTAGGCACACCCTAAGCCATAACTGAATGCCAGCCACTGTAATCCATCCTTCCCACAAGAATAGCATGCTTCAACCCCGCCATGGGAAGCTGATTCACACATTTGAAGGGGCTGGATTTTGTTTGCTAATCTATTTGACCATTCAACTCTCAGAAGTGCATTCCTGGCACTTTTTATCTCGTTTGACAGCATGACACAAAGACCTGGCCACCTGCCATAAACTTTGTAGCTACTATAGCCATTGGGGGTGGGATCTGCTGATTAAGCAGACAACATTGCTTCAGAAAGACACTGGTAATCATTTGTTGCATGGAAAACAAGCAAACCAGCAACCCCCCAATAAATAGTAAGCTCCTAGAGGAGTAGAAGCACTATCTAGAGAATCAGTGGCAGGGAAATAGCAGGCTAGGAGGAGGCCCTCAGAAGCTCCTGGAAAAGAGAGAAGTATTTGGAGCTGAAACTGTCTGTGTGTATATAAAGACAGGAAAGACTGGGGGTCGCTTGGAAGCTCACTACCATGTGAGTGGCAGAGCATTTGGCATTGAAGCTTGCTTTTCACATTTCTCTGCCGGTACACCTTGGCTGGCATCACCAGAAACTGCATCAGACAGCACAAAAGCTAGCATGGGCATGGAGCTTAAGAAACAGGGAGGAAACACGAGACAGTCAGTCCCTTCCCTTTCCTTCCTCTCAGCCAGCTCAAGGCCGAGGGGTGTGTCTGTGCAGAGACAACACTGCCTGCTTTGCTTCTTCATGGGGCTGAGAGGGTGGCCCTGACCTAAGGAAGAGTTTGGGGTCTTCTAGGTGAGCAGCAATGACTCAGTGGGGCTGGTATGTCCGTCTTGGGGTTGTATCCGGTATCCTGGATGGTTACTTAAATTCCATGGTGGATGGTCTGGCCTCTGCTACTTTCCCCTAGTGTTAATCTGAGGACAGCGATAAGCCAGGGAAGATGGACTGTCAGGCTAAAATAGGAGACACCCAAGGAAGGAGCACAGCATCAAGATAAAAAGCACAAACTGGACCAAAGGTTCTGCCCATCAGTGCCAGGAATAGTAGAGGAGACAGACTGAGTATTGAGACTAAATGTGACAAAGAAGACGTAAGAGAAGACAGCAGCATGACCGAACAGAAACATGAATCACACACCAACAAAGTGAAAATCTAGATAGGGAGGTAAAACTGTTGAATTAAGAATTGTCTGTTTTGGGTAGAACAGAATCAACAGTGCTGAGGAACTCCTTAGCAATGTGAAGAGTTATTTTCTGTAGAAATAGGCAAAGGCCACGAGACAGAACATCAAAGGACGTTAAAGATTATAGGATATGCATTCAACAAAAACTAGATGCAGAAGAACACATACACTATCATTCCACTTATAGGACCCTGCAAACAGATCAAAGTAATTTCTGTAGTTAGTAACCAGCATAATGGTTGCCTTTGGGGAGGAAGAGGGAGGGGTTGGCTGCACGTTTGTATGCTGATCCTACAGATTGCAGCCAAAAGGGGATCTTTGGGGAAATTATGGCCTAAATGTTTTTATTTTAAAAAGAATAAAAGCCAAAATACCATTGTAAAATGTTCAAATCAAGAAGTTTGAGGAAAAAAACCAGCCAATTCAAAGAAGGTAGAAAGACAGGATAAAATGAAAAGAAACTGTTGGAATAGAAAACAAAGCTAAGATGTAGATCAACAAAGGCAAAGTTGGGATTACCAGAAGAGCCAAACTGACAACTGTGAGAGGCCGCTAGCATAGAAGGGGTGGCTCTGCGGGGAGCTGTGGAGCCCTCGGAAGACGTGGCCTGATGGGCACGAGGCGGCCGGGGTTGGAGGAGGACTGCGGGGTACTGGTCTCTTCCTCGTTTTGTTCTTTCACCTCCTGTCATCAGTTGAGCGGGTTTCCTCTGTCACTGCTCCCTTCATGGCCTAAAGACAATGGGACCAGCGACCATGGACTGGGGCCTTAGGAGTGGAGATAAAGTAAGTCTTTTCTTTCTATAACTCGTTTAACTCTGACATTTATTTACTAACACTTGACCAATAGAGCAGCTTCATTCTACTTTGAAAATTAGATGAAACAAATAAATTTGTAGGAAAAAGTTTCACTTGCAAAAAGCAGGGGAAATTTATAAGACTGAATGTTCAGATAATATTAAAGAGGTTGAATCACCACTCAAGTTATTCCAACTGAGATAATACAAAACTGTTTTCCACAGATTGTCAGATCAAATTATGCTTAATTCCTTCAGCAGATAAAAGATTCACATCTTATATGAATCCATATTTGCTCTAATGTTTACTTTCAGATCTTTGACTTTTGTTAGTTCACACATTCTACTTAAGATGTGTAAGGCATTTTGCAAGTTCTCATTTAATAAATGTGACTGAATCTCGTGAAGGAGGTACATTATCCCGGAACTTCATTTTTTGTTTTGCTCCAAGCATTTTATAGAACACTGTGCCACTGATTAATACAGTTAACATAAACAGTGCAGTAATGATGTCAATATTATTTCATTTTTGAAGGTAAGAAAACTAAAGCTCAAAGATCTAATACAACTTGGAGGAGTATTTTAAAGTTGCAATACAGAAGAAGGGAGAGGGATTTTTTTTTTTTTTAGGAAAAAAGACATCATCAACTTCATTGTTCTGCCAGTTCTCATTCTCCTAATTCCCATGTGTGTGTTTCTCAGCTTCTCCATTGCTGAGGTAGAATACTCCATAATCACAACTGCAAGGTGGAGAGGTTTGGTTTGCTCAGTTTCAGCAATTTCAGCCAACGGCTGGCAGCTTCCAAGGCCGGTATCATGGTGGAGGGCTGTAGTGGAGCGAAGGCGCTTAGTTCATGGTGGCCGGGAAGCAGAGCAGGGGAAATGCCAGAGAGGAAGGTATGAGTACACTCCGAGGCTGGGCCTCTGGGATCCATCCAGACTCATTAGAAGTGTGTCCCACCAGTTTCTAGAGTGGATCTCAAAGCCAATCAGGTTAAAACCCCACCCTAACTGCTTCTATGTATGACTTGGATTTTCTCCAAACAGATGCTGTTTAGACTTAAGAGAATCAGAATTATACAGTAAGTGTTATCCATGAGACACAGTGGGAGGACACAGAACCAGTTAAAGAGAACCTCAGGTTATCTTTGACAGAAGGGAAGCAACAGAACATAAGGAAATCACCAGACCCAGCCTTGAGAAACTCACTGGGGAGTTTCCAGGAAAACATTGCCCATAGATGACCCCTGTCCCATAGGGCAACCACAGCCAGCCCAAAGCATATCTCCACTGCTCAGTCCTTGCCGGGAGATGGCCCCAGAAGAGCTCTGCTATTCATTAACTGGGATTTCATTTTAAGAACCTATTTACCTATCATGTCAGATTTATCTATATATCTTAGTATGACTTTGTGGTTTTTTTTTTTTTTTTTTATTCTCTGGATAGAAGCACATTATTATCCTTTTGTGGCTTAAATTGTCCCAAAGTTTCTCATTAGGGGCTCCTTCAAGTGATCTTATGTGGGATATGTTCTCTGACATGCTGTGGGTGGATGTAGCTCGTCGTGTGTTGGCAAGTTGGTCCTGAATGTGTTAACATTGAAACGATGGGGATGTAGAAGGAGGTGACAGACAGGACTGGCCCATCTCCTTATCTCTTGTTCCCTCTCCTACCATATAATCTGTTCCTCTCACACATGCTCCTGGCTTTGCAGTCCATTTGCCAAAATGAGATGCAATCAAGGATGCTTTTTTCTGAGCTTGGCCTATGCTGTTTGAACTTCCAGTCTCCAGAACTGTGAACAGAATAAATCCCTTTTATTTATACATGCACAGCCTCAGGTATCCTGTTATAGTAACAGAAAATAGACAAACATAGAAGATAGGTAGTTTGGATAGTACGAGTTGGGCCGTTATACCTGAAAATTAGGAAGTTGCTTTGGAATTAGAAGAAAGCAGAATTTAGAGGAGAAAGCTAAAGAAAGCCTAGACTATTTTAAATAGAATATATTGGGTGATTCTGGTAGGGTTTAGAAGACAAGATGACTAGAGAACTAGTCTCATATGAAAATGATCTTATTGAAATGGAAAAATGCCCATTCTTGTGACGGCCAAAAACTTGGCCGTGTGTGTCCATACCTTAAGAGTATGGCAATTTGAATTTAAAAATGATAGAATAGTTTATTTGAAGGAATAAATTTCTCAACAAAATATAGAAGGGACTGTGTGAATGCTTTGGGCTGTTCATTTTGCTTTGGGAGCAAAATGAAATAGAGCAGAAAGATTTAGAAAATTTACAGTCTGGCCAAGCAAAGAGCAAAGGAGTGTTTGGAGAGAAAATAATGAGAACACAGTCCAGTAAAGCCAAGGGTGAGGCCCAGCAACTTCTTGCTAAAGAGGAACAGGAATGTTAGCATCCAATCGGTGGAAACAAGCCTTGAGGACATCTCAGCAATCTTCCAGGCTGCTCTCCTCTCACAGGCTCAGAGCCTGGAAGGACAGAATTGTGTCTGGAATGGAACCCGTAGCACATTTCAGCCTTGCTACCCAGGACAGCATTAGAACCCTCCTCCTTGTTTTCTGGCAAAAATTCTCAGAGACCACAGTTGTGGTTCAGTAAATCCAGGTGCCACTCATGGGTGCAGCAGATCCGGGTAGTGTCCATGGGACGGTGGTTCTGAAAGCCTACAGATGCAAGGGTGAGAGGGACATGCTGACATCTACTGAAATTGCAAAGAAAAGCTGAGAGGCCAAGCAGGAGTTTGCATCAGAGGCCAGCAGAGAACCCTGAGAGGTGACGTACACAGATCTCTAAAAGGTAGACCATCAGCAGCATGAATTACTCACCTTGGAAATCTACAGACACTGGTGTTCCCCTTAAGAGTTTCCACATAGACCACTAAAGCCTCGAGGCCAGAGCTACTTAAGGCCTTGGGGGCCGTACCCAGCCACAGCAGGCACAGAACACCAGGCTTGCGATTTAATAACTGCCCTGTTGAGTTTTAATCTAGCTTGGTGCTGATTCCTATTCCTGTTTAGGACACGAAAATTTGCCGTGTGTGTGTGTGTGTGTGTGTGTGTTGCATCTTAGAGGAATGTAACTTTCTTTTTGATTGTATAGCAGTATACTGAATGAATTGGCATTGAGTCTCAGCTAAGACTTTGAACTTGTACTTGAGTACTGCTGGAATGAATGAAGACCTTTGGATTATCAACGATGGAATAAATGCAGTTTACGCTGTGACAAGAACATGAACATTGGGGGTTTGGGGATGGAGCGCTATGTTTCAGATGTGGTTTATTCTCAAAGCATTTCAAGAAATGGCCTTCAGTGTGGTAGTGTGAGGGTGGTGAGTACTTTTTTTTTTTAACACTGGGGATTGAAGCCAAGGCCTTCACATTGAACTGTATCCTGGTCTTTTAAATTTTTTTTATTGAAACAAGTTCTAAATTGCTCAGCCTAGCCTCAAACTTATGATCCTCCTACCTCAACTTCCTAGAAGAGTGGAATTATAGGTGAGCACCACCACACCCTGCGTAGTGGGAATTTTTATAGGTGGACTATAAAAGGAGGTGGTGAAACTGGGTCTTCTTGGTGTAACTTCTTATCTTTCCATGTGGATCTCTGTCTCTGCTTCTCTCTGTTTTTCTCCTGCCATTCTGGCGGCATCCACTGTGCCGCCCAAGCAGCCCAAGTGTACTCACTAGAGCTGATGCGTGCTTTCAAGGACTTTCACCCTCCAAAACTGTGAGATAAATCAACTTCTTTTCTTTATACATATCCAACATTTGGTATTTTATTATAGTAACAGAAAATGGACCATGCATGTCCAATCTGTTTTCTGAACACTTTCTTACACTTTAGCTTCATAAATGTTCTAAAGTGGTCATGATGGCACATATCTGAAATCCAGGAACTCTGGCAAGTTGAGGCAGGAAAACTGCAAATTTAAGCCCAGTTTAGCCAACTTAGTGACTTAGTCACACTATTTCACAATAACAAGGATGGAGAGTATAGGCAATAGGTGCAATTTCCACTCCCATAACACACACACACACACACACACACACACACACACACACACTTTCAGATTCATATTGTCAGTTTTCTTGTTTTAGTCCTTAAATCATTTAAAATACCCGTTTCTGAAAAAAGCTCTGTTTTTTATTTTTATTTTTTAATTTGGTTTTGACAGAAGAAACAAGATTTGAGAGCCAAATACAGAAAAAAAATTCTGGATAACTTGTTATAGAAAAATAGTTTGGAAAAGATCAGAGTAGGATAGTTTCTCCTTACTACCTACTCACTGTATGCCTAATAAAGGATACTAATGTGGCTGAATTCTAAAAGCAAATGCAATGAGTGACAGATGCTTAACCCAGATTGTAGGAGTGAGAGCCACTGCCTTGGTTTGTCAGGTACTGAGGAATTTCCTGATTCATAGTACGGAAACCAGGAAAGTCTCAGGTAATCTGGGCTTAGTAAGAAGCCCTGATCTTTACGGTTTTGTTCAATTGTATTACAACTAATGATATAGGCAATTCTATTAGAAATAGCGGGAGGCATTAGGGTAACCATTGTTGATCACCTTGTATTATGTTTTTATATTATCTATTATGTCCACCCTTTTGACTTGACCGATTCTGTTCTATTATGTCACATTTGGTTTTACTCTCTTCCAAAAAAGCAACAAGAACCGTGGGAGCAATGAAACCCAAAATGTGTAATAGTCACTGTACAAAAGAGAGGAAAAGAAAGTGCTCTAAACTATATAACTGCATGTATATTTAAAAGTATAAGATAGAAAATGATATCACAGAGTTTTATTGGATCATTGAACAGAACTGTTTGCAGTATCATTGGTGGAATGTCCACTCTACAAGCTTTAATTTTGTGACTTGAACAATTATTTCTAAGATGGCAATATGTAATCCATTAACTAGTGATTTCCTACTGCGCATTTTTTTATTCTGTAAATCTGTATAACTTGTACCCCTTCACTGTTTTTTTTTCTTTCTTTTCTTTTCTCCTTAAATAAAAATTAAAAAAAAAAAAAAAAAAAAAAAAAAAAGAAGCCCTGATATAGGCTGGGGTTGATTAGGGAGGGAGGAGATCTGTGTTGGATGCATCCTTCACTGGAGCTTTTGGGGTGGAGGGGATACTGGAGCATGGTGGGGTAAATTTTGGAGTCCTCAGGAAATGCTACTGAAGCCCTTTTTCTCCTTAGCCGTCTGACACACTGTCACTCAGCATGAGTGGTTTTGTAGCGTGGGCCTCATGCTCAGCTCCTGCCTCTCTGCTGTCTCCTCACTGAGCTGTAAATAATAGCTTTGGACTTCAAAGCCTGTGCAGATAAACTGTGATTAGCAGCGCGGTCCATGCCAATGGAGTGTGTAGCTCTGCCAGCGATAGCCTGTTGGAGCAGGAGGTGTGAAGCCCAGATGCACAATGACTCCTGGGCTCCCAACAGCACAGCTAAATCAACAAAGATTTTGCTTCAGGCATCACTGGTCACAGCTGCTACAAGATCTCAGCTGTTCTATCAAGTGTATCCCATAGAGGATGGATGTGAGGTCCAAGGATCAGGGCAAAAAAGGCTTAGAAAAGAATAAATCCTACGCAGAAGCAGAAAGTCAGTCAAACACCTTGTTAAGTTCCCTGCCCTTAATGCACAAAGTTGTTTGGCTGCTCCCATTCTGCAGATTCAGAATTGAGGCCTCAGAATAAACAGTGCTCCATGCTGAGAAAGAGATGGAGGAACTCTTGTTCTCTATAATGCCGCTCATTTTGCTACAGTAAGGCTTCAGTTACATCCTGAAAATCCATAATGCAATGTCATCAGAAATCATCCCCTAGCAAAATGTTGACTTAATCTGTATTTTCCATTTAATTTCAGCACAGAGTGACTTCTTCACTAGATGCCTATTATAAGATCACAGAGACTTGAGGTCAAGAAAGTTGTCAAGGACTGGAAATTTGTGATCAAAAAGAATGACCCACATCACAGAGGTATGCAAATATTATAACCACAAGTGTGGGGTTATTTCAGTTGATTCTTCTATGTGACTGACATAATGGAAGCATATTTTTGGTGGAATGAGTAGGGGTTCACTTTATCTCCCCAGTGTATCTAGCACTGCCACTTTCAGTGTTTCAATCCTGTTTTTCAGCAAGAGGATGAAAGAAAGCAGCTGTATGAGGTGTTTCACTGAGAGACTTAGAGACTCAGGCCAAGCACCGACTTTAGGGTCCTAAGGACAGAAGGAAGCAGTGCTGGTAAAGGGTCCTCTCCTCACTGTGGGGAGGAATTTGATATAGAAGCAGCATTTTGAAGATTAGTAACATTAGGAGGTGGCATCAGTGACAAACCCACTGACATTCTCAGATAGGGAACACCTGTCCATCAGTGGTTAAAAAGAAAAGGGTGATCCCAGCAGAGAAGTGGACAGAGACTGTGAAACGGGCCTCTGTACTTTCCAGCATGAGGAGCTGCTCATGGTTACTGCTTTTGGTCATCAGAAGTCAGAGAGATGCTGAGACCAGTGGAGAGCTGCCCACTGTCCTGTTGCATCAGGTGGCTGAGGCAGGCAGCAGCGATGGGAGGCTGCAGGAAACAAGACTTTGCTCGCTGGTGGGAGACTGGCCTAGCACTACCATTATGGGGAGCTGAGTGACATTATTTGTGCAAATAGCACATGTGCACATGTGTGGGACTCAGCAATCCCTGACCTAGCACCTGCCTAGTGTCTGCAACGGGACACCTACAAGGAAGCTCGCTGCGTGATAGTTTATGGTAAGAAATGGGGAGGCAATCTGAGAACTCATCACTAGAAAAGGGGAACAGTTAAGGGTGATATTCAACTGGGAGGCATTGTATACTCATGCTGATTGGTGAAGAAGTGAAATAATTTCCCTGCGTTGGTTGATAACTAGCTGCTCCCATAGTCTACAAATGTGTCCTGTCTCTCAATCCAACCTACCCAATCCTTGCATGCAGCATCTACTAAAGAATAAAGCCTGGCATGTTGGGGACTTTTGGGACCTAACTCTACCACTAAATCAGTTTCCTGCTTGGGTCATGCCTATATTGCTCAAAGTTTGAATATTTTGGCATTAACACTGTGGAGAGGTCATATGAGAAAGATTTAGACCATGGAATGCTAGGCATACTTAGGAGCAATAGATGTTGGTGCAAGTTTGCACTTTAAAACAATTAGTTCCTATACAAACTGAATTAACAATGTCATATATGTTCAACTAAAGATTGATTGCACATAAAACTAAGATGCACATTTTGTAAGAATGCATTTGCAAGGTAAGGTGCACCAGAGGTTGGGGCACACACTGTAATCCAGCAATACGGGAGGCAGAGGCAGGGAGCTTGCAAGTTAAGTGACTTAGCAAGACTTTGTCTCAGCAACAACAAACAAAGGCTGAGGTAGTATCTCAGTGTGACGGCCCTAGGTCAGTCCCTAGTAACACACACACACACACACACACACACACACACACACACACACACAGATAAGATGTGCATTTAACACATTAAAACAAATGTTTAGGAAAGAAAAGAGAATGGGAGCGGGTTATAATGATGGAAGAAAGGTGGTAAGTGAGTGGAACTTAAATGGGCTGTGCACAGATCAGTGGTGAAGAATCATGAAGGGAGCCAGGTGACCCACAGATCATTTCCTGCTAAAGTACAAAGTAAAATATTTGCTAAGACATAGTGCTGTGTGCCAAGTGCCGTTGGGAGCACGTTGTCTACATTAACATATCTGAGGCTGACAGCCCCATGCCTGCCCACACCCTATTTGCCTTTGGGCCCAGTCCGGCCTATTTGCCGTCCTCTGCTGTATCCTAGCAATGCTGAAGCTGTTCCGGGGCTTCCAAAGGAGCCAGAGCAGCCAAGAACTGAAGGAGGTGGATTGTTTGGGCGTTGGTTTATAAGCTGTGCAAAGACTTCTCCCCTGAACTCACTGGGGGCAAATATAGGGACTTAAACCAACACAAATTTGTCATTTCTAGTTCTGCTGGTCAGAAGGATGCACCAGATTCACTGGGATAAAGTGCAGGTGGTCAAGAGGTCTGTGTTCCTCTTGAAAGCTGTATGGAATCAGGGAGAATCTGCTGGACTTTCCCAATGTTTGAGGATGTCCCCCATCTTGACCTCCCTTCATCTGAAATCACAGTTCTCTCTCTGATTCAGACCTCAGCTGGCAAAGTTTCTTTTAAGGACTCAGATGATTAGATAAGGTCACTAGGATAATCCAGGACCATCTCCTTATCTGAAATCCTTACCCTTAATCACACTTGCAAAGTCTTTCTTTACAGCAAGGATACATAGTCTCAAGACCCAGGGCTTAGGACTTAAGACATTTTTATGGGGCTATTATTCTGCCTTTCAAAAGGATCAGATAGAAATTCTTTGGGATTGAATGACAGGGAGAGAGAAATGATTTCCCTTGCAAGCAGAATAGAGAAAGGAAGAGAATTGTGGGTGATACTGGTGTTCATGTGGTCTCTTTTATGATTCAAATGTTGATGAAGTTTGCCAATGTGTGTTTGCATTTAGAATAGTCATTTGCAAAAGATTCAAAAGGATTTTGGAAAAAAGAATAAAATAACCAGTGGGTTTGAAGAGAAACCCTTACACATTAATTGTGGGGTACAGTGTTTATAGAGTAAGGTAAGCAGCAGGAGTGTGAGGATGAGGGGCCAATTGCAGACCCTCAAAGGTATTGTGTTAGCAGAAACAGAAGAAGACATTGCTGAAAGCACACATTTCCTTGTCTTCCAAAAAAGAACACTAACATAACTGACCTATCTAACATGAATGTTAAAAAGTACTGTATTAATTAGCTAAGATATAGAGCAATAATTTTAATATTAAGAATGTGTTCATATCTTTAAGGTAATTCTTTGTAGAATTAAAAAAATTGCATGTTTTTCCACAAAACTGGTTACAAAAAAGTAAATGTTTGAGCACTGCCCACAATAACAGAAAAGTAGCCAAAGGTTCAATAAGAGAACACACAGAATGGAGGGATAGCAGGGATCAAGGAGCTAATGGAGTCTGTTCTACTGCTGAAAATCAAAAGCCCTCCAACCACAGGCTGTATTTGTTGAAGAATGCTGCATATAAGACATATAACTAAGCAAAAGGAGTCATTTTTTAGATCCCAGAAGTCTAAAAAGCAAAACTGGGAAAAGTAAAACAGAAAAGATGACTGCTTTAGCTTTTCACTACTGTGACAGAAAAACCTGGCATAAGCAAATTATAAGAAGAAGGTGTTCTTCTGGCTCACAGTTTCAGAGATTATAGTCCATGGTAATCTGGACTAGGCCAGTGGCAAGGCAGAAATCATAGCAGAAGAGCATGGTGGAGGAAAGCTGCTCACCTCATGGCAACCAGGAAGTAGGGAAAAAAGGAAAGAATTAGAAAGGAAGAGCCAGGGATAAGATAGAGCCTTTTAACTCTTGTTCCCAGTGAGCAGCTTCCTCAAACTGGTCCCTACCTCCAACAGCCCATTGAGCTGTGAGCTCATCAGTGGATGAATCCACCAAGGAGGTCAGCACCTTCATGACTCATTCTCCTCACTAGATGCTACCTCTTGACATTGGTGCATTGGCAATCAAGACTTCAATACTAGAGTCTGGGAGACACTTCATATTTAACCCATAAAAGTGATTATTAGTGCAGAAGTAGCAAACAGACATCTAAATCAAAACATATAGACCATGTTAAATATTACTAATTAATGGCCAATTTCAATGCGAATCCTCAGCTGATTTGAATCAGCATGGTTGCCAGAATGGTAGGAAAAAACAAGAGGGAAGGATTTTACTGCTAATTTCACTAGGAAGAGCTTCAGTGTCACTGATTTCCCTTGGAGAAGCTTGGACTGTGTTATGGTTTGTGTTTGCATGACCTCAAAGCCTCATGCAGTCATGGAGATGGGCTTCTAGAATTTGTGATTGATCCATAGTCTAATTCTGGGATTTTGGGCATGAGTCCTACACCCAAGTAGATGTGGCCTACATGTAATATAAGGGATTTTTTGCTTTTGTTGCTTTTGCTGTCTTCTGTAGCCATGAACTGTTGCCCTCTGCCATGTGCCACCCTCCGCATACTGTGAGTTCAATTAACCTTGTTTCCTCTAATTTTGGGCATCAGATATTTCATCTCAGCAAACAAGAGACAAGTAACAAAAACAGGCTGTTCTTTGATGCTCAGCTCTGGCCTTTGCTGAGAATGGCATTTGCTCTCTTGGGAGAAGCTCTGATTTTAGCCTTTGTCATGGAAAGTCTCCTGGTTCTCAGACAAAGTGAGTACTCTAGCTTCCTGCACGGACCCCTGGACTTCCGGCTTTTGATTTCTGGCCCTTGGGCAAGATACTTCAGTCTTCCATGGCAGATTCCTCAGGTCACCTAGTGCAGACTTGTAAAGGACATTGCTGTGGGTTCCAGGCCTTCAGCTGGAGTCCTTGGATCTCTTCTTTCACTAAGACAGATTTCTTACAGTTTTTTACATTTGATTCTGTGGCTAAATATTGTAGGCTACTCCTGTAGATTTCTTTGTTCTGTATTAAATCTGTTCTTTTACAAAACATTGAGTAATACACCATGAGTAAACAGGAAAATTACTTATGGTTACAATATATAATCAATGATTAAGTTGAATATTGTCAAGCCTATTCTTTGAATTCTTATAATAAATTTTAAAAAGTCCTTTGTAGATCTGTAATTGTAACCGTAGTATGATTATAATTATTATGTGTTGATGACAAGAATACAGATATTAAATATAGGCATAAATAATGAAAACAAATTAAGTGGAATGAGCAAATCATTTGTTTTTATTCAACTGAAAATGTATCTTCTGTTCATATACTTATGAATGACATACAAATAGATTGTGCATCACACTCTAAAGATTATAAAAACTCAAAAAATTATTCATTAAATTAGAAGTTAGAATTTTAACAAATATTTCATCAAATAAGAATTCTTTCAAGACATACCATTGAAAATAACAGACTCTTTGAAAATAGTCATATTTTCTAAAATGTGAAACAGTATATAAACATATATAACAGATCAAAACAGGACCCCAGAATAAACTCTTATTTTACAATGGTATAATAAAACAAAACAGTGAGAATAAATAAAATTAATCATTCTAACTAACTTTTTAACTAGAATAATCATACTGTCTATCAAGGAACAATAATTTGAAAATCATGAAACTAAGTAAGAAATCTACTGATTTTTAAAAGCTCCAAAGGCTAAACACTGAAATTTTGAATACAATTTCAAAAATGGGAAAAAGCACAAGTAATGAAAATTTAAAAAGAAAGAATTTAAACTAAAAGAGTTCAGTCATTCTTCAGCACCTATGGGGTATCCCAAGATCCTCAGAGATACCAAAAGTACAAGCACCTCCACACATCATCCTATACAATTTAAACCTACTGTGATGACTTATAATACCAACTGCAGTGTCAGTTTTATGTAAATAGCTGTTAAATATTTTTTAGAAATAATGGTAAGAACTAATGATATAGGCAATTCTATTAGAAATAGCGGGAGGCATTAGGGTAACCATTGTTGATCACCTTGTATTATGTTTTTATATTATCTATTATGTCCACCCTTTTGACTTGACCGATTCTGTTCTGTTATGTCACATTTGGTTTTACTCTCTTCCAAAAAAGCAACAAGAACCGTGGGAGCAATGAAACCCAAAATGTGTAATAGTCACTGTACAAAAGAGAGGAAAAGAAAGTGCTCTAAACTATATAACTGCATGTATATTTAAAAGTATAAGATAGAAAATGATATCACAGAGTTTTATTGGATCATTGAACAGAACTGTTTGCAGTATCATTGGTGGAATGTCCACTCTACAAGCTTTAATTTTGTGACTTGAACAATTATTTCTAAGATGGCAATATGTAATCCATTAACTAGTGATTTCCTACTGCGCATTTTTTTATTCTGTAAATCTGTATAACTTGTACCCCTTCACTGTTTTTTTTTCTTTCTTTTCTTTTCTCCTTAAATAAAAATTAAAAAAAAAAAAGAAATAATGGTAAGAAAAGAGGTCTGTTTATATTCAATGTAGACACAATTATTTTTAAATATTTTCAATGCGAGGTTGGTTAAACCCACAGATGTGAAAACCACAGACAGAGGCCTACTGTATGTGTTTGTAAACTATTATAAATATTAATTATGAGCTGTGCATAATCAGATTCTATTAATAATGGAGATTCTTAATGAAATAGTCTTTACATGAATATACAATTGGAGAGTGAAATAAGATCAAATGAGGGTTTGAAATTATACTAATTGATGAAGTAATTAAGAACACTCCAGTGTGAATGTTTTCTGTGGGCTTCCTCGGGCCTCCTTCACAGCCCAGTCCACGCTGTCCTGGCCCCACGAGAAAGAGTGTGTGGGCAGAGTCACTGGGGGACTGTGACTTTCTCCAGCTGGGTTGGCCAGGTCAGCAGTCTAAAAGTGGCTGTCACTGAGCATTTATGCTTTCTCCACCTCTCTCCTTAAAGGATCTCTTGTTTGTTGGTGTCACATTGACAGAGGCCACTGCAGCTGTCACGTGGCCCACCCCACGTTCATGCTGGTGTCTCAGGGTTCCATCCATCACCGTGCCCTCTTGGTACCTAAATGTCACAAACCGCCTGCAGCAATTTGCCTGCACTTTTGGAAATAAACCCTGGTACATTTATATCTAGAAGCTGGGTTTGGTGGCAGGCGCCTGTAATCCCAGCACTGGGGAGGACGAGGAAGGTGGACTGCTACAAATTCAAGGCCAGCCTGGCTACAAAGGCCAGGCTAAACTGCACAATGAGATCTTTCTCAGACAGGTGTGTGTGTGTGTGTGTGTGTGTGTGTGTGTGTGTGTGAAGAGCCTCACATGCTCACAATGGGGCTTTTGGAAGGTAGTTAAATCATGGGCTCAATAAAGCCACCTTGTTGTGAGGAGGTGGGGACTGGATGGTGTGGGAGGGTCCCTGGGGTGTGGCCTGGAAGGATATACAGTATCTCTTTCCCTGGCTCCTCCCTCTCTCTCAACTTCCACCTGTCATGTCCCAGGAAGCTTTCCTTTGCTAGACCTTTCCAGCATGACTTCCGGTATTGGGGAAGCCATGGGCTCCAAACCTGAGCCAAAATAAACTCCTCACTTTTAAAATGTGGTTGTCTGGCATTACATCCCAGCAAAGAGAAAGTGACTAAGATAAACACTTGACTCAACACTTCACAAATCTCGTTTACTTGCTGCCTTTTTCTAATTTAAATTGTGACTAATATACAATAACAGAGGAAAGTGACAACTTTCTAGTGTCACTAGTATAAAAATGCAGTGAAATTTTTGGCTGTTTTCACAAAAGTTTAAAGAACAGATCACTAACTTAAATTTTATAAAGTGAACGAAAATTCACACAAAGATACGAAGCTATTGGATTTCTCATGTTGATCTCACTGTGCCTGATTTATCTCACTATTATGGTATCAAAATCCATCTGTTGTTCTACAAAGGATTCTATCCTTCTTTATGGCAGAGTAGTACTCCGTTGTATATATGTACCACATTTTCTTTACCCATTTATCCACTGACAGACATATAGGTTACTTCCCGAATTTAGTTGTTTTATCAATCAGTGCTTACTAGAGAAACAAGTTTAAGCCAAGATATACAAATATATAAAGATTTTTAAAATTGGCTTTCAATGGTGGCCCACAGAGTCAGATATGGAAAAATACAAAAGGACTGTCTGCACAATGGAGATTGGAAGTATCTTATCAAAGGCCGGAAGCTCAGTGTAGTATCCTATGTAAGTCTGTATCAGGAGGCTGAAGGGTCTTCGATGGAAGGCTGAAGGGCCTTCTAGAGACTGAAGGGTCTATGCTGGAAGCCATGAGATGATATCAAGGTGAAGGTAAAGCCTGGAGCTCTTCTGAAGAAATAAAAGTAACACTTCTTTATTTCCCTTTTATTCTGTTCAGGCTACAAGCCTATTGGTTGCTGTCACTCACCCCCAGGGAGGGTCTTCTGTCTTCAGTTAATCTGTTAACCCAGAACGACACTGGTCTGATACAGCTGGATGTCTCTTCCTCATCATTACACAATCATTGAACCATCACATCAAGGATGAGCTGTTACACCATACAGCGACATTTTTGTGCAGCTCATTCCCTTGGTCAGGAATACTCTTGCCATGGATCTATCCTGTCCTATAATCTGCATAAGCTTCCACATGATTCCCAAGTGAGAAATGTTTCATGATGTGCTGTGGATCCCTGTGGGCGGGAAACTGGTTTACAAATAGTTATTTTTCACTTTGTCTCAGCTTGTGTTTTCTACTGAGTTCCTTTAAATCTCCATCTCCAGGGCTGTACAGAGAACTCACATATAAACACAAGCATATATAGGGGTGTATGTATAAACACACATCTACAAAAAGGGAAGTGATTGATAAAAATATGGTGAATGTATAATTTAAAATAACCACTGCAATGAGCATTGCACACTGGCATGAATTGTCCTCAAAATACTCCCCCTTGTTGTGATAACAAATATCCCATCATTCTAGCTCCTTTCTGAAGCATCTCTGGAAATCTTCTTTCATGAGTGTCTTGAACGATATTATTGAGGCTGCCTCAGTTCCCCGAATTAATTTAAAATGCTTCTGTCTCACGGTCATTTTGACTTTGGGGAGTGGCTGGAGGTCTTGTGGTGCCAGAGCTGATGAATGAAGTAAATAATGACATACAATCATGTTTTACAAATCTTCCTGTCTGTTGAACGTCACACAGCAGAAATATTCACCGTATTTTTGATCAACCTCAAAAACACCCATACAATGGGGCTTCCAGAGTGCTTCAGGAAATAGCAAGAGTGATGGGTAAGTGTCTGTGCAGCCAGTGGGAGTGTTCTGAGGAGTTCTAGTGGCAATGTGATTTTACTCTGCTAGATCTTTTAATTAGACACACACTGTATTTTTGATGGGCCCTTGTATATATGGCATGTATCTCTGTTATCTGCTGTCTATCTACTGTTATCTATCTCACACTCAACAATAATACTTTTGTGTCATTCATCTTTTATTACTCTCACTAGCACTAAGATAGGAGCTATTACTACACTCATTTTCAAAAGAACATACAGAGTTTCAGAGAGCAATTGGTTTCCTTCTTAAGGTTTAGCCTCCTAGAACTCCAGGACTGCATCGCTTATCCATATATTCCGCAAATTGCCTAATGAAATTTTTTTCATGTTAAATGAATGAACATACATGCTAAATAAACATATAAAAATGTAAGGCCTATGAATGCTACCATCTGGTTATCTCTTAGGTCTATTGCCTGGTTTCATTTGCACCCTCATAGGTAATGTCGGGGTTGAATTTCATGGCTACTAACATGTATTTCATCTGGGGAATAATTTAGAAGTGTGACCAGGAGATAAAATGTCAATCTGACCCCCTGTTAACCACTGTTTCTAATTAAGCCACGTTGAACAGTGCTTACAGCTAAATACAGCATGCTTCCGTGATGAGTCTGCAATCGGCTGTTGTTTCCATTATCTCACTCACTGGCATTTCGCTGATGAGTTCATAAATCCCTGTGGAATCACAACCTCGATCTCTTTAATGAGGCCTTTAAAAACTGGGAGAAAATTATAGTGGCAGATAAGGATGGCTTTGCTGTATACCTGCTTCATAAATGCCTCCCCCAAGTGAAGTAAATACTGTTTGATGGGCCTTGAGTTTAATTTGGTATGAGTTGGCCAGGGAAAATAAGATTGGGTTGATTTTTCAAGCAACAAAAGAGTATTGAATGTGGTTTCTGTCTTCCTTGATATGATGGCGAATAGGAATTGGGACATTCCTCTCCTCTAGTAAGGTAGGGTGGAATAAGATTGGCTTTCGTAGTCATGGACGCAGGTAATGAACCTTCACAGCCAGTGTTGACTAAGCCTCTGGGTGCTGGCCTGGTGCTGAGGTTACAGTGATGACCAAAGACTGGGAAACAAGAAAAATATGTCACCTGCCGGGTCAGGCATATCTACAGCAGCACAGCTCCGTTTCCAGCCCCCCTTACAAGGGATGATGCACAAACACAGTGAAGGTTAGATTTCAAATTTTTTTATTATTACTGCAAAAGAGACATTGGATCAACTCCATCAAAAATACTTCTTCTTGATTCGAACACTTATCCCATAACTCTGGTCAGTTTCTGAAGAAGTCCCGCAAGTCCTTTCTCATAAGTATCTATTTGTGCTGTCATGGAGACTCAATGTCCTGAAACAATTCAAAATTCTTCTTTACAGTAATTTTGACTTCAGAAGACAGCCAGAAGTCATACACGGTGAGATTCAGTGACAAAGGTGGATGAACACACTGTGGTATTGTCAGGAGCCCGCCTTTCCGTGGGGTAATGCTCAGCAATAGCACTCACTGTATTTTTGATCACACCTTATAAAGTCATTCATGAAAGAGATTATCATGAACTGCTTCAGAAAGTGGCAGGAAGGGTGGAATTGGTGTGCTCAAAACAAGGAAGAGGGTCCAGAGGGAGCTGGATGTCAACTGTCTTTTATTGCAATGTGTTTTTTAATCATAAATATTCATCCTGTCTTTTTGACTTCATGACACTGAGGTTCTAAAGCACAGGGACCTGTTTCCCCTATCTGACAGGATTTTGGATTACATTTTGCCCCAAGAGACATGTACGGAGGATTTAAAGACTTAGAGGGAGGAGGAGAAACAGAAGCCACTCCGCTGCCAGCAGCAAAACTCAGAGTTTGAGCACACATATGATTTGTCATCACTTGATTGTTGATGGTGCCTTGGATACTAAAGTTTTGCTGTGGGTTGCTGCAGCCTGTGTTAGCGGGATGGAGACAGTGTCTGAGAGACTAGAGTCTTCTGTTTTTGGTGTAGAGATTAGGTATATTGCTTTTGCACAACGTAGAGCTGTATTATGATAAGCATTATATTGTGCTTTCTTAATATTTGGAAACTGGATAATAGATACGGAACGTCAAAAGGGTGATAGTTCTAAGTACTGTTGGGCTTTGTGCCTATGCCTTCCCTATGGTGGAAGTGAAGAAACTTGGGAACTGCATTTCCCCCAATCCTCGGATAGTAAGATGTAGGCAGTCTAAATCAGTTTGAGCTATTATAGTAAATTTCATAAATTGAATGCCTTAAACAGAAATTTGTGTCTTAAAATTTTAGAGACTAAGCAGACCAAGATCAAGATGCCACCTGATTCACTGATTCCATTCCTATTAAAGGCTCTTTTTCCTGGTTTTCTGAGGGCCATGTTCTTATCCATGTACAGTGAGAGAGAAAGGGAGGGAAGAACGGAGGGAGAGAGAGAAAGAGGGGGAGAAAGAGATATTTTTCCCTTTCAGTCTGTTTTTTAAAGTAGAAATCCCAAAGTCCTTACCCCAAAATACCATCATCTTTGGAATTAACATTTCAACATCCATAGGGCAACTGTGAGAGATCCGTAAACATTCGAACCGTATAGCACATTCCATTTAACGTGGCTTTAAAGGTATTTAGAAGCAAATTACAGCAACACATGATATGAGGAGACTCCCATGATTTACCTTTGCCCACTGCATAGATACCTGTAACATCAGTACGGGTGTCATTGTTTTTCCTGGGTAATCAGATTCCCTGAAATATAGTGGAGAACTTGGGATGTAGTAATGAAGTTTTCCGACATTTTCCCATTGTTCTTTCTATAGTTTCAGAAAGCCCAGCTCCCTGAAGCATCTCTGTATTTAAAAAAATCAAGGGGCTGGGGTTTAGCTCAGTGGCGTAAGCGCCTGCCTTGCAAGCAGGCAGTCAGTCGTGAGTTCGATCCCTGGTACCGATAAAAATGAAAAAGACAGAAAAAAAAATAAGGTTATCTTCTGTTAATGACCTAAGATAATTTGATACACCACTTTAGGAAGACTGGGATTCAGTTTGGTAGATGAGATGTTTAGTCAGCTTTTTGTTACTGTAATAAATATCTGAGATGAATCAACTTGTAAAGGGAAAAGACTTTTGGAAAAGACTTACAGTTTTGGAAGGCTTAGTCCATTATTTATTGGCCCATGGATCTTGGTCCTGGGGATTCAGGCCAGCATGGCAAGGACTGGAAGGTGGAACAAAGCCTCTGTCATGGTGGCTGGGCAGAGACCATGCCCTTTGAGGGTACACTCTGCAATACTTATGCTTCTCACTGGGCCTCATTTTTCAAATGTTCCACCACTTCCCAGTAGTTCTACAGATTGGAAACAAAACACATGGCCCTTTGTGGGCATTTCAGGTACAAACTATTGCAGGCTCATAAAACTTGGGGTCAGGAGAATATCACAAAAATTAGGCAAATTTAGCGATGGGTACTTATGGCTGTACTTACTGTCAGTAATGATTTTCCAAACATCTCATAAGTAATTGTAGCTGATACTGATAGCAACAACCCAGGCTTTCAGAGACAGACTTTGACTTGGGAACTAGCTCTTTTCCTTGTATGCCTTGTAATTTAAAAAGCATCTGTAAAAGTCCTGGAGTCTTCACTTCAAATATATAGATTATAAATTTCCAGTGCACAAAGTCATGTTGAAAAGGCAGTATCAATAAAGGTCCCAATGCCTAGGCCAAAGTAAATTACAAATACATGTAGCTTTTGTCATTTTATTCCAACATTGTAAATGAGGATACTATATTCCACAAGGAGACCTATCTGCGATCATTAAAATTAATGTTTGATAGAACTAGAACTCCAAAGTCTATGTTCATTGCTATACATCATGAAATTATTCACACAGAAAATATGTGACAAAAACCAAATGACACCTGCAGAAACCTGTGTTACTGAGGTTCCGAAGAACCTCAAGTCTCATGACTTGAGTGAACATTTGTTAGGGATCTGTGGGTTGTCAGGGACTCTATCATGCCCTCTTGGGTGCCATATGTCTTTCTGTCTGAGTTGAAGCAGTACCTCTTGGAATATGTTCACTTCACGCGTACAGGATCCTCAGGGGCCTGTAAGAAACAAGCAGTGCCCCTTAATGCCTCTTCTTGGGACTCTCACACTGTCAACTCTGCCCATTGTCCTTTATTCAAGGCAAGGCATTTGTCCAAGTGCACATCAATGAGGTGGGAAAGTCACCTTCTTCCCAGGGCTGCAGAAAAGGGAAAATCAATATTTGCTCACCAATAATTCATTATTCCCCTCCACTGAAAATCAGACATTACAGTGCTTTCTGCCTTCCTTTAATTTTTCTTTTAATTCTTCAAGGAATTGAATTATTCCTTTAAAACTTCATATTACATAGGCCTCTTCTTCAACCTTCTCTGTATTGCAGGAAAGAAGTCCAGGGGCATGTTAATCACAATGTCCAAGGTCTGTGGTTCCAAGGCAGAGCTCCTAAAGGCCAAGCAGTAAGAGAGACATGGAAGGCAAGAAAGAGAAGCCGTTAATGTTATTCATGGAGGTGCACATAGTCATATCAGCAGACATTCAGCAGGAAGTTTGTAGGGCTTCCTGAGAAAGTCCCTGGAATTTATCTGTGTTGTGATTGAGGGAAGCTGAGGTTGATGGTGTTGGCAGCCTGAGCTTCCTGAGATTTCCTATGGGTTCCAGGCAAGTTCTTATTAATTACCTCCATCTCAAATCTCCCCTAAGAACTGCTCTTGCATCACTTCCAATGGTTACATAAGCCTTTAATGTCCTCTGTTAAAGCCCTTCCTGTCTGAAATATCTAGAGTAGTTTCTGTTTGTTGCTTAAATACTGATTATAAGACTAAAATTATCAGGTAGGGATTTTACTCAGCACATTTTACAAAAAGAACAAAAAATAAAAGAGTTTTTCATTCGGGACAGTAACAGATTGGTGCTAAAGCAGTGTTTTAAGAATTACTAAATCTAACTCTTACAGGACAAGCTAACATACTTTTTCATACTATGTGTATGTAGCAAACCACAAAGAAAGTTAGAATGTTCCAGTTTTTCCTCAATGAGAAGTAAAGATAAAGCCTAACCAGCAGGACTAGAGGGTAAAGATTTGCTTAGAGGATGCTTTGCTCTTCCTGTTGCTGGAGTTCGTGTGGGTTCAACAGTCCACTGATCTGGACCAACATCAGCTTCAGAACTATTGCCCATCTGTTTAAGCTTCATGTGTAGCCTCTAATTACCACGAATTTTATCTTATCTTGTTTTGTGTCAAGGAGAGCTCAGATGTGAATAATAGATTAACCACAATCCCCAGTTTATAGATCACCTCCTCCCAATCCATGTAAAGCTTTGCATTATTTATCTGCTTATTTGTCAATTAAGGCATGTCAGTAACAAACCCATTACCTTTAGGTCTTGTTCGTTTCTTTATTGGGCACTGCAAAATTCTGGCAAATGTTTATGCCTTCTTCACTTCTTTTCTATGTTTTGACAGAGGGTGCTACTATATATAGTTCAGACTGGTCTTGAACATGTGATCTTCTTGCCTCAGCCTCCTAAGCACTGGAATTAGAGATGTGTGATGCCATCCATGCCCAGTGGAAGTTTACATTTTAGCAAAACAGAGTTCCATGATTTTTTAGGTGCCTCTTTACCATTATCTATAGATCCATATTTTAGACATAATCTGTAGTTTTTTTTTCCTTTTCTATGAAAATAGGAACAGATATTTTAAGTCCCTTTGGGTAGAAAGAATAATGTGCTCCTCATAGTCCGAGCTATAAAGGGATCAGATTTAGGCAAAAATATAAATGTCTTGATATTTTTGTTCTTCACTCAATAACCCTTTGGAAGAAGCATACTGGCTGGCATAGCATGAATGGCATTAAAACTTTGGGAAATCTCTTTTAGGTTAATAGAGGAAATGCAAATTTTAAATAAACATATGATTTTTCATAATATTACTCAAATATATTAAGTAAATGAATAAATATTATTTAAAGTTCAAATGACATATTTGTTAATCTTTTAATTAAAGAAAATGATATGTCAAAGGAACGACAAGTTACAGATTTTAAAAGGATGTAAACAATTATCTCAACACTTAATTGCAAAATTTTAACTTTTAAATGTGTATATTTGAACTGATGTGATCATTAAATATCAAAAGCACATCTAAATAAGGGCATTTTGTTTACCACTACACTGAATAGAAAGTGTACTATGTAAAAATGAAGCAAAATAAAAATTGGGAATTCAAAAGAAGTCAAAGCAACAGCAAATGAAATAATTGAACTGACATCTCTGAATTTTAAAAATGTTTTCTGAAAGAATTGTATACAAAAAAGGAATTTTCTAAGGGAATGTGAAACGAGGTTATTCCTTAAGACTTCTTAGAAAATTGTTTATTTTCTAAATCAGAGGGCTAGTTAGTGTGAAAAGCCCCATAGTTTACTTTCACTGTAATTCAGTTTGAGAGAAAGAAATAGATAGATGCTGTTACATGCCAAACAACCAGAAGGGCTGTTTTCTATCTTATAAAATCTACTCTGCAGCCTTCCCCCGCCACCATCGAGATCTGCCCAAAGCCACAGAAACAGTGGCTGACTATCATTCAGCCTTATTTATGGTAGAAATCTCTTTCATGGTGGACCAGACCTAATGTTGACCTCAGTGGAAACCCCCCATTTGCAATTAACACCACAAATCTAGGGCAATGACCTTTAAGTGATCTTCATCCTTAACCCATAGACCTGTGACATCCCCAGGAAGATCAAACATCTTACTGAGCATTCCTAGGAAACTGAGTGATTTAGCACGATCCAATCTCAAAAAAAAAAAAAAAAAAAAAAAAAAAAAATAGAATAGTGTGGAAGAACTGGAGCGTCCCTTGGTGTGAAGGCCTTGGGTCAGTCTCAGACTGTGACTGGGAAGAGGCATCTGTGACAAATGCAGAAACCTCTCATGCAACTTTCTAAGCAACAAAAGAATAATTGCAAACACCAGTATGAACCGAGCACCATACACCTAAGTAAGTACTGTCTTTGGAACTTTATGAAGAAAGAAACCAAAGCTTGAAAACCAAGCCTGCAGCCTCACAGTGACTGAATGCTGCAGCCAGGATTTGAAAGCGAATCGCTCTCTAAAACTCCTATTTTTCGCATTACACTGCTCTCAATGACATTTTCCTCCACAAGTCTCTGAATCTTATGAGGGTGGAGGGAAGGTAGCCAGGCTATTTATTTGCTAAGTGAGATGATTGAAAGAATCTTGCCTGTCACTGTAATGCACTGACACTCCTGAAGGAGGAATGTCTTGTGTTTTTGCTCCATGTGGCAGGCTTTGGGGTATATGAAGACCTTTGCATGGCACCTCAAATCTTCTCCTGCCCAGGCTCATGTCCCCAATGGCACATGAGTTGTGTTTGTTATTCTGGGGGATCTCCTACTACAGCTCAGCAAATGCAGGATGGAGTGTTGTTTCAACGGTGCCCCATAGCATGACATCTGCAACTTTAACCTCTTCCTTCATGTGTTGGGCTGGACACCGCTGGGCATGTGAGCTCATGCCTATGATTCCAGTGCATTGTGAGGCTGAGACAGGAGGACTCAAAGCTAGGGTCCAGTCTGGGCAATTTAGCAACCTGGTAGGGATCTGCTTCAAAGTTAAAAGAAGAAAAAAGGCCAAGGATTCAGCTCAGTGTGAAGGCCCTGGCATAATGCTCAGAACCTTCACCATCACCAAAGAAAAAAGAGAAAGAAAAAAAAACTAGGCAAAACAACACAATCTTGAGATTTCTCTGAGATCAACACTGGGGAGGCAGTGGATTCTGTCATACTTAAACACTGAACTAACTTTTGCTCTGAAAGTCAGGGATTTCTGTGGTCTAAGTCCTAGGATGGGGCTCACAGACCAGTGGAATGGGCTTTGGGTTGCTTCTGGGCAGTCTTTTTTCACTGTCATATCTCTCTGCCGAGATTTGTAGCAGTTGCTCATTCAACGCAGTAGCCTTCTATTACCACAGGGAACACATTTCAAGACCCCAGAAGATTCCCTCACCCACAGAGAGTACTGAGCCCTAAATATATAGTATTGTAAATATTTTCCATTCAAATGTATGTGTGAAAAGTTTAATGTAGGAATTGGACACAGTAAGAGATAAAAGCCACTAACAAAATAGGAAGGAACAAATACACCAGTGTACCCTACTATAAGATATAATGTAAATCCTCCTGGTACCTTTTCTGACTATAGAAAGGGAAACCGGATAAGGGGAGTTCTGTGATTAGTTTTTAAATTAATTATGTCTGTTGGTACACTGTAGATATGCATAATGATGACGTTCATCACGGGGAATTTGTACCTTGCCTGACACAACTTGATTCTTTTTTTCCTCTACCCTCCTTTCAACCCTCATTCCCTTCTTTATTTACAAAACCTTTGTTTGTGCGTTTTCCTTTTTTTTTCTCATCATTTTTGTTTTTTTTTTCACTTCTTTCCTGTCCCCTCCTACCATCTCTAGTTCCCCTTCCTATTTGAATGTTTTCTTCCTATTTTACCACTTCTATTGTACATAGAAGGTCCTTATTTACTCTTTTGGTTTCTCATACCAGAAAACAATTTGGTATTCACCCAAGTGTGTCCAGTCTGTTTCACTTAAGAATATGTTCTTTTTTTTTTTTCTTTTTTTTGGTCTTTTTTCCTTTTTATCGGTACCGGGGATCGAACTCATGACTGCCTGCTTGCAAGGCAGGTGCTTATGCCGCTGAGCTAAATCCCCAGCCTCCAAGAATGTGTTCTTATGGTGCATCTATTTACTAGAGATGTCTCAAGCTATTTATTTATTTATCTCCTGGGAACGGAACCGAGGGCCTTCATGCTGAGCTTTGTTATCCAGCTCTGCCCACTTCTTAAAATTTTTGAGACAGGGTCTTGCCTAGTTGCTTTGGGTTTGAACTTGTAATTCTGCATCAGTTTCCCAGAGTGCTGGGTGACAGATGTGCACTCACCCACCTGGCTTGTGTACACACTTATTAATCATGTAGCACCAGGTAAGCACTGTTCCAGGGATGGGAACAGAGTAATGAGCTAAACAAAATCCCTGTCCTCATGTAATTTTAATATAAAACAAAATAAAATATCAAGAAAGTACACAGACAGATAAACTTGAGACTTTTATAGGTAAATAAATGCAACTCAAGACCATTAGTCTCATTAGTGAAATAAATCAGACTCACGTGTGTAGTAAATATCATATTGTCTTCCTGGTGTGAGAAACTGAAAGAGTAAATAAGGTCTAAAATGTGTCATAGATTATTGGGAAATGGGAAGAAATTGTTTTAAAAAAAAGGAAGTAAAGTAGGGAAAGTGGGAAAGAGAAAAAATGCAAGTTAGCTGTATTATTAGTGTCTCTACCTTAGTTCATAGAAGAGGAAGCTTTATGCTTATATTGATTGAATAATTTTATGTCCATATCTTGTACTTGAATAACTACTTCAAAGATAACAATGTGCAGTGTATTAACTATTGTTATTTTCCTTTTGTCTTGTTACAAAATTTAGTTTTATGTTTTTTTTTTCATTTAAAAACAAAGAAAAAGTGCACAGATGATTTCTGGAGTTGAGATTTCACCACAGTGACATTTTAGCAAAGAGCTCCATGGGTAGGGAAGCGAGCTGTGGATGTTTCCAGGGAAGAGAGAGAGCTCGAGATGGAGGAGTACAGGCAGGAGAGATTTTGCAATAAAGCCCAGGTTGATGGTCACAATTCCCTGAGGCTTAAGGGGCCACAGGGGACCAGGGAATATAGGGGAGTGGTTCTCAAAGTGGGATCCAGGGACCTGAGTGTTCCCAGGATTCGTCCAGGAGGTCCATAACATTCAATCAAAACAATTGTCTTCACCTTTTACGTGCCTGTTCTTTCACTATTCTACAATGGAATTTTCCAGAAACTACATGATGTGTGACACTGAATGAGAGCAAATGCAGAAGCTGATAGCAGGATCCAGTAGCCTTCTAGTAAGCTAGATATTAGCTTTGCAAACATCTACCACAATGACACTTTTATTATTTTTTGAGAAGGTTTGCAAACTGTAATTATTTTTCATAAAAATGTTATCTATTATAATAAGTAACCAATTTCTCATTGTTCTACTTAAGTGAATGAAAATCTGCTTTTTGTTTTACTAATTTCCAATTTTAATTTATTTCTATTATAGCATATGATGGTAAATACAACATACGTAGTAGTGATGCACACCTGTAACCCAGCACACTGGCAGGCTGAGCTAGAGGAGCAAAAGTTTGAGGCTAATCTGGGCAGCTTAGTGACTTAACAAAACCCTGTCTCAAAACTGAAATATTTAACAAAGGACCGGTGATGGTGCTTAATGTGAAAGCCTTAGGCTCAATTCCTGAGTCTGCAAAAGCAGTAAAGTCATTGGGGTCCTCAAAAAGTTTGGAGGAATTGCAAAGTGATCCTGACATAAAATAAAACAAAAAAAAACACTAGAGAAAGGCATGATGGTGAGTTTTGATGATGTTTTTGTCTTGACACTAGAAGCGTTGGGCAGAAACCAAGTTGTGCCCTATCACCAGCCCCATTCCCTTCCCCATCTCCCTGGTTCATCAGCAGTGCAGAGAGGAGGGAGAGGGCCGGTGCCCTGGAGCATCAAGTGGCTTCTCTTGCTTGCTCTTAAGACCTTCAGAGGATTGGATGAGACCCACATTATTTCTGTTACTTAAAGCCAACTGGCTATGAATGTTAGCTTGCAATCCCCTTCTTTTCTGCAGGCTCAGACACCATTGTACAACTCAAGCCCCAGGACAACCTTAGGATCTGTTGTGAGTTGTAACCAGCCATGGGAAGCATGGTGAAAAGGTGCTAGACTGTGAGGCTGCACAAAGAAAAAGAGAGTGTTCGAGCTGCCTCCTGCTCTCTGACCCTGAGATGTTTTGCAGCCAGTGAGCTAAGCAGCCACAGCCCACTGCTAACAGATCCTCTTGCACTGTGTCTAACCCTTTCCTGGTCTCACTCTCAGGCTTTGAAACTCCTCATATTTGCACATCTTCTATCTTTAAATTTAAAGTGGCATTTAATATTTCATATCTCTGGTAGATAGTTTTCCCTTCTGGTACTGAGTGCAGGGCCTTCATAGCCCTTTTTATGTTTTTACATTTTGAGATAATGTAGGGCTCACTAAGTTACTAAATTACACAGGCTGAGTTGTAACTTGGCATCTTGCTGTCTCAGCCTCCCACAGTACTAGGATTATAGGCAAGCACCACCACATACCCAGCTCTCATATCCCTAGTTTTACATGACAGCTATGTGAGAAATTGAATCAGACTCACACAAGTGCTCTTCCTCCTCTTCCCCCTCCATGTTTTTCCTATACTATGAAATAAGAGTAGTTAGCCCTCTAGGAAAAAGTTCCTAAATCCAACCATGTAATCAAAGCTTCATGTGCTCCCAGCTATGGGAGTGTTCAGAAGGTTGAACTGTGTGTGCTTTTGATGGGACAAGGTGTGTGGTCAATAAATGCTCAATAGTATAATTATTCTTATTTGATGACCAGTAAAATATAATAAAGCTGGAACCCAGAGTGAACCCAAATGGAAACCAGAAAATAATAAATTCACTTCCAAATATCAATAAAGTTGGAGGTGTAGCTTACCAACACAGAAAAAGCATGATATGGACTTGTTCAGGGAGTGGTAAGTTGAGGAAGAAATAATCTTGAAAGAATCACAGGCCAGGATCAAAGAAATACAAGCAAGCAGCAAAGTGACAGTGACATTAGGGAAGCAACTAGAGATGTGTCTTGGTCCGGACTGCATTTCAGGACTGCCCTCATCAGTTCTTATTTTGTGATGCCCTAAAAGAATATCTCCTACCTCACAGGCACAAAGGATTCATTAAGAAGGCAGAGGATGGAACATGTTTGTTGGACTTTCACTCAAGGCAAAAGCTCATTTTGGAGTTTTTCAAGTGACCACTTTCACATACAGGTCTCTTCTTGAAAACTAAAGTGCACTTTTCTTCCAAAAAATACCTTTATATGTTTGCTTTGGAGGTCTGAAAATATCCACCTAAACTACACATAAAGCCCTGCTGATCACTGCTGTTCATTGTGACTGTGGCTGCTCCTCTGTGAGCAGTCTCAGGGTACACCTGTGAGTACTTCAAGCTGGTTTTCTTAATGGCCCTTCCTCGTAGTGAGATTGACCAGAGCTGATCTTATGTGGTTTTGGAGCAGAAAAAGTGATAGACCACTTCATGTCAAGAGCAAGAGGAGTTGCTTACTTCCAACTTAGAGGTGAGTCAGAGGCACACATGGTGGTATCAGTTCCCCATGGGGCAGCCAGGAGAGCAGAAGCAATCAATTTAAATTCTCTGAACTTCAGTCTACTCAGTCTCAAAGGGTGCTCTTGTAGCTCAGCTAGAATTCTTTATGTTTAGATTTGAAATTGGTTTGCAATTCATTCTACAAAGTGTGGGTAGCCCAGGGACTTCTGAGTGCTCTAGATGGGCTTTAATTCCTTTTCTATTTTTGGCTCCAAACTTTGGCATTTACTCTAAAAGTGCTACTTCCTGTGATGTCACTTCCCAGCATTCTGGAAGCAGGAAGTCACCCTTTACCCTGACTTCATTCAGACTGTTCCCAATTACACAATTCCTCTGATCTGTAGCTCCCTGTTCTGGCTGTTGAAATGCAAACAATTTTAAAATCGGATATTCAGTATCTTTATTATCTTAACCTTCATTAAGCCAGATTGTCTGTCTTCTCTCTCCATCTTCTCCTTTTTGTTCTCTCTGTAGTGTCTATTTACTCTGCTATAGAAGATCTTATCTGTTTCTTTTGCAGGGGGTGCCATCTATAAATTCTTTGGTTCATAAAGTTCATTTCCTAAGTGTCAACTCCCTCTTCTCTAGAAATGTCCTAATTTTAGTCTTCAGGCTCTCTTTATTCTCATTTCTACCCTCATTGTGAAGAACATGGTAACAGTGAACATAAATGCATGTCATAAACCAGTGCAACTCACGGAGACTTATGAGTCTTTATAACACACTAAGAATTGTGCTAAAAATTTCAATATTGGTCAAAGCACACATTTCCTCCAAAATTTTTAAAACTGAGGTCCATATTCTAAGCCAAATTCACTCCAGGAATTTCTTAAGCTGCTCCACTCTGAGGCCCAAATCAGCAGATCTATCTACAAGACCAAGGAAGACATTTCTGGAGAAATAACTTAGGCCCACTGTTTAAGGCTAAACTTCAGCTTCTGAGCACTGAAGAGTCTCTGATGCTGGATTCAGTTCAGTCTTGATGGTTCCTACGCAAGACACAGGACAAACTTCAATGAGGACCTGTATAGCTCTCTGCCTGTGGGACAGTGATTTTCACTGCTAAGGTGTCCCCTCTGGTGTCCTTAGCAAATATGGGCACAAGTGCTGCTATTTGGGAGAAAGAGATCAGCAAGATGCTGTGCATTGCTTCAGGCAATTGTCAGATGATTGCAGAGATTAAGATAAAGGACAAGGCTATATGGTTGACAAAATGACATGACAGATGTCTATTGAGAATACCTAGGACATTTTGTGGGAGACCTGAGAGGGCTGTATTTATCACTGATCATGCAGGAATTGAGGCAGAGCAATACTTTTGTATGTATGCTGTTTTAAAAATATTTTAGAAATTCTGTATTTCAGAAAAATTGAGATAATAACAAAGAGAATTCCCATTAACCACATCTTCATTTTTCCTTATATTAATACTTCACATGACTGGGGTAAATGCTTTATAATTAATTCAACAATATTGACCCATTTTTATGGACTAACATTCATGATACTTTGTTTATATTTTCAGTTTTATTTATTTATTTATTTATTTATTTATTTGGCAGTACCAGGGCTTGAACTCAGAGTCTTGTGCACTACACAAGCCCTCCACCACTGAGCTACACCCTCATCCTCATCCTTTTACCTAATGTTATTCTAGCATTGTAGGGTCCTACCCATGATGCTACATGGCCTTTAATTGGCCCATTTCTGTTGATTTCTTGGTTCTGGCAGTTTCTCAGACTTTTCTTGCCTTCAGTGACCTTGACAATTTTTAGGGAGAAGGTCACGCACATGGGAGGATGTTCCTCTATTGGAATTTGTGTGATTTTCTTCTCCTGCCTGTACTGAGGTTACAGGTTTTGAGAGGAAGATCACCGAGGTAAAGTGCTATTTTTGCCATATCATATCAGGGATGCTTGCTATCCACATGACTAATGATGTGCAGGTTGACCTTCGTCACCTGGCTGAGGCTGAGTTTCTCAGGTTTCTCCTCTATAAAGTTCCTTTTCCCTTCTCTTGATATACTGTCATTTTTAAAGGAAATCACAACGTGCAGCCCAGACGAGGGGAGGAGACCTTACTCCCCACGTCCTTGTGGGTGGGCTGACTCTACATAGACTATCTGGATTATTCTGCATCAGAGATATCCACATTCTCTCATTTAATTGTTTATTCAATTATTTATATTAGAAAGGGCATATGGATAGTATATTTACATATATTTTAAGGTTTGAGTTGTAGTTAAATGCTGTTACTTATTTTATTGTTTAAATAGTTCCAGTTTCAGCCATTGGGAGCATGTTCAATTAGCTTCTGTCTTCTTTTGACAAAGACGCCTTTGTGTATGTCTGTGTGTCTGTGTGTGTGTGCCTGTATTGTGTTGTCCTTTTGTTCTGCAGGGAAGAGCACTTCCTTACCTTTTAGGATGACACAATGCTTCTGGTTCATCTTTTTTTTTTCTATTGCAGTCCTTAAATCAACCATTTTTTCAAGAAATCTTACTCTCTTTGTCGGAGAAGTATATTAAAACTCCAAATCTGGATATTACTTTTGCTCATCTTATGGGCTACAGTGGCTTCTTGGACACCTACGGGGAATATATATATATATATATATATATATATATATATATTACTAGCATTGATTAGTTATATTGTTGCATATCTTTATAGGTAACCATTTTATGTTAAGATAATCATCAGTTCTTGCTGATGTCTACAGCCCTCATTATCATGAAAATTGTAGTGGTCTTTTACTATATTCCTCTGCATATTTCCACTCCAGTGAGGAGAAATCTGACTCCTACTGTGCATCTATCTTTTATTTATTTTTTTTTAATAGTTTGAGAATCAGAGTATGGCAGTGCCAGAATTAGGGACTTGTATCCCTGTGGTGTACAACAGTGCCAGCTGGAATAGTGTATCTATGTATCTATGATTAAAGGCATGAGAACGTGCCTTTAATTTTGGAGACTCCATTGCTTTCCAAGGTTGTTTAGTGAGGATTTTCCTTCCTCTCTGTTCAGTGAAGTTTTCATAAATTTGTGTGGGTATTTGTACTCTGCCTCCTGCCCAGGGATTTTCTGAATTCTTAAATTTTTGTTGTAACTTTTTCTAAAACTGGAAATTGAATCCAGGACTTCACACACATGCTTTACTACATTCCTATCATCTTTTAATTTTATTTTAAGGCAGGATCTTGCTAAATTGCCCAGGCCAACCTCAAACTTGCAGTTGAGCACCATCATACCCACACCATTTTAGTAATGTGCTAGCTCATGGGTGCGTGTGTGTGCGTGTGTATGTGTGTACACATTTTGAAGTTCATTCTTTATCCTATAAAGTTGCATGGGTTTTTGATGTCTGCCACTGTCTTATAGCTACCATTACAATATCATGTGGAACAGTTCTACCATCCTAAAAAACCCTCTATATGTTATAGATTCAATCTTCCTTTCTCCTCTAGGACCCCTATCCCTGACACTTACTGATCCATTTATCTTCTAGGTAGTTTTGTCTTTTTCAAATTGTCAGATAATTGGAATCATACATTATACAACTTTAACAGGTTAGTTTATTTCACTTATATATTCATTTAATATTCATTCATTTATTTTCATGAGCTGGTAGCTCACTTCATCACTGAAAAACATCTCACTGTGTAGTCTTCATGGTTTGTTTATCCATTCACCACTGACGGACATGCTACATATCGTGTAAATAGTTTGCTAGATTTATGTTTGGTAGTATACTTAAGGATTTAAAATTTGGAGGTGGGGACTGTTATAATTAGTGCTTTTTAAAACTTCAAATTCTAGCTGTTCTTTCTGGAAAATAGAAAATCCTATTGTGTATTAACCTTGTGTGCTACACCTTTGCTAGTTCCAGATGTGTTGTGTGTGTGTGTGTGTGTGTGTGTGTGTGTGTGTGTGTGTGTGATATATGTATTCTTTTCTGTTTTTGACACAATCATGCCATTTATTCCTTTCCTTATGGCCCATATATTTTTTTCCCCTTTTAGTGCATTACTAGAACTCTGGTAAAATTTTAGCCACTATATTATCTTAGTATAGATGAATTTAGCTGACAGAATTCTGCAAGTTATTGGTTTCATTCCCATTTTCCAGAAAATAGGAGATTGAGATATATGACATTTAATTAAGGCAAAGAAGATCCTACTTTAGGTATACCTCCTCTAGCTCAAAAAGCATATGACACTGTGGTTACTAGTACTTGCCTCTGTGAGTTCCCATGTGTGAGACCTTGAGCAAGTTGCATAAGCTATTTCAAGTGACAAGTTTCTACACTGTTAAAGAAAGACCATGATAACAGCCCTATCTCAAAATAAATGAAATGTGAAAACATAGTAAAGCACCTAGAATTGTGTGTTGCCCTTAAAAAAGGAAGAGAAACAAATTCCTAAGCTTATACTATTTCAGCTTCTGCCTTTGAATACATCTTCATCTGGAACCAAGAAATATGAATAGAATCAATTTCCCAAATTTATTGAATGATTATTGATAGCAAATTTGAAAAAGGTAGTCAACAGGTAAGTATTCAACAAATATTATTACAGTTATTACAATACTAAGTTGAGTGTTCTCTTAGGATTCACTATTGAATATATGCAAAAATGATGATCCTTTGACACATATTTTTGCATGATAGTAATTTTTCTGTGGTGGAATTTCTGGGTCCAGGGTATGAATTTTTAAAGATATCACACAATTTTGCAGATATTGTCTCTGAACTCATTTTCTTTATAACTATTCATGCAACATATTATCAAACCTTTTTCATTGTTACTAGTATAAAAATTGAAAAGTTGTATTTTATTTATTTCATTTTTGGCCTTAATTAATTTGCTAGTGACATTCAGCATATTTATATACCTTTGGCTTTATTTAGTTACTTATTTTAAATTTTGTTATTGAGCATAAGACTGACAAGATTTTTGTTGTTACTGAATTCTTTCTTTTTTTTATTTAAGAGGAAAAAGAGAAAAACACAAAACAAAACAAAGCGGTGTAAGGGTACACGTAATACAGAACTACAAAAAAAAATAACAGTAAGAAATCACCTGTTAATAGATTACATATTATCATCTTGAAAATAGTTGCTCAAATCACAGTATCAAAGAATACAAGGTGGACATTCAAACAGGGAGACTGCAAACAGCTGTGTTCAATGATCCAAAAACATTGATATAGTCAGCTATTTAACACCCCTAAACACACTTGCTGTTATATCCGTTAGAGCTCTTTTTTTTTTCCCTCTCTTTTTTACAACAAAATTTACACATTTTGGGTTTTATTACTCCTTAGTGCTTATTACTTTTTTGGGGGGGGAGAGAATACAGTCAAATATGGCAAAACAAAGCTGTCAGTCAAAACCAAGGATAGACTTAGCACATGGTGTAGAACAGAGTACAAGGTTATCAACAATGGTTATCAACGTTGTCTCTTGTTTCCTTAAAAAGAATTGTCTATCTCATTAGATATTATAAAGTTGGACAAAACAGTAGAGAACAAGACCAATAAAACTTAGGCATTGAAAACATTACAGGACTTCCAAAGAAGACAATAGTCAAACCAGAGTGGGCATCTTAGTGAATCTTATTGCCTTCAAAGTAGTTGCCTATATCTTCAAACTTGATACTATCATACAGAATGGAACAGAGTCTAATCAGTCAAAACAAGATTGTGGGAGTATTACAGGACTTCAAAACAAGTTAATAGGAAATCAAAAAGAGTTACTATTTATATATTCTAATTTTTTTAAATTTTTTCTTTAATTAAGACAAACATAAGAAATGACTAAATAATTTTTTTAAAAGAATAAGGGGGAGATTGAGATAACACAGGACATAACAATATAACAATAGAGGTCAAAGCATGACTGTTTCAGCAACCTAGTACTTCACCACCATATAACCAGACTTAATAGTAGTTACCATAGTGTCTGTCTTTCTGAATTCTTTCTTATTGATTGGTAAGGGCTCAATTGTACATTTTGAATATTTGTCCTTCATCTACCACAAAATTTGGAAAAATTACATTTTTAAGAGGCAACGACTGACAGGATGTCTTATAAGAATGTGATAGTGTCAGTTCTCAGTGATCATGGTGATTTTTCCAGAAGTAGCAATCTCAATTGGCTGTTAATAATTCCGTGAAAAAATCACACATTAAGTCCCATCAAACAAGTTTGGTAAGAGCTAGAGCATTACTGAGACAAAGCAATTCAGGTAACTGTAGAATCCTGAAGGCCTGGCTTACAGAAATTCCTTCTTTGTCTGGTATGGCCTGAATCTCAGGCCCAAATCTGAAAGTCAAAATTGTAGCAAATTACCAATTACCAATGGCCAAATTAACGTGGCCAAATGAGGGCATCATTTGGATAAAAGAATGGAAATCAATAGTTTGTCTGAGTATGGAACTCTCTTATTCAGCAGGACAATCTGTATCTCATGAGAGCCAGTGACAAAGAACTGACCCTTACAGGGTGCTGAGACCAGAAGCTCCACAGTGGCCACCAGTTAATTACCACTGGACTCAGTGGACCGTGGGTGACTACCAACCTCGCTGACCAGGACAGATCCTGGCTGCCTATCTGGGGACGGAAATGAAGCTGACATCCATGGGCACAGCTGTAAAAGTCTCCTGGGTCAATGTTTTCTCAAGGGGTGATCCAAACCACTGTGAGAAGTCAGGTGAAGACCCTAAAATCTAGTCCTATGGGAACCCCAGAGTGCCGCCCTTGGGACTGGGAGAGAAGAGTATTAGGGGAACCCCCCCCACACACACACAGACACAACACAGAAACCAACAAGACACAGGGAACACACGTGAGTGTCCTGTGAAACAGCTCTTTTCAAACAGAAAATACTTGAGACTGTGATTGCTCAGTTGTTTTTTATCAGTAGCACCTCAAATGGAAGAATCTCCACGCAGATTGTTGCCTGCAGTGGGTTCAGTGGGTTAAATTGTGTCTTTTAAAACTAGGGATGGAACTCAGAGCCTTCCTGCTGAGCTCCACAGCCTTCTCTCTCCCTCTGCCATCCACCACCTTCTCCCTACTACCTCTTTCTTTCCTTCCCTGCCTCTCTCCCTTTCCTTTCCTTTTTTCTTTTATTTCTTTCTTTCTTTTCTTTTTCTTTTCTTTTTTTTTTTTTTTTTTTTTTTTGGATACTGGGGATCAAACTCATGACCTTGCATTTGCCAAGCAAGTGCTAATGCTGCTGAGTGTATCCATAGCCCCTTCCTTCCTTCCTTCCTTCTTTCTTTCTTTCTTTCTTTCTTTCTTTCTTTCTTTCTTTCTTTCTTTCTCTTTCTTTCCTTTTCTTTCTTTCTTCCTTTGTCCACTTTCTTCTCTGTCTCTCTCTTTTCTAAACAGGGTCTCACTAAATGATTACACTGATTAGGGTGGGCCTGAATTTTGTGATTTCTAAATTGGACATTTGAGAGAGTCAGCATTTTTAGCACTGAATTGTTACATTATATGTTCATGAGAAAATACTACAGAATACGAACAAGATATGAAAAAATTTGGGTCCTCCCAAATGTTCTCTCCATATAAGCTTCTCAGATTTATGATATATTTTCCTTTAAATATAGAATCAAATACTTCCTATTTACCTTATGCTATGTATAATATATATATATATATATATATATATATATATATAATTTAAGCATTTTTACACTATGTACATACATACGGAATAAAAATATATAATGTCTGCTATATTATGGACTATAGATGTAATAATCTTTGCAAGTTTCTAATTACGTATTAAATTATACTATGTATATATACTGTTTCTATTGAATATATACCATCTTCCTTTAGCTGAGGGGGATATTCCAGAAACCCTCAATGTCTCTGAAACTGCAGATACTGAAAAACCCTATGCAGAAGGACTGAAATACTGCAGCACTATCTGATAACCCAGATGGTACTGAAAACTTAATGTGCTGGTAGTACATACAGAGAGGATAATTCCTTTCCTAGGCAGATGGAGAACAGTTTAGGATTTCATCATGTTGGTCCTAATGATATGCAATATAAAGCTTCTGAATTGTTTTTTTTTTTTCCTGAAGATTTCCATTTAATATCTTCAGACCATAGTTCTCTGCTGGTAACTAAAGTCATGGGACGCACACTAGTGGAGAAAAGGAGCTTTGGATAGATGTTATACATAATCATCTCTCTCCATAAAGAGTATAAATAGCCATTATTGTGTTTGTTTTATAAATAAAGAAAGTCTAGCTTCAGCAAGGATTGATAGTTTAGTGAATGTCACACAGATAATGTGAAACTCAACTTTGATTGAAACCCAGATCTTGGTCATCTTATGAATATTTACAACAATAATAACCAATTCTAAGATACTGCCAGCATTCACCCTATACACCAGCAACTGTTCAAAATATGTTATGTAGAAGCTGTAGATTTAGCTCAGTGGCACAAGTGCTTGCCTGGCAAATATGAGGTTGTAAGTTTGATCCCCGGTACCAAAATAAATAAATAAAATAAATAATAAAATCATCAAATATGTTATGTATTTTAACTGTTAGCCTTCATGAAGTATGTGTGATCATTACCCCCATTTTATAAATAACAAAACTGAAACACAAAGAAGTTAAACTGACCAAACTCACATAGTTATTAGACATGGGAGTCTGACTCCAAAGCCCAGTGACCTTAATAAATCTTTAAGATACATTTATTAAGATAGAGTTAAGGAAAAACCAGGTTTCACATTTTTCAAATATTGCCAAATTGTACTTGTAACAAACAAAATGAAACAACAACAAAATCCTGGCTGCTACACTGCTAATGTTTAGTGGGTTTGCAAGTTTTTCAGTGGGTTAATAGATATCTATAATCTCTCTAGTGGACATTTTTCATCTCTTGGGATAATTGTTTTGAGTGATTGTTTGATGTCCGGAGCACTGAGTTGACTGAGAAATATGACAACTCCTTGCCTTGAAGTCCAAGCCCCATTGTAGGTGCATGTGACTTGGTTCCTTAATTTCCACTTTCCCAGGTCAGTCTTGTCATGGTGAATTCACTTGATTCTGAAAGAAGGAAAATCTCTCTCAGGATCACAGGAGCCAAATGACCATCTCTTTCCTCTAATATTGTGGGCCATAATTTTTGCTTTTTCATTGGGCTCACTCAAAAAATAACCATCCTTATAATAATGGAAAAGACAGCTGTTTTGGTTACTTTTCTCTTGTTGCTAAGACAAAATATGAGATGCCCAAAATGAAGGAAGAAAAGATTTATTCAGTTTGCAGGGTTTTTTTTTTTTTTTGAAGTTTCAGTCCACATTTAGCTGGCTCCAAAACAGGGTGGCATGGCTGGGATTTAAATGTTTATGTAAGTCACAAGCAATAAGAGAAAAAATGGCAAAAAGGGGAAAGCGTGTCTCTTTCCTTCCTTCATATTTTATGCTGGCTCCCCACCCTGGGTGGATGTAACACACTACCCAGCACTTGACAATGTACCAAATACAAATGCTAGACTCAGCCACCTCCATGACTGCATGAGGCTTTAGGGGGACACCCAGACACATACCATAACATTCCACCTCTGCACCTCCAAAGATGCATGTGCATCCTTTATGCTAAAGACATTAATCTATCTTCAAAGAGTTGTCAAAGTCCTAACAGCATCAACATTACTAAAAAGTCCAAGTCCCAAATCTCCAAGATCTAAGGCAAATACTTACCTATAACCCCCTGTACATTGAAAACAAAGTTAAATGCCTTCAACATTCAATGGCACAGGATAAACATTATCATTATAAATGGTACAAACAGGGATACAAAGGAATGGGAAGAAAGGAAGTGCAAAACCCAGCAGGGCAAACGTCAAGTCCTGGAATTTCATGCCCAGCATCTGAAGCTCACAATCTGATTGTGAGCTCCAAAGGGCTTGATGATTCCTATGGCACTTCTGGTGGTTGCAGCTCTAAGGGCTTTTCTCTTAGGCCTGCTCTGCTCCGTCCTTGCAACTTTCCTTAGATGATCCACACTCCTGGTTTTTCCAAACTTCTGGCTTCTCCCTTGCACTTTTGGCTTCACATCGCAGCTTCACACACTACCCTCTCAGGAGCACACTGCCTGGCATCCCAGACCTTCTGAAATCAGAAGCTGCCTTAACCTCAGAACTCTTGCATTTTTCATGTGGCTAAAACCAGTGCCATGTGGATAATGCCAAGGTCTACTGCCAGCTGGAGGAGTAGCCAGGCTTTTCTCTGTCGTTTGTGAGGATCAAATGCCTGGCTTGCTGGTCACTCTGAAGCTGATTGTGAAGAACAGCTCCTCTATACCACTACCATTCTGGAACTTTGTGTGGCCTCCACTGCCATTTTGGAACATGGCATTCTGCAGCTTTCATCTCAAACCAAAATCTCACTTTTTCAGTTTTGAGGCTGCAAAGCATGGTGACCCGCCACTTCTCATGATACCCGAAGGCCATCTTTTTTATTTCTTTGTTCCTTCTCTCAACAATCAAGATCTCAGCTCTATCTTAACTGGAGCTTCCTTCCTGGTCAAACTCACAATGCTTTATATAACCCGGCTGGGCTCCTTACTCTTGAATTGCAACATAATTGTGGCTAACAGGCCCTAGCAATAGCCATGCCATAGCCTCAACTTTTGACTGTCTAGAAATTTCTTCTGCTAGAATAATTAATCTTCCACCCTTTATCTTAGTCTTAATTTTCCACGCTTAATCTCTGGACATGAGCAAAATGCACACAAACTTTTGGTCAAGGTATAATATACATCATCTGGAGCCTAACAAACAATGTAGCTCTTCTTCCTGCCAGAAAATTCCTGCACCTGGTCTTTACTGGTTTTCTGGTCTTCTGAACTCTGACCAGAATTTCCCATACAGAACAGCCTACCGTGTTCCAGCTCTACAGTTTCAGATGACATCTTTGAACCTTTCAAAATTCTTCTCACAAGCTGTTTCCAAAGGTTCTTCTACCACATGTTCTGGTATATTCACAGCAATGATCCCACTCCTTGTACCAAATTCTGTTTTGGTTACTTGTCTCTCACTGAAACAAAATACTTGATGTTCAAATGAAGGAATGAAAGGCTTATTTAGCTTACAATGATGTGGAGGTTTCAGTCCACATTAAGCTGGTCCAAGGCAGGGTGGTGCAGCTGAGGTTTAACCATTCATGGCAACAAGATCAAAAAGGGAAAAGCATACCTCCTTCCTTCCCTACTGATGTTGGCTACCTGCCCATCAGTGGGTGTAGCACCCACACTGCCAATGCCAGCACTAGATAATGAATCAGTTACAAATGCTAGACTCAGCTATCTCCATGACCACATGAGGCTTTGGTGGATACCCAGACACAAACCATAACAACAATCAAACGTTAGGCTGTATTAGCACTTCCTTGATGGGAGATGCAAAGGGCCCCATGGTATTTTCCAGAAAACAGTCAACATGCAGACAGTATAAATGAAGTTTTGGAATCATAAAGATCTGTTTGAGACCTAATTCAATCACTCATGACCAGAAAATATGTAGAGATCATGGTCAGAAGAATTTAACACAAGGATGGCACCCAATATGTCCTCACTAAATTCTAGCTATAATCATCATTTTGTAGTAGTGGAAGAGAAGTGAAATGTTGAGAGGAAAAGGTAGTTCCCTAAAAGAACTAATGTCCCTACTTTAAAGTTTTGTCAGTGAGAAAAATATCATGGCTACCCTCTTTCCTCTCCACCCCTCTCTTTCTCTCTGGTTCTTCTCCTCCTCCTCCTTCTTCAGTTTCTTCTCCTCCTGCCCCTCTTTTTTCTTCATTTAGTCCCTTATCCACATTCCCTTCCTCTGAATTGTAATTTACAACTAAATGACTTGCCTGCCATTTGTCTACAATTGGTGCAATTGAGAAAAACCTCTAGTATTTCTTTGACCAACTATGCCAGTCACTAAATAGGCTTTAGATTACCAAATGCACCAATGGAAGATGTCAGGTCTGAATCACTCCCCACAGCAAAGAATTTAAGAACCCAGAACACTGGGAAATTTAAGCCACACTCTTTGGTAAGATTTTATGAGATATTTACTTTTTACCTGCCTTTTTATCTTCTAGAGTTTTATATATTTTATTACTTTAGTACCATAATATATGCCTGTGATTTCAGGATTGTCAAAGATATTACTCAAAATGAGAATCTCATACCATGTGGTCTCCAGAAACCTGTTTCATTTGTTCTTGACATCCTGTTGAGGTGTTCCCTAGTACTCTTAATATCTACAAACAAAATGAACTGGGCCCTTCTTCACTTTCTCTCTCTATTTCTCTTTATGTCTCTGTCTCTGTCTCTGTCTCTGTCTCTGTCACACACACACACACGGACACACATACACACACTTCTTTATTTGGTAACCACCATAATTGATATCCTTAATCATTGTAGTAACAAAACTGATCAACAAAGATAAAATCTAACTTGATTCCACTCTACCTCTCTCAAATCCTCCCTCTCTGTCCCACCCACCATCACTGCCTTTATGGTTTTCTATGATATTGTATAGATTAATATGTTAATTTGTCTTATTTCTCCTAACATGAGCTTCCTACCAAATCTGTTTTTCTAACATGCTAAGAGTCACATAGCATTTTCTGACTTCTGAAATTTCTAAGGTTTCCTAATATATATGGTATTGTGTGCAACAGACAATAATGGGAATGTGAAGCCATTCAGTATGGCCGCCACTAGCTATATGTAGTTACTGAGGGCATCACTGTTGAGGCTCACAGGTGAGAATCAGAAATGGAATTAACTTTCAAAATTTTTAATATTTAAATTTAAATAGCCATAGCTAGCTAAATCATGCATGTTAGATGTTGTAGGTCTACAGAATAAAGTGCATGCTGCTAAATATGAGATACTAATACTAGTCTAAATGACAAATGACGGAGAACATCCATCATGTGCTTCTCACTATCTCTGGTCTTGGCTACACTGTTCCCTGTCTTACATTTTCACCAGCAATATGAAATGTGTTACAGTGCCTTACCACATAACGCTACCATACCTTTGGATAAGCAACTGCCTTCATCTTGTGTAGCTGTTTCTCCTGACCTTGCAAAACTGCTATACTCTGTAGGATCCTTTAAGCTACAATTGAGATTCATTCCTCAGGTGCACTTCTTTACCTAACCTGGAAATTAATCACTTCCTCCATTAGATTATTTTCACTTCCTGCATGGGCCTTTATTATTGCATAGATAACATTAAATTATAATTACTAAAGAGGCCAGATCCAGGTTTCATGCCCTGCAATAAAACTTTAATGCTCAATGGTCACAAAAACATTGTTACCTTTACTTAGTATATTCCTTGGCCAATGTTAGAATTAAAGTAGGAAGACACTGGGCTTTTTTTGAAAAAACAGGGAGGCATCTGTATGCTCTTGAATTCCACTTGCTATTCTTGTGTTAACACCTCAGGACAAAAATGAGGTTAATATTAAAGATAAAAGGCTTCCAGTAAATGTCACTAATTTTTGTCTGTTTTTTCAACTTTTTGGAGCCAGTATTCATTCATCAGTAATAATTGTTTACCAGTTATATATATTTAATGAGCTGTCAGATTCTTGAGGGCAAATTCATGATTGGTTTGTTTGTTTATTCCTTCAGCACCTGTATATTCCCTTGTATAAAATAGCCACTTAAAAGCTTGGTCAATTAGATGCCATTGAATTATTTAATTGACATGATGTAGACAAAAATAATTAGTATTTAGCTATATTTTTGCTGATTCAATGAACCCACTTTGGACTCAGTGTTAAGCAAACACCAAGAAATCACTTGGCAATAGAAACAGAGTTGGGGGGTGTGAGTTACTGAATGAAAAATCAGCTGCTAATGTTCAATATCCAGTTTCCTTTATTCATTCAACTCAGACAGTCTGAGAATCAAAAGCCATTAAAAGTACAAAGCCCCTTTTCAAAACAGGTCATAGATTGTTTCCCTTAGAGCCACCTGCCAAATTCTAGTTGCACTTAAAATACATGTACTGCCTATGTCTTCAATAATCATATATAAATTGTATCTGTCCTTTTCACAGTTTAAAATATTATAGGAATTTCTCAATGTGTAGGGAAACCACTTTAAAAAAAAAAAAGCAGTTTCCTTTCTTTAACAGATATTCATACAATTAATAGACGCCATGTGGGTATCTATGCATCAGACTTGGAAACCACCATGAATTTCTCGCTCATTTTTCCCTAGTTGCTCTTAAATCTAATACATAATATTAGCAACTTTAGTTTTGATACACACCTAGACTTTCTTTGCAGGAATTTCTTTGCAAAATAACTTTGGATGCTGTAAGCCAAGCAGCCTCTGAAATGCAGCAACTCAAAGGTCAGAAATAAAATCAAGGCCTCACATCTGTACCACATTTCACGGTTTACCAGGCACATTTAACCCAATTATCTCATCTGATCACTACAAGAATCTTTGAGTAAACAGAGCAAAAACCATGATCTGCATTAGAAAGGAACTAGTGCCCTCTTTGCTGATCAGCCATGACCAAGTTCTCATGGCTGCCATGTCAGATGGAACTGTTACTCAGTCTGAACTATTTCTTCTTATCACCCTGCTGCTGAGATTATAGGTTTACCATAGACTCCTGGGACCAGGATCTTGTATCCCATAGTAGAGGTTTTCCTAAAATTGCAGTCTCAGAGTGATTGTGTTCTCTTCATGCCATCCCCTTATTTTCTTTCTGGAATGTTGCTTCTAGCAAATGAGCAGGAAAATTACCCATGACAGCTTGGTAACTACCCCCAGCCATGATCGACAGAGGTTACCTTCAGCTGCTAGGTGGGAAGTGGTCTCCATGGAAACCCAGAAGCAGAGCTGTTTCTCAAATAGGTCTCAGGAGCAAGAGCTCAATTACAAACTTTGTCAAGAGTTTGGATGCGCTAAAGGTTGATTGAGACTACAGTCACACTTCTGAATCGGGGGAAAGAGCACCAAGTCATAAAAAAATGCACCTGTATCTCCCTGTTTGACGGATAGTTGCACCTTTTCATTTAGGGTCTGCATGTCCTTGAAACATGATGATGAAGGTCAAATAAAAAGACTTGACCATAGTAAGTGTCTGCTTTCAACTCTAGCAATGTGGATGCTGTCACCACAGATGACCTCTTTTTAGACCTCAACTACATGGTCCATATGTTCCAATTTGCCTCTCTCTGTGGCAAGTTCAATGGCACAATAAAGACTGAGGATAGGAAAGACCATCTCCATCTGATCTGTCAGGGGTACCTACCACCATCAAGTGGGTGATGCTGTGGCTGAATATGTTGTGGAGTCCACTGGTGTCCTTATTCGCACAAAGAAGGCCAGCCAGATGGTTCACTTGAAGGGTGATGCCAAAGGGTTCTAATCTCTGCCCTATCTTCTGAGGTCCTTTTGTTTGTGATGGAAATGAACCATGAGCATTGCCACAATTCCTCGGGATCATCAACAGTGCTTCCTGTATCACCAGCTACTTAGCCAACCTGGCCAAGGTCACTCATCATGCTTTGCCATCATAGAGAGATTGTGACCATAGGACACATTGCTGTCACACAAAACATGTATGGCTTCTCTAGGAAACTACAGAGTCATAGTGCAGAACACCACCCTAGTGTACAGTGGTGCTGCCAGGATCATGGGCAAGTTCACCCCTGAGCTGGATGGGACACTCACTGGCATGGTCCTTTGTGAACCCACTCCTAACACATGGGTCATGGATCTGACTGCCATCTGGAGAAAGCTGCCGAATATAATGATATCTAAAGGGGGTGAAACATGGATGATAGTGCCCCCTACAGGGCATCCTGGATGCACTGAGAACCAGGTCATATCAGTTAATTATTGATGAGTAATAAACTACCTCAAAATGTAATGGCTTAAAATATATTATTTCTCATGGGGTTGTGGGTCACTGGAAGTTTTACGTGCTTCAAGCAATGTAGGCTCAGATGACTTACGCAGCTGAATTCAACTGGACACTTGACTGAGAGGAAGCGATCCATGATAACTTCATCCATGGGCCAGAGAGCTCATATGCAGAAGCCAGAACAGCTGGTGGTTGGTGGATTCTCTGTCTCCATCAAGGTAGTTGAATTCTTAATAGGTGTTCAAGAGAGTGAATGCTTATTCTACCAAAACTTTTGAGGCTAAGCCCATGAAGCATACTAGGTTACTTCCACTATACTCTATTGGTCAAAGCAAATGAAAGGCCAGGCAAGATTTAAAGAGGACAGTCTAATTCTTATGTAGTAAGAAGAATTGCCTATGGTTACAAGCAGAGGACATGGGAAGAGTAATTTATGTGCCTCCCATATACAAATTTTACTTATCACACCTGAAAACTCTTCAGTCTCATACAAACAGTGCAGTGGGTTCCGGTCCCAAATCCAAGGTTTAAAACAAGTCTGGAGATAGCTGGTTGGGGAAGAAGTTATGCAGGTATGGTTCTTCCTCTGGAGACTTGAATATGAGAACAAGGCCAACAAAAATGCAAGTTATCAGCCACCACTCCACACAAGTTCATCCAGCACACAGGGTCAGGTGAGAACAGAATAGCCAAAGTCAGGTCTCCAAGTGAAAAAGTCAGGCACTTGTCACAGCTGCCTTTGAGGTGGGCAGGAAATGCATTCTGAAAGGGGCTCACTGATGCAAAGCTCTTTGCTCTTAGACTCTTGGCTCTGTCCTTAGCTCATGCTTGAAGCTTAATATCCTTCTCAGCCTGCTTCCTGCCAATACGTAATGTTGGGCATCCAGGAGACTCTTGTCACTTGGAAATTTTTGGGATGTTTTGCCAGTACAGTTATTTTAAAGCTTTGTAGATTACCCATGAATCTTATTAGGGTCAACTCATACTCCCAAACCACATCTCCAATTCTCTTTGAGTCATACTACTTTGGGTCAATCTACTGAAATGTGACAGCAGTTTTTACATCTCTAGACAGTTTTCTGTCTAGCCATGAAATGTGTAAGTACTGTGTTAAATCTCTCAGAGGTCTAAAGAAGATGTCTTGCCACTCACTTTCAAAGACAACTGGTACTGTTTTGGAGGAGTGGTGAAATGTACAAGGGTAGCAAGTGTTATGGGTCTATCTTTGGGAATAATGTATCACAGAGCTGAAAGCATCATAAAGTTCATATGACTCTACTCCTCTTGGATCAAAATAAACCTTTAGAGATTAGTAAATCAAGGCTGAAAGAGAAGAAATGACTTGACCAGAACCATAAAGCAAGTTGATAGCAAAGCAGGAAAGAGAAATCTCGTCTCATACTAATGTCATGCTTTCTACTATATGCTCCCTACACTTAGTTGGAAATCCAAATGGCTTTAAAACACATTACTAGACATATAAAAGATAAATTACTTTTAAAGTATCTTTAAATTTATACTATGCTTATCTTCTTGCTGTGTACAGAATATTGTTGACTACTGACGAAATATAAAACCAGGGGGCAGCAATCAGTGAAAAGTGGGGCATCAATTTTCCATCTCTTGCATGTTTGAAATATCCAGGAGAAAAGATCAATGCCACTTGTTTGAGAGTTATAAGAATGTCTTTCTTTCCATCCATTCTTTATCCACTGATGAGCAATGATTTTTAAATACCTCTTATAAGTCAGACTACATTGTCTGCATTGGAAATGGGTCACCAAGAGGCTCCTTTACATAGGGGTGTGAACAGTTGATAGGTGGCATTATAAACTCATAGTGAGAACAAAGCAACTTTTCCCAGTGGGGCCAGGTCCTAGAGTCCCAGGAGATCAGAGGTCCCAGGAGGATTAGTTAGAAGGTCACACGTATGATGGGTGGTGGCATGAGGGAGCACCCTGGGGGGCAGGAGACATCATGTAAGGCCATGAGTTGGACAAAAGGCTGCAGAGTCAACAGCTTTACAAGGAATAGGTGGAAAGAAGGAAATGCAGCCCTTTTGGTGCCAATCACAAACCAGAGCCTTTTACCTTGTGTTAGCATTTGAAGTTTCTAGTGTATTGATCAGCATGATCCCTGCCTAACCCAGTTCCCTTTTACTCCTTTCAGTATTGATGTCCTCTTATGTAATGTATCCTGATGATGGGAACAACTGTCAGAGCTATTTGAGGAAAACAGCTCCAAAAAATGACACATGATCACTGGATGCCCTAACGCGAACAAGGACACGGAGTGCGTGGAAACCACCAGACTGAATACATCAGTGATTCTCATTTGAGTCATGCCTTTCACACAAATGTTTTACGTTTCCTTTCAAATCATGTCCTAATGCTTCAGGACCATTGCCATGAGACAGTTGGAACAGAAGTTGTAGAACATGCTTTAAGCAAAATGAGTATACATTATTTGAAAACATCATTCATTTTTAGAACCTGCAGCATTTCACCAAAATGAGCATTAGAGATCATGGAGCTGAAAATCTGCTGCAAGTGTGTGTTATTTTTTTGAGAAGAGAAAGAATAACAAGTCCAATTTTTTCAGGTCCAGATGACCTGGGCAAGCGACTTTGTTCAGATTTGTGTCCAGCCTCCCAAACTTGGCCACCTATTTAACCTCAACCAGGGCTCAGACACAAGGCTGAGAGCCAGACCAGGCAGATCTCAAAGAGGCAATCAAGCTGCCTGGGAAAGAAAACAGAGGCAGTGAGAGGGCGTGATGCCATGAAATAAATTAGAATGAACATCCCATTTTTATCTCCATGGCAGTCAGCCCATTCCATTCTTTGCATGCTATTTTCATACGTTAACGGCAGTTTAAGAGCTGAATAGGAGGAGAGGAGGAATGGTTTAATGGAAGGGGGGAGAGAGAGAAAAAAAATAAAAACACTTGCTGGCTATTAATCTTCACTGTCCTTGTGCCTATGGTAAAGAGATATAACTAGAAATTGGATGAGGAGCTTGCCTTTGAAGTGGTGGCACTAGTCACACCACCTTGACCCTGAGGGCCTCTCTCTTCTCCTTGCTTCCACAGCCCCTGCAAGCTTTTATTGCGGACATCGACACCTTCTTTGTTTGTTCCCCAGAGATCATCTACTTGAATTTGTGGACTCTGAGCTGGGGCTTGAGATTCTCCATGGTGGGCAGAAAAGAGGCTCACCTTTCCCCACAAAGGTTCAGAGGGGCTCCTGTTCACACACCCCTCTTGTTCAAAAATTGTGCAGCATTGCAGAAAAGCATGATGCTGTATGATGGGCTGGGTGCCAAGCACTGAGATCGTGTTATAAAATGGCCAGTTTCGATGGCAGATTTTATCCATTAAAACCTATTACTAGTTTCCTCCCAGAGTCCAGCTGGTTCCATTATAGAAAATTGGAGTGAAATGATGTCAGCTTTGTGCCATAAAAATGAATAGGAATCTTGCTTTTCATTATTTTAAATTGCAGATTGTTGCACTGATATGTATTTATTTTTGTCATTTCTCTCTGGCCTGGGTTGAAGGTCTGACCCTTGGATAATGAATAAACAGAAAGACACATGTTGGCACTTGAGCCTTTCCTGTGTCACCCTGGTTTCTCCTTCCCATTTGTGACAAATTCAAAAATTCAAGTCTTAAATGAGTTTATAATCTCTACTCTTTTAAACTGTCACTCAATCTCTGTCTCACAAAATAGGCTCTCGACTAAGGAGGAAATATTTCATAGAGACTTCGACATTGCCAACTTGTTTCTGGGCTTAGAGGCAGCCCCTTTACTAGCTTTAGAATTAAAATGAGAACTTGGAGTAACTGTTGCTTATTGAGATAAAGGAGGTTCATTTGGAAATGCCAGATGTACTTTAGCAGCCTTAAAAATGATGACTTCTTTTGTTTGGCCATAATTGAATTCTTTAGATGTTTCTTTCAGACCCAAGATTTTTACAGGATGAATCTGAAGAGTGGGGAAAGGGCAAAGCCATGGTGAATACAATGATAATGACTGTGAGTATATTTTAAAGTCTTCTATTGTTAAAAAGGTTTCATATCTTGTTGGGCCAGCACTTAAGTGGCTACTGAGAGTGTAAAGTATTAGAAAAATATTGTAAGTACTAGAATTACTAGAGAAAGGAGAAGCAGTTGAATTATTAGAGGGAGAAGAGAATGCATACCCAGGAGCATCTCTGATATTCAGGGAAATGTGCAACTTACAGTGGCCTCAGGAGCCTTATAGTGGCCTCATAGAGCTATATGGACAAAGTGGCAAAAATTAATTGGTTCACTTTAAATTTGTTAATGCTATTGTTTTCAGAGTCAGAAAATGTTCTGGGATATACAGTGCTTCCCAGTTCATTAGTTAAGAAGTGTGACTTGTAGATTACCAGGAAGATGATATCATAAGAGTCAATCATGGCAGCATCCTCCTATAAGTCCCATTCTTCTAGGTAAGAAGGTATTATCACCAAAGGTCACAATACAGGATCTAGTCTGTCTGACATGTCACCTTTTATGGTTAAGAACCAGAGTGTCACAGTTTGGGAGAAGAATGAAGGAGAACATGGATTTTCCAACTGCCAAATTTGAATGTCAAAAACAAAAAAATGTCCCCTATTCCCCCCAAATCAAGGGAATTTACTGGAACCCTCTGATAACAAGGTGTATCAGTCACTATTAGAAATTCCTACTCCTAAATTCATAATTGTGTGAAACAAATTCAGGGTTTAAAAGCCGGGAACATCTAGAAAGACTTCCAAAATTTAGATCCGTGATCCTCTCCTTTTATGGATATTTTATTTTCATTTAAACACAGAATCTTGTGCCTGATATATCCACCACCGAGCATCGTAACTGGAGCTGGATAGCCTGTCTCTTTCCAGTCTTGGGGATGTTTCTCTTCTTTCTCGTGCCCCAACTGTACCTTTCTTTCCAAGCGTTTTCCTGCTGTCTTCGTTCCCTTCCAGGAAGGTCTCCTGCCAGCAATGTTTAGAAATGAAATACTGGTTTCCCTCTTGGAAGTGGAAGCGGAACCCGGACAGCTACAAGGCATTCTATTAAATCTGGACTTAAATTCTGATTCTGTCACTTACTCTGAGACTTTGGAAAAGTTCGTTAAGCTCTCTGCCTCAGCGTTTTAAAAACTGCATAATCATTGTGCCAATATCGTGAAGCTACTGTGATGAATACTGAATAAAAGGTACAAACATGTATTAGTTTGTTTTATATAAGAAATACTTTTAAAATTTTTCAGAAGATTAATTGTGATTTACCACTCATTTCATCTTATATTCAGACTGTGATGGGAGGAGTTCTCTTGAACCATGAATATTTCCTAAATCAGGTGGTAACTTTCACCAGAAGGTGACAATTTGAAGATGCAGCCTCCTGGGAGAGAAATAAATAAGGACAAGGAATCAGGAACAAAGTGCCTCTCTTGGTCTTGTTCTCTAGCTGGAGTTTAGGAGGACAGGCTGTAAAGAGTATATCCATGATCCATCTAATGGCTATCAACATGGACGCTTTGTGTTCTGGGTACCTACTCCAAGCTCAGAGATCTGTCCCTTCCCAGCCTGCCCTGCAGCCTCAGTTCAACACAGAATATCCCAGTGCAACTCAGGAAGAATATTTTTTTAAACAAAGTTGATACAATGATGGACATAGATATTTTTGGTAGTGGGACTTGATAGAGTGACTTTTAGTGGGTCTGGTGGGCAGAATGATGGTCACCCTCACTTGTGAGGTATCAGGTGCAAATCTGTGGGACCTCTAAATGTGTGATTTGGAAAAAGTAGATTTGTTTTCAGATATGACTGAATTGGAAATTTTATGACAGAGAGATGATCCTGGATAATTCTCCATCAAGCTTTCTTCTAAGAGATAAGCAGAGAGATTTTAACAGAAAAGGTACATTGAAAACAGAGTAGAGAGAGAATTGAAGACGCTGGAATTGAAGATTGGGGTGATGTGACCACAGGCCAAGAACTGTAGTCAGCACCCAGGAGCTAGAAAAGACCAAAGTGTGTTCCCCTGCAGAACAACTGGAGGCACAGTGGCCTTGCTGACACCTTCCTGTTAGTGAAGGGCCGCTGATTTTAGACTTTTGGGTTCCAGAATAATGAGTGAATACATTTCTTAAAGGCAGCAAGTTTGCAATTTGTTACAGCATCCACAGGACCCTCATGCAGTGGGGGAACACAGAAAGATGATAACAAGAAGAGGGACATGCAGTCATAGTGCAGAGAAGAATAATGCCGCACTCTGTAAAATCAATGCTTTGCCTATGAAATTAAACAAGAGTTTTGAGTGTGAGATCTGTGGAATTCCTGGAGAATGCAGCTGAGATATTGAAACTTCAGTGAATTAGGTGCATGTAAGGAGCTCACCCTTCTCTTAGTGCACAGACTGCCAGTGTGGTTTACCACCCAGGATGAAAGGGATTCTGTTATAGTAAACAATCTCTAATGTGGAATAATAGGCAAACCTAGGGCACGATGGTTTGGGAAGGAGATGAGGTATTTCCAGCTCCCTTTCTTCGTATTGAAATTATGCTAAATTTTGTTTCTCTGATGAAACAATATAGCTCTGTGTCAGTAAGTCTGCAATATGTGCTATGATGACTGTAACAGGCAAACAGACTCAACAAGGTTGAATATTCACACAGATTTTCAGTGGTGTCCTTAGGGTCACCAATAAGAAGTGGTAGGAGATAAACAAGCCAAGATTATTATAAAAACCTGAACATCACACACACACACACACACACACACACACAAAGACAGAGAGAGAGACAGATAGAGAGATAGAGACAGAGATAGATAGACAGAGATGGGGACAGACAGAAAATACAACAGATAGAACATGCTTTCCTTCCACATAAAGCTGGACGTACAAAACAGGACAAAATTTGAAGTTGGAAATTTGCTTGTCCAATTGAGGAAAAAAAAACAAACAGGATTCATTGTCTCTTAAATAAGAAGAGTTTGGATTTTAAAATATAAAGAAATGAAGAATATAAAAACAAAGTAAACAGCTTGTGGAATAAACAGCAAAATAGATACTCAAATTTGCACCACAGACTTCATCGTATGCAGAAGACAATTTTGTTTAACATTGTGGAAAAGAAGATGCAGGAGGATAAACAGACATACTGCATGAAGGCGGGTACTGCACTTTCATGTTTTACTTTAAAAAGATACTGGATATGGATGCTAGAACTATAAGAATACTATCCGTTGATACAAAGGTTCTTTCTTTCCCCAAGAAGTAACCACCATTTCTAAAAGAAAGAAAAACAAACCCAGCTTGGCACTAGTTCAATACTTTATCTTCATGACTAATATGAGAGGGTAGTATCCTGAACTTACGAAGGATCCAAGGATTACAAATCAATAAGACAAAATAAGCTCAACTAAACCAGACAAATCCCTTGTGAAGATTCCAAATTTGAAAGAAAAAACATAATCCCATAAGCTTTCAACAGAGCAACTATTTACTTTTTGAGGAGTTAAACTCAAGTCAGATTTAGATTTTCTTTCTGTCACTATCAATACTTAAACATCTAGTTTTAGAGTGTCTAGGTACATAAACACACTCTGTGGCCTGCAATTGTATGTTGTTCAAGGTTTGTTTTTGAAGAAAGTTTAAAAACTCAAAAATACTTTTCAGTGTATGGAGAGTATTATTTGTTGAGAATAGTAAGTTACCAACTTGTGAAAGTGTTTGATATTTGAGATGGAAGTACTTATTACTCAGGTGATTCATTGTACACTGTATACATGAACCAAATTGGACCAAAATACTATATCTTAATTCAAGTGCCATTGAAATGAAGTTTGACATGAATAACTGACATTCATCAATAATAAAATACATATTGTTGCAGATCTACCATGGGTATTCCCAGATCTTCCAGACTGATCTCCTTCAGAATCCAAAAACAGTGGCCAGAGGATAATCTCACAAATCCAAGAACATTCAGGATCATCTTTCTCCATGTTTCCCTTGAGACTTCTTCTGTCCTTGTCCACTTCAACCTTGAATCCAAATATAGCTCATCACACAACCCCTCAGCAATCACACTCATGATACTAGAATGTGGGTCTGACAAGGTAGTGTTTTTTTCTGTTCCATACAGCATGGTATTGCCCAGTCTTAGGGAGATATGCAATGAGTGAATAGATTAATTCTGTTGCCGGTGACAAAATTTCTCTGAAGCTATACTGGCCAGCTTTCCATCACTGGGACAAAATATCCAACACTTATGACAAAAGGAAGGATTATCCTGGCTCCTAGTTTCAGAGGTTTGAGTCCATGGTTAGCTGGTTCCAAGGCCAAAATATCTTGCGGGAAGGAAGTGATGAAAAAGCTTCTCAACTTGTGGTAGCCAGAAGCAGGAACATATCAGGAGAAGGTAGAGACAGAGATGGTAGAGGCAGAGGCAGAGGTAGAGGCAGAGGTAGAGGTGAGAGACAGAAAGAGAGGGAAGGACCAAGGACAAGAACACATCTTTCCAAGTTAGGATCCAGTAACCCACCTCATCCAATTGTGCTTGCCTGTAAGTACAGTTAGCTATGAATTTTCAGACCTAGGCAATAACAGAAGCTTTCAAGCTAGAGCTGGTGGTAATAACATTAATCAAGCAATACTGCTTAATGTCACTGTCCCCAACACTTTATACTCATCTCTGACATTATAGCCATGTCTTCCCAACAGTTGTCTGTTCTTCCTTGTAGCAAGGGCAATCCTCACCTTCAAATTTCCTCATTTCTTCCCTGGCTTGAAATCAAAAGGTCTAAATGATTTATTGTCCTCTATAAAGTACAAATCCATTTATTATGAAGCACATTCTCATTTGTACTTGAACCATCCAAGTTAGCCGTAGCTTGTTGTCTTAATCACTTTCTTT